>NW_024080681.1:2330541-3027095 GCF_003009895.1 Hyaena hyaena
AAAAAAAAAAAAAAAAAAAAAAAAGCAGGGGAGGGTCAGAGAGAGAGGGAGACATGAATCTGAAGCAGGCTCCAGGCTCTGAGCTGTCAGCACAGAGCCTGATATGGGGCTCGAACATATGAACCGTCAGATCATAACCTGAGCTGAAGTCGGACACTTAACCGACTGAGCCACCCAGGCGCCCCTATCTGTTTTTTTTTCTTTTGTTGCTTATGGCATTCTAAGAAGGTTTTGCTTAACCCAAAGTCACAAAGATTTATTCCTGTATCTTCTCCTAAGAGCTTTATAGTTTTAGTGCTTATATTTAGGAGTATGATCAATTTTGAGTAATTTTTATATATAGCTTTAGGAAGGATCCAACGTTATTCTTTTGCATGTGGATATCCAGTTGTCCTAGTACTATTTGTTGTACTCTTTGTAAAAGATTATTATTTCTCCCATTGAATTGTCTTGGTACTCAGAGGGATCTGTGTACAATAACCCTCCCCATGATTTCTGTGTCCCCCTTATTTCCTTAAAAGTCTCTAGTATAACTTAAATAAGATACAAAATACTTAACAGAGTTTTTATGATATGGTGCATGACCTAGACTCTGCCTATCTGTCCAACCTTCACCTCATATGATAATCCCATCTTTAAAATTTTCATTCATTCATTCATTCATTCATTCATTCATTCATACTACTCTCCAGTAACACTAACTGCCTTTCTGTTCTACAGATATATCAAACTCATTTCTTTTTTTTTCAATTTTTAAATGTTTTTATTTATTTTTGAGAGAGAGAGAGACAGAGCATGAGTTGGGGAGGAACAGACAGGAGACACAGAATCTGAAGCAGGCTCCAGGCTCTGAGCTGTCAGCACAGAGCCTGACGTGGAGCTCTAACTCATGGACCGTGAGATCATGACCTGAGCCGAAATTAGACACTTAACTGACTGAGCCACTCAGGTGCCCCTCAAGCTCATTTCTATTTCAGGTTTTTGTACTAGCTGATTGCCTACCGTGGAACATTGTTTTACCAGCCTAACACATTGTTCTCCCAGATCTTTATGTTTCTGGTACTTCATTATTCAGATCTTAGGTGAAATATCACCTTGTTAAAGAGGCCTTTCCTGGGGGTATCTGGATGATTCTTTGATTTTGGCTCAGGTCCTGTCACAGTTCCTGAGGTCAGGTCCCACATCGGGCTCCACACTGATAGCATGGGGTCTGCTTGGGATTCTCTCTCTCCCTCTCTCTGCCTCTGTCCTGCTCATGTTCTCGCTGTGTCTTTTAAAATGAATAAATAAAACTTAAAAAAATTGTTTTAATAAAAAATAAATAATAAAAGAGGCCCTTTCTGACAACTTGTTGAAATTAGTCACCCTCCTTTTCCCTAGTCATTTCCTCTCCATGAGCCTCTTTGATTTGATTTTCTTTACCACTTAATATTATCTGGAATTTTATATATTTCTTTTTCTTTTTTCTTTTTTTAAGTAGGCTTCACACCCATTGTGGAGCCCAATGCTGGACTTGAACTTAAAACTATGAGATCAAAACATGAACCCAGATCAAGAGTTGGACACTTAACCAACTGAGCCACTCAGGAGCCCCCATTTATTTCTTTACTTGATTGGCTCTCATCTCCTACTAGAATGATCCCAGCTATAGAAGGGCTGGGATCTTATATCCCATTGGTTAGAACAGTGCTTGGCACATAGTAAGTTCTTAGTAAATATTGATTGATAGTATGAAGCATGCATACATGTCTGCACGCACTAACCACAAAGATGGAGAGATCATAGTTGCAAGTTTCTTCATCTTTGTTGACTGGTAAAAGCAACTGGTAGTCTGGGCAAGGAAAGCATGGCTTATTATAAACAGGGTGCCTGTATCTTTATTGGCATCCTATAATTGATAAAAATCACTGGAAAGTCCAACCTTGTGCAACATTTTACATATTCAAGGTGAGCCATGTTGGATCCTGGCAGATGACAGTGGTTCTGCCCCTGTCTAGGTTCTTGAGGAGAATGAGCTGACAGCCTGAGAAACTTAAGCCTGAGTTCTTAAAAATTGTACTCAGATCATCGCTCTGACTATATGTGTAGCTATATATTGCCTGGTAGTCAGTTGAATTGATATGCTTAAAGAAAAACTACTCAAATGTAGTATATGAACTAAAATTGTTCATCAGACTTTTCTGGTGTACACAGTGGTTTTCAAACTGAGGACTGAGCTTTTTATGTTTTACTTACTTGTGATGAATGATTCTTCTGCTAAGGAAAAAAAAAAAAGAACAAGGCAACAGTTTGAAACCTCTAGGTCTGTATGAAATCTCCATCAGAATTGGTTAGTTCTTTGTATTCTGATTATGTATTATGTAAGTAATGATCTTGCAAATAAATATCAGCAGTTCTCTGGAACCAGAGAATCAGACACCAGAATCAGCTACTGAGAGGGTATGTCTCCATTATTTAATGATAACTAATTCTTGAAGAGCAACTTTGGAAGCCAGATGATAGAAGAAATGATATATTGAGTGTGCTGAAAGAAGACAAATGCTAATCTATAATCTGTTCCCAGAAAAATTATCATTCAAGAATGGAGAAAAATCATTTTGTAGTTTAATTAAATTAATATAGCTTCTTGGGGGCACCTGGCTGCCTCAGTCAGTAAAGCATGTAACTTTTGATCTCAGGGTTGTAAGTTCAAGCCCCACACTGGGTGTTGAGATTACTTAAAAATTTTTTTTAAATCATAAAAAAAAAGATAGCTTCCTGGCTATAGACCATCATTAGCAGACAGTCTAAACAAGGACTTTAGAAAAGAGGGAAAGTGATTTCAGATAGAAAAGTGAATGAAGAGAAAATAACATGATAAACATGTGGATAAATATAAATGATTGTTGACTATATCAAATATAACATTATATTTTGGGATTTAAAAAAAGTACGTTAACATATGCAAACATAATAGCATAAGTTGGGAAGAAGATAAAGTATTCTAAGGGCCTAGAATTAATTGTTCAAGAAAAGAATATTAACTTTTGGCTTTGAAGAGTTAGATGTTACAGTTTCTATAATTTCTTTGTCCAATGTGGTAGCCAAGTGTGGCTATTTAAATTCAATAAAAAATTTATTTTCTGTGTTGCACTAGATACATTTCAGTTGCCCGGTAGTAACATATGGCTAGTAGATATCTTATTGAGCAACACAGATTTGGAATGTGCTATTATTACACATTCCATTATTACAGAATGTGCTAATGCTCTTTTAGAGTAACTATGAAAAGAATAGAAAACATTGTGGGTAACTTCTAGTTTAGTAGAAGAGAAAATAATCTAAAAAGAAGGAGGAAAGAAGAGGTAAAGTATTGTTGAACTAATAGAACAGAGAGAATAGATTTAATAAAATATATGAATAATTATAATAAGTGTAAATAAGACTAAATCCTCTAGTTAAAAGTGATTCTGAATCTGGATTAATAAATAAATATATTTGTTGTTTACAAGACACAAAAAAACAAAGATTGCAAGTAAAAAGAAGGGGGGAGAAGTTAGATTTATATGTATCTGGAGATACCTAGAAAGTGAGTACCTAATTGATTGTTCATTCCTTGCACCCATGGGAACTGTCACAAAGGATAAAGTCAGTTTTTGACAATAAAAATAAATTGTATGCACCTAATCATATAATCTCAAAGTACATAAAACAAAATTTAACAGAATTTTAACTGACTGAGCAACCCAGGTGCCTCCGAATTTAACAGAATATTAAAAAGCAATAGATCACCATACTGGAAAATGTTACTCTATATTTCTCTGTAATTGATAGAAGTAGAAAAGAAAACCTGATTAATGTATATTCTTTAAAAATAATTAATAATTCTTTTATTTCTGAATAATTTCAGATTTACAGGAAGTTTGCAAAGATGATTTCTTTTCATCCATTTTTCCTAATCTTATGTGACCTTGGTACATGTGTCAAAACTTAATATTGTACATTACTATTAACTGTATTATAGTCTTCATTCACATTTCACCAATTTATTAAAAATTTTTTTTAAATTTAAATTCCAGTTTGTGTACAGTGTAATATTAATTTAGTTGTACAGTATAATGATTCAACATTTCTATATATCACCCAATACTCCCAATGCCTGCATTTCTTAATCCCCATTATCTAGTTAACCCATCCCCCTACCCACCTCCCCTCTGGTAACCATCAGTGTGTTTTCTGTAATTAAGAGTCTGTTTCTTGGTTTGTTTCTCACTTATTTTTTGTCCTCCCCCCCCATGCTCATTTGTTTTGTTTCTTAAATTACACATATGGGTGAAATCATATGGTATTTGTCTTTTTCTGACTGGCTTATTTCACTTAACATTGTGCTCTGTAGCTCTGTCCATGTCATTGCAAATGGCAAGATTTCTCTTTTTATGGCTGAGTAATATTCCATTGTCTATATTTACCACATCTTCTTTATTCATCAATTGGTGGACACTTGGGCTGTTTCCATATTTTGGCAATTGTGTAGATAATGCTGCTGTAAACATCAGGGTGCATGTGTCCCTTTGAATAAGCATTTTTCTATTCTTTGGATAAATGCTTAGTAGTGCAATTGGTGGATTGTAAGGTGGTTCTATTTTTGAGGAACCTCCATACTGTTTTCCAGTGGCTGCACCAGTTTGCATTTCCACCAACAATACAAGAGGGTTCCCATTTCTCCATATCCTTGCCAACACCTGTTGTTTCTTGTGTTGTTGAGTTTAGCTATTCTGGCAAATGTGAGATGACATCTCATTGTAATTTTGATTTGCATTTCCCTGATCATAAGTGATGGTAAGCACGTTTTCATGAGTCTGTTGGCCATATGTATGTCTTTGGAAAAATGTCTATTCATGTCTTCTGCCCATTTTTTAATTGGATTATTTAAATTTTGGGGGTGTTGAGTTTTATAACTTCTTCATATATTTTGGATACTAACCCTTTATCAGATATGTCATTTGTGAATATTTTCTCCCATTCTGTAGGTTGCCTTTTAGTTTTGTTGATGGTTTCCTTCACTGTAGAAGGAAGAGTTTGATTTTGCTTACCTTTCCTTGCCTCAGGAGACCTATCTAGAAAGAAGTGGCTACAGCTGATGTTAAAGAAGTTACTGCCTGTGTTCTCCTCTAGGATTTTTATGGCTTTGGACCTCACACACTTCACCCATTTTTCTACTAATTTTTTGTTGTTGTTGTTGTACCACAATGTAATCTAAGATACTACACTGCACTTAATCATCACATCTTCCTAGTCTCCTCTTCTCCATGACATTTTCTCTTGTTTTTTCTTCAACCTGACTATGTTATTATTTTTATATATTCATGAAATTTATAAAAACTGACCTACTACAGGGCTACAAAGCAAGTTTCAGCAAATTTTTAAGGATTTAAATTGTATAGAGTATGGAATATCCAGTGCAATTAAGCTAGAAATCAGAAAAACAATAGAAATTGTTTGGGTTCAAAAAAATCATAATGAAACTTAGAGTATGTTTTAAACTGTACAATAGCTAAATCCATATTTTTAAAGCCCTAAATTAATATATTAATGAACAAGAAAAGATTGAAAGTTAAGCTATATATCCACTTTAAGAGCAGAAAGTGTTAAAGTAGAAGGTAAATATATAGTAAAGAAGATTAACAAAGCTAAAATTCTTCAAATAAACATTCTTCAAAAAGAATTTTAAAATTAAAACGAAAAAAAGAGGCACCTGGGTGGTTCGGTCGGTTGGGCGTCTGACTTTGTCTCAGGTCATGATCTCATGGTTTGTGGGTTCGAGCCCCATATTGGGCTCTGTGCTGACAGCTAGCTCAGAGCCTGGAGCCTGCTTCAGATTCTATATCTCCCTCTCTCTCTGACCCTCCCATCCTCACTCTCTCTCTCTCTCTCAGAAATAAATAAAACATTAAAAAATTTTTTTAAAAAGAAAAGAATTTCAAGATCACAAACAAGGGGGTGCCTGCCTGGCTCATTTGATAGAGCATATGACTCTTGATCTTGGGGTTGTGAGTTCAAGCCCCATGTTGGGTGTGGAAATTACTTAAAAACAAAATTTTTAAAAAAATAAATAAAATAACAAACAGAAAATGAAAATTTAAAAATATGTCATTTAAATAGCATAAGTTCCTAAGAATAAATCTGACAAAAAGATGTGCAAGACTTCTGTATGGGCAATTTTAACATTGAGAGAAATTAGAGACCTATGTAAATAATAGGTCTCTAAGATTTCAGATTTTAAGGCAGTTTATACAGATGTCCTTTTTCTGTAAAGTAAATTATAGTTTCACTGTAACTCCAAACAAAATCCCAACAGTTTTATGGGGAGTAGTGGTAGAATGCGACAAGTGGCTTCTATAATTTATATGGAAATGCAAAGGGCCAGGAATAGAAAATGTGATATTCTTAAAGCAGAACAAGCAGAGAGGACTTGGTCATCCAGATAGGAAATATTTTAAATATTGTCATTAAGACTTGCACCAATGACAGAGAATAGAGAAGCCAAAAAGACTGCCTTTATAGATAAATAAGACACTGTAGAGCAACAGGGGAAAGACAGTCCTTACAATAAAAGATGCTAAGGCAATTAGATAGTCATTAAATATCTCATTAGCTAGTTAGATAGCCAATTCAGATTTCTAATTAGATAGCCAATTAGAAAAGAATGAAATTGTTTCTCTCAGCTGACAGCATAACATTCTGTTCCACGTGCATTGATGTTTAACTGTCAAAGCTAAAACTCAAAAGTTTGAGAGTATGTTTCTGACCTTACTAATAGAAAAGGATTTCTAAAACAAATCCATTAACCATGAAGAACTTTGGTAAACATGACTACATTGAAATTGAGAACTTGCGCGGCGCCTGGGTGGCTTAGTCGGTTAAGCGTCCACCTTTCGCTTAGGTCATGATCTCGCGGTTTGTGGGTTCGAGCCCCGTGTCGGGCTCTGTGCTGACTGCCAGCTCAGAGCCTGGAGCCTGTTTCAGTCTGTAACTCCCTCTCTCTCTGACCCTCCCGTGCTCAAGCTGTCTCTCTCTCTCTCTCCTAGAAATAAATAAAACATTTAAAAAAATGAAATTGAGAGCTTGTGATTGTTTAAAGAAATCCCAAAGAAAATATAAAAGCAAGCCATCGAGTAAAAGATGATTATAACTTATATAATGAATAAAGGGCTAATATGCAGAATGTATAAAGAGCTCTTATAAATATATATATCTTAAGATATTTATAAGCTATATATATATACTTTAAGAGCAGAAAGTGTTAAAATAGAAAGTAAACATATAATAAAAATTAACAAAGCTAAAATTCTTCAAATAAACATTCTTTAAAAAGAATTTTAAGATGACAAACAGAAGGGGGTGCTCTACTGGCTCATTCAGTAGAGCACATGACTCTTGATCCAGTTAAAAAAAAAACAAGAGCAAATGACTTAAGCAGGTACTTGACAAAAATGGATATCCAAAAAACGAGCAAACATATGAACTAGTCATCAGGGAAATGCAAAATAAAACCAAAATGAGATACCACTCTACACCCATTAGAACTGTTAACTAAGTTGGAGAAGATGTACAATGTAGAGAATTCCCATTTCCTGCTGAAGAGAATATAAATTGGTTTTCTACTTTGGAATGCAGTTTGGAGTTCTCTAGTAAAGTTGAGGATAAGCATACCCTAAGACTTAGCAATTTCACAAGGCATATTCCCTAGAGAAACTCTTTATGTGTAGAACAGGATAAATGTATAAGACTATTCATAGCAGTATTATAGCCTTAGATAACCATCAAAAGATGAATGATAAAAAAATTATATTATGGTATATCCATATTGTGGAATACTGTGCAATGAAAATGAACAAAGAACAGCTGGCCACCACTATATATAACTACCTAACATATATTTGTTTATTTGGGTTGTCTTTAGAATGTAAACTTTATGAAAGCACAGACTATCTCTTTTGTTCACTGCTGAGCCTGCAGTTTCTCTAACAGCATGTAGTATATAGTAGTGCATAAAAGGCTCCCAAATGAATTGAATGAAATACTAATATAGAGGGGCACCTGGGTGGCTCAGTCAGTAAAGCATCCTACTTCGGCTCAGGTCATGATCTGTGGTTCATGAGTTTGAACCCCATGTGGGGCTCTGTGCTGACTGCTTTGGATTCTGTGTCTCTTCTCTGCCCCTGGCCCGCTCACATTCTCTCTCTCTCTCTCAAAAGTAAATAAACATTAAAAAAAAAAAGCTAGAGATTCTGCCTATGAAAACTTGAAATCTTTGTATTGTTAATTGCTCATCTGCAGCAGTACAATTGATATTTGTTTATTGGTCTTGTATTTATTATAGTTGTGTTTTTATGGATTGAAAATTCTTTCAGTTCTTTGGAAAGACTTAATGAAGTTGAGTCACTAAAGAAAACTGTAAATAGTAAAAGCGTTAAGGAAAATAATGAAAATCTGAAGGAATTGTGCCCTCAAATTGCTTCTTAAGGGTCTAAGTTTTCACTTTAAATCAAAACTGGAAGTCATAGTCTTTTGTGTATATAGAACCATAGCCAGAAGATTGGCTTCCAAAGAAAAGGCCTAATTTGACTCTGCATCAAAAGATTGACAAGTGACTACTTCGTGTATTTTAACATAAATGTTTAAGATAATGTATATAACAATTTTTCACAATTTCCTGCTTTGACTTTTTTCAATTAACTGCTCTTCTCAACAGTCAGCCGTCCCACAATGGTTCAGAGGCTTTTTCCACCCTAGAATTTTGCAGGAACAAAGAAATCATAGCCTAGAGCAGTTGTTCCTAAACTTTGCTATGCAGCAATGGAATGAAAGCTTAGACAACTGAGAAGAGAAGCAGCTTGAGCCTGGAATTCTTTTAGATCTTTTTAACAAGCTCCCCAGTTTGAGAACCATTGTCCTAAGCATTACTTGTACAGTTATATGTGAAGACTTGTGGTGTTCAAAGTGTAAGTATTTAAGAAAGATCATTTAGATGTAGAAAGAAAATATTAGCCCTCTTATTTTATGTCATTGTATTCATTTATATTTGTTTTATATTACATATATATCTCAATACACTAGTACATGTTAATAGTTTATAAGTAAATTTATTTTTCAGATGGGATGACAATCAAAGCAAGTTGTTTAGCCACCAGAACCTATTTTTCTTCAATAGTCAAAGCAAAGTATAATGGAAGGAGAGTAGAGATGCCCAGTTTTATTCTCCTATAGCTAAACTTTACATTTACTTTTCTACTGTACTTCCAAAGACAAAGATTAAATAAGACTCATAAGGCAAATACTGTCCCTGATTAATATATATTAACTTTCTTCGGGAAAATGACATAGTTATGTCTACCCGTATCTCCATTATACTTTGCTAAGAACTAAATAATGAATAAAATGGGAAAACTTTGTTAATCCCATAAATTAATATCTTTAGATTTGCCTGCTTTAAGTGCAAAATACTTTTTAGGGAAAAAACTGAAATTTTATTTTTCCTCCTGAAATAGTTTACTTTTTATTTTAATCACTTAAATGCATCTTTATAACCTTAAGAAATAAAGTTGCATCTAATAATCCCACTTCATTATATTTTGCATAATTGAAATACAGCTAAGCCATATTTTTCATAATATGTTATAGTGAACTGTGAACAAAATTAGAAACTGTTTGGTGTTGATTTTCTTATTAATAAGTAGTACTTTTATACTTAATATAATATTAGAATAAAACCCTAAAGAATGATACAGGTTTCTTTGTTATTGTTTTTAATCTTATCATGATTAGTGAGACAGTTATTTGTTTTCTAGATTGATGACCTTGTAAAAGCTGTTGGTAACTGCAGCTACAACCAGCTAGTGGAGAAGATCATCTCTTGCAAGCAGTCAGACAATAGTGAGCTGGTTAGTGAAGGTGGGTGAGTGCTATTACCTGACATATTCTTGGCAGAATAACTTGTCTTATAATTTAATATCTTTAAAATGTCATAAATAAGACTTCTAAAAAAATACAAGTGATGCTACTTGTAGGTATTCAAAGGAGTAATTATTCATAAAGATACCAGTGAACAGTTTTTCTAGAACACTTTTCACTTGACTTCTAGAGTCTAGTTTAGTTTAGTTTAGTTCTACTAAAAAGTAGTTTAGTTCTACTAAAAATCCTTGGAATCATTTGTTAGCTTTGATAAGGTCATTTACCCAGGAGTTCTTGATAATTACTCTTTTGAAAAAAAGGGTTAGGATTATTATTTCGGAGTACTGAGTGAACTTTATAATTAATCCTCCAATTGACTGAAATGAATATTATATACTTCTGTTCATTTTAGTACAATATAGTATATTAAAGCACCATTTTATTTATTTATTTATTTAAATGTTTTATTTCTGAGAGAGAGAGAGAGAGGAGTGTGTGTGTGTGTGTGTGTGTGAGAGGGCAGGGTCAGAGAGAGAGGGAGACACACAATCTGAAACAGGCTCCAGGCTCTGAGCTAACTGTCAGCACAGAGCCCAACGTGGGGCTCAAACCCAAGAACCGTGAGATCATGACCTGAGCCGAAGTCGGATGCTTAACCGACTGAGCCACCCAAGCGCCCCTAAAGCACAATTTTAAATCAAAGTGTACTTTGATCATCAGTTTTCCTAATCCCTAACTATTTAAAATGGCTAAATTTATCATAATAGAAGCAGTTTCATGTTTCTTCAGCTGTGTTCTAGTCAATGAAGGGAAGAGCATATTTGAAACCAGAATGGTGTAAGGAGCCATAATATTTGGATAGACCTTTCCTACCACCTACTTCACTTCCTCATAAATATGCACAAATACTCAGGCTGCTGTTCTCTTCTGTTTGAAGGGTAAGCAAAAGTAAGAGAAATCATGAGAATTAGGAGAAACTTTGCTTCTCAGAAAGTTCTTTTACATGAGGTGTACTGAAAGTTGATTATAATCACCACATTAAAAAAAATTAAGTGACTACAAGATATAGAGCATATAAAAGAAAATAGGTACATGAATCACATACTATATAAATCAGAACCCAACTAATTATATTACTCAGTAGATCCATAAGTTTAACACATTTATTCAAGAAGCAAGTAGCCAGAAAATACAGAGTATTTTAGTGGAGACTTATCCTGTGTTTTTACTTGGAATAAACACATAAGTATACAGAGATATCAGTCACTGATTTGTATGACAACTCTTTCCCTGCAACACAAGGCAACAAATTTTAATTACAGGGGTGAGGGAGCAACAAAAGCCGTATAAAGAAATAAAAACAAAAAACTTCCAATTAATAAAATTCCTCTCACTAGAACTTTCCAATCTTTTTTTTTTTTAATGTTTTTATTTATTTCTGAGAGAGAGAGAGAGAGAGAGAAAGCGTGAACAGGGGAGGGTCAGAGAGAAAGGGAGATACAGAATCCAAAGCTGGCTTCAGGCTCTGAGCTGTCAGCACAGAGCCCGACGTGGGGCTGGAACCCACAAGACGTGAAATCATGACCTGAGCTGAAGTCGGACACCCAACCGACTGAGCCACCCAGGCGTCCCCATTCTTTAAAAAAACAAAAAAATTTTTTTAACGTTTATTTTTGAGAGTGGGAGAATGAGTAGGGGAAGGGCAGAGGGAGAGGCAGAGGGAGACACAGAATCCGAAGCAGGCTCCAGACTCTGAAAGTCAGCACAGAGCCTGACATGGGGCTCAAACCCACAAACAGTGAGATCATGACCTGAGCCGAAGTTGGACGCCTAACTGACTGAGCCACTCAGGCGTTCTTAGAACTTTCCATGCTTTATCCAAACTCTCATTACTGTGTATTCCTAAAAAAAAAAAAAAAAAAAAGCCTATAAAGAAAGTTGCCATGTGTAAATTCCAGCTATCTCAGTAACTTCCAATATGCTATTCTGTAGTAACTTAGGGAACAGTAGGATCCAGAAAGTGTTAACAGATGGATTGATAGCTAGAGAAGTGATATTTGGGTGAGTAGGCTTATAGAGTATGAAGCTGTAGGGAAGGCTCGTTAACAACAGTTTTCCTAAGGCAGCCTATAATGTCACTAGGGTAGGACTTAGGCAGTACACTAACAAAGTGAACAACAGCAAACAACAGCAACACAAATCCAGTCCCTTTATCACTTCTCCTTTTTCTCGACCTGATATTACAACAAATGTTACTATTTCTTTAACATTGAGTCCTCAGGATTACAAAAAACTTAACTAATTAAAATAATTTTTTTTAATGTGTATTCATTTCCTGAGAGAGAGACAGAATGCGAGCAGGGGAGGGGCAAAGAGAGAGGGAGACACAGAATCTAAAACCAGCTTCAGACTCTGCGTTGTCAGCACAGAGCCCAATGTGGGGCTGGAACTCATGAACTACGGGATCATGACCTGAATCGAAGTTGGATGCTTAACCAACTGAGCCACCCAGGTGCCCCACTATAACTCCTTTATATAGTTACAACTTGAGAAGAACTCCTTGATAAAATCAAGGAAGGAATCCTCTTTAGTGTTACAGAATTTTGAGGTAATATGTACCAGAGTTGATTAATACCTTCATATGTAAATTTTGCAATGGTAGAGGTCTGCATATCAGATTTTTTAATCAAGGAATAATTATACACAGAATTCAGTACAGTGAAAAAGCTAGGGGAACCTGGATGGCTCAGTCAGTTAGGCGACCGACTTTGGCTCAGGTCATGATCTCACAGTTTGTTAGTTTGAGCCCCACATCGGGCTCTGCAATGACAGTTCGGAGCCTGGAGCCCATTTTGGATTCTGTGTCTCCCTCTCTCTCTGCCTCTCCCCTTCTCATGTTCTGTCTCTCCTTCAAAAAATAAATAAACATTAAAAAATTAAAAAAATAAATAAAAAGCTAACCTAGTTTTTTGTTTATAGGAAACTATAAATGTGTAGTCTGAAGTAATTACTCAGTTCCAATGGTTACTTGTATAGGCACTAAGATATAGTATAGGAAAGAAAAGGCGACGATGGATATTTTTACTTTTAATGTAGTAATTAGCTTTCCTCCAGTGTTTTCTTCTTCATATTTTCTTAGGCATAGTGTTCAACTGAAGGAGTCTGCTTTTTCTGTTTGTCCGACAACTGTAACTTTCCCTCTGAATCAATAAAATATCCAAAAGATGGTTTATATCTAATCCTTTTTTATTAAAAGGTATTAAGCTTTAATCTTAGGTGATAACTACTTATTTTTTTAATTCAAATATTTCATCACCATGAGTACAGAACACAAGAAATATTACTATCATTCTTTTTTGATGAAAAAGCAGTGTTAACTAAATAGAATTAGATATTCTTTCACCTTCTTTCAGATAACATTTTTTTCTTTTGATGACAGTACCTTGTAAGTAAAAATATAGGACTTTCACATATACATAGCATATATATTATTTGTTTCCTCTTTTGGATGGCAGTACTTTTTTGAATATAGGTATAATGATAGATGTGGCATGGCAGCAAAAATCAATAAGGAAAAAAGAAAAATAGCACAGTAGCAGCTGCCAGACTTCACCAGAGCTGGTCACGTAATTCCAGATGCTTTCTCAGGAATAATTTTTCCCTTAACAATTATTCCTAACTTTAAAAAAATGCTCAAATCCATGATATTCATTTATTCAAATACTTATCAAGCCTTTATCATGTGCCATAAACACTAAAGATTATAGTTTGGATTTAAGTTATTTCTGATTAAATGATACTCATTTTCTCTTCTTTATCTTTCTTTTATTTTGAAAAACTCTGAAACCCATAAAAAAGTTGGAATAGTACAATTGATTACATGTATGCAGTTTGCCTGAATTCACCAATTATTAACATATCAAAGTTTTGCTTTCTTTCTCTGTTTGCACACATAAACAGACTTTTTTCTAAACCATGTGAGAATTAGTTGCAAATATCACAGCACTTTGCCCATTAATGCTTCAACATTTGTCTCCTAAAAATAAAGAATTCTCTTATATAGACACAATAAATTATCTCAGGAAATTTAGCATCGATACAATACTTTTTTTCTGATTGATACAATACCTTTATCTAATATACTGTTTATATTCTTAATTTTCCAGTTGTCCCAATAATGCCCTATATAGCTCTTAAGGTTTTTCATTGTAGGCTCCAATCAGGAATCATTTGTCCTATCAGCTTAGATTCCTGTAATCTAGTTTATCCCTAGTCTTTTTTTCCTTTGTGGTCTTTTCTTAATAGTCCAGGCCAGTTTTTGTAGAATAGTCCTCAATTTGGATTCATTTGATTGTCTCTTTATGAGTAGAATCATTATATATTTTTGGTGGGAATACTACATACGTGATACTATGTCTTTCCTAAAGCATCAAATCAGGTGGCACAAGATGCTTGCTTATTCCGTTATTGGTGATGTTGAAATATGATTAATGTGGTATCTGCTAGATCTTTTTGTTGTAAAGATGTCATTTGCCTTTTGTAATTAATAAGTAATCTTTGATGTGCTTTGAACTGTGTGAATCCCCTGTTCCCTGATAATCTTTCACCCAGTACAGTAGGCATTGATTGATTCTTGTCTGAATAAACTATTACTATAGTGGTTATGCTATTTCTATTATTCCTTCTACATTTATTAGTTGGGATTCTTTTTTTTTATATAAAGTGTATTTAAAAAAATTTTTTTTAATGTGTTATTTGTTTCTGGGAGAGAGAGAGAGAAAGACAGTGTGAGCAGGGGAGGGTCAGAGAGAGAGGGAGATACAGAATCTGAAACAGGCTCCAGGCTCTGAACTAGCTGTCAGCACAGAGCCCAATGTGGGGTTCGAACCCATGAACCATGAGATCATGACCTAAGCCGAAGTCAGACACTCAACCGACTGAGCCACCCAGGTGCCCCAATTGGGTTTCTTCTGTAAAAATAAATGTTTTCTCTTTCCCCACTAAAATTTTTTTTATCGATGTAGACTCATGGATTCTTTTTTATTCAGTGTGTTATCATCCATTTTTATCATTACTCTTTTTGATACTTAAAATTATCTCAAATATATCCATTGAAGTCCTCTCAACCTGGATCCCATGTTCTGATTTTTTTTTTATGTCTTTATTTTGAGAAGACAGAGACAGAGAGCGAGCGGAGGAGGGGCAGAGAGAGAGGGAGACGCAGAATCTGAACCAGGCTCCAGGCTTTGAGCTGTCAGCACAGAGCCCGACGCGGGGCTCGAACTTATGGACTGTGAGATCATGACGTGAGCTGAAGTCAGATGCTTAACCGACTGAGCCACCCAGGTGGCCCTTTTTAATTTTTTTTTAATGTTTATTTTTGAGAGAGACAGAGTGCAAGTGGGGGAGGGGCAGAGAGGTAGATACAATTGAAGCAGGTTCTGGGCGCTGTCAGCACAGACCCCAACGTGGGTTCAAACTCACGAATGGGGACATCATGACCTGAGCCGAAGTCAGACATTTAACCACTGAGCCACCCAGGTGCCCGCCATGTTCTTTTATAATGTCTTCATTACTTCAGTACTTCCTTATTTTCTGGCACAGTAGGATGTTCTGTGCTCCCTACTGTATTCCTGGAATCAAATTATATGAGCCCTGTATTTTCAAAGGAAATCTGGGCATTTGTCATAGTAAAAGGGATTGTTTTGCCCCATCCTCTTGAGAAAAAATATTGATATAATGTATTTGATTTTTGAAAATTGACAGTAGATGAAACTAAAAAAGCAGTCATTGCTTAAAGCTATCACTGTGACAAAGTTCTGATTGAGTTTAAATTTGAATGCAGATCTTAGGCAGTGCCAAATCTAGCCAATATTTAAAAATAAGCCAAGTTTCCTTTTCTCCTATATCCTTTTTGTTCTTTCTTTGCCTAATTTTAGTGCCTCTCCTTCTAGTTTCAGTTCCTTTAAGGTATTTAGTACTTTTATTTTCTCTAATAACTCTTCAGTAATAGAGGAAAATAATTTGATAAATTTAGTATCAAATTTATGAAACTAAAATATTTTCAAATACATTTGTGTCAAGAAAACAATTTTTAAGTTAAATTTACTTTTAGTAGTATAACTTTATTATTACTATTATATTAGCTTTTACCTTTGGTATCATTAATAACAGTATGTAGAACATTAAAATTGAAATTTAAGCTAAATGTTGCATATAAACTTTGATTTGAAAAGCAATGCAGATAAGTAAATTGCTATGTAACACTTAGAATTGTTTACCAAACTTTGTTTATTAGTTACAAAAAGTTGTAACCCCCATGAAAATCACATGGGTCATTTTAAGAGTTGGTAAAAGAATTAGAAAACATTGTTTTTTGTAGGTTTAAATCAGGATATGCTTTATGGCTTGGAAAGAAGATAATTCAGTTTGCATTTATGATAATCAGCACTAAGTTTTTAAACTTAATACCAAATAACTCTCCTGGGTTCCAGTGTATAACTATTGACTCTTTCTATAGCTAGCTTTATGTCCTTGAGCAAGTCATGTATTCTCTCTGAGCTGATGTCCTTTCTCTTGAATGAAGTAGCTGAGAAAGACCTTTCTAGTGTTGGATTTTTTAATTTCACACACATGAAATAATGTGAGTTAATCTCCATTGAATTTTTGTATCTTTTTGAAAGGGACTTGTAGAGAGGATGTTGTGTGAGGTGTGGGAGAAGCATTCATAAACATTTTTCTGAAGGAATCATTTGGTAATGTGGATATTATATAAAACAGTGGTACTTCTCAGCATAGGTATAGTGCTTAAAGCTAAAACTATTATATAGCAAGTGCTTTAGTATATAACTAATACATTCTACCCAATAACTTAGTACTTGCTGAAGTAATGATAATAATTGAAGAGGGGAGCTCTTCTAAATGTATAAACCCAAGAAGTTACAAATGGGCTATTAAATTTCCTTTGGCCAGGGCCTTCTGTATAACTTTTTGCACTTCCCCTGACCTTAACCAATTCCTTGAAATAGGATACAGTAGCTACCAGTGATACACTGGTAGCTTTTTACAATCACTTTGCAGTTTACAGCTTAGAGTGCTTGGCCCTAAGGGTGAGAGATGAAGAGGAAGTGGAATAAACCTGTTACCCAGCTGCCTCTGGCCCTACCCAAGTTTATTTTCAATTTTTTGTTGGGTTTCAGTTTCTTAACATAAGTTCATCTTTTATTCCTATATCTGTACCTCTGCTCACTTATAAAAATTTTTAGGGCATTCGCTTCTACCCCCTACCCCCACCGTAACTGGTTCTGAGACATTACTTATTAAAAGAAGGGAGCAAAAGGATGAAGGAAGAGAAAGAAGGAAAGAAGCCTTTTAAAATATTTTTACAGATTCTCATTAGTCTTGGTAGTTACGTTGTATAATGTTGCTATGAACACTGAATTTGTGAATACTAAACCACTGCTTCTAGGGGAAACAAGAGTAGGTTCCTGTGAGCCTCTGGTCACCAGATTTTCATTAACTAATCAATAAATACATATCGTGTTTTCTTTGTGTTTCTATTTAGAGACACCTTATTTAATACATATTGTTGATTCATTAGCATTACATTCATGGCCAACAGCACTATAACTCTTGTCTGAATGAATCTGCAAAAATATGTGTTTTCTCTGTAAGGCATGTCACAGCCTTTGTGCACTTAGGAACATTACCCAGCACCTTCAGCAGTATGCTTGGGGGTCATTTCACACAGTAAAAATCACCCCAAAAAGCACACCTACTAGACTCTGAAGAGTCTGTTTTGGTAAGAAAGCTAAAACAAGAAAGCAGAATGCTGACTTCAGTGGAGAAAGTCTGCATTGAGTGACTCAAATTTTTTGCCACTTTGCACATATCCAGGATTGATCCTGAAAGCATGGCAAGTATTGATTTTGTATTTATAAATAAATTTTAGTTAGTAGGTGAGTTTGCAAATATGCAAGTGCACAAATGATGAGGATCAGCTAAACTCCAGAAAGCATCTTTATATTTCACTGTTTTGAAAACAAAAGAGATCATTTCTCTCTTTGAAATTGATATAGCTACATAATGAGTAGTATATGTTGGAGGACATTAGGATAAAATTGGCATAAGTTATCTCACTGTTTTCTGTTTGGTCTCACACCAGCTTTTAGTTTTTTAAGGCAAAAAGTTTGTGGATTGAGAATTATCTGAGTTCTTTGTTAACATCTTAAAACCAATGCAATTTGTTAAGGCTACTTTTAATTTCTGAACACCTTTCCATTGGGAGAGGAGCTGTTGATATACATCTTTCATTCCTACCTACTTTTTAAATTGCTGATTCTTGCCTTCTTACTTGTTTGAATGGGTTTTAGTTTTATTGTGTCTCTATCTTTTATTAATAGTGCCTGAAATCCTTTTTGGAAGTAGGTGAAGTATTAGTAAATACATTTATTGTTAAAAAGAATTTCACATAACTGTTTCTTTAGGATGGTTAATGTCTGTAGACATACCTTTCATACCAAAATTAGAAGAGTCTTCAGTTTGGAGTCAATCATGTTATAGTAGAGAAAAACCTTACTTTGATTGGCCTTTCTTCATACGTGGAACACAATGTAAATAGAAAAAAACTTTTTAATTTTGAAATTATTCTTCTATCTAATACTATGCATTGGTTCCATAGGCTTTGTAGCTGAGCAGTTTCTAAATAACACAGCCACTCAACTGACATACCATGGATTATGTGAACTAACTTCAACGGTTCAGGAAGGAGAACTTTGTGTGTTCTTTCGGAATAATCATTTTAGCACCATGACCAAATACAAGGTATGATATAGAAATAGCTATTTAACTGTTATTCTAAATTAAAGGAGCTGGATTTAGAGATGTTTTATGACCTACTTCAAATTTTAAAAAATCAGCATAATATTCTTTATTCATCAGATTATGAAGGTGATTATTAAATACTCCTTTAGGATGCAGTGGATTCACAATTTAAGTGTTACTTCATATCAGCTTTTTGTTTTAAGTCTCAACCTGTTTTTCACAGATTACTGCATTAAAAAGTATTAGTTCCTTTCTAAGAAAAAAAAGATAATCTTAGAAATAGAACTAGGATCCCTGCTAATGATGAATGTGTATATCTGAGGGTAAAAGGAGGTTAAAGGAATCAGGATCTGTCTTTTTGATGGTGTTTACTGTTATTAAAGTTATCAGTGTGACTTTAAATTCTTCTTATGCCATTTATGGTTCTGCCAAAAATCTTACTGGTTTATCCTTTTTTGTTATCTCTTCATCGTCTCTTCCATTATTACAGCTGCTACCTATGAGGAGTTTATCAACTTATAGGGGAGGATTCTGTGGTAGGATACACTGCCCTGATCATGTCAGTAATATAGCAAGTGTTCAGTAGCATTCAGTGCCTAGAGAATAAAAATGCAAGGTATTTTCTTCTATCCTCCTGTGCCAACACTTTGCTTCAGCCATATAATCTGTCTATTCATTAATAATCCTCTATCCTCAGGGCATGTGGCTCATTCAGTTAAACCCCCGACTTCAGCTCAGGTCATGATCTCGAAGTCTGTGAGTTCCAGCCCCGCATCGGGCTCTGTGCTGAGAGCTCAGAGACTGGAGTCTGCTTCAGATTCTTTGTTTCCCTCTCTCTCTGACCCTCTTCTACTCACACTCTGTCTCTCTCTGTCTTTCAAAAATGAATAAACATTAAAAATTTTAAAAAAATAAACCTCTGTCTTCGTATATACTTTACACTTTCCCATTTCTGCACTTTTACTATCATTTCTTCTTAATTCTTATTTGAAGAGATCTCACTCATTTTAGCCTATCCACAGTTTCACCTATCTTTTTTTTTTATGTTTATTTTTAATTTATTTTGAGAGAGAGAGATCAGGGGAGGGGCAGAGAGAGAGGGAGAGAGAAAATCTCAAGCACTTTCTGTGTGGAGCCCTATATGGGCTTGATCTCACAAACCATGAGATCATGACCTGATCCTAAATCAAGAGTGGGACACTTAACTGACTGAGCCACCCAGGCTCCCTTCACCTATCTTTTAAGAAGCATTTCAGGGGTGGGGCGCCTGGGTGGCTCAGTCGGTTAAGCAACAGACTTCAGCTCAGGTCATGACCTCATGGTTCTTGGGTTTGAGCCCCTGTCAGGCTCTGAGCTGATAGCTTAGAGCATGGAGGCTGCTTAAGATCCTATGTCTCCCTCTCTGTGCCCCAACTCCACTTGTGTTCTGTCTCTCTTTCTCTCTTAAAAATAAACATTAAAAAAAAGTTTTTAAATAAAATAATGTTTTTTAAAAAGGCATTTCAAATTCTAACTTTCCAGTACAGGTACTCTTTTTCTCCTTAAACCAGTGGTTCTCAACCAGATTGTATGCTGGAATTACCTGGAAGCTTTTTAAAAAATAACCGACGCCTAGAGTCCACCATCAATTCAATTAAATCAGACTGTCGGGAGGTAGGACCTAAGCATATGTATTTTTTAAATACTCCCCAGGTGATTTAAATGTGCAGTCAGTTTTCTTTTCCTGTAAATATGCCTTCTTTCTCTAAATGAAAGTAAGCTGATTTGAAGTCAGGGATCAGGTCTTCGTATTTCCTTCAACACTTTAATCAATGAATTGCACAAAGCAGTGTAAAATAATGCTTTATTTGGTTATATAAGAATACTTTAAGCACTGGGTAATATATTAGAACTGTTGAATCACTATGTTGTACACCTGAAACTAATGTAACACTGTGCGTTAACTACACTGGAATTAAAAATTTTAATTAAAAAAAATACTCTAAAGCCCTAGCTTCCTGTTATTAGTTATAGCAGGCATTCAGTTGTATTGCTCCCACATTTGAAGTGTATGTGTGCTAGGAACAAACCCAGAGTCATCCATGCTTTTCAAAAATTTAAGGCCCCAAAACCTCTGAATCAGAATTATTGCTGCATAGTATATACTGCTTAGTTGTCTTGCTTTATCTGATCTCTTCAAGTCCACACTTCATTCATTTAACAAATATCTGTTAAGCATGATTATGTCAAATATTTATTAAGCATGATTATGTCCGGGTGTTCAGCCAAGTACTAGGACTGCAGCCTGAGCAAGGCTGCTTTGGATCCTACCATTTAAGGACCTTCTAGTTTGGCAAGAAACATAGGTTAAATAATTGCACAAATAGTTATTGTTTCTATTGAGATATACTCTGTGAAGGGTACAAATACATGCTGTGAGTGCTTTTATCAGGACTTAGAACCGAATTGGGGATGTCAAGAAAAACTTCCTTGAGAAGATAACATTTAAACTGAGCCTTGAAAAATGAATCTTTTAGGAGTTTAATCAGTTAGCAGATTTGTGTTTTAATTTTTTTGTTTGGTTGGTTTTGGATTTTTGGTTGTTTGGTTGGTTTTTTTGTGTTTTTTGTTTTTTTGGCTCAGCAGGAGCCAAAAAATAAAATAAGATCTCTGGCTGTTATTGGTAGTTGCTATGCAACTTGCCCAGACTGAACTGTAGATGTTTTTGTCTTTTCTATCAAGGCCATGTCCCTGACCAGAAGTCCTTTACCAGTCAGCTAGGTATTCCCAGTGTTCCTATGTGGTTGGAGGGGTGCCTCCCCTTAAGCACTTTCTACCATGTGTCTGTTTCTGGACTAAGTATACATTTCTGTGAGATAATAACTCAGAGAATGTGTGCATTCTGCTGTTTCTCTGCTTCCACGTTTTTCTAAGTAAGCCTTATCCTGTGGTTAAACAGTGTATCAAAGGTGATATGTTATCTCCCTGCCCCCCTTTGTACAACATTAAGATGCTTTGAACTTTGAGGCAAGTGTGGATGTGGATTCAGTTAGGAGACTAATGTGCAGGGCTAAGTAAGATGTTATACTGACTTGGACTAGGATGGTAAAGAAATGGAGAGTAGAAAGATTCCATAGACATTTAAGAGATACAATCAACCAGATTTGGTGATTAGGTTGTAAAAATTAAGAAAGAATGGTTTCTGGGTTCTGAACATGAAAAACTGGATAAATGGTGGTGTTCCAGAGAGGAGCTGTTAGAGCTGCTTCCAAGGCATTCCTCCAAGTGAAAATGTTGGGTAAATGGTTCAAGACTGGAATAATTTTTGTGTATGAATGGTAATTTGGGAAAGGGTGAGATTTACAAAGAAAATATAGAATGAGAAGAAAAGAGATGGCTTAGGACAGAGATTTAAGGAGTGCCAACATTTAAGGGTCAACTAAGGGATATGAACTAGCAAAGGAGACTGAGAAAGAAAAAAAGAAAAGGAAAATCTGAAGAGCATGGTACCGTGTAAGCCAACAGGGAGAGAGTATTTCAAGAACAGAGATCTCAGTTATTAAATGCTATTGAGAGGATGAGAAACATGAGAACACTGTAGAAAAACCTGTCCATTGTTGATATGGATTTTGTTGGTATCTTTTAGAGAATGTTGGCAGCAGAAAAAACTCAGTTTGAATTGGTTAAGTGATTGAGGGGGCACCTGGGCGGCTCAGTTGGTTGAGTGTCCCGACTTCAGTTCAGGTCATGATCTCACGGTTCATGGGTTTGAGCCCCACATCAGGCTCTGTGCTAAATGCTTGCTCAGAGCCTGGAGCCTGATAAAGATTCTGTGTCTCCTCCTCTCTCTGCCTCTCCCTGCTTGTATTCTGTCTCTCAAAAATAAATAAATGTAAAAGAAAAATTTTTTAAAGTGATTGGGATATCAGGAACTCGAAACATTATAAGAAACTGTTTGAAACAATCTGTGTGGGAACATAGACATAATGGCTCATAGCTGTAGTGGTATATGGAATCCAGAGGGTTTTTTATTTATTTATTTATTTTTTATGTTTTTGGGATTGTGTGTGTGTGTGTTGTAAATATATTTTTAATGTTTCTTTTTGAGAAAGAGCACAAGCAGGGGAGAAGCAGAGAGAAAGAAGGAGACAGAATTCGAAGCAGCCTCTAGTCTCTGAACTGTCAGCACAGAGCCCAACTCGGGGCTCAAACTCAAAAACCTGAGATCACGCCATGAGCCGAAGTTGGACACTTAACCAACTTAACCCCCCAGGTGTCCCTGTTTTTGTTTTTTAATATGAGACATTTGGTTATGTTTAAATATTGAAGGACTCAATAGAGAAAGAGAGGTTGAAGATTCAAGACAGGAGATAATTGATGTTAGAAGGCCCCTAAGAAGGTGAAAAGGATAGTAGTTTTCACAGGTTAAGGGGATTAACCTTGACTGAAAAAGAGACCTGCTCATTGTAAAGGAGGAAGGAATAGACTATGAGTACAGCTACAGGTATATTTATAGATTTGATGGCAAGAACTAGAGAAAGCTACTGTTTGAGTGAGTCTAGTTTCTGTGTTGTTTGGAAGGCAAGATCATTTACTAAGACTGAGTAGGTAAGTTTGGTTCCAGATTTGAAGGAGGTGATTTGAATAGTCTTTACAGCACCTGGGAGAAAGTTCTAACCAGAGAAATTGAGGGTGGTAATTATTGGGTGATTTTTCTGCAGAAGTATTCATCATAGTATATGCATTGCAAAGATAGCTAGTTTATTATTCTACATTGGGGACGTTAAGTGGGTACAAGAAAGAATAGAAAAGCAAAGGAATTAAGGAACATCATTCTCTACTAAGATAACCCTGTTTATACAGAAGGAAAAAATTAGAACAACCATCTTGGTGGCCAGTCACTAAGGGAAATGCTTACTTTCCCTTGTTTACTCTAGTGACCACCAAACTGAAACAGTAACACTGGTCTTTTTTGCTTCTTATTATGAAAAACTGCAAAACTTAGAGAAAATGAATGAGACTAATTTAATGTGTGCCTATTATACTCATCACTTTAAACAGTTTTGACATTTACTGTTTTCACTTATTTTTGTATTTTATTTTTGTATTCAAGTTTCCCATTTATCCTTCAAATGGCTTTATAGATGGTTTGTTCAAACCAGGGTCTAATCAAGGAACATACATTTGATGAAGTAACTCTATTTTAATATGATGCAAATCTTTGTTTTCCAGGTATCTCATGAGTTTGTGAACATATATGTTTATGTCCCCTTATAATCCTCTCAGTCCTATTTCCTGTATTCCCATTAAACTATCTTTCTAATCCTGAGTGTCTGCAAATAAGATACTGCTTTACGTCTGGGAGAGTACCTAATGAGTACATTCTTTATAAGAATCTGAGACATTTTCCCCTCATTGACCCAATGGCTGATTAACTGATTTACAACAAAATCTATAACATTCTTTGGCTGTTGGTGTAGAGCTAGAAGCCCTAAAATAGAGTACTTAATATAAAGTTTAGGAAGGGTATTCTTCCCACATGGTATCCATTAGCTTGAGAAAGAAATAAGATATAAGATTGTGACCTTGTTCTATTAAACCTGTTCAGCATTAAAACTTTTATTCTCTACCACCAATTCCTGGGTTGTTAAGAGTTTCTGTAGTTCTTAATAAATTCAAGCCCCAGGGAGTCTGATCTAATAAGGATATAAGTAAGGAAAAATTATAAAGCTGCTTTTTCAAACAAGATATGGCTACTTCTAATACTACATTAGGTCTTCATGACATTTCACTTTTGAAGACCCCCTAGCTTTTAGGGTCATTTTATGCATTCATATTTAATGATCATTTCTCATCTTCCTACCCCTATGAACTCTTTGGAATATCTATAATATAAATATAGTTCATCTCACAGAATTCTAGATATACTTTCAACAAAAAATAAATTTAACATAGGGATAGAATCCTTTCTACTACAGACAAATGGTGTCTATAAATAGGAGTCTATAATAAATTATGGAATATTAAATTATTTAAATAAATGCCAGTAATTAATTGGTAATGTCATACATGTCTGTCACTCTGTTATTTGTGGGGCTTATTTTTATTGTGATTTACAGAAAGGATCTTTATGCTTTCTGATACCCATGTCACATCCTATGCCATTATCATCCCTGGACCAAGCCCTAAAAGGAGGAAGTCCATGTTGGCAGGGCAAAGGATTACCTAGGAAAGGTCATCTCCAGTTGTTTTATTGGTTGTACTATTTCTTTAGGAATTTACTAAACTCTAATTGATCTGTAAAAATCTTTTTTCATTTAAAGTCTTTGAAACTCTAGAGATATATGAGCTATGAACTTTTATTTGACCACAGAGGAGGTATATGTCTGTTTTAATGTCTCTAGTATTCATCCTTGTTCTGACTCCTCTTTAGGCACTGAATAGAGGCAGGGGCAAATTCTCTGTAAGGTTGGACTTTTTTGATGACTCTCTATAAAGCATTGAAGATTATAGTTATTTCTAAAACCTGTACCTTGACAAAGTATTCTCTCATTAGTAACTTTATGATTCCATCTTCATGACTATTAGGCCTTCTGCCATAGCAGAGTTACAATGGACGTGTTAGTCAAATAGATTTTTTTTTTCCCTGAATACTATCAACCAATCAACTTTACACTTCCCAACTATCTAACAGAGTATGATCTATGGTATTTATTGCATAACCTCTCATGACATTTTCCCTAACCATAGATATTAATTGACTTCCTGTTACTGGGAAGTCCTCTCTTATCATTCCTAGGTTTGTGATTTGCCATTACTAAACCATTATTAAACCTCTGCTGTTTCTTCCTATTGCTAGCTAGCAAAGTAATCAAGTGCAGCTCTTGTTAGTGATTTGTTGTAATAGCACTCTCCGTGAATCCTTCATTAAACTCTTCATCCCTCATCTGTCCATCAGGAACAAATAACATACACCCCCCAATTTCTGCTGTCACTTATGTTACCTTATTCTGTGTACTTCTAAAACTGGGCACATCGTCTTGGCAAATACATATTTTGAATACATGATCCTATGAAGATCTTTGCTTTTCATAGGCATAACTAGATTGGGATATGAAAGCAGCAGGAGGAGACCCACCCTAGTGAGAGAGCAGATGCTTTCAGTGCCATTCCTGTGGTTCCAAGTAGTAAGGTGACTTTTTTTATCCAGGCAAGAAATTTGAAAGTATAGGGGCACCTGGGTGGGTCAGTCGATTAAGCATCTGACTTCAGCTCAGGTCATGATCTCGCGGTTCGTGGGTTCAAGCCCCACATCGGGCTCTGTGCTGACTGCCAGCTCAGAGCCTGGAGCCTATTTCAGAGTCTGTGTCTTCCTCTCTCTCTGACCCTCCTCTGCTCACGCTCTCTCTCTCTCTCTCTCCTAGAAATAAATAAAAATATTTTTTAAAAAATTAAAAAAAAATTTGAAAGTATAAAAACCTCTTTCCTATAAACAAACCTTTGAGGGTCTGTTTTGCTTCTCATATTATCTATATGATCATAACTTTTGGATTCTTAAATATATATAATTAATTCTGTATCTAAGTTCTAGTTATTCCATTTTATTCTTAAGATCCTTCTCCATTCTGCTTGCTCTTGAGTGAGGTAAACTATTAATTCTTTGGCCCCTTTATAGATCACTTAGCTTCTAGTTCTTTGGTTTATATAATGACATCTGTGTAGCTCTTTCCCTATCATGACACCCTCTTGTATATGTGTGACTTGCTCTTAATCATCCCTTATCCCTGTCAGCCTTTATATCCATGTCTGTCATATTCATAACTGTTTCTTCTACCTCTTGGTTTTAATTACTGACATCTCTATGGAATATATTCAAAATGAGGGTTTTTGAGGTTGGCTTTTGTTTGTTTGCATTTTTACTTTACATTTAGGGATTAGAAGCAAAAAGTTTAGGAGGAGATACAGTTCTAAATAAGTGCTAAGGCCCTATTAAATAAACCTATTCTCTTTTCTCTTTGACTCAAACTATACTGGGATTTGTCTTTTTCCATAGAAGGCTACATTGAAGTAAAAATTCAATTAATTTGGTTTTCTTTTCTTTTTTTTAAAAAGTTTTAATGTTTTATTTCTGAGAGGGGGGGGGCAGTGTGAGCAGGGGAGGGTCAGAGAGAGAGGGAGACACAGAATCTGAAGCAGGCTCAAGGCTCTGAGATAGCTGTCAGCACAGAGCCCAACGCAGGGCTCGAACCCACGAACCATGAGATCGTGACTTGAGCTGAAGTTGGACGCTCAACCAACTGAGCCACTCAGGCACCCCTAATTTGGATTTCTTTTTAATTTAGCTGTTTAAAAAATTTGTAATGTTTATTTTTGAGAAAGAGAGACTGAGCACGAGCCAGGGAGGGACAGAGAGGGAAACACAGAATCTCAAGTAGCCTCCAACCTCTAAGCTGTCAGCATAGAGCCCGACATGGGGCTGGAACCTGTGAACTGCAAGATCATGACCTGAGCCAAAGTTGGACACTTAACCAACTGAGCCACCCAGGTGCCCCCAAATTTAGTTACTTTTAAAAGGTGGTTGATGTGGAAACTAATTTGACAATAAACTATTTGTAAAAAAAAAAAAAAAAAAAGTGGTTGATACATCAAAAATTGTCACATTAAAAAAATGTTTTAAGGGGGATTGAGTTGATGAATGTAGAAACAGACTAAGACAAGTGGTAGATTCTATAGTGCAGGCAGAGAGAGTCATCTTTTTCTCCTAAATAGGAGACAGGAAAAGGTGATAGCTACAGAAATTTTTAGATAGATTTAGGTGGTATAAATGAATTTAATATCTTATATTCAACTAGCATTATGTGCCTTGCATTGTGCTAAACACTTTCCATGTATTATCTCACTTCATTTTCACAGTTTCTGAGGAGTGGATATTACTCCCACTTTACAAGTGAACAAATAAGCTTAAAGGCACTTAAGTAACTTGCCCAATGCCATTCAGTTTGTAAGCATGTCCAATCTGACTTTTCAAGCCCACACTCAACAGCTCTGCCTTTCTGGATGGATAAGAAAACTTTTTGTAGATAGAAGAGATGCTTGTTAAGTAGAAGAAAAGTTCATCTTTCAATTTATAAAATATCTTAGAAATTTTCTCTATATCACTTCATAATAAAGAAAAGAATCGTCCAGAGACATTAAGTAATTTGAATCCAAGCTAATCAACCAAAAATATTTGGCAGTGCTTTCCTCCATATTTAAAGGCTGAAATTACATAATTTTTTAATACGTTTGACAAATTTTCTTCTATTTCATCAATTTATAAATTATGATGACATTGTCATGTATGTTATTAATACAAGTAAATCATAGTCTGTATAGAACTAATTTATCAAGGTATTTTAAATGTTTATTTATTTTTGAGAGAGAGAGAGAGGAGAGAGAATTAGAACAAGTGGGGAGGGGCCGAGAGAGAGAGGGAAACACAGAATCTGAAACAGGCTTTAGGCTCTAAACTGTCAGTGCAGAGCCCAACGCAAGCCTCGAACCCACGAACTGTGAGATCATGACCTGAGCCAAAGTTGGATGCTTAAATGACTGAGCCATCCAGGCACCTCTATCAGGGTATTTGAGGTAGAATAGTTTTTTATTCTGTCTTTGGTGATCCAATTGCTTAGTTTTCTTTGTTTGTTTGTTTATTTTTTTAAGTATACATCCAAATTAGTTAGCATAGAGTACAATAATTATTTCAGGAGTAGAATCCAGTAATTCATCCCCTACATGTAACACCCAGTGTTCTCATCCCGTATCCTCCTTAATGCCCCTTGCCCATTTAGCCCATCCCACACCCACAACCCCTCCAGCAACCCTCAGTTTGTTCTCTATATTTAAGAGTCTCTTATGTTTTGTCCCCCTCCCTGTTTTTATATTATTTTTGCTTCCTTTCCCTTATGTTCATCTGTTTAATATCTTAAATTTCACACACATGAGTGAAGTCATATGAGATTTGTCTTTTTCTGACTAATTTCACGTAACATATTACACTCTAGTTCCATCCACGTTATTGCAAATGGCAAGATTTCATTCTTTTTGATTGCTAATAACTCCACCGTCTATATATACCATATCTTCTTTATCCATTCATCTGTCGATGGACATTTGGGCTTTTTGCATACTTTGGCTATTGTCACCAATGCTGCCATAAACATTGGGGTGCATGTGCGCCTTAGAAACAGCACACCTGTATCCCTTGGATAAATACCTAGTAGTGCAATTGCACTATTTTTAACTTTTTTTTAACTTTTTGAGGAAACTCCATACTGTTCTCCAGAGTCCAATTATCTAGTTTTTAATAAAATTATAAAAAGTATCTAATGTCATTTCTTTATTGTTACCATATAATAAAGGATTTATACATTAATACCTAATTTAAGAATTTAATCGCTTCTCGGCCTTCTGGCTAAGATCAAGTGTGATACCTAATTAGAATTTAATATATGCATCTTGTATTCATTATTTTTTCCTTTAATAATGATATATTTATTGAGCAGTGTTCCCATGATAGACATGAGCCTTTTAAGTGTTTATTTTTTTAGAGACAGACAGAGAACGCCAGCAGGGGAAGGGCAGAAAGCGAGAGGGAGAGAGAGAATCCCAACTCTGACAGCACAGAGTTAGATGCAGGGCTCTAACTCATGAACCATGAGATCATGACCTGAGCCTAAATGAAGAGTCAGACGCTTAATTGACTAAGCCACCCAGGTGCCCCTTTATTTGTTATTTTTTTAAAAATTAGTATTTAGAGACTGGTGAGTAAGATTGTGAAGAAGATTCAAGGTTTAGAAAAGAATGCTTTGACTAGATAAAGAAGCAAAAGTGCTAGGGTATAAAAACAAGAAATATTCTTGATGGTAATTTAATTGTACACTCTCAGGAACAAATGGGCCTAAACTATTCAGTAGTATATTAATACATACTTTCCTATTCTACAATGCAGTTATATAAAGGCACTGTTGAGTAACAACCAGCATTGTTGACAGTGGACTAGTCACAGACTTTTTTGATAAATGTCAAGATCTAAGAGAGGAAGAAATTGAGGCTTTGAGGCTGATGGTCCATGAGAAGACAGGTCATCTGTTTCAAGAAACGGACACCATTTTAGTTAAGCTTACAAATATTCATATACTATGAATGGTAATGGCTTTCAACAAACCCTCCCAGAATTTACCCACTTTTTAAATGTTTATTTTTGAGAGAGACAGAGAATGGGGGAGGGTAGAGAGAGAGGAGTACGAAGAATCTGAAGCAGACTCTGTGCTGACAGCAGAGAACCCGATGTGGAGCTCGAACTCATGAACTGTGAGACTATGACCTGGGCTAAAGTTGGACGCTTAACTGACTTTTTTTAAGTTTATTTATTTTTTTGAGAGAGAGAAAGAGCATGAGCAGGTGGCGGGGGGAGGGTAGTGGCAGAGAGAAGGTGAATGAATCTAAAGCAGGTTCCATGCTGTTGGCACAGAGCCCAGTATGGGGCTCAGTCCCATGAACCATGAGATCATGACCTGAGCAAAAATCAAGAGTTGGATGCTTAACCACCTGAGCCACCCAGGTGCCTCTAGAATTTACCCATCTTAAAGTGTCATTCGGAGAGTAAGACTGTGGTTTCTTTCCTAGTTAGTAGCCATTCTAATATATGATTTACATAAAATAAATTGTAAAACCTCAATATTGTATAATATAATGATATGTTAAAATGCACCGTGACAAGTATAGGTATAGAAGGGTCAGATTTATTCAGTAGTGGAATATTGGCTGGAAAGAACTTTTAGGTTTTCTCCTAAGTTATTTTCTCTTAAATTATTTTAGGACAAAGTAGACCCTGACTGGGCATTAAAAATATATTAAGTAATGAGGATGCAAGGATGAATAAAACGTGGCTCTGGTCCTCAAGGAGCTTGAAATACATTAAGACAGAGAAGTGAATAGGCACAAAATTACAATTCAATGTGTAAAGTGCTATGATAGTGGTAAGTGCAGGATTCTATGGAATCACATAAAAGGGGTACCTAATACAAAGTAAGGAGAGATCATTGCTTTCCATGATAAGAATCCTCAAGCACTTAGTACTGAGCCTATGGTAGGTCTTCAAATATTTGATGAATTGGAACCTACTTGATTTAAAAAAAAATTAGCCTGGACTTAATTTTTTGCTTAAAGCAAAGTCTTTAAACTTTTTATGCCAAAATGTTTTTCTTTATGATTAGTTTTCTTTCTTTCTTTCCCTTTCTTTCTTTCTTTCTTTTACAAATAGTTTCTTGTCAAGTTGTTGTCTTTATGATTAGTTTTCATGTTGATACAGTAATTTCAGTGACCATATAAATTAATCAGTATCTAGAGCTAACTTTTGGATGTAACTAGTAGCAGACAACAGGATGGATTTCATATTTTAGGAACAGCTGTGCTGCACAGAGCTGGACACATAGTAAATGTTCAAAAATAATTAGTTTTCTTAAAGCTTCAGAGTTTATTTAATGATTTCTTGTCATTGCAAATCACAAGATCTCATTCTTTTTTATGGCTCAGTAATATTCTATTATATATGTATATAGCACAACTTCTCTATCCATTCACCAGTAGATGGCTATTTGGGCTCCCTCCATAATTGGGCTATTGATAATGCTGCTGTAAACTTCGAGGTGCATGTATCCCTTTGAATCAGTATTTTTGTATCCTTTGAGTAAATACCTAGAAGTGCAATTGCTGGATTATAGGATAGTTCTATTTTTAACTTTTTGAGGAACCTCCATCCTGTTTTCAAACCTCCATCCTGTTTTCCAGAGTGACTGCACCAGTTTGCATTCCTATGAACAGTGTAAAAGGGTTCCCCTTTCTCTACATCCTTGCCAACACCTGTTGTCTCCTGGGTTGTTAATTTTAGCATTCTGACAAGTGTGAGGTGGTACCTCATTGTGGTTTTGATTTGTATTTCCCTGATGATGAGTGATGTTGAGCATCTTCTCATGTGTCCGTTAGCCATCTGGATGTCTTTGGGAAAATGTCTATTCATGTCTTCTCATTTTTTAACCAGATTATTTATCGGGGGGGGGGGGTATAGAGTTGTATAAGTTCTGTATATATTTGGGACACTAACCCTTTGTCTGACATGTCATTTGCAAATACCTTCTCCCATTCTGTCAGTTGCCTTTTAGTTTTGTTGATTGTTTTCTTCGGTGTATAGACGCTTTTTATCTTGATGAAGTCCCAATTATTTGTCTTTGCTTTTTTTTACCTTGTGTTAGGAAACATATCTAGTAAGAAATTGCTATGGCCTGATGTCAAAGAAGTTACTGCCTGTGTTCTCTAGGATTTTGATGGTTTCTTGTCTCACATTTAAGTCTTTCATCCATCTTGAATTTATTTTTGTGTATGGTGTAAGAGAGTGGCCAGTTTCATTCTTTTGCATGTTGTTATTCAGTTTTCCCAACACCATTTGTTGAAGAGATTGTCTTTTTTCCATTGGATATTCTTTCCTGCTTTGTTGAAGATGAATTGACCATATAGTTGTGGATCTATTCAGTGATTTCTCTAACCCTACCACCAAACTGTCTAAAGGAATTTCTTATTCTTAATTTCCAAGATTAATTGTGATGAAAGAACATGAAAAGCATGAATCTTGTGCAATAATAAATACTATATTAACCGGTGGGAAACCTGAGCAAGTAAAATGAAAGCCATATCCTTGGCAGATCTGAAGAAAAAATAGCTTATAAATTTATACTAGGGACACTTTGCATATGATTGGACTTAGAACTAATGCATATGAAAAATTAGAGGGCAGTACTAAATTCTGTGGTAGTGACTATAAATACAAATGAATTCATTAATTGATGCAATAAATTTAGGCTTCAACTTTATAATGCACCCTACTCTAGGCCCAGAGATAGAGAGATTTAAAAATATAGTCTGGAAATGATGCGGGGAAACACAATCCTGGCACAATGTGATTCAGTGCTGTAATAGAAATAAGTACCAAGTACTGTTGGTATACAAAAGAAGAGCAGCTAATGGTGCAGAAAAAGATAAAATTAGTATGGATTAGGTTAGTTACAGGCTTAATTTTTTTAATAAGCAGGCAATGTGATATCATTTTGTTGCGACTGTAATATTTGTTACCTGATAGGTTTTTAAGGAACTTGTAGATTTTATTTCTGTTATATAAAATGAGATTATACACCCCCAAAGTCTATTTATAAGTCGTGTGGTAGTTGAATCTGCCAGCAGCTTCCCAATTGTCCTTATACTATAGTATGCCAATTATGAACTATATTCAAACCCAGATAGATTTAATTCACTGAACAAATAAGGTATCTACTGTGTCTGCTATTTATTGTATCTAACTACCAGGAATTGTTAATATGCTTTAAACATACAAGTGATAAAATTTCCCTTAAATATTAACTAGTTTTGATCAATTTAACAGTCTTTTTTCTTTCTTATTAAGGGTCTACTGTATTTGCTGGTAACAGACCAGGGGTTTCTTACAGAAGAAAAAGTTGTTTGGGAAAGCCTACACAATGTGGATGGTGATGGAAATTTCTGCGACTCAGAATTTCATCTGCGGCCTCCTTCAGATCCTGAAACCGTATACAGAGGACAACAGGATCAGATAGATCAGGTAGATTTGCTTTCTTTTCCTATCATTTAAAATGTTCATTCCTGGGGCGCCTGGGTGGCTTAGTCGGTTGAGCGTCCGACTTTCGCTTGGGTCATGATCTCGCGGTTCGTGGGTTCGAGCCCAGCGTCGGGCTCTGTGCTGACTGCCAGCTCAGAGCCTGGAGCCTGTTTCAGTCTGTGACTCCCTCTCTCTCTGACCCTCCCCTGCTCACACTGTCTCTCTCTCTCTCCTAGAAATAAATAAAAAATAAATAAATAAATAAAATGTTCATTCCTTTTGGGGCATCTGGGTAGCTCAGTCGGTTAAGCATCCAACTTTTGGTTTCAGCTCAGGTCATGATCTCCCAACTTCATGGGTTTGAGCCCTTCATCAGGCTCTGCGCTAGTAGTGCAGAGCCTGATTGGGATTCTCTCTCTCCTCTCTCTGCCCCTTTTCCACTCACGCTATCTCTGTCTCTCTCTCAAAAAATAAACTTAAAAAAATTAAAATGCTCCTTTCAAATGTGAAATCAGTTATCCAAAACTTTTGAACTAAAGCTTTATTCATTTATATGCTTGTGAAATTTTCCCCTCGTTTTCTAAATCAGTAAATGATCATTTTACATGTTGTATGTTGATTATACACTTTGGTTCAGAAGGCCACATTATATTAAACTGTGAAGGTCATGGTACAGAGTTTGAATTTTATTTTAATTGCAGTAGGGAAGATATGGCAAGTGTTAAACATGGAAGTGAGATAAGCTACCTTTTTTAAAGGCTGCTATGTGAAGCATGCATAGGAACGACACAGGTATAAGCAGAGACTAGCAATTCAAGCAAGAGGTGATGATGGCTGAGCCCTGGTGCTAGAGATGAGCTGAGCACAGATTTGAGATTTTGGCTAGTCAGAAAAAGTAGAAAAAAAGAGTGTTGAAGATAGCATGCAGTGGGTAAAAAGTAAAACTTCTAAGCCTTAGAGTCCAAGGTAATCAGACATTTACAGCAAGTGCTGCTCAAGTAAGTAGAATTCTCATTTAGAACTGAGGTAGATGAGATCTTTGCCTGCTATAGGTGGGCAGTGTTGGAGCCACAGAGTGTTTACCACTGGAAGTATAACAGTGATGTGGCCTCTTCCCTGACTGAGGCAGAAATATGGTCATGTTGAACATTTGGCACATGTTTCTAATGCTGATAATAATTTACGTAGATAAGATAGACTGTTCATTTAGCCAATAATCATTGAGCAGTTGTATTCCTGTTACTGGTAACAAGCTCCTGGGGACTCACAGATAAATCAAGTAGCACTTTCCTCACAGTTCTGTAGTCTAACAGAGAGGCAGATATTTGAGCAACTAATAATTATATGTCAGACTCTGTAATGGCAGTTTGAATAGTAAGCTATAAATGCACAGAAGATTACTTGATTCAAAGATGCTAATCTTTCTAGGACTTTTGGAAGTTAAGTATCCAAATAGCTATAATAATCAACATGCATACTTTCCTTCAGAAACTTTATCAGGGTATTTAAAATATATATATATATTACTTGAGAAATGTGCATGATTTTTCTAACACTGTATGTAAAAAATACCAGATATTCATGCTAGATAGTGCAAAGTCTTCACAGACAATGGACCTTTTAGATATCTTCTGTGGGTGGTTAAAATTCTCTTATTTTGAGGATAGATTGGGGGAGATGCACAGTGTAGTCAAGTTTCATTCAGTACTAATTCTCAATGAACGTGGGTGTTAAGTTAGATTATACAACTTTTTTTTTAAGTTTACTCATTTATTATTTCTGAGAGAGAGGGAATGCATGTGCACAAGCTGGGGAGGGACAGAGAAAGAGGGAGGGAGACACAAAATCTGAAGCAGGCTCCAGGCTCTGAGCTGTCAGCAGAGTCGAACTTGGGGCTTAAACTCAAAAACCGTGAGATCATGACTTGAGCTGAAGTTGGGCACTTAACCACCTAAGCCACCCAGGCACTCCATATTATACAACTTTCAACCGAAGATGCATCACTTGTTCTCAGAGGAGATAATTTGGGTGTATGGGAGGAGGGAGGAAGAGGTGTTTACGTAACTGAATATGACTGTATGTTGGACAACTATGTTGGCTTTAAAAATCATGTTTTGGAAGACCATTTAATAAATGATTTGGGGGAAATTCTTATTTAAAAAAATAAGACTCTTTTTGACATTAAATGTGGGTTGGAAGATGTATTTGAGTTTGTGTGTGAATGTAGAAAAAGCTAGGTGGATATAGATCAATTGTTAATAATAATAGTTATCCTTGCATAATGATATGGTAATTTTAACTTCTTATTTATCCTTTTTTATTTTATGTCAATTTTCTGCAGATGTGTTTCTTTCATAAATAGGGCAAGGTTTATTTTATTTTTGTTTGTTAAATTAAAGTAGGCTCTGTGCCCAACGTCAGGCTTGAACTCACAACCCCAAGATTAAGAGTTGCATGGTCTATAGACAGAGCCAGCCAGGCACCCCTAGGGGGAGTTTTGCGAATTTTTTTAAATTTCTTTTTGGGTTTTAGGGAGTTGTTTTGCTTTTTGTAACTTAAGTAGGCTTCACACCCAGTGCTGGGCTTGAACTCATGACCCGTGATCAAGACTTAGCCAAGATCAAGAGTTGGACGCTTAACCCACTGAGCTACCCAGGCACTCCTAGGGGAGTTGTTTTTAAAGCTTTCTTGAATGACTTCTATACTACTTCTAGAAATAATTTTAAATGAATTCCAAGAATATTTTGAACAATGGCAGCATCACTGAAATTATAGCTCTCAAACAGAAATACTTAGATAACTTTGATTTTTATATTTAAGCTTTGGTGTGGTTTTTAAAAGCCTTTCTCATAGTTTTCTAGGTGCAACCTCTGCATTTACACTCATCAGTTCTTGAGTAAAATCTCATAGCTAAAGAGGGTTAAAATTTGACTTCTTAGGACTATCTTATGGCATTATCTCTACAACAAGAACAGCAGAGCCAAGAGATCAACTGGGAACAAATACCCGAAGGAATCAGTGATTTGGAACTAGCAAAGAAACTCCAAGAAGAAGAGGATAGACGGGCTTCTCAATATTATCAGGAACAGGAACAAGCAGCAGCAGTAGTTGCTGCTTCTGCTTCTTCACAGGCCCAGGTAAAAGCCAGGATTCGTGTAGAGATAAGTATTTTTAAATTAGGTATTAACTCTTCAATTACCTTAGCATTTTAACACTCGTGGATTTTATGGTATTGTCCTAAGTTTGTGTTGATCTTAATCTCCTTCTCATTTAGTGAAATTATTTTTCCTGAGATTCTGAGGACAAGGTTTTTCAGTTAAAAAATTTAATTCCAGTAGAGTTAACCTAGTGTTCTATTAGTTTCAGGTGTACAGGTCGGTGATTTAACAATTCTATACATTATTCAGTGCTCATCGAGTTAAGTGTTCTTTTAATCCCCTTCACCTATTTCCCCCACCCCCTCTCCTCTGAGAAGCATCTTTTTGTTCTCTGTGGTTAAGGGTCTGTTTTGTTTTGTCTTTTTTCCCCCTTTGTTCACTTGTTTTGTTGCTTAAATTCCTTGTATGAGTGAAATCATATGGTATTTTTCTTTCTCTGACTTATTTCATTAGTATTACACTCTCTAGCACCACCCATATTATTATAAATGGCAAGATTCATTTTTGTTAAATGTTTATTTTTGAGAGAGAGAGGATGAGCGGGGAAGGGACAGAGAGGGAGAGACACAGAATCCAAAGGAGGTTCCAGGCTCTGAGCTGTCAGCACAGAGTCCAATGTGGGGCTTGAACCTACTAACCATGAGATCATGACCTGAGCCGACGCTGGATGCTTAAGCAACTGAGCCACCCAGGGGCCCCAGTATTTCATTATTTTAATGTTTTTATTTTTGAGACACAGAGGACAAGCTGGGGAGGGGCAGAGAGAGGGAGACACGGATCCAAAGCAGGTCCCAGGCTCTGAGCTGTCAGCACAGAGTCTGATGTGGGACTTGAACTTGTGAACTGCGAGATCATGACCTGGGCTGAAGTCGAATGCTTAACCCACTCAGCCACCAGTAACCCCCATTTTTTTTAAATGGCTGAATAATATTCCATTGTATATCTACCACATTTTTTAAAATGTTTATATTTGAGAGAGAGAGAGAGAGAGACAGAGTGTGAGTGGGGGAGGAGCAGAGAGAAAGGGAGACACAGAATTCAAACCAGGCACCTCTAACAGCTAACAGCTCAGAGCCCAACACAGGGCTCAAACTCCTCCTGAGCCATGAGGTTGTTATCCGATCTGAAGTTGAATGCATAACCCAAGCGCCCCTACAGCACATTTTCTTTCTCCATTCATCTTTTGCTAGACACTTAGGTTGCTTCCATAATTTGGTTATTGTAAATAGTGCTGCAGTAAAGATAGGCATGCATATATCCGTTTGAATTAGTGTTTTGTATTCCTTGGGTTAATACCCCATAGTGTATTACTGGATCACAGGTTAGTTCTATTTTTAATTTTTTGAGGAACCTCCATACTGTTTTCTAGAGTGGCTGCACCAATTTTCATTCCCACCAACCATGCACAAAGGTTCCTTTTTCTCCACATCCTTGTAAACACTTGTTGTTTCTTGTTTTTTAATTTAGCCATTCTGACAGGTGTGAGATGGTATCTCATTGTGGCTTTGATTTGCATTACCTGATGATGAGTCGTCATCATCATCTTATCATGTGTCTGTTGACCTTATGTATATCTTTTTTGGAGAGATCTCTTCATGTCTTTGCCTATTTTTTTAATTGGATTATTTGGATTTTTTAGTGTTGAGTTATATAAGTTCTTTCTATATTTTGTATACTAACCCTTTATCAGATAATCACTTGCAAATATCTTTTCCCGTTGAGTAAGTTGTCTTTTAGTTTAGTTGATTGCTTCCTTTGCTTTGCAAAAGCTTTTTATTTTGATGTAGTCTGAATAGTTTATTTTTGCTTCTGTTTCCCTTGCCTCAGGAGACCTAGAAAGATGTTGTTATTGTGTATGTCAGAGAAATTACTGCCTGTGCTCTCTTCTAGTATTTTTATGGTTTCAGGTTTTGCATTTAGGTCCTTAATCCATTTTGAGTTTATTTTATGTATGGTGTAATAAAGTGGTCCAGTTTCATTCTTTTGCATGTAGTTGTCTAATTTTCCCAGCACCATTTGTTGAAGAGATTTTTTCTGTTACATATTCTTTCTTCCTTTGTCAAAGATTAGTTGACCATTTTAACTGTGGGTTTTTTCCTGGATTTTCTGTTCCATTCCATTGATGTTATGTGTCTGTTGTTGTGCCGGTATCATACTTTGTTGATTACTACAGCTTTGGTTTTTTTTAAGTTTTTTTTTTTAATGTTTTTATTTATTGTTGAGAGAGAGAGAGACCGCATGATCAGGAGAGGGTCAGAGAGCGAGAGGAAGACACAGAATCCAAAGACAGGCCCCAGGCTCTGAGCTATCAGCACAGAGCCTGATGCCGGGCTCGAACCCACGAACTGTGAGATCATGACCTGGGCTCAAGTCGGATGCTTAACCGACTGAGCCACCCAGGTGCCCCTGATTACTACAGCTTTGTAATATAATTTGAAGTCTAGAATTGTGATGCCTCCAGTTTTGTTCTTTTTCAAGATTGCTTTGGCTATTTGGTATCTTTTGTGGTTCCATACATATTTTAGGATTGTTTGTTCTAGTTCTGTGAAAAATGGTGTAGGTATTATGTGATAGGAATTCATTAAATCTGTAGATTGCTTTGGGTAGTATAGACATTTTAACCATATATATTTTACAATTAGTAAGCATGGAATGTCTTTCTGTTTCTTTGTGTCATCTTCAGTGTCTTTCATCAATGTTAAATAGTTTTCAGAGTATAGATCTTTCATCTCTTTGGTTTATTCCTAGGCATATTATTATTTTTGGTGCAACTGAATCAAATTTAAGTTCTTAATAGCTCCAAAGAATATAAACCAATTGGAAAAAAGCCTTTTGTAACAATTACAGGGCAGTATGAGGTACTACTGGTAAGAGGGTAGACTTCAGAGCCAGATAGACGTGGATTGCATTTCGTGCTTCTGTAACCCCTTAATAGGGGAACAGAGCCCTCCTATGTCTCTCAGCCTTATTTGGCTTATCTTGAAAATAAAAGATAATGCTTAACTCTTAGATTCCTGGTTAAGGACAAATAATGTTAGTACTTAACCCAGTGTATGACATGTACCAAGTATTCAGCAAAGGTTAGCATATTTTCACTTTTCACTCTTCCCAGTTAAATGTTTTTTAAGTACTGCAAATATGACTAATAAGTGGGTTCCTTTCTGTTAAATCTCATTTTATTAAATGAAAAAATATTTTCCTTCTTTTATGTTTAACTGTACTATGCCAGAACTGTGCCTCTGACTTGGGATACAAAGAAAATAAGATGCCCTTTAAGGTCTGATGAAATTTTAAACATAGAGGTCTGCATTAAACTAAGTGTTTCTATTTTTAGTTAAAATATTTACTACTCCAAGCTTAAAATTTAAAACCTACCATATTTTCACTAGCTTTTCACTAAAAACATCTTATTTCACAGAATACACTTATTTCACATTCAAAGTTCTCAGCATTTTTTTTCCCTCCTTGAAAATCTATTTATTATAATATTTATGAGGTCTTGGGGAACTTAGCTTACCAAAAGTTGTCAACTTCTTTAACATTTTCTAAACTTTAACAAATATTTCTTGAATTTGAGGCTTCAGGGGATATAATCCTCCATATTATTTACTGTTTGAAATTTCTTTTATTTCTAATAATTGATACCTTAATTAGATCTATGTAAAATTATAGAGGCAATTACTCAGATACCATGTAACATGACAAGTCTTTGTCCAAATAACTTTTCATTAGTGATTCCTTTCACTCTTAAGGTTTTTCTTTCTAGATAACTATGATTAAGCACTTTAGAAAGTTGAGGTAATTTCTTCCTGTTTATTTTTCTTAAAGCAAAGCCAGCCAGCACAAGCCTCTCCATCAAGTGGAAGACAATCTGGGAATGTTGAACGTAAACGAAAGGAACCTCGAGAAAAAGACAAAGAAAAAGAAAAGGACAAAAATAGCTGTGTCATTTTGTAACAAGTGGTGGGTTCTGTTGGATGCATCTATATGTCTTGAGAAACAAAACCACAGGAAGAAAGGAAGAAAAACCGATAAATACCGTCTGTGCCTGATTTCCCAATGGATTTTGTTCATGTTTTTCAGGGGAAAGGTTGTTACTTAGTTTCAATCAGACTTTTTCAAGTCACACAGTACACTTTTCGTGAGCTGGAGTTTCATGTTACAAGTTGGAAATGCTGTGTGGTATCATTCATGAAAAATACTGCACTTGTAGCCAAATAAGCAAATCACAGCAAATTTTGTGTCATAGTGACATTCATAACTCATATCAGTTAGTAAGCTATTTTATCTTCTGTTCTAACAATGAATGGAGGTAACTGATTTTGTCTGATTCCTTCCTGAAATCTAAACATTAGCACAATAGTTTCTGAAATTAATTTTTACAATGTTAAATTATTATCTAATCCAAGAGAAACCAGGGGGTTAATATAGTGATATAAAAAGAAAACACACACACACACACACACACACACACACACACACACAAACAAGAAACAAACCAAGACAAACAATAACAGAAATAAATAACCTTTAATCCTGTATTGGACTAGTTCAGCCCTTGAACAGCTTTACCTTTCTTTAGGAATGTACATTTTAGACACTATGTTGAGAACTGATAATGGAGGTTGGGTTTAATTTAGATAGAAAAAATAATTTGTATTTCTTTTCCAATAGCAAAAAAATTACATAACACTAATACTCATATTCTATCAAATCAGATATTAATGACTTTGTAGTGTTGTGAAATTTTGAGGAATTTTGAAATCTTTAATATAGGTAACTTGTACTACAGTTACTATTTATTGAAAGTGCGATAACTGAGTATAAGAAGGAAACCACAGTGGATGCTAGGCCTTGTAAATACAGGAATATAGAAAAGCAGATAGTTCAGATGTCTACCTTTTTCTAGAATTACCTTGAACCTTAAAATTTAAATCATGTTTATTTGCTAGAAAATTAAGTATACTTATTAAAGCCAACAAAAAAGCACATTTCTGAAAGGAAGTTAGAGATATAATCTCTGAGTTTAGTCAAAATGCATTAATAAAAATGTGTTTGAAAATAGGTAAGAATTGGGAGGAATTTATGTAAAAGCAATCAGACTTTTTTAACTTATGGGAACCAAATAGACCTATAACATCTTGTAGTGTTTATAGGATTCAGAAAGAATATTTATTGAACTTTATTATGAGGCAACACATATTTTCCTGTATTTCTACTATCCTTAATAGTCCTTTTTATATATGCTTTATATTTAAAAGTTTGATTTAATCATTTTTGAAAAGACTGTTGCTGCTGCAAGTAGTTCTGTGATTTACATTCTAAGCCTCAGTAAATTTAAGAGCATCTTTATCTAACCTGAGCATCCACTTGGAGAATGTTTTTTGTGGTCTGGGGTGACAATAGACTACAAAAAAAGTGGTCTAGAGTTCTTAAGCTATGTCCTTAACATTCTCCATGATCCAGGACTATTTATAGGATGAGTCTGTATGTAAAAATAAAAAGTAAAGTCTTATTTATGGAAGGAATTATTCTAAGGGAAAAATCCAGGGTCAAACTATATCTTTTATGTCATGTCCTTCTGTATTGCATGTCTGGTTATGTTATATAACATTTGTTAGTCCTTCAGATTTCCTATACTAGCATGATAAATCATCAAAGAACCTGTTTGAGGTATAACACTTTGATACAAAATATTTGGTGAGTCTCTCATTAATAACCTAAAATATGTGTACGTTAGTGAAGTAATCAAATTACTACAGAATTCTCCCTTGGCTCAAGCAACTTGAAGTTTACTCTTGATATCACTCTGTTGGTGGAGGAGGAACCTAAACCTTATGGTTTGTTTTTCCTAGAACAGATAGTAGTGACAGAGCATTATATTTTAATAAGAAAAAACAAAACGGTAAATCCTGAGAAATTTTAAAAAGCATATTTGAGGCGTATTTTTCCATAATTATATACTTATCTATTTATTACCCTTGAAAGATATATGTGTAAAAGTTATTCCTCTGTTATTTGTTACTATCTTCTTAATTTATTCCAAAGATATTACTGCCATTCTGCATTCCCTCTGGAAGGAAAAAAAAAAAAAAAAACAAAACTCAAAACCAGCAGTGCTGCTATCAGATAAGTAGATGTCAATGTATACTTAGAAAAAATAACTAAAAAATGTAATGTGTTTGTTAATTCAACCTTTTTTCTATGTAATATTTCAAGTCAGACTTTCTTACATTCCTGGAATTCAGTTTGATATACCAAGAGTAATACTGATAAAATGTTTGCTTTGATTATTATGAGGAAAAAATTAAATGTTCAATTCTATTAAAACAAACTTCTTGGGAGATACTGGTTTCCCATCCTTGAAGGTTAGAGCTATTGTGTCTTTATATTCTTAAGTTTTGCTCAAGGCAACAAATTGCATATTCAGACATTTCATTGCTGGTTTTGGTATATTGGAATTTGAGAGTGGTATATTAAAGTCTTTCCTTCGCAATATTTTGTAGTACTTGAAAATTGTTACATTAACTGCTAGCAGAAGTTAGAACTTAAACATTTTTGTTTTTAATATTTATAGACTAGATTAGGGACACATTTGCATCAACCAATCACTATTAGAGCTAGCAAAAGAGACACGAATGAATGGATATGGTCACTGCACTTTCTTGTACTTTCAAAAGCTATTTCATAAGTTTAGTTACCAGTCTTTATTAGCAATATGAAAACTTCTCATTTGTAACCCCACTGAATCAACAATGCTGTGATTTATGATAGGTTTCAACGCTTAAAAGTACGTGTGTGTGCGCGCGTACGTGTGTGTGTGTGTTTGAAGCAAGGATCCATAACTTCTATTATCTAAGGAATCTGGGAACTTTCCCTCAAATTTTACCATTTGAGAATACACACACACACACACACATACCCTAAGCAGTTTGAGGCAGCTAAAATTGGCATTGGCTGTTTCTATAATGTGCTGGTCCAGTGTGCTTAAGTGAAGTAACTTCTTCCATGTTTCAGGGTGTCTGTCAGCTTACCAGTTGAATGAGGTGTAGATTTAAGTTCAGGATTATGTTGTACAATATATTTTGTTTTAGTGTCCCATATTTCTAGTATTTGACTACTTATCCCATATTATGTTTCAGATTCTTCCTCATACTTCTTGATCTTAGCTTAATTAAGCAAGTTATTATTGGAGATTAGTTGTCTGAACCCAACATTAACCATTTTGTACTTGCATAAAACCTTAACACTTTGTTTTTATTGAAACACCAGTGCAGGTCATTAAGAAAGATCTTGAGAGAAAAGAGGATTAGAAGTCAAATAGATATTTAAGGAAAGAATTGTAATCCTTATATTAATGTTGGCATATTAAGTTGATATTTATAAAGTCCTACTGGAGAAATATATTCAAGGCAAGAATTTCCAGAACTATCCTCAAACTCATTTATTTAAAAAAAAATTGCTTTGAAGCAAAAAAGAAAAAAAAGCAAAATGATTACATTTCACTTAATTTCCTATTAAATATACCAGTTATTTTAAAATATGGTAGAAAACTTACAGGCTTTGTCTATCATACAATACTTGGGCATACAACTTAAACTGTAATTGTAAATTTACTAATGTTTGATAAAATAACATGGAGGCCATTAAAGATAGTACATAACTTGTATTTTAAGGAACTGGAAATGTGGAATTTTGAACTGTTTTATGTCTAAAAATCTGGCTTTTATCTTTTCATGGACAAATTTTCTATGCCTCAATTTAAATATGTAAAGGATGTTCATTTTTTCAGAGCTTTACACTCCTGAATAAAGGACAATAGTGTAAGCTCAGAGTATTACTTAAATAATCATAAATATTAAAGTTTTTGTTCTTGAGTGTGCAGGTCTTTTTCCCAATGACAATATTTCTTAAAGTCTAGTTTTCTTTAATGCTGTTAAAATTTGTAAAATTGCCTTATCTTTGAGTATGGCATTATCTCTTCCCAAAATGTATTCTGCGGTTGCTTTTGTGTTCTATGGACTATAGGATCAAAATCAAGAGAATTTGGGGAGTATAAAAAGCATTAAAAGTCTATTTTTTCCAGCATCTTTCATGTATCTAAATATTTAGATTCTCTCTGCCTTTTTTCCATGTTACAAAGTACATTGCTATCAGGTCGCTAATACATACAAGTAAACTTTTGTGCATGGATGAATTCTTAGGTTCTCTGGGAATATAGTGGTGTTTTATTTATTTTTTTTAAATAATATTATAGCTACTGAGAAAATCTTATGCAGAATCAAGGGTACTTTTCTCAGGTGACACTTTAAAACAAAAAGTTTAAGATCAAAGTCTTGTTAGCCAAACAGATTACAAAAGAGATAATGTAGCCTGAGGGACAGATTGCAGGACCCTAATAATTTTAACTTCTTTTGAAGACTTATCTTAATTTTAATTCATGCATGTCTCTTACTTAATCCCAGTGTCTCTGCTGTTAGAAATTAGAGTTTTATACATTGTGCTATGCATATGTATTTTTACATAAAGTATTCTAATTTCTAATTTCACTTTTCTGATCTAAAAACGTTAAATTTTAAAAATTGGGTAAAAGTTTTCCAACTATTGATTCAAGTTCGGGTTTGTCCTTTTGTCCTGAGATTTAGACTTCTCTGTCTATAACAGTATTTTTTAGAACATGGTACTATCCCAGATAAGGTGTTGAAATACCATGGCAGAAATAAAAACCCTAAACTCTAAATCACAGTAGACTTAAAAGACTAAAAGTTCTCTTATTATTCTTCAATGCCTCTATTTATCTGGTATTTTCATTTTAAGAATTTAAGAATTTTTTCAAATCACTTAATAATTTGTCATTACTTTTAAAAATTTTATATCCACATTCACTACAATATCTTGCTTTGAGAGGCAGAGATGTCTCCTAGATGAGAAGATATACAAAGCAGAATTCTTCTGATAGTGATGCTGGCTTCTTTGGTAGTAGTTACAGCTTTAAACAGGAAGTCAGGAAACACAAATGCCCATTTCAGTTCCCACGTCAATAACCTGTCCAAATGGGCATTATAACTAAAATACCCGACAGAGTGGTTCTAACTAATAGAATATATTTAAACACTAAGATTGGTATTTAATCTTTGAAGATCTGTCTGATGTGTCTCAATTTTGTCAGTTTTTATTCCTATTCACATCTTAGTTGTATGAAGTAATCATTATTTTCCAGAGTACAGTAGATATCATAGTTCTACAGATTTTTAAAGATAAGGATTTGAAAAACTTCCAATGGTTTCTGTTAAAAGGCAATTTTCCTCAATAAAACGACAACTACTGTTTTCACAGATCCATACATCACAATTAGGACAATATCATAGAAGACTGACGTATGATTGCTACACAGCAGTCAGCAAAAGGGATAACCGGATAATCTTCACTTACGAAACTTCCGAGGTACCTGAAAGTCATTTCCTAAAGTTAGCGCATGTGAGTCATTTTCCTTGAATTGTGCAGAATAATTGGAAGTGGCACATATTTTGGGGAATAGCAAGTGAAATGTTACAATGATTGCAGAGCAAGTGATTCTGAAATGTAGCAAGAAGAAACAAGTTTTCTTCCTCCACTTTACTGTCCAACTCTTTGGGTCAGGAAGTTGCTATGACATATAGATCTCTTTGTGCTAGGCCAAGATCGGCCAGTTGAAGTAGAGTTCTCAAAAAGTTTAAATATCTAGATTGTGTATGAGCACCTATTCTTTTCTCCTTTTCTTTACTATTGTAATGCCCTTTCTACTTCTGAAACAATTCATCCATTTTGCTTTATGACCAGCTTTAATTCCAGTTTGCGAATAATAGCAACCCTAGAGATTGATACGAAACAGCATTGAAATACATTTTTCAAATGACACCTAAAAGCATCTACCCAGCTTAGAATTCAACTGAATTTCTATGAAAGAAAGTTATTGTTTTAAATGCTAATTATGTTAAAATTATTTAATTCTAAAAACTATGTCTTAAACATTTTATTCCAAAAGTTTCACTTTTGGAGGATATTCCTTAAAAAAAGGCATATTGAACATAGATGGGAAAGTGTAAAATATTTCTTGATAGAATTATTCAGTATTATTCAACATTTAATTTCATGTTTGTTATTGTACCACAAGGATAGTGTCATTCTTGGATTAAAATGTTGGATTTTTTGTTCATATACTTAAAACTGTAACCAGTGATAACACCCTTAGTATTTTTTATTATAGATTATATTTTATTTCAATAAACTTTGATATTTAGACCAAATAGTCTTTGTTATGTATATTCATCTCATTAAGGTACTTCTTACAAAGTGGAAAAATGGAGACATGGAATGATGACATTGATTCACATTTTTAGAATTGTGAATTCTAGGATTAACTCTTAGAATTGGATGAACTTTTTTTTTTAATGTTTATTTTTGAAGGAGAGAGAAAGAGAGACAGAGCACAAGTAGAGGAGAGGCAGAGAGAGAAAGACACACACAGAATCCAAACCCACAAGCTGTGAGATCATGACCGAAGCAGAAGTCAAATGCTTAATGGACCAATGATTGATAAAGATGTATTTTAAAATACCCCAGAGGCAATAAACAGAAAACCAGTAAACTCTAAACTGTAGTCAACTACTGGATCCCAGTGGTAGATTCATTATATCTGATATTTTTATCCTCTTAGAAAATGAAGTTAGATGGGGCGCCTGGGTGGCTTAGTCGGTTAAGCGTCCGACTTTTGCTTGGGTCATGATCTCGCGGTTCGTGGGTTCGAGCCCTGCGTCGGGCTCTGTGCTGACTGCCAGCTCAGAGCCTGGAGCCTGTTTCAGAGTCTGTGTCTCCCTCTCTCTCTGACCCTCCCCTGCTCACGCTGTCTCTCTGTCTGCTAGAAATAAATAAAAATATTTAAAAGAAAAAGAAAAAGAAAACGAAGTTAGAAAAGAGCTGAAAAGGGATCACTTTATCTTTACAGCAAGCCAGCCCTAATGTGAAGCTTTTGTCCAACAATTTAATGTCCAATCAGGCTAATGTCTGCCGTTTCTGTGAAAGTTTTCTTGGACACCACAGCCCTTTAAACAGAATTAACCGTAATACATAGTGTTTTCTTTACCTCCCTTCATTGTAGCACTTAATTAAGCTAGATTGTGCTTTTAAGAACAGAAATCATGTCTTACTCATCTGGATTTTCTTGGCACTTTAAATGAAGTTGAGTATTTATTTAGAGGAATTTTTAAATTCCTTTGTTATTGTTTGCCTGTCCTTTAAATAAATAAGTTGGGGGGCGCCTGGGTGGCTTAGTCGGTTAAGCGTCCGACTTTCGCTTAGGTCATGATCTCGCGGTTCATGGGTTCGAGCCCCGCGTCGGGCTCTGTGCTGACTGCCAGCTCAGAGCCTGGAGCCTGTTTCAGTCTGTGACTCCCTCTCTCTCTGACCCTCCCTTGCTCGCGCTGTCTCTCTCTCTCTCTCTCCTAGAAATAAATAAAAACATTAAAAAAAAAAAATTAAAAAAAAAAATAAATAAATAAATAAATAAGTTGGGTTATTGAATCAGTTTTCTCCTATAGCATAAAAGTTCAGGGCTCCTGGGTGGTTCAGTCAGTCAAGTGTCTGATTCATGGTTTCAGTTCAGGTCATGATCTCGCAGTTTGTGAGATGGAACCCCCTGTCGGCTCCACGCTAAGAGCATGGAATCTGCTTGGAATTCTCTCTCTGTCTCCTTATGTCCCTCCTCTGCTCACAGTCTCTCTCTTCCTCTCTCTCTCTCTCTCTCAAAATAAATAAAAAAATAAAAAGGTTCTAGGGGCACCTAAGTGGCTCAGTTGATAAGCGTCTGACTCTTAGTTTCAGGCCAGGTCATGATCTCACAGTTTGTGAGATCGAGCACCGCATCAGGCTCTGCAGTGACAGCACAGAGCCTGCTTGGGCTCTCTCTCTCTGCCCCTCTCCAGCTTGTTCTCCCCCTCTCTCATAAATAAATAAGGAAACAGACAAAATAAAGTTACGTAGAGAGAGGGAACTAAAATTACTATTCCTTTATTCCTGCCTCTGATTGTCTTTGGGCATCATCCTGCATCCTCTCAGAGTTGATGGAAGAACTCTTAGGGAATAGTAGCTTCAACAAAACTAGAGTAAGCAGCATTGTTCTTTCCTATTTCATATCTTTACTTGACAGGGTCTCTTTCCTCACTTTATCTTACCCTGTGAAATATGCACCTATTAATTTGTTGGAGCTGAGATTAGAAGCCAAGCAATCTGATTCCACAGGCTGTGCTCACAAATATATCTGGAAGGGGACATATGGTCTAGACCAGATCTGTGTTCAAATTCTGACCCTGGAATTTTTAAGTCACATCTGTTTCAAACCATAAATTTGCAAAATCAGACCTATTGGTCTTTTTTGTACTCTCTATTCTTAGAGCAAGTTAATACTACCCAGTCTTTTCTCATCACTAAAATGTGATAATTTTTACCTTGTTATAAAGTTTAAAGATAATGCATATGAAGTGTGATATATATAACTCAATAAACTATAACAGATTATTACTAATAGACTAGGGAAAACTTTTTTTAACAAGCCAAGAAATTTAAGAAAGACTGATTAAGGAGATGAAAAAGGGTACATAAGCCCTATAAAAGCAGACATTTTTCTGTTCTCTCCAAATACAATGCTGATCTTACCATGAGGGCTGAGATCAACCTCGATCCAGAGTAAAAACCATGGAACAAACAAAACTTAAGAATACATAGAATAATATAATAATGAATACCAGATAAAACTGAAAATTGTGGCATATTCTTCTTGACTAATTAGGTTACTGATTTGTCAAAAATAAAATATATCAGGAGAACCAGGCACCTAGACTTTATAGGAAGGGTCATATTCGGACTAAAGCTATAACATTATATTTTAAAAATAAGCACAGGGGTGCCCCAGTGGCTCAGTCAATTGAGTGACTTTTTTAAAAGATTTTTTTTCAAGTTTATTTTTGAGAAAGAGCACGTAAGTGAGAGGGGAGACCAGAGAGAGGGAACAGAGGATCTGAAGTAGGCTCTGCCCTGACAGCAGAGAGCCCGATGTGGGGCTAGAACTCATGAGCTGTAAGATCATAACCTGAGCTAAAGTCAGATGCTTAACAAACTGAGCCAGCCAGGTGCCCCTGAGCATCTGACTCTTGATTTTGGCTCGGGACATGATCCCAGGGTGGTGGGATGGACCTTGCGTCTGGCCCTATGCTGAGCATGAAGCCTGCTTAAGACTTTTTCTCTTTCCCTCTCCCCTGTTCACACTCCTTAAAAAAAAAAAAAAAAAAAAAAGCAAGCACAGTAAGTCAGAAGCATAGGACAAAGAGTCAGCCAGACTGAAGTCAAACCTTCAACAAAGTCAGGTTTGTGTAGGGGAAGAAAAAAAATTTTTATTCTACCCTTCTTAGTTCTTGGCTTGAGACCAGTGTAATACAAGACAAATTCAGAAAAAAAATATTAACATGTATATTTCATGTATGCTTGGAAGCTTCAGAAAGATAACTCTCAAAGGAATAATGGGGTTTTTTTTAGTGTTTATTATATTTGAGTGAGAGAAAGAGAGAGAGACAAATAGTACGTGAGAGGGAGAGGGACAGAGAGAGATGGAAACAGAATCTGAAGCAGGCTCCAGGCTCTTAGCTGTCAGCACAGAGCCCAGTGGTGCTGTAATTCACAAACCATGAGATCATGACCTGAGCCAAAGTCAGATGCTTAACGGACTGAACCACCCAGGTGCCCCTCTCAGAGGTGGCTTAGAATTCAGGCCTAAATACCATTTCAGATAAAGACAAAACAAGAGTGTAGAGACCTGGTCTAGGTAAGTAACCAGGAAAAGTATAGTAAACAAAAGTAAGGTTTGTTATGTTATGCATATTAAAATCTTTAAATTAGCATCTTCTAACACTGATAAAATTCTTCTGTGATTTAGTCATACTCTTTCTGAGAAAGGAAGATTTCCTTTATAAATTTAAATTTCCATTACAAAAGGATAGCTTCAGTTCTGTTTTCAGAGCTCTTGACTGCTTCTCAAAATAATCAACTCAAAATAATACTTCTGTCAAAGAGGCATATTTTGGGGTGGCATATTCTGTTACCCTTCAGTCAACTCAGGCAAAGGCTGACATGTCACTTTTAAAGGAGTCTTTATTTGGGGTGCCTGGGTGGCTCAGTCAGTTAAGCATCTGACTTTTGATCTTGGCTCAGGTAACGATCTTCTGGTTCATGAGATTGAGCCCCACATTGGGCTCTGCACTGGCAGCATGGGGCCTGTTTAGGATTCTCTCTCTGCCCTTCTCTCCCGCCCTTGAAAAATAAATAAACTTTAAAGGAATCTTCTTTTTTTTTTTTTTTAAGTAAGCCCTAGGCCCAATGTGGAGCTTGAACTCATGACTCCAAAATCAAGAGTCACATTCTCTACCCACTGAGCAACTGAGCCAGCCAGGAGCCCCTAATTCAGTCTTTGGAGGAATTTTCTTTGGGGCAGCCTATAAGTCACTATAAATAAGTCACTATAAATGTGATCATGTAAATGAAATATAGCAGCCTCTGAATCCTGGCATTCCACTAAATGCCCTAGCCCTAGTCCTTGAAAAAGGGAACTAGCTACTTACTACTCATTATTATAATAACACTACTCCACATTTATTAGGATATTACTATGTATCAGATGTTGTACTGTCTTCTTCTTATTAATCTTTACAACAGTTTTAGACTGATATTGTCAGTTAAGGAAACAGAAACTTGAAAGGTTATGTAACTTGCAAAAAGTCACTGCTCCTGGCAATGTTGAAATTTAAAACCAAACCTAATTCCAAAGAGAACTCCGTTCACTTCCCCAAAATTATGGAAGCGTTCTAAAGTCAGATTCTGGATCAAGCATTTGAAACCTCACCTCATCAGTGTTTTTTTTTTTTCCTTTGGGGTGGAACTGGGATACTGGATCATCCATTAAAAGGTCAAAGGTTATGGCATGAAATTTTCTGAAGCTTCTCTTTGTGTTGCGGCCGAAATGACACAAAGGACAAGACACACACAAAAGACAGACAAAGACACAACTCCAGCCGGAGGAACAATTCTACGCAAGCCCCTCTTGCGGTTTATTTTATACCCGGTAACTGGATACAAACTGAAATCTACAAGATGCATTCCTTTACCAATTAAGGGCAAGTAGCCAAACACATTTCAAGGACAGGGGGGAGCAAAGGGAGGAAGCAACCACAACAAGTTTACTAAGAGGACTGCACACAATTCCAGAATAATCCATAATTCTAAGGAGGACATGTTCCCTAGTTTGCGAACAGAACATTAAACTTGGATATTGTGTGCAGGCCTCCTGGCAGAGCATCCTGTTTGCAGGCATGCTTTGCCCAGGCAGGGAGCCCCGTGTGCAGGCACATCCCCACATCCCTAACCACGCTTTCTTGTGGTCACTGTCGGGCTCCCACATCTTTGTGTGCTTTTGATTCACCGAAAGAATAGTTTCAGTCAGGCTGAAAAACTGTATCTTTCTGGAGGTGGTTTAATCTGCTGATATGATTTGGAGGCTAAATTAAAATATATATTGTTTGTATTTAATCACTGACTTTAGGTTTATTTTCCTTTATAAATATTTCATTCAACAAAATTCAGTAACTTTTTGCTTAACCTAATATATTCCAGTGACCTCCTTCCTTTTTAAACCACTTCTTATATTTCTGAAAGTTTTCATTTACATTTCAAGGATCCAATCAAAAATTCAAATTTGGGATCAATAAGATTTGTTTCTCTTCTAGATGTGTTATGGTTTTAGTTCTTATAGTTAGGTGTGATTTTTCAATATTTTTTTTTTACTAAATAGATTTGATGCATAGAATTGTGTAAGTTTACCGTGTATAGCATGTTGATATATTTATATATTATGATTGCCAATGTACTGCTATTGATCACATTACATAATTATAGTACAGTATTATGGTCTATATCCATTACACTGTGTATTAGATCTGTAAGGCTTATGTTTTACTTGTTACAAGTTTGTACCCTTGAAGACTATCACTCTTAACCCTATCCTCTGATAAACACTAACTTTCTGTTTTTTACAGGTTTAACTTTATTTTTTTTTAAATTAAAAAAAAATTTTTTTAATGTTTTTATTACTGAGAGACAGAGAGAGAGACAGAGCATGAGCATGGGAGGGCAGAGAGAGGGGGAGACACAGAATCTGAAGGAGGCTCCAGGTTCTGAGCTGTCAACACAGAGCCCAACGTGGGGCTCAAACTCACAAACTGTGAGATCACGACCTGAGCCGAAGTTGGACACTTAACCGACTGAGCCACCCAGGTGCCACCAGGTTTAACTTTTTTAAGATAAAACATATAAGTGATTATAAGTATCTGTCATCCTCTGACTTATTTCGCTTGGCATAATGTACTCAAGGTCCATCCATGTTGTCACAAATAGGTCACCTTTTTTCATGGCTGAAAAATTTTTTATTGTGTATATATACCCCATTTTTTTCATTCATGTTTGCTGGGCATTCAGGTTGTTTCCCTATCTTGGCTGTTATGTATAGTGGTGTGATAAACATGAGAGTGCATATATGTTGTCAAAATCCTCTTTTCATTCCCTTTGGGTATATGTCTAGAAGTGGAATTGCTGGGTTGTATGGTAGATCTATTTTTAAGGAACCTCTATATTGTTTTCATAGTTGTTGGACGAATTTACATTCCCACCAATAATGTATAAGGGTTCCCTTTACACCACATCCTTGCCAACAACTGTTGTTTCTTCTTAATGATAGCTATTCTAACAGGTGTGATGTGATATTTCTTTGTGGTTTTGACTTGCATTTCTCTGATGATTGATGTTGGGCATCTTTACATGCGTCTGTTGGCCATTTTGATATCTTTTGTGAAGAAACATCTATATACTTCTGCCAATTTTTAAATAAGATTTTGTTGTTGATTTTATTGTTCTTACTGAGTTGACTGAGTTTTTATATATTTAGATACCAACTCTTTATCTGATATATGGTTTGCAAAAATTTCTCCCTTTCTGTATTTTTTCATGTTGTTTCTTTTGCTTACAGAAGCCTTTGAGTTTGATGTAGTCCCATTTGTTGATTTTTGTTCTAGTTGTTATTTGCATTTGGTATCACTGCCAACTCCCAAATGATATTTTTTAATGTTTTATTTATTTCTGAGAGAGAGAGAGAGACAGTGTAAACAGGGGAGGGTCAGAGAGACAGGGAGACACAGAATCTGAAACAGGCTCCAGGCTCTGAGCTGGCTGTCAGCACATAGCCCAACGTGGGGCTTGAACCCACGAACCGTGAAATCGTGACCTGAGCCAAAGTCAGACAATTAACTGACTGAGCCACCCAGGCAACCCTGCCAACTCCCAAATTATTGCCAAGACCAGTACTGATGATCATCTTTTCCTACATTTTTTTTTCTAGGAGTTTTATGGTATCAGGGCTTATATTTAACTCTCTGATACACTGCAAGTTAATTTTTGTGTGCGGTCTAAGAATAGGGGTCCAGTTTCATTGTTCTGCAAGTGCTTACCAGTTTCCCCATACCATTTGTTGAAGAAACTATTCTTTCCCCATTGGGTATTCTTCATTCCTGTGTTGAATATTAGTTGAATATTGTATATGCCAGGATTTAATTCTGGGCTCTCTTATTGCATTGGTCAGTGTGTATTTTTGTGCCAGGACCATACTGTTTTTATTACTATGGGTTTGTACTGTAGTTTGAAATTTTGATACCTCTGGCTTTGTTCCTTTTTTCAGAGTTACTATGACTATTTGGGATCTTTTGTGTTTTCCACATAAATTTTGTAATTGTTTCTTCTATGTCTGTGAATAATGCCTTTGGAATTTTGATGGAGATTGTGTTCAACCTGTAGATGGCTTTTGGTAGTATGGCCATTTTAACAATATTAATTTTTCTGAATCATGAACACAGAATGTCTTATTTGTTTAGGTCTTCTTCAGTTTCTTTTAGCGAGGTTATTATTATATAGATCTTTCACTTCCTTGTTTGAATTTATTACTAAGTATTTAATTGGTTTTGGTGCTACTGTGAAGGCGATGGTTTTCATTATTTCTTCTTCAGATATGTCATTATGTAAAGGAATGCAATTGATATCTGTATGTTGATTTTATACCTGCCACTTTACTGAAGTTTTTGCTTATTAATTCCTAGTTTTTTGACTGATTGGGATTTTCTATATATAGGATCATATCAGTAAATGATGAGAGTTTAGCTTTTTCCTTTTTTATTTGGATGCCTTTTATTTCTTTGTCTCTCCTGCTTGCTCTAAATAGACTTCCAATACTTTACTGAACAGGAGTGGTGAAAGTATACATTCTTGCATTGTTCCTGATCTTAGGGAAAATGCTTTCAATTTTTTCTACATTAACTATAACGTTAGCTGTGGATTTGTAGTATGTGGTCTTTATTATGTTGAGGTATGTTCCATGCCTAGACTATTAAGGGTTTTTACCATGAAGGATGTTGTATTTTGTCAAATGCTTTTTCTGCATCTATTGAGATGATCATATGATTTTTATCTTTCGTTTTATTGCTGTGATGTATTAAATTTTTGATTTGTGTGTGTTGAACTGTCCTTGCATCCCAGAAATAAATTTAGTCATGGTGTATCATTCTTTTCATATATTCTTGAATTCAGTTTCCTAATATTTTATTGAATTTTTGCATGTATATTCATCACGGATGTTGATCTGTAGTTCTTCTTGTGTTATCCTTATCTGGTTTTAGTATCAACATAATGAAGGCTTGGAAGTGTTCCCTCCTCCTCCCTGATATTTTGAAAGAATTTAAAGAGGATTGGTGTTAATTCATCTTTAAATGTTTAGTAGAATTCTCAAGTAAAGCCATCTTGAGTGGCTGGAGTTTTCTATGTTGAGAGATTTTTGCTTACTAAATCCCTATTTCTTCAGGATTCAGGTTGTTTCTAGAAATGTATCCATTTCTTCTAGGTTATGTAATTCATTGGCATATCATTTTTCATAGTAGTCTCTAATGATTATATTATTTCTCTACTATCAGTTGTAATATCTCCTCTTTTATTTCTAATTTTATTAAACTTGAGTCTTTTTATTCCTAATTTCTTTAGTTACTGTACCAAAAGGTTTGTCAATTATACTTGTCTTTTGGAAGAACCAGTTCTTAGTTTCATTGATCCATATATTGTTTTACTGATCTTCATTTAATTTCTTTCCTTCTGCTAATTTTTGTTTTAATTTGTTCTTTTCCTAGTTCTTTGAGGTATAAAGTCAGGTCCTTAATTTGGTCAGATCTTTCTAATTTTTTAATATCTTTTTAATTTCTTTTTAAAGTAGGCTTCATGCCTAACGTGGAGCTTTAACTCTGAGATTAAGAGTTGCATACTCTAGGGGCGCCTGGGTGGCTCAGTCGGTTGAGCGTCCAACTTCGGCTCAGGTCATGATCTCACAGTTCGTGGGTTCGAGCCCCACATCGGGCTCTGTGCTGACAGCTAGCTCAGGGCCTGGAGTCTGCTTTGGATTCTGTGTCTCCCTCTCTCTATGACCCTCCCCTGCTCATGCTGTCTCTATCTCTCTCTCAAAAATAAATAAAATATTAAAAAAAAAAAGTTGCATACTCTACTGACTGAGCCAGCCAGACATCCCTCTAATTTCTTAATATATACAATTATTGTTATAAATTTTCCCCTCAGAACTGCTTTTGCTGCATCCCTCAATACTAAATGTTTTGTTTTCTTATTTGTTTTAAGGTAATTTTTAATTCACCTTTTGATTTCTTCTTTGACCCAATGGTTGCTTAGAAGTGTGTTGTTGAGTCTCCACATACTTGTACACCTATTCACTTTCCTCTTGTTGATTTTTAGTTTCATACCATTATAGTCAGAAAAGATAGTTGGTATGATTTTGATCTTAAATTGTCTAAGATTTGTTCTGTGGCCTATCATAAGATCTGTCCTGTAGAATGTTCTGTATGTGTTTGAGAATAATGCGTATTCATTCTACTGCTTTTGGATGGAATGTTCTGTATATGTCTATTAAGTCCAATTGTTCTAAAGTGTGTTTCAATTCCAATATTGTCTTGTTTATTTTCTGACTGAATGATTTATCTAAGTGCTGATAGTGGGGTATTTAAATCCTCTACAATTATTATATTGCCTCTGCCTTAATCTGCTATTAATTGCTTAATATATTTTGGTGCCTGGGTGTTGGAAGCATATTTATGCCCGTTATATATTCTTGATATATTGACCCCTTTATCACTATATAAACAAGAAAACGTTGTCTCCTGTTACCCTTTATGGCTTGAAGTATATTTTGTCTGATGTATGGCTACACTTCTTTTTGTTCTTCTTTGCTTGGAATATGATGTCGTCCTTTCACTTTAAGCCTATGTGTGTCTCTAAAGCTGAAATGAGTCTCCTATAGGTAGCATATGGTTGAGTCTTTTTTTTTTTTTTTTAATCATATCCAGCCACTGTGTGCTTCTCAGTTGGTGAGTTTAAACCATTAACATTTAGGGTGATTACTGATATATAAAGATATACTACTGCCATTTAATCTTTTGCCTCCTGGTTATTTTGTTCTCCATTGTTTCACTATCCTCTGTTTCTGTTTACCTTTCTAAGTTGGTGGTTTTTCATGGTGATTTGCTGAGTCTCTCCATTATGTTTCATGTCTCTGCTCTAGATTTTTGCTTTGGGATTACCATGAGGTTAACATAGACTATCTCATAGATAGGGGCCCCTGGATGGCTCAGTCAGTTGAGCATCTGACTCTTAATTTCAGCTCAGGTTATGATCCCAGGGTCATGGGATTGAGCCCCAAATTGGGCTCTGTGCTGAGGATGGAGCCCGTTTTAAGATTCCCTCTTTCCCTCTGTCTCTCTCTCCCACTTGCATCCTCTCTAAAAAAAAAAAATTACACACATACATATATACATACACATCCTTTTTCTGCTGGTTATCTTCAAATGAAGCAGATTATCTTCATTCTCTTATAAACTTTCCATCCTTTTCCTTCTTCCTTTTTTATATTTTTAATGTTGCTAATTATCTTTTTATGCTGTGATTTCATTACCAAGTTGTAGTAGCTATAATTTTTAGTGCTTTCCCTTTAGCTTTTATTCTGTACTTAAGAGTTTCATATATTATTCAAAAGAAGAGTTACAGTAGTCTAATTCTGACTATTTGTAACTTCAATACAAATAGTACACAACTTCAGACTTTTGTGTACCTTCATTTTTCTGTTTCAACCTGAAGAGCTCCTTTTAACATTTCTTGTAAGCTAGGTCTAGTGGTGGTGAATTCACTCAGCTTTTGTTTCTCTAGGAATATCTTTATTGCTCCTTCATACCTAAAGGTTATTTAACTTTACTGGATAGAGCATTCTTGGCTGGCAGTTTTTATCTTTCACAATTATGAATGTCATTGCAGTCTCCTTACCCTAGAGTTTCTGCAGAGAAATCTGCTGATAGCTAACAGGGGTACCTTTATAGTTTACTCTTTTTCCCCCTGGCTGCCTTTAAATTTTTCTTTATCATTGACTTTTGATAGTTTTAATATAGTATGTCTTGGAGGAGGTCTGGTTGCATTGAGATAATAAGGTGTTCAGATAGCTTCATGAATTTGTATATCCAATTCCCTTCCCCAAATTTAGGAAGCTTTCAGCTACTGTGTTCTTTTCTCCTTTCTCTCTCTTTTCTCTGCCTCGAATGCCCATTTATTCTTATGTAGGCATTTTTAATGAGGTCAGGTTTTTGTTTGTTTGTTTTTTGGCTTATTTATTCTGAGAGAGAGAAAGTGAGAGTGGAGTGAGGGGTGGAGAGAGAGGGAAACAGAAAATCCCAAGCTTCCAGTGCAGAGTCTGATGCAAGTCCTGAACCTATGAACCAGGAGATCATGACCTGAAGTCAGACGCTTAACCAACTGAGCCACCCAGGCACCCCTTAGGTCAGTTTTCATAGGGTTTCTTTACTTTTTAAAAATCTTACTTCTCTCTCCTCTTCCACTGGAATGATTTCTGTATTTCTATCCTCAAGCTCACTAATTCTTTATTCTGTCTGATCTGTTCTATGTCCAGTGCATGCAAATACATTCTTCTTCTCATTTATTGAGTTCTTCAGCTCCAGAATTTGCTTGGTTCTGCTTTAGAATTTAATTCTCCTTGGTAAAGTACTCCTTTCATTAATTTTATTCCTGAGATCACTGTCTTTGAGTTTTCTTGTAGCTCACTGAAGTTCCTCATAAGAGCCATTTTTTATAATTTATTGTCAAATTGGCTAACATAGTGTGTAAAGTGTGCTCATAAGAGCCATTTTAAATTCTTCATCAGTTATAACACAACATTCCATGTCTTTGGGCTCAGTTGATAGAAATTTGTCATTTTCTTTTTACGACATTGTATTACTGTGATTTTTCATTATTGCTTTATGAAAAGTGCCTCTGCTACTGCATCTTAGTAGTAAACATCTTATTTAGGTAAAACTGCTTAACTTTTATTCTGTTAGTAAGCAGGTTGGTAGTAAGGAGCCTTTTGTCTTCCAGAAGGTGGTGCTATTGCACAAAATTTTTTTAAAATTTCTTTCACCAGAACTGACTCACTGCTAAGCCTGGGAGCCCAGCATTTAAGAAAAAAGAATTAAAAAGGCAAAGAATCGTAGCACAGTGGTAGCAGGTGTGTACTTTGTACCTGGGGTTTTGGTTGTGTCCACGGCCTAGTAGGGGAGAGGGGGCTCCCAGAGGTCCATGGACAGTCATCTTGCTTCCTGTAGAAAACAGCAGGAGATGCTGTGCTTTATCCATTTTGCTTTATTTTTATATATGTATTTTTATGTATGGTGTAAAAAAGTGGCCCAGTTTTCCCAACACCATTTGTTGAAGAGACTGTCTTTTTCCCACTGCATATTCTTGCCCCCTTTGTTGACAAAGATTAACTGACCATATAATCATGGGCTTCTTTTTGGGCTGTCACTTCCATTCCATTTATCTATGTCTGTTTTTGTGCCAGTACCATACTATTTTGATTACTACAGGTTTGTAGTGTATCTTGAAATCTGGGATTGTGATATCTCCAACTTTATTTTTTGTCAAGATTTGGGGTCTTTTGTGCTTCCATACAAATTTTAGGATTATTTGTTACAGTTCTATGAAAAATGCTGTTGGTATTTTGATAGGCATTGCATGAAATCTGTGGATGGCTTTAGGTAGTATGGACATTTTAGCATTTGTTTTACCTATCCATTCTGTTTGTGTCATCCTCTATTTCTTTCATCAAATTCATTGTCAGAGTACAGGTCTTTCACCTCCTTGGTTAAGTATATTCTTAGGTATTTTATTTTGGTGCAGTTGTAAATTGTATTCTTAATTTCTCTTTCTGCATCCTCATTATTAGTGTATAGAAACAGCAGATTTCTATATATTGATTTTGTATCCTGTAACCTTACTAAAGTCATTTGTCACTTCCTATAGTTTTTTGTTGGAGTCTTTGAGTTTTCTATATATAGTATCATGCCATCTGTAAACAGGAAAATTTTAGTTCTTCCTTACCAATTTGAATGCCTTTTACTTTTTGTTGTCTGACTGCTGTGGCTAGGACTTCCAGCACTGTGTTGAATAAAAGTGGTGAAAGTGGATATCCTCATGTTAATTTTGACCTTAGGGGAAAAGCTCTCAGTTTTTTACCAGTGAGTATGATGTTAGCTGCTGGTTTTGACATATGACCTTTATTATGTTGATATGTGTTCCCTCTAAACCGATTTTGTTGAGAGTTTCTGTTGTGAATGGATGTTGTACTTTATCAAATGCTTTTTCTGCATCTATTGAAGTGATCATATGGCTTTATCCTCTCTTGTTTTGAAGTGATGTATCACATTGACTTGAGAATATTGAACCATTCTTACATTACAGGAGTAAATCTGAATTGATCATGGTGAATGACTTTTTTTGTTTTATTAGATTCAGTTTGCTAGTATTAAGGATTTTTACATCTCATTTTTGCATTAGAAATACTGACCTGTAGTTCTTTTTTGTGCGGTGTCTTTATCTGGTTTTGGTATCAGGGTAATGCTGGCCTTATTGAATGGATTTGGAAGGTTTCCTTCCTTTTCTCTCTTGGGATTATTTGAGAAGAATAGGTATTAACTTCTAAAAATTTTTTTAAATGTTTTATTTATTTCTGAGAGAGAGAGAGAGAGAGAGAGACAGCGTGAGTAGGGAAGGCTGGTCAGAGAGAGAGGGAGGCACAGAATCCAGAACAGGTTCCAGGCTCTGAGCTAGCTGTCAGCACAGAGCCCGACGTGGGGCTCAAACCCACGAACCATGAGATCATGACCTGAGCCGAAGTTGGATGCTTCACCTACTGAGCCACACAGGTACCCCAGGTATTAACTCTTTAAATGTTTGGTAGAATTCACCTGTGAAGCCATCTGTTCCTGGACTTCTTTTTGTTGGGAGTTTTTTGATTACAGATTCAGTTTCATTGCTGATAATCAGTCTGCTCAAATTTTCTATTTTTTCCTGATTCAGTTTTGGGAGGTTATATGTTTCTAGTAACTTATCCATTTCTTCTGGGTTGTCCAGTTTGTTGGCATATAATTTTTCCTAATTTTCCCTTGTAACTATTTGTATTCCTTTGGTGTTGGTTGTTATTTCTCCTATTTCTGATTTTGGGTTTTTTTGTTTTTTGTTTTTTTAAGTCTGGCTACAGTTTATTATTTTCATCTTTTCAAAGAACCAGCTCCTGGTCTCCTTGATCTGTTTTTTTAGCTTCTATTTCACTTATTTCTGCTCTAATCTTTATTATTTCCTTTCTTCTGCTGTTTTTCGGTTTTGCGTATCCTCCTTTATCTAAGTTGTTAGGTGTGAGGCTGGTGGTTTGAGATTTTTCTTGCTGCTTGAGGTAGGCCTACATTGCTGCAAACTTTTCTCTTAAAGCACCATTTGCTGCATCCCAAAGATTTTTTGGACTATTGTGTTTTCATTGGTCTCCATCTATATTTTATTTTCTCTTTAATTTCTTGATTGACTCATTCAGTGTTTAGCAGCATGTTATTTAACCTCCATGTATTTGTGCTCTTTCCAGATTTTCTCCAATGGTTGATTTCTGGTTTCATAGTGTTGTGGTTGGAAAAACATGCATGGTATGACTTCCATTTTTTTAATTTGTCGAGACTTATTTTTTAGCCTACGATGTGATATATTCTGAAGAATGTTCCATGTGTACTCAAGAAGAATGTGTATTCTGCTGTTTTATGATGGAATGCTCTGGATATTATCTGTTAGATCCACCTGTTTTAATGTGTCACGCAAAGCCAGTTTCCTTCTTGATTTTGCTTGGATGATCTAGCCATTGATTTAAGTGGGGTGTAAAAGTCCCCTACTATTATTGTATTATTATCATTTAGTTCCTTTTGTTATTAGTTGCTGTATTATTTGGGTACTTCCATGTTGGGTGCATAAATATTTACAAGTGTTATATCTTCTTGCTGGACTGTTCCCTTTACTACATAGTGCCCATTTTTTCTCGTTACAGTCTTTGTTTTTAAGTCTATTTTGTCTGATATAAATATTGCTACCTTGGTTTTCTTTTCACTTCCATTTGCATAATAAGTGCTTTTCCATCTCTTCACTTCCAATCTGCTGGTGTCTTTACTTCTGAAAGGAGTCTCTTCTTGTATGTGACATACAGATGGAATTTGCTTTCTTATCTATTCTGTCACTGTCTTTGGATTGGAGCATTTAGTCCATTTACAGAGTAATTACTGATAGGTATGTACTTATTTCCCATTCTGATACTTGCTTTGTGGTGGTTTTTATAGTTCTTTCTTCTCTTGCTCTTTCCTGGTTTGCTGGCTTCCTTTAATGATATAATTAGGCTCCTTTCTCTTTATTTTTTGCATTATCTATTACTATTTTTTATTTGTGCTTACCATTAGGTGTATATATGACATATTATGCATATAGTAGTATTAAACTGATGATCACTTAAGTTTAAACCCGTCCTTTACTCCTCCCCCTCGCACTTCACATCCTTTTATTTTGTGAATCTGGTGACTAATTCTTATAATTTTATTGCTTTTGTGCTTCCTACCTTTCCTTCTTCTACTTATGATCTTTTCTTTCCACTCAAAGAGTCCCTGTAACATTTCTTGTAAGGTTGGTTTAGGGGTGTGAACTCCTTTAACTTTTGTTTATCTGGGCAACTCTGTCTCTCTCCTTCTATTCCGAATGACACCCTTGCTGGGTAGAGTATTCTTGGTTGCAGGAATATTTCTTTCAGCATTTTGGATATTTGACTATATCATGCCACTTCGTTCTGGCTAGAGGCACTCCCCTCTGCCCTCCAGTTACGGACGTCTGATTAGTTGTAAATTAAGGGGAGAGAAAAAGGAAAGGACTCACACTGCCATGAGTTAACTTTTCTATATGGTGTGAAGTGAAAATCAAGATTCATTTTTTGTATGGCTATTCCACTGTTTAACCCTCTTATCTTTTTCTCCTTTAATTATATTGGTACTTTTGTCAAAATCATTAACCACAAGTGTTCAGGATTTTATTTTCTGGATACTGTTGATTTATTATTCTACCCTTATATCAGTACTATAATATCTTGGTTTTTGTTGCTGAATAAAAAGTCTTGACATCAGGCAGAAAGAGTAATTTTGAGTTTTTTGATTTTTTAAGGTTGTTTTCATTATTTTAGGTCCTATATAACTGCATTCTTATATAATTTTAACATACAATTGCATTTCTATATAATTATAAAATTAGACTGAAAATTTCTAATGGAAAAATTTATGGAATTTTGATTGGGATTGTTTTGAATTTATAGATCAATCTGAAAAGAAATGACATCCTCATATTTAATTTCTTAATCTATAAACATGATTATCAATACATTAGACTTCATCAATATTTAAAACTTCTCCACTCCTAAGGACACATAAGAAAATGAAAACTAAAGACTGAAGAAAAAATATTTCTAAACTATATATTAAGAAAGGACTTGTATTAACATATCAAGAAATCTTAAAACTCAAGATAAGGAAAAATATTAAACATGAATACATAAAATATACTCAACATCTTTCATCACAGAAAAATGCAAATTAAAACCATAATGAGATACCATTACAGACCCACTAGAATGAAATTTTTAAAATTGATAATATCAAGTGTTGGTAAAGATATGAAATAACTGGAACTCTCTTACACTGCTGCTACATACAACCCAGTTATTTCACTCTTATTTACCCAAGAGACGTGAAAGCATATGTGCACATAAAAATTTCTACACAAATATTCAGAATAACTTCATTTGAAAGAGCCTAAAACTAAAAGTGACCCAAATGTTCATTATCAGATAAACACAGAAACAAATTACCTTTCATCCATTAAATGAAATACTACTCATCAATATCTAGGAATGAACTGATACATGAACTACTGCAATAACATGGGTGAATCTCTAAGTATGGTAAGTAAAAGAAGCCAGATAAAAATGAGTCTATATTTATGATTCCACTCATATAAAATTTTAGAAAATACCAACTACCTATTGGACATGAAGTAGATCAGTGGTTGCCTAGGGATGGAATGGGAATGGATGATAAGGGGCATAAGGAAACTTGGGAATGATGGATATGTTCTTCATTTTATTGTGATGGTTCATGGACATACATACTTGTATATGTCAATATTTATCAAATGTTTCTGTGCTAATTACTGTGTCACTATAAATAAAGGATAAAATAACAAAGGTCACATTTGTTCTATCATAAATCACTAAACTGGGCAAAATACATAAAAGAACTATTTCAAACAATGGACAACAGACAGAGCAGGACTGTTATCCCTGAGAGAAGAGAAACAAGTAAACTCAACTCTATGATTGTTACTCCATCTTTTTGCCTGGATGCATTTTCCTAACAGTGGTAACAGGGAGGGGAACTCCATCAGAGCCCAGAATGCTAAGTATGAAAAGACAGTGATGGGAATTTATGTAGAGTGACCAGTTGACAGTTGCAGGACAGAATTCTAGAGAGAAGTGAGCTATGCAGGGAAAAAGCTACATATACGTCCCCTTCGATCATGTTTAGTATGAGGTCACACAGTAAATAAAACTCCTGTAGTTGAACAAAAAAATATATATAAATCCTCATTAAACTGAACAATTCCCAGAGTTGTGCAGGGCAAGAAGTTCAAGTTTCAACCAACTGAAGCCATGAGTTCTGAGTGGTCAACTAAGGCATTCATTATCAACTACAAAGAGGCTATCCCATATTTCTATGCCTGAACTATCTCTTGAATGAAATCGATTCTAGCTTCACCATAACAGCCTATAAACAAGGCTCAAATTTATCAAACTGATCAACAAATAACTTAAATGCCTTGCACTCCTTGGAAGAAAACAACAAAATCAAGACAGTCAACAGTGCAGTAATCATCATGTCCAGCATCCAATAAAAAGTCACTAGACATGCCAGAACCCAAGAAGATGATCCCTAACCAGGGGAAAATTCAAATAAAGGAAATGGTAGGAGATATTAAATTAGCAGAAAAGGCAAATAAGAACATCACGAAGAGAGAAACTTGTTTTTTTTTAAATCCACATAGAAGTTTTAGAGATGAAAAGAACCAAAGTATGATTGAAATTTTCATAGGATAAGATAAAAAGGGATTAAACAGTATGGTAGAAAAGACTGGTAAACATGAAAGCACAAAATGAAAATGAAAAAATAAAAGTTTAGTGACTGCTGAGGGAACATCAAGTTCAAAACTAGATGTAAATGAAGTCTCAGAATAAGAGAGTATAGAAACAATATAGGAAGAAAAATAGCCAGAAACTTCCAATTTGATTAAAACAAGCCACAAATAGAAAACACACACACACTAACACACATCATAACAAACTGCTATAACCAGTGATTAAACGGAAAATCTTAAAGCAACAATGAACAGGAAGGGACAGGCTAGGGGAGGACTATCTCATCCCTGCACCCCCATGCCACTCCACGTAGCATATCCTACCAAAGTTACCCAATTGCTTGCATGGTGCTAGACCACTAGACACTGCATGTAGGCTTCAGTAAGTGCCACAACATAAATGCCAAGGGACTGATACTTCAGACAAGGGGCTCACTGCATTGTCCCAAAAAGAGGCTCCTAGAACTCTTAAGTTCCAGCCCAAATCCCCAGGAGGTAGACTGGGAAGCCTTGAAAGGAAAGATAGCCACCTAGGAGCAGGCTATGTCCCTCCCCTCCATTTTTCCAGAGAAACTGAAAACCATGGTTTTCCTCATGCAGGAAAAGGCAGACCTGTAGCAGAGAAGTCTCCATCCATCAACTTCTGGGTTATGGGGCCAGCAATCTTATAGTATATCACAATGAAAAATCTAATTCTCAATTATAGGAGAAAATACCCATGGTACCCCTGTGGCACAATCAAGGTATTCATTCAAATCAAACAACATAATCTAGGACACCTAAACCATGTAGCCATCACTATGAGGGAGGTCTCTAACCCTAACAATACTGATTTGAGGCACCAGAGGAAACTGATGAATGAACTTGCTTTAGAATCGACGTGCCCCACCCCCCATACCCAATGAGGGAGGAAGGAGGAGGAGGAAGGATATTTTGGGGGTGGGGGCAGAAATTTCTGTTTAATGACAGAAAAAAGTAAAGAAAAAGGAAAGAGAAAAAAAGCCTGGATACAGGAAAAGGTAATAAATGGGGACACACACACTTAAATTGAAACAAAGTTTCATAATTTGAGCTCCCTGGAAATCCAAAATTTACTGAAAGAATTTATAAAACAAAATGATAAAAAGGGCACCAATTAGGTCTTATGTCTCTAACAGTATCTAGGTTCTGAATTAACTTTAACATTTACTAAATTATGTCAATTGGTAAAACTCCGAGGACTCAATACTGGGGCTCAAATTACAGTTATACTTGGAGTTAAATTTGAATATGGTACCCTAATAATCTAAATAGAAAAAACAAGTATGCCTCACTTTACAGTCTTATTTTTCCCATTGCCAGAGTCCCCATTGCCCTAAAAATATTCCACAGTGAAATGAAGTAAATTAAAACTAAAGTCTTTGGCAATTACAAACTGGTCTGACAAAAGGGGATCCCACAAACCATGGTTATAGTAGTTAATATCGCCCAATGAGGATTAAAACAGGGCCTTCAAGTTTGGAAACTTAGTTTTTATGACCCAATTGATTAATAGTGATTATTCTTACTGCTTCTCCCCTTCACAGCCCATTTTTGCCTGCTCTTAAACCCAGGAAAGGGACTGATAACCTAGTGCTGGTTCACTGCAATCTTAAATGCTGTGGTCCCATCCAGGAAGGCCCATATACTCAATACCCAATATTATTGAAATTACTAATGCCATGCAATCAGAAACTGGAAACTATTTAGCTATCATAGATTTGGCTAATATGTTTAATTTAGTGCCTATTCACATAGCTTCCTGCTGGTTTGCCTTCACCTTTGAAGGAACACCACACCTCAGCAGCTTTGCCATCACACGCGTCTTTGCAGACAAGCCCCTAGCTGCACTTAGCACCCTCCAGGAGCACAGGTATTACCTTACTTTGATGACACCATCTCCAAAGAGATTCACTTGACATACTAATTAAGGACATACGAAGTCCAGCATTCTTTACTCCTTTGTGGGTTCCAGAAGCAACACACTCCTCACTGATGCCACTACTTAGAAATGAGCCCACCTTAAATGGGGCTCCCTCCCACAAAGGCCCTAGCATCTATCCATATGAAAAACAACAGGCACTTCCTTTAGTGCCTTTAGAGACTTCCCTGGAGAGGCTTTCACAACCTTCCTCTTACCTCCTGGACTCTGGACCACCTCTGATGACCTGAAGTTGCCCAGAGGCTTCTAATGCAAAAACTACCCTTCTCCGTCTCATGCTATATACCAGTAGAGCAGAAATTGCTGGCCATGTACTGAGATATCCTGGAAATAGTGGCTCCCATAGACCTCGAGCCCAGGACCCTCTGTACCCAGCTGCCCACTATCTCTTGGGTCATGGAAGCAGTACCCCACAAGCCTGGCACTACTACCAAGGCCTCCTTGTAAGATAGAGACAAACATGGGCCCTGTGGCTTATTCCACGTGCAAGAGAAATGGCTTCCTTTGTTCTCAGCCCCTTGCCAGGAGTCACCCCTCCTCCAGAACCCTTGGCTGCCTGGGGAGCTGCATGGCATGACCTGAGTGAACAGCAGTGGGAGCTCACAGAGGGTACAGACGGCATCTCCACCACCGTAAGGGAGGGAGCTCCATGCCGTGGGGCTGCTTTCATCCCTTAACCAGGTGTCCCCAAGAAAGGATAGGACACAAGAGTCGGCAAAAGTGGCCAAACTTCAGGCAGTCATCTTAGAACTGGGTTCCCTGCTCAGCAAATGGCCCCATCTGCACATTTGTACAAACTTCTGGGCCAGTCCCTAAAAGTTGGTCCTGTCTCCTCCCAGTAAAAAAAAAAACAAAAAAAAAAACAAAACCAAAACACCATAATCTCTTGCCTCAGATACCCAAGATACAAATCAAAGTCACACATGCCTCGATATACACAAGGCGTCACCAGACACGCCTCACCCCCTTCAGAGTTCCAGACAGTACTGACAGTAACCAAGACACACATTCCACTCATCAAACTACACAATGCTGGGCTCTTAGAAAAGGCATTCTGCTGAATTTTTATCTTCCCAACAGGTCCCAGTTGACTGAGAGATATAACGGTCCCTTCAAATAACTTGTTTTTAAACTCTAGTCTGCGTATCAGCCCCAAAATGGTCCCTATCTTGCTCCAGGACTTATTCTCTCTTAATTTAAGGCTCCTTGGATAACTCATACCTTATACCAACTAAACGAACAAACAACCTTCCAACGCCCTTTCCTATCTTAAAAGAATGTATGCCTAGCCTCTGTGTAATTGAAAACTCATTACATATGAGGCCCTTTGACAATGCCTCCGTTATCTTTAAGGATTTTCAATCCTGCCTTCATCCCATAAGGGCAAGAGGCTAGGCTCCCCTGGAGAGTCTTCGACAACTCTTCTGCACGACCTTCTGGGGCCTGCTAACCACAGATTTTCTGTCAGGCCAGACATCTGCTCGTCTTATATGGGACCATTTGAGCCAAAAGTTCTACCACCCAAAAAAACCCCTTCTTCAATATTTAGATTATAAAAAGCTGGGTAATTCTTCTGGGATCTCCCTCCAACCTCCTCAAGGACAGAAAAATTAGTTGTCCAGGGCCATTTCCACAGACAGTATGGACCTACTACGAAGGGTGACAGAAAATTCCAGTTTGAAAATGAAAATCACACTCAGAGATAGATAATAATAAAATCCATACTCTATCCCATGATGATGAGCCCAGACACCCTCTTCTGGTAACACTGCACGCTGGAGTAAAATCGGCAGCAGGCGACAGAAGCCTGTCAAGTGCAGCTGCACACATCCCACTGGCTGCTGGTCTTGTCACTTCTGGTCTGAGTGCTTTCTCTGCTCTGCAGTCTGGAGGCCCAAGCGCTCCATGTCAATCACGGTTTCAGCCAAACAGCAAATGCTGAGGCCCGCATGCCATCAAATGTGGCTTATGCCAAGCTCTGTGGCCCAAAGGCCCCGCCAGCTTGCCTGCCAACAATCAAACCAGCACATAGAACAAAAGACCTACAGCAACCGGCCACGGTCGAGGACCTGCATACAGTTGAACACCGCAGCTCCAGCAACCTGAGCCGCGGATGTTTGGACTGGCAAATACCACGAAACCGTATCAACGACAGGCCATGAGATTTAAAATCTATTTGCCGCAGAACCCCTCTCTCGTCACCCTACTGGGCAGAACCTTGGACTGTTGGGGAGTTTTTAAATTTGGTCACCCTCACTTAGGGGTGTGATTGTGCCAGCCGGGTTCTGGTACTCTAGCGCAAGTAAGGCAGTATCGCGGGTGCTGTCATCACTTCTGCTAGCCGTACACCCACAAAGCCCCTGCACTTAAAAGATATTTGTAAGTCAAGCTCCCAGTCCCGACACTGCCTTCACATTCTACAAGCAGCTTGGTCTGTGACAGTCTTAGATTGTAGGAGGAACATTTATACCCTTGACGCAAAAAAATAAATAAAATAAAAATCCATTACAATATCCAGTATCCTGTAGTTTTTCGAATGTAAAATTAAGGCATTTATAGTAAAACTGTTAGAATTAATGACTTTACAAGGATTAAGTAGTTGATCAGATTTTCAGGATTTTACAGTTCAGTTTTGTAGTTTCAATTCTCAGAAAATAAAACTCTCAAAAAACAACAACAACAACAACAACAACAAACACAGCCCATACCAATCCAAGCAGGTATCTACTTGGGAAAGGATACACCGGTCCCTAGGTCCATCTCCCACTGCTCCGGCCCGGTTCACCACTACAGAGGACACTGCCTCAGGCACCATCACTCCTGTCCAAATCTCCACGCTGGAGAGGACTGTACCCCAGGCACTGAGACTACCGGCCAAACAATGTCCATGGGCTGTGTCTGCTAAGGTACTGACGAATGAGATGCGGGTCACCGGCTGCGTTTCCTCTCTAACAGTAGGGATTCTGCTATGCTGCTTGATCTCGCTATTTACTTAGCCCACAATCCTGGCATGCTCTCTGCTCTCTGCCCTAATGTAATACGCCAGCGCCTAAATGGAACTCTCAGAGAGCTTACTAACATCTGCTTACTAACACCACTTCTAAGACATAATGGAAGTTGTTTCCCCCGCTTGGCAACTGCCTCTGAATTAGTCCAGCCCTCAAGCCCCCGGGGACAGGACCTCCCATCCCCAGTGCATTCCCCTGCGGCCCCCCTGACTCGGGCTTGGCACCTGGCTGCCCACCCTGCGTCTCCATCAATGGCCGCCACAAACATCCCTTCCCCTTGGCCGCAACAAATACCACTAACATTTAAATACATCTCACTGAGCTATCAGGTCATTTCCCTCGACAACATAACTGCAAAACCTGCCACCTTGACCCGAGGAATAGATAGTATTGTCATGAAAAATAGAACTTAGGCTTTTAACACACTTTAAAACTCCACCAAGATACTTTTAGAGACCCCAGAAATTTCAGTACAGTTTTCATTGCTAATGCCATAAAAATGGAGAACTTGATTATGGGCTGGTCTGCAAGGGTGCCTTATCCTACTTTTCTTCCTTTTCACTCTTAAAATGTTTTTTAGGTTATTCAAGACAGCTTACCTCTACTCTCCCAAATTCTCTTCTACTATTTATGCCACTCAAATACCCCAATAACTAACCTTAAAACTGATACCAAGACATTGAGACATCATTTTCAAAAGAAGTCCATATTAGGGGCGCCTGGGTGGCTCAGTTGGTTAAGCGTCCGACTTCGGCTCAGGTCATGATCTCACGGTCTGTGTGTTCAAGTTCCGCGTTAGGGCTCTGTGCTGGCAGCTTGGAGCCTAGGGCCTGGATCGGATTCTGTGTCTCCCTCTCTCTCTGTCCCTCCCCTATTCATGATCTGTCTGTCCTCAAAAATAAATAAACATTAAAAAAATTTTTTTTTAAAGAAGTCCGCCTTAATCTATTTTTAAAAGTTCTATCTAAAATTTTTTCAGCTTCTTGAAGTATAATTGACACACAGGAATTATATAAATGTATAGTGTACAACTGGTTTTGACACATACATTGTGAAATAATCACCACAATCAAGCTAATTAACAAACATATGCATCACCTCAGTTACCATTTCTTTCTTCTTTTCTTCCATTCCTCCCTCCCCCCCTCCTTCCTTCCTTTTATAGGGAGAACACTTAAGATCATCCCTGTTAGCAATTTTCAAGTATACAATACAGTATTGCTAACAATATAGTCATTATGTGGTACACAGGAACTTCTTTCCTCTTGGCAAAACTCAAACTTTGTACCCTTTGAGCAACATTTCCCTATTTCCCCCTTCCTCCCATCCTGGCAACCACACCATTATACTCTGTGCTTCTATTAAATTGTTTTAGATTCCACATAGAAGTGAGATCACGCAGTATTCGTCTTTCTGTGTCTGGCTTATTTAGCATGAAGTCCTTCAGGTGCATTTATGTGGTCCCAAATGGCAAGATCTCCTTCTTTTATAAGGCTGAAAAATATTCCATTGAGTATATGTTCACACACACACACACACACACACACACACACCTTTACCTTCCTAACCATCAAAAGATATTTAGGTTGTTTCCATATCTTGGCTATTATAAATAACACTATAATGAATGAACACAGAAGTGCAGGCAGCTCAAGATCTAGATTTCATTTCTTTAGGAAATACCTCTAGAAGTTAAAAATGCTCTCGTGACGCAATTTAAAGGCCCTGGCTAAATAGTAAGTCAGTTTCCCTTCTGGAGTAGCTGGTAAAGTCTACACCCTAACCAATTCCCATACTGAGTTCTCATTTTCTGGGTCACTCTGTACCCAACCCAAATACACTGGGGCCAGGAAAAGACAGCCAGGGACAGTCCCAATGTTGCCAATGAAATTACTCAAAATAGCTGATCCTCAAGCCCACGAAACCTAGCCAATCTCATCCCACTTGCCACATAACCAAGTTGCCCCTTTAATACTCAGGTCTAATGTGCTGTTACCAGTCCTTGGGCACAACCCTCTGTGTTGCAATGAATGGGAGATTTTTCTAGACAGTGCTGTAAGTAACAGAGTTCTGACTTTATCTATCCAAGTGTTTTGTATCTCATCATCTTTAAAGATGAGTCTTTAAATCTTTTCAGTTTATTTATTTTGAGAGAGAGAGAGAGCACATGCACGCATGTAAACAGAGAAGGGGCAGAGAGCGGGGACAAGAAAGAATCCCAAACAGGTTCTGTGTTGACAGTGATGAGGGGTTCAGTCTCATGGTTTCTGTCAGCACAGAGCCTGATGCAGTACTTGATCCCATGAACTGTGAGATCGAGCCCCACGTCACTGTCAACACAGAGCCTGCTTATGATTCTCTCTCTCCCTATCTCTGTCCCTCCCCCACTTGTGTTTGCATGCTCTCTCTCTCTCAAAATAAATGAACTTAAAAAAAAAAAAAAATTAGCTAGGGCGCCTGGATGGCTCAGTTGAGTTTCTGACTTTGGCTCACTCAGGTCATGATCTCCCAGTTTGTGAGTTTGAGTTCTGCGTTGGGTTCTGTGCTGACAGCTCAGAGCTTGGAGCCTGCTTCAGATTCTGTCTCCCTCTCTCTCTGCTCCTCTTCCACCCACACACTCTCTCTCTCAAAAATAAACATTGGAAAAAAAAAAGAACAGAAGGGCCTATCAAAATGACCTAAGTTTCTACTATAAAGGGAGAAAAAGAGCAAATTAAACACAAATAAGCAGAAGATAACAAAGAGCAAGATCAGAAAAAAAGGAGTAGAAAATAGACAAATAATAATTTTTTAAAAATCAACAAAACCAAAAGCTGGTCCTTTGTGGGGAGAAACTCTAAAGTTACTTTAGCCAGTCTGAGAGAAAATGAGAAAAGAAACAAATATCCAATATCAGAAATGGAAGAGGTGGCATCAACACAAATCTTACAGATTTTGTAAAAGGTAATGAATACTTTTCTGCCAATAAATGTGGTTAGGTAAAATGGATCAATTCCTTGAAAGACAAAAATGTTAACAATTGGTTTAAAAAGAAATAGAAAATCTTAATAGCCCTATGTCTGCTTAGGATATTGAATCTGTAAATTTAGTATCTCTCCAAAAGAAAACTCCACGCCCACATGGTTTCAGTGGTAAATTCTATCAAGCATTTAAGGGGAAAAAATACCAATCTTAAACTCTTTTAGAAAAGGAAAAAGGAAAAAAGCATTTCTCTATCACATTATGGAGCCAGCATCACCCTCATAAACATTACAAAAAACTACAGATTAGTCTTCATGGAAACAATGAAAAAATTCTTACCAACAACAACAAAATGCAAGAAAGGAAACCAAACTTTCCGATTTCAAAACTTAATAGGCAACAAAAATAAAGGCAGTGCGATACTGGCCTAAGGACAAATATATCAGTGGAACAGAATTGAGAGTCAAGAAATAAAACCCTATGGGGCGCCCGGGTGGCTTAGTCGGCTAAGCGTCCGACTTTCGCTTAGGTCATGATCTCGCGGTTCGTGGGTTCGAGCCCCGCGTCGGGCTCTGTGCTGACTGCCAGCTCAGAGCTTGGAGCCTGTTTCGGTCTGTGACTCCCTCTCTCTCCGACCCTCCCCTGCTCACGCTGTCTCTCTCTCTCTCTCCTAGAAATAAATAAAACATTAAAAAAAAAATTAAAAAAAAAAAAAAAGAAAAGAAATAAAACCCTACGTCCAGTGCCATCTGGTTTTTGACAATGGCCGAGACTATTCAATGGGGAAAGAACAGTCTTTTCAACAAATGGTGCTGGGAAAACTGATGATATACATGCAAACAAATAAAATAAAATTTGACCCTTACCTTGTACCATAGACAAAAAGTAACCCAAAATCGATGTAACAGCTACAACTATAAAACTCTTAAGAGAAAACATAGTGGTAAATTTTCATGACTCCTGTTTTGGCAACAGATTATTAGAGATGACACTAAGAGTACAAGCAACAAGAAAAACATTAAGTTGTACTTGACTCGAAATTAAAAACTTTTGTGCTTCAAAAGTGAAATGACAACCCACAGAATGGGAGAAAATATTTGCAAGTCATATATTTGATAAGGGGCTTTTACCTAAATAGGATACTTAAAAAATTCTTACAACTCCTTAACAAAAAGGTAAACAAAGCACAATTTTAAAAATGGGCAAAGGATCTGAATGAATGAATGAATGAATGAACAGACATTTCTTCAACAGAGATGTACAAATGACCTATAAGCAGAGAAAAAATAGTGCAATTAGTCATCAGGTAAAGGCAAATCAAAACAATGAGAAATACCACTTCACACCCTCTAGGCTGGCTAGAATCAAAAAGTCAGATAACTAAGCATTGGCAAGAAAGGGGAAAAAATCAGAACCTACATAAGCTGTTGATAGAAATATAAAATGAAAAGAGCAAATATGGAAAATAGTCTGCAGTTCCTTAAGCAATTAAACATTGAGTTACCATAGGATCCAGGAATTCTACTCTTAGGTGTATACCCAAGAGAAATGAAAACATATGCCCACATAAAGACACATATAGGAATATTCATAACAGCATTACCTGTAAAACCAAAAGATGAACACAAACCAAATTCCCATCAACTGATGAATGGATAATGCATGGTTTATCTATACAATGGAAAATAATTGAGCCATAAAAAATAAAGTACAGATTAAATGCTACAAAGTAGAGAAAAACCAGACATAAAAGGTAACACTTGACTTCATTTACATAAAATGTCCAGAACTGCCAAATCTATAGATACAGAAAATAACTCAGTGGAAGCTGAGGATTGGGGAAGGGCCAGAGAAATGTGAGAGGAGGTGACAGTTCAAGAGTACAGGGTTTCCTTCTGAGGTGATGAAGTTTCTAAAATTGACTGTGGTGATGGCTGCCCATATGTGGAAGTACTAAAATCACTGAGTTGTGGGGAAAAAAATCTTAAAATTTTAGTAAGCCAAACCCAGCTGTATCTATATCTATTTATATCACAACCAAGAATGAATTCTCTCTAGTATGCAACACCCTACTAACGGAATAAAGGGATAACCCCATATGATCATCTCAATAGATGCAGAAAAAGCATCTGACAGAATTCAATATCCATTTGTAATAAAAACTCTCAGTATACCAGGAATAGATGGGAACTTCCTCAACCTCATAAAGGGTAGAAATGAAAAACTCACAAGTGACATTACACTTAATGGCAAAAAACTGAATGCTTTCCCCCTAAAATTGGGAACTATATATCTGCCCTCACTACCCCAATTCAACATTCTATTGGAGATACTAGCCAATGCAGTAAGACAAAGGGGGAAACAGGCATTTAGATTCATAAGGAAAATCTAATGCTACCTTTGTTTCCAGAAAAAAATGACGGTGCACATGGAAAACCCTGAAGCATTTACAACCAAGTCAGTGGAAATAATAAGTAAATTTACCAAGGTCAAAAAATACAAGGATCAGGGGCTTCTGGCTGGGTCAATTGGTGGGGCATGAGACTCATGATCTCGGGGTTGTAAGTTCAAGCCCCACATTGGGTATAGAGATTACTTAAAAAGAAAATCTTTAGAAAAAAAAAGATACAAGGGCTAATATGCAAAAATCAGTTTTGTTTCCGTGTACTACCAATGAACAATAGAAAAACAAGCACTTTAAATAACATTTACAATAACATCAAAAATATTAAATACTTAGGGATAAATTTAACAAAAAATGTGTTCTAATCTACACAATGAAAACTATAACACATTGCCAAAAGATATTAAGGAAGGCCTATTAAATGAAGAGATATACTAATTATGGATTTGAAGGTTCAATATTGTTTGTAAATATGTCAGTTCTCCCCAAATTTAATCTATATATTCAACACATTTTCATTCAAAATGCCAGCATACCTTTTTTGTAGAAATTATCAAGCTGATTTATTTATTTATTTATTTTTTTTAATGTTTTTTATTTATTTCTAGGAGAGAGAGAGAGAGACAGCGTGAGCAGGGGAGGGTCAGAGAGAGAGGGAGTCACAGACTGAAACAGGCTCCAGGCTCTGAGCTGGCAGTCAGCACAGAGCCCAACGCGGGGCTCAAACCCACGACCGCGAGATCATGACCTAAGCGAAAGTCGGACGCTTAACCAACTAAGCCGCCCAGGCGCCCCAAGCTGATTTTAGAACTTACATGGAAATGCAAAGGAATGAGATTAGGCAAAATGATTTTGAAAAACATAAATAACAAATGGAGGAATTCTATTACCTCATTTTAAGTTTTAATATAAAGATACAGTAATCAAGATAGTGTAGTATTTGTGAAAGTACAGACATACAGATCAATGGAAAAGAACAAAATCCAGAAGTAGATTCACAGATATAAATTTATGTTTTTAATGTTTTTGTTTGTTTGTGAGAAAGACAGCATAAGCCAGGGACGGGCAGAGAGAGAGAGAGAGAGAGAGAGAGAATCTCGACAATGTCAGTGCAGAGCATGATGAGGGGGCTCATATGCATGAACTGCAAGATCATGCATGACCTGAGCCGAAACTAAGGGTCGGACACTTAACCAACTGAGCGAGCCACCCAGATGCCCATGTAATCGATGTTTTTAAAACAAAGGTGTTAAGGTAATATATAGGAAGACAGCCTTTTCAACAAATAATACTGGAAAAACTGGATATCCATAAAGAAAAAAAAATCTCAATCCTTAGTTTATGCCATATATAAGTCAACTTGAAATGGATTTTATGTAAACGTGAAAACTAAAACTATGAAAGACCTACAAGAAACAAAGGAGAAAAACCTGTGACTTAGGGGGTAGGCAAAGATTTCTACCTAGGCCAAAAAATATCCCTGAACTTTGACAGAGAAAAATGATAAACTAAACTTCATGAAATTTAAAACCTATTTTTCAAAAGATACCATTAAGGAAATGAAAAGGCAAAGGAGAGACTAGAAGAAAATATTCCCAGTATTTATCAGATAAAGGACTGGTATCAACAATACACAAAAAGATCTTAAAACCCCATAATAAGAATAAAAAGCACAACTAAAAATGGGGTAAATATCTGATGACATAATTCACAAAGCTATATCAGTGGTCAATACACACATGAAAACATACTCAACCTCCTAAGTCAGCAAGGAAATGTAAACTAAAGCCACAAGATAGTTCTGTGCACCCACGAAGACTGCTGAATTTAAAAAGACTGACAATACCAAGTGTCGATGAATCTATGGAGCCATTTTTACCCATTACATTGCTGATGCAAAATGGCACAACCACTTCAGAAAACTCTGAAGCAGGAAACCAGTTTCTTGTAATTTGAACACATTTTTACATTTATATACACAGTATATGTGTGTGTGTGTATATATATATATATATATAAATACACATACACAGTATATATATGTATATGTATACACACACACACACACACACACACCCTGACCTGGATGGAATGACTTGCTCTTCTTATAAGTATGTGCCTATGTTTGAATCTCAGTCCTACCACTTGCTATATTTATGGTCTGGGCAAAATGTTCTTTAGTTTCCACACATATATGACAGGAATAGTAATAGTACCTTAAAACACCTTTAAAAAAAGTACCTTCACCTAAAACATAACCTTGTGAAAATTAATGCATGTCAATTACCTAGTAACAATGTCTAGGACACATAAGTGCTCAATAAAAATTAACTTCCATGATGACTCATACTCATATTTAACATGTCTGACACAGAGTAAGCAGGATATAATTCCTCTAATGTTATTTGTTTTTCAAAATTATTTGGGTTCCCTTCCAAAATGCCACTCCTTTCCATTTCCATGGAAGTTTTAAAATCAGCTTGATAACTTCTACAAAAAAAGCATGCTGACATTGTGAATGAAAATGTGTTGAATACACAGACTAAATACAGGGATAACACAAATATTATAAGTTACCTTATTGGGCATTTGGGTAGTTCAGTTGGTTGAGTGTCCAACTTTTGGTTTCGACTCAGATCATAATTTCATAGTTAATGAGTTCTAGCCCTGCACTGGGCTCTGCGCTGACAGTGTGGAGCCTGCTTGGGATTCTCTCTCTCCTTCTCTCTGCCCCTCCCCTGCTGTGCATGCTTTCTCCCAATTTAAAAAAAAAAAAAAATTAAGTATCCTTAGTGTGTGAGATTTTTCCCCTTTAATTTCCTGTGATTAAATGATCAGAACTGCCTATATTTTGAATTTTCACTATAATAGAAGTTGGACAGTAGAAATCATAAAGCCTTTGGGGTGCATAAAGATTAAAGTATATGCTCTGGCTAGTAGGATCAGACCAGGCTCCAGACATTCTCTTGATCTAGTCTCTTAATCTTGGTAGCTGGCTAAAACCCTTTACTTACTTGTTTCTTATCTATTTGCTTGAGGGGTTGAATTTGTTTTAAAAAAATTTTTAATGTTTAATTTTGAGACAGAGACAGAATACAAGCAGGGGAGAGGAAGAGAGAGAGGAGACACACAATCCAAAGCAGTCTCCAGGCTCTGAGTGGACTCCTGACTCCAGGCTCACAGAGCCCAACAGGGGGCTCAAACTCACAAACTGTGAGATCGTGACCTGAGCCCAAGTCAGATGCTTCGGCTGACTGAGCCACCCAGGTGCCCCTATAGAAATTTTACTTCTTTTGAGAGAGAAAGAGAGAGAGAGAAAGAGAGAGAGAGAGGGCACAAATGAGCAAGGGGCAGAAAAAGGAGAGGGAGAAAGAATCCCTCAAGGGGCAGAGAGAGAGAAGCGGGGCTTGTGCTCACTTGATGTGGGACTTGAATTCACAAACCACAAGATATTCACAAACCACAAGATCATGACCTGAGACAAAGTCAGATGCTTGATGACTGAGCCACCCAGGCGCCCCCCCACCCCACTTTTTTTTTTCCCCCAAATGTTTACTTCTGAGAAAGACAGAGTGTGAGCAGGGGAGGGGCTGAGAGAGAGGGAGACACAGAATCTGAGGCAGGCTCTAGACACGGGGCTGGAATTCCTCAACTGTGAGATCGTGACCTGAGCCAAAGTCGGATGCTTACCGCACTGAGCCACCCAGGCACCCAGGCTAAAACCCTTTTAACCCTTCTCAGAGGTGACAGAATGAAAACAAAGTACTGTAACATATAATATTAATAATACTAAGATTCCACAGCTTAACCAGGACAGTCCTGAAAGCTCTGGATAAAAGCTCCTAAAGCTGATGCAGAAGTCCCCCTCTGCCCATTCCTGAATGGTTCAACTATTAAAAGTTATTAATCACCGGTTAACTAGAAAATCACATTAGTCAGAGCATATCATCCCCACTGGCAAAAGATGAGGTCTCTAAAACTGAAATGTGTTTGACCAGTGATGAGGAAAAGTCTAGTACCCATAAAAATGCCAGCTGCTCTTCAAACAGCATTTGGTCCTACCTACTCTGGGCTCTACATCTAGAGTGACTGTCAACGCCACTTGCACATATGAATTATCTTGGAGAGCATTTGTGGAAAAATATGCCTAGGCCCCACCCACGAATGTCTGGGTGTAGGGCCCAGGCCTGACAACTAACTACTGCCTTACCCCACCCAGTTAGATCCCCAATTTTGTCCAGTCAGCAGTTGTATTAGTTCATTTCTCTACTGAACCAACAACCTTTACAAATTGAAATATTCAGTTGTAGAGTTGAGAAGGGCAGAAAAGGTTATGAAATCCAGAGCAATACAAAAGTACCAGTTCCCCAAAAGGCCAAAGACCAGGGTACTGCGGCTGCTCACACCATTCAGAAGTCTGAGCCATCGCATGAGCATGACCAGATCCACCCACAGACATTGACAAGAACTTCTACAGAGACTCCTTCTCAACTCAAAAGGTGGCCTCAGGGCGATCCCTCGTTCCCATCTTTCCCTTTATATGAGTATTCAGACTGCTGAATTATCTAAGAATCTAGACCATTTAAAATATTATTCACTGATGCATATGAGGGAATATGGGAGGCTTTAAGAGGTAGTATGCAGAATTTACCTTGTAGGGCTTTCCTAGAAAAGATGCCTTAAAAAAAAAAAAAGCTGTACGATTAGAGGTTAACTCTCTAACACTTTAATAGAGCATGTACCCAGCCACCAAGGTTAAGAATCGAAGTTAAGATTTATTTCCCAGGAACAAAGACCAAAAGGCTGGCTTTCCAGCTCTAAATCTAGTCAGTGACTTTGGGTTTAACACAGAAAGGTCTGGAGGACTAACACCTAAAAAGCTGGAAACAAAGACACATACACTTCCAGACGTGGATTTTTATTTTCACAGAGACAACAATGCCTTCCCACGTACAAGTATTTACAAAACCCAACTGATTCACCAATCTAGAACCTGGGTTTTTTCCAGTTCTCAACATAGTTGGGAACACGGAAACATTAGTACCCACACAACTCCCAGAGATGGAATTTATCCACCAAATAGTGCAGATTACCTAAAAGTGCACTTACCTGCACAACTGAGTGTAAAAACCTCAGTGACACAAACCTCATGGCCAAGGTTTCGTTCATCTATTTGGTTTCATACCATGCAAACTCGAACAAGTGTGCTGCTACACTAACCTGAAAATCGGCTCTCATTTTACAATTAAGAAGGTTCTCAACGCTTTAGCAACTATACAGAATATGAAGGTTTATTTCAAAAAAGAGTACATTTTTTTAAACCAGGATACACAGATGCACTTAATGTAACAGTACCTTCTGCAAAAATAGGTTACATAATACTCAGAAATGCAAGGAACAATCTTATTCTCTAAAAATTAGACAGCAGACTTTTTAAGCTTTGACAGCCTTCAACATGGAGGCTGAAAATGCTTGGTGACAAGAAGGAACTCTAGAGCCTGACACCACGGAGCTAATGCTGCAAATTAACTACCACACAGCTGCAAACTACTCTTCATATTCACACAGAGTTAAACAAAATGGTTTTGATTCCATCTTTTCAAATGTGTCTTGGTGCTGCAAGAAAAAAAGTTGAATGATACACAAAACTATTAAAAGTTACAACAGAACTATTTAAACATCTTCTCCAAAATTGAGAAAAGCAATCATGTTAAATTTTAAAAAAAGAGAAAAAAAAGAAAAGTCTGACAGAACTCTCAAGCAAGTCAGAGGTCCTCTTCGTAAGTAGTCAAGTAAAGTTTACAGGAGATTTCAATAAATTATCTTGAAACCATGGCAGAGAGCTAATTTTCAGAATCGTCGCGGAGGTCCACCCTTAAATGGCTTAAATCCGGAGCCACTTCCTCTTGGCATGGAATTGCCACTGATTTGTACAATTCTATTAATTGGGGATGCATTACTGAAAAAAGTTTAAAAGAAAAAACTGTCAAGAACAAAAGAATAAATTACAGCGAATACCTATAAAGTGCTTATCCTTTACCAGGCACTGTTCTTTGTGCTTTACCCATATTAAATAACTGATTCTTTTCACTAGTCCTGGGAGGTATGTACCATTACAAACCCCTCTTTACTGACGAGGAAACTGAGATCTGGAGGTTAGACGTGCCCAAGATCACAAATAATAAATGGGGGAATTAGGATTTAAACTTGGGCACTCTCGCTTCAAAGACCCTCCCTCATACTAAGCCATTAATTTAATATTGTGCACAAGAAAGGATTGGGGCCGCAGCTCTCCGACTGTGGTCCCCAGATCAGCGCCATCAGCATCAATAAGGAACTTGAACCTCTGAGCTAGAGGACATCGTCACAGAAATATTTTCATATTTTGGAGGAAGATGGACTTTTTATACGTTTAATGCAACACAGTAGGTACTAATGAGACGCAGGAAAAAAGGCGCACCCAAAAAACCTACAACCAATTTGGGAGAGAAAAACCCAACGTAAAATGGTTTAAGTAGAATAAGACCAGAGCTCATGGCTTTGGAGCCAAGTAAATGGTATATGAAAACAGTTCTAACAGTTAAATTTATGAATAGTATAGGTAACAGAGAAGGAAAAAGACTAATTTGAAAAGCTCAGATAGAAGCTGAAATGAGGAAGAAAGCATAGCAACTACAACTCTTCTTTAGAAAACAGAACCATATTTACATATTTATGCTAGGAATGAAGAAAGATAAGGACGAGGTCCAGTCTGGGTCAATAAGATGAGCAGTGGAGCCGGCAAATTAAAAGAAGCTAGAGACAACAAATGGGACATGAAGCTTTGAAACAGGAATGAGTTTGCATGTGACCCTGAACTGACAGAGACAGCAAATCATTCACATAAAGATCATAACACAGAGCTAATTACAAAGAGTGGTGTTTAAAGTTCAACCACCTGAAGGAGCCAGCAAAGGAAATCAAAAAGTTTGGGGGAAAAAAGTATGACGCATTAGAAAACAGAGGAGCGTTTCACACAAAAAGGGTAAAGCAACAGTGAGAAACAGCGCTTAACCGCCAGGGAGCTTGAGAACTCAGAAAATAAAGGAATATGGATTAATCAAGAAAAAAGGCATTGGTAACCTTTAAACCCAAAGACAGAATGAGTGAGGAGGCTGTGCTGGCCCAAATATAATAAACACTCACTCAAGTCTGATGGCAGGAGTGACTGACAGAGTAGCAGTGACTTAGATCACCGAGCCACACCCCCTCTAAGACAGGGCAACGGGAAAGAAAGAAGGGCATGGAAGACCAGGAGAGGCCAAAGACTTGCCAGCTGAGGGGCCACGATGGATGTTAGTGCACAAAGAAAATGAAGCTCGTCTCTTAGAAGATAAACAGGCTTTGGGTTAAATATCCAAAAGTTTTGCTAGAGCTACTTGAAAAGGGAGGAAGCAGAATATACTTTGTTTCCTCTTCCTTTCTAGGACTTTCAGGAGTGACAGGCAGTGAACAAGATCACGACTCCAACATGAAGTTAATGTTCATTATCTACTGGTTTCTGACATATACATGTACCTGTATCTTGATCCATACGGCAGAATACCAATCGATGAACTTAAAATGAGGAACGTAAACTAACAAATTATCATCAGCTGCCTTACATACAACCTCTGGGAGATTCTGAGTTAATATGGGGAAATGTTTGGGCAGGGCCAGGGCTGTTACTAGCTGCAATTCGAGCTCTCGGAAATTACACGGTCCTTTAAGGAAAGGATAAAGGTTTGGATATATGCTGGCAGAAAAGTCTTAACTGAGTAACTACTTACCTTGCATGTTGGGTTATCATGCCCGCCCCTGTCCGGCCATCACCCATTCGCCTTGCATCGTGATAGCCAGGCCCTTGAGAAGGGGGACCATGCCAGTCTTTCCTTGGTCCACTTGTGTCCCGTCCATGGCGTTCAACCACATGTCGTTCTTCAGGATAGTGCTAAAGAATCACATATGAAAGAAAAGTCATGGTACCCTCAGCCTCATACCGATTCACTTCATGTTACAGAAGCAAATCAGTATGATGTCTGAGAAGAAAACAGGTGAATAGAGAGCATATGCAAAGGGCTGCCATCTACTTCGTATTGAGAAGCTGCTCAGGCTTCAGGATAGGGGAAGGGGGCAATGATTCAGCCTGTCATTACTATTTCCATGCCTTCTAGCATGCATGTACTTTATGACTTTGGGTATTTCAAGATATGTATCTCTGCACTGATCTATAGGTATGTAACAAGGCACAGCGAAAGGTCAAAACCTGAAGATAAATCAAGGTGGGGTATATGATCAACATGCAAACAGCACATTGACACGCTAGTTGCCATCTTATTTCACACTGTATTCATTACTGCTATGACTCTTACAAGGTCTAGAGACGGGACTAAAAAAGCAGAGTAATGGGCATGAAAAAACAAAAGCTAGAGAACTAAGGATCCAAGGATAACAGAGTCAAAAGTAACAATACTTAGTCTACAGAAAATAAAGCTGACGGTACTCCACAGAGGTGTAATGCTGGCAGAACCACCTACATTATGAAAAACAGAATTGTCAAGGCAGGGACAGGATCTTCCCCCTCAGAACTTCTTTTCTAAATGGATATCTGAATGCAGGGGCTAGTCTACAAGACTGCCTTAAGTTTTAACCTAAATAGGGCAGAATGTCTGCATTATACACCCTGCCTTAAAAGTTCTGTTCAGGGCAAAGAAATCAAGGAGCTATCTACTGAACATTTCAACTTATCAAAACACGAAAGCTTATAATGCAAGCACTTCCAAATCCGTTTCATAAGTGCTCTGGATGAAATGAAAAGTGTACAGTGGTATATAGCTAGAATGCCGAGGGATTGTTCCAGTAAAGTATGTTGCTACAAAATCTGATATGTATTCAAATACAAAACAGAGCATCGTACTATAATGCAGGTTGAAGAATGGACACACACATTTCAGAATTCTTTTTTGTGTGTAATTTAAGAAGATACTCTATTTGTGCTACCGTCAACTCATATGCCAGTATTTCATCAACAGAATGCTTTCAGATTAGGAAAAAGGTCATTTGAGTTGTTAAGAGATGAAGACACTTGCCTCTGGCAAGTTCATTAACTTACAAAATATCAAAGTCAATAAAGTGTCACAAGAATAAAAGCAATTAAAAAATATGAAATATTCCACTCACCTACCTTTAGAACTAAGAGAAAAAGACACAAAAATTTTATCTCAATTCTACACTTTAAGCTACTGAATGAACCAGGAGAGGACTGGCGCGTGGGGTGGGGGGAGGAGGAAAAAATGAAAGGGAAACACTAGTAGAGGCCAAAGATTTTGCATCCTGTCTGAAAACCTCAATTTCCTCTGACCCTCCGGCCTGCTCTCTCTCTCTCTCTCTCTCTCTCTCAAAAATAAACAGATAAAGATTTTATTTTATTTTATGTTTTTTATTTATTTCTGAGAGAGAGAGAGAGAGAGAGAGAGACAGCATGAACAGGAGAGGGTGAGAGAGATTGGACCCAGAATCTGAAACAGGCTCCAGGCTCTGAGCTAGCTGTCAGCACAGAGCCCAATGCGGGGCACGAACCCATGAACCGTGAGATCATGAAACTGAGCCGAAGTCGGATGCTCAACTGACTGAGCCACCCAGGCGCCCCTAGATAAACATTTTTTTAAAAATGCAAACTTAAAAAGAATGTTAAAAAAAAAATAAGTCCTCTGAATTTATTCCTGAAGAGTTGACACTAAAACCTCAAGAACTTACCTGGGTTCCACTTCCGCGGTCTGTGATTACACCTCGGTCTCCCTCTCTGTTTCCATAGCCGGAAGAATTGCTGCGATTCCCAGGAGGAGCCCCTCTTACACTGTGTCCTGATACTTCCCTCCCAGATCGTTCTGGCCTTTCAACTCTGTGAAACAAAACCCAAAGACATCTATGATGAAAACTCTATTACACATTTTTGAAAAAAAGTTTTTTAATTTTTTGGGGTTTTTATTTAAGTAATCTCTACACCCCATGTGGCGCTTGAACCCCCAGCCCTGAGATGAAGAGTCGCACGCTCTTCCAACTGAGCCAGCCAGGTGCCCTAACATCTTTTTTCCCTAAACCCAAATGCGTTACGTACTACGAGCCAGACACTGAAAACTACACACGGATACCTTGCTTCCCGTTTGTCAGTGGACATGCCGCCATCGCTTTTCCAGGTGGTTGGTCTGGATGGATTGGGTCCCGCTTCTCGAGGATGTCTAGGGTGAGTGATATCAGGCCTGTCATGGATGATTACGGTTCTCCTCTCATCTCGTTCTCCCCGGACTTCTCTCCTGTCTGTTTCTCTAAGTTCATTTCTTGGTGGTGGAGGCTCGTTTCTTCTGGAATCACTGAAATTTTTGGGATACCTTTCAAAACCTGGATCTTCTCTTCGTGCAGCAGGACGTGTTTTTTTCCCTTCACTTTGACCAACAAAGCGCTCTCGCCTGTCGATTATCCAAAACAAAGAACACAGGTCCTGAGAAGTACTTATTTGGCCTTACTTTTCTTAATTTTATTTGCATAACTTACAAAAATTACAGCTTCCTTAAAAATAAACCTAAGGCATAGCCACCAAAAAAGCCACAACTGTTATTATAATCAATAACTTATATTCTTTTAAAATGAGCTAAATGTTTGGCATGAAAATTGTTTTCTAGCATCTGGGAGAAATTACATCAAACACTCCAGTGACTACCAACCTGAAGGATGTCTTACTGTTCCTAACAGTTGAGGCAAATCCAAAGCTAAAAATATCCCCTAGTTTTAAACAAGGTTAAGAAGATAAAGCCGATCTACTTAAGCCTGTTAGAGTGGCCGAGTGAAGCAATTTTTTTTTTTCAAAATGTATGTATTTAAGCAATCTCTGTACTCCGTGAGGGGCTTGAACTCATGACCCCAAGGTCAAGAGTCACATCCTCTACCAGCAGAGCCAGCTAGGCACTCCAAACTAATTTTGTACACTGAATCATATTTACATAAATTATGTGAATTTATTAAATCAATGAAACCAAAAACCAAACACACAATTTGTTCTGAACACTCAGGTCTGACCTGTAGTACTTAAGATTTTAATAGAGAACCAAACATATGATTAGCAAGGCTCATGTACCAAATACAGCAACTCTCAAGGCATCTACCTTTCAAAAGATGAAGACTGTACTGTGGAACTCTCAGGGAACCTGCTCCTCTCTCGGTGGTCAAAGTCATTAAATCTGTTCTGCTGGCGCGAATAGTCAGACCCATGGCTGAATCGTGCATCTGTATCTAGAGACAACTTTTTATTCTCGCTCCAGTAAGGATCATCTCGCCTTGAAGAGAAATATTTGCTCATTTATATAAATTAGTTTTATAATAATCCAACAACACTTACTTGGAGTCATACATACCACATGCTAGGAACTGTGGACACAGAGGGCTAATAAACTCAAGACACAAAACAGCGTTACAAGAATAAGCTAGCAAAAAATTATCAGACTGCATGAAGTCATATAGTGTTAGAGGCAGTTCACAGGCAAGAAGACAGTTGCAAAATAGTCTGTTTTAAAAATCATAAATGGAAAAAACAGATACCCTTTTATAATAAAATTCTAACAACGTTTTTAATTATGTTGAACTCTGGAAAAGTTACGCAGGTAATCCCAAGCACAATTCACTCATTACATGTATTTTTCAACACAATCAACAAAATCTCATAGAATTTAGAGATTTATATTAAGAAAATTAAATAACTACATATATTCTCAAGTCTATTAAGCAGCACGAACACAGGCAACCCAAGTCTGTAACTTCCAAATTTATCTGCATTACCCTGTAAGAATTTTCAAATGGGTCTGAGTTTGAGACGCATCACGGAAGCCCACTATAATTTTGTATTTCCAGTCATAATAGAAAAACATTTGCCATTAGGAAGGGAAAGGGAAAGAGAGCAGACTCTTCCTACTTGACAATGCACTGGATCCACTCCAGTCCTGCAATCATTCCCATCCCTACTGGCATGACCTTTTATTCCATGATGCCCATACTTTCTAATTCTCTGGTCAGTCTAGTTTACAAGGCATAAGGTAGCAAATGCAGCTGTTAAGAGAAGAAAGCAGGCAACTACCTATGATCTACATCACGTGGGCGTTTCAAAGAATTCCTTTTCTCTTGTTCATAACGAAGCTGCTGCTGTTGCCTTCTCAGTTCCTCTCGTTCTCGAGCAATACGTTCAGCTTCCTTACGACGTTCCTTCAGACAACACAGAAGGAAGAACCAACCAATGCAAAATGAAAACACAAGGTAAGTACATGCGCAACCTTGTTTTCATCCTGTCATTAAGAAACCACCATAGGCAAGCACCAGGCAAAACACATACCTGGGACAAATATATAAACAAAACTGTCTTCAGAAATCAGTAATCTAGGCTATGGCTATTGTTCTGCAACATTTAAAAATAACAGAGATCGGGTGGTGAAAGCTGGCAAGTAATTGGGAAGGTCAGATTCAGTTTCATCATTTGACTGAAACAAAAGCACCTAAAGGGAATTAGGAATAAAGTTCTAAACATGTACGGAAACTAAGTGCTTTGATGCAATTCTGCAAAGAGAGGCATTATTTCCTTCCAGCCTTGGGAAATCATTCCCACTCTAATATGTAAGGAAATAAGTTATGATTTGCTGAGACTGGGATAGTGACAGAGCCTGGATTACAACTACTCTGGACTCACAGTCCTATGCTCAGACTATTAGGCTGCCGTGATATTGCAGAGCTCCAGTTACTACCAATTGGCCGGAACAAAGTCACTGCTATATGGATTTTTAACTAGTACCTAATTGATTGTTATCTTTCAGGGGCACTCAATATATGCTCATCAGCTGAACTCATTCTATAAAGGCTTTACAACAAGTAAAGCAAATTTAAGGGCAAAAATCACAGGGTTTGAAAAAGGTCAGTTATTTAAGATGAAAAGATTTTCTGACTGCACCTGTTCAATACGAATGCGTTCCCTTTCCAAGCGTTCGCGTTCCATTCTCTCTCTCTCTAGTTTTTGCCTTTCAATTTCTAGGCGCTCTCTCTCTCTCTGTAAGCGTTCCCGTTCTTCCCGTTCACGAATTATTCTAATGCGTTCTCGCTCTCGACGCTCTCTTTCTGCAATCTCTCTTCGTCTAACAAAAATCAGTATTTAGAAATACTTAAATTATGCTAGCACTGTGTGAAAGAGAATAGCTTTTGAGTTTGAACTTTTCCTTCTGGTTGGCAAGTTTAAACTTCAACTCAATCTAAGTAGTTTTAATGTAATTGGAAAGAGAACTCAAAATAAAACTTTAAACAGATTCCAATGCTGTCCCTTATTTATTAAGATTGTCAACTAAGCCTCTGAATTTTATAGAGTAGTTGCCTCTTAGAGGATTCCTGTTTAAATAAAAATCCCACTATAGTAATAGCCCATTAGTTAATCGACATTTTAATAAGGACATAGTCTACATGAGTTTACAAAACTACAACTTCTGTTTTTGACAGGAAATTTTCCAGTACCTAGTATGTGTTATATCTCCTTAAACAAAGTATACCTTATTTTGATGACTTGGGATCATATCCATCAACATGAATTACAGCACATGCTAATATATAATAAAATGATTGCCCTGAAGGGCTTTTTTGCTGTTCAGGGGCCCATGCTTCTCTGAGTCAGGAGGCAGTTCAAACGTTTGCTGAACTTAATGAAGATATTGTATTGGGATCTTCAATCACATTTCTGTCATCCCCTCACTCTAAGGCCCTCAGTGTACTCTGTCTATCAGCATGTCTTCCTCTAGCCACCCAGTGGTTCTCAGTGGGTCAGTACTGCTCCTATGGAAATCTGAGGGGCATTTTCAATTTTCCCAATGACCATCAGGGCCATGAGCAGCAGCACTGAGTGAGTGGGGACCAAGGACTCTAAATATCTTATGATGCATGGAATAGTCAGATAGTTCAGCATAGCAACAAACTGTCCAATATTCATTATACTTTCAAATGACATAATGGGCATTCATGTCATTAAAACAAAACAAAATCACCTTTAAACAGTTGGAGCCTGAAACTTCACTCATTTTTAATAAAGGCTAGGTTGGTTGGTTTGCATGGCTGGCACGGTCTTATAGACACTAAAATTTCCAGGAATGCACCTCCATGTTAATTAGAAGGAAAAATATACTTTGTTAAGACCTTCACCAAGAGTAGTTCACCATTTCAGAAACCATGTCGTAATGCCAACACCACTCCTGGTTTTTGACTTACCAAAACGACACACCAATATCAGTCTGCATTTGTAGCTGTCACATTCTCATTGAATCTAAAGAGGGTTGTAAACATCTGACTACTTCATTAGGTCTTCTAGAGAGTCGTGCCTAAACATTCATATCTGGAATATACGCTTCATTATAATTTACTTTTATTTCTCCTTTATATTAGAATTAAGGCATTATATTGGTTTTTTGGCAATTATTTGTATAGGCATAGAACACATGTGTAGGCCTATTTTGCATCAATTACATTTCAGCAGAGTAAAGAGGACACTGCGAATGCTTTTAATATGACAGGGGTGCTGGTGTGATAGGCATGAGAATCCCTGCTCTAGCAGCTTCCACTCTCCTCCTGACCCATCATCTAAGTAGGAAGCTCAGCATATTAGGACTTCGTCAACAAAGAGAAAACGGATTCTGAGCAACGTGAGGACTATTTCCTTCTATAAAGTGTGTGGCAATCACAGTACTATTTAAGTCCTCCGAAGTGTCTAGTAGTTCCTGACGCTCCGGTGAATGAACAGATGAAATCCCGTGATAGAAGACCTCTCCATGAGACAGGTTAATACTTGGAAATTTGAATCACAAAACAGTGTCACAAGAATATTTTAAGTGGCATCAAAAAACTGATATGAAAGCAAACTGGCATTCACGGTAAACTGTTGAGATACTGCCACTAAAAACAGAAAATGTTGTTTCTGTTCTCTGTTTTAAGGAGAATGCTTGCTTTGAGACAGAGCTTCAACACAATGAGGTTCACAAGGAAAATCCTCTTTCACTTGCTTTCAAGTTCCAGAAATCTGGTTTTTAACTAGTGTTAAAGATGTGCCTATAGGTAAAGACAGTTACAAACTAGACACTTGAGCACTAGAGATGACACTGAGACTATCTTATGTCACCATCATTTTTTTCTTTAAAAGTATGTTTTTCATGGCGGCAGCTTTGGAGTAGAGGAAAGAGCATCGGACTTAGAGTCAGAAGACTTGGGTCTGAGTCCCGACTCTGCCACTCGTTAGCCATGTGGCATTGGAAGAGTCTTTTAGCCTCTCTGGGCCTCCAGTTTTTCAATTAGATAACGGGCACACCTAACCTTACAGAACAGCGGAGACAGATAATAGATGGAAAGGCACCTTGTAAATTATAAAATGCTACGTAAACTTCAGAAATCATTAGGTTTTACTGCACTTCATAAAAGTGGCAAACAGCTTTCTTGGGAATACCATTTCTAGAAATCTGGTTTATAACTAGTGGTAAAAATGTATCTATAGGTAAAGACAGGTATAAAACAGACACTGTTCCTACCTTCGAAGTTCCATGGCTCGTCGCAATCTTTCAAAGCGAACTAAATGCTCTCTTTGTCTTTGTTCCTTCATCTTTTCAAAAGGCAAGATGTCTTTCCTTCTATAGTCTTTGTCCCTTTTTTTATCTAAGCTAGCTCTCTCCTTTTCCTTGCTTCTTCCATGAATCTACGTAAAAAAAAAAAGTGTAACAGGACTAGAAGTTAAAACAATGTGGGGTTTGGTTTTCAAACTCAGCTGGTCATTTTAAAAGCGTCAAAGAGTAATGACCTCCTATTTTTCTTCCGATTTTCAGGTTACAGAGATACTGAATTATCTTCCTCTGAAAACAGACTAGTATACAGCATCCCTCTCAGAAACTTACTTTCTCATATCTTCCTCTTCTTGACGGCCTACAATGATCTCCTTTAGTTTGGTCTAGTATTACCATGTGTCCCGGACTCTTTGAACCTAAGAGAAAAAAAAAAAGTAGATAAACAAATACCTAAAAACTATTTCATTAAAAAAGACAATAAATATAATGTAAAAATGCTGAAATCTTAGATAGCCAGATATTCACAAACCAGTGCACGAAATAAATGTATTCTATGAGAACTTAACTGTAAATAGTTTTTTAAAAATAGCTCAACTCCCAAACATAAATACTTTCAGTGATACCAAAAGATCCAACTCAGTTACGACGCTACAAATCTATGACCGTTTCAGGGCAGCCCAGGTTTTACAGTAAAGGGGCTCAGCTGGAAGAACACACTCGTTTCCCAAGAGTACAAAAGAAGATGAGAGCTACTGGACTTCGCCTTCTACTACAGTAACACCTAACAACGAAGTCTACATATTTATCTGGACTGGAACCTCAGGTTTTCCCTTCCACTGTAAAACTTAAGTTGTAGAAAGCATTAGAAAGGGATTGAGAAGAAAGATACATAGCATACTTATTCGCTTCTTTTCTTCACTTTTTTTAATCGACTCTGAAGTTTGGCCACTTGATCCATTATCATTCTTCTCATCTTTACCTTCTATTTTCTTAGTATCCTTGCCTTCTTTTTTTTCACATTTCTCAGACGACCTTTTCTCTTCTTTTTTCACAGAGGCTTGTGTCCTGATCATACCACACAAGAAAACAACAGAATGAGAACTTTTGTGTCAACTTTCCAAAAAAGTCTAGGGCTTATCAAAAGAATAAATCCTTACTTGCTACTCCTATCACTCATATTTTTTTTGTCTCCAGAACTTCTTGAACTACTCTTTTCATCATTTTCTTTCTTCAATTCTTTCTTAGAAGGATCACCTTTAACCTGAAAGGTTTAAACAGGAAAAAAAAAAATCAATTAACTTTTAACTTTGTTTCAGAGCACAAAAAAAGTATGTTGTTCAGAGAAAATGTGCAACACACAGAAGGAAGAACATACTTAAAAACTATTCCAAATTCTATTTTCTACTGATGTAACATCTTTAAATTGAGCATTGCTAGCCCTCAAAGTAACCTTTTATATACATTTAGGCAAGCTTACTTTTTCAACAGAAATCAGCTGTCCGTGCAGCTCAGTGCGATGAAGATGTGCGATACATCTGGATACCTCTGTGCTTGAAGACATAGTTACAATGCCATAGCACTTTGCCCCAGGACTCCGAGCATTTGTAACTACCTTTGCACTCAGAACCTAGAACATAAATTAACACTTGACAAAGTTATACAACTTTACCATGACACGCATTTCTGAAGAGATCAAACTTCAGAACAGCAATCAAATAAAAGGATGTATTTAGGACACATGAATTCAGGATGATGGATACACTTTGGATGTATTATCATTTTGGTTCATATTCTTATGATCACTATCTACTTTGCTTAATACAAGTACTTAAAGTAAATATCCAGGGGAAAAATTTAAAGTGTCAAAAACTGGGCACCTGGATGACTCAGTCAGTGAAGCATCCAACTCTTGATTTTGGCCCAGGTCATGATCTCACAATTCGTGGGACTGAGCTCCATGATGGGATGTGTACTGACAACAGCACGGAGCCTGATTGGGATTTTCACTCTCCCTCTCTCTTTCTCTGCATGCCCCCCAAATAAACATTTAAAAAATAGCAGCAAGGGGCACTCGGGTGGCTCAGTCAGTTAAGTGTCCAACTTCAGCTCAGGTCATGATCTTGTGGTTCCTGAGTTCTAGCCTTGCATCGGGCTCTGTGCGGACAACTGAGACTGGAGCCTGCTTCCGGTCTCCTTCTCTCTCTACCCCTCCCCCGCTCACATGCTCTCTCTCAAAAATTAATGAACATTAAAAAACTGTTTTAAGTAAATAAAAAATACTGTCAAAAGCAATGTAATCTACTTTTAGTTTTTTTCTTAAAATTTTCAACTATATAGCCAAAATACAATAGTCACATCAATGCATAAATGACACAAGTAATGAAAGCAAAGAAATTAATATTCTCAGTTAGATTTGGGCCAAAGTTCCCCTATCATAAGCCCACCCTTAATCTCAGAGGAAAAAAAAGTAATTTTCTACAAAGTTTCTAAATGAGTGTTAACAATTTTCTATAATGAGTTACTAAAAGAAATTTCAAAAAATGACTAACCACCCACATATAAAAAAGCAGTCTTAAAAAAACACACCCTACAAAAGATACCCTAAAAAGATACCCTTTGAGGGGTGCCTGGGTGGCTCTGTCGGCTAAGCGTCCAACTTCAGCTCAGGTCATAATCATACAGTTTGTGGGTTCGAGCCCTGCATCGCTGCGCTGACAGCCAGCTTAGAGCCTGGAGCCTGTTTCAGAGTCTGTATCTCCCTTTCTCTCTGACCCTCCCCTTCTCATGCTGTCTGTCTCTCTCTCTCAGAGATAAATATAAAAAAGTTAAAAAAAAATTTTTTTTTAAAGATAGCCTTTGAACTTTAAAAATATATACCAATATAAAAGTGACAAAGAATTTCAATTCCATAAAAGTCCAGAGGGACAGGGATGGATGAGTAAGAAAAAAGGTGAGAGAACAATCTAGTGCTGAACAAAAAAGACAGACAGACATAAGGCCAAGAAGAGATAAACAGGGAAGTTAGGAGGCTGGTTGGTGTGGATGACTGGAAAGATCAGCTCTTATCTCAAGTCTGGGAAAAGCAGACTTGCCCCAACAGCAACTTGGTTTTAAAGCCCAATGTCTGGTTATAAACGTGCATGGAGTCCTTATATAGTTTTAGTCCTAGGAAATGCCAGCATTAAAAAATTTTTAATATCTCTAACAATAAATTACTGAAAATGAAACAAAAAATAAACCAGGGCTGAACACAGGACTACAGTTATCAGTGTTGTGTATCTGACACCTGTAAGAATCCTTAACACTCGGGCAACTCTATATTAGAAGGAAAAAAGACTTCTAAAATCAACAGATTTTTGTAACATTCATGAATGGTTATTCACTAATACTGATCATTAATTTAATAAATATTTCAAAGCCTACCACATGCACTTAAAGTATAGCAGACAAAGTCCTACTATCAAAGAGATTACACTGGAGGGGTGTCTGGGTGGCTCAGTCAGTTAAACATCCGACTCTTGATTTTGACTCAAGTTATAATCTCACAGTTCTGGGACACAGAGATCAAGCCCCATGTCGGGCTCTGCGCGAACAGCACAGAGACTGCTTGGCATTCTCTCTCTGCCCCTCCCCCACTTCTGTCCGCATGTTCTCTCTCTCTCTCAAAATAAACAAACATTTAAGATCAAAAGAGCTTATACTGAAATAGATGACATGTAACATATAATGAAAACAAAAACATGAGATAGAAAGCAGTGAATTCTTTCAATACAATTCAACAACTATTAACAGAGTATTTAATTCATTTAATTATTGACTATTCTTCTGTTAGATCTTCCCATTATATGCCAAGGAAACTTTTCCTGATGAACCAACCACAGTCAAGCCTCCTCTTTTGCTCTCTTAGTAACTCTCCCATCACAGCACATATCACAACTTCTGATTAAGGATATTTTTAGCAGCTTTACATTTTTTCCCACTGCTGTACTGGAATCTGTGTAACGACAGGTGCATCAGTTCCCACGCCCACCAAATTCTATATCCCACTGTCTAATAGTAGTCTATATTTTCTAGATGACCAGATTAGCCTTCGATACTCCAGTTCCTAGAAAAATCATGATGAATGTGATGAATAAGTCTCAGTCTTTTGCTGAAATGGACTCAAAATATGAGCTTTAATACAGAGATCCCCAGGGCTCAGAGTGAGATTACAGGACAAACTCTACATCACCACAGAATTCAATAATTATACTTAAACCAGTCCTAAGAAAAACAAAAAATTGGAAGGTTTCATATAATTGTTTTGAATATAATCCATTTCAAATGGAGACACTAAGAAGACAGATACAAAGGTAAAAACTGTACCTTTCCATATTTGCCAAAGAGATTCTTCAAATCAGCAGCTTTGGTATTAGAAGAAAGTCCGCTAACCCAGATATTTTTAGTAGAGCTTCCACTGCTACCACTAGTACTACTTGTGCTTCCTAGAATAGATTTAATATCAGACATTTTAGTATCTCAACTGGAATTTTTTTTGTAGAATTATTAGTCCACCTTCTTTCAAAATTATAAAATTCTCTTTTAATGTAACTAAATTTTAATAGTACAACCTTATTGTATCCAAATCCTATGAATTTGCTATTATTAAAGTCAAACACAATAGAGGATACTAGCAAGGAAACAAATCTGAATATCCATGTAATTCCTATCACATGAGTTTTAAATCGAAGCAGGTGAAAACAGCTCTTGACTCTGACTGTTAAATTTAATGATTTATACTCTACCACTGCACAGAATATAGACAACTGGAAAGCAGTCATCTAGAAATGTACAAATTGCTTAATTACCTACATTTGTTCTGGGCTTTAGATCCTGAGAAACAGAGAGTGCAAGAGGGAACAGTCAAAGGAAGGGATAAACTATTTTCAAAAATTTAAATGTTTAATAACAAAGACTAACCAAAAGCTTGTCTTCATTCTCTAGTAGAGAAAGAATAAAACAGGAATTATATGCAGCTAGATAACTCTGGATTTAATAAAAAAACAATCTTCTAAAACAAATTAATTATTAAGAATAAAATCAGAAACCTCGAAATCCTTTAGAATAGGTAAACGGTTAAATGAATTATTCCTGTACTACTTGCATACACAAATTATGGTTTCATACACCTATATGGCATTTCTTAGAATACAGGCCTACTCAGTCACCCTCCAGTGCTTTTCTTCAAATATGCTGTTATAAAAGGGACCTTTTATTCATTTGACTTTATATGGAGAACAATTCTTACCCACTTTAAAAAAAAAGGTTGTAAGCAATTAAAAGTAATAATTTTTATAACTGCAAGTTATTATATGTAGAAAGAGTAACATTTCCAATGCTTTAAAACATTAATGCCACGTTTTAGTTGAAAAATTACTGTCCATGTAGACTTACAAAGAGGCAACACATATCTGACTCAAACATTTTTAACATTAATAGCCACATTTCTATTCTTAAAAACTGCATTTATCAAAGCATCAGCTTTATGAAATGCTAACTAGAAGTCTGCATATCTTTTTTTATGTTACCCGAAACATTTGGGCCCAGGTACTTCTCTCAATTACAGAAAAAAAATTTTTCCGTGATAGAAAAAAGTTACCGTTTAACCAAGACCACTAATCTTCTAAATTTAAAGGGTAACATTCAATAAATCTGTTAAATATTGCCCATTAACCAAAACTGTAAAGGATGTAAGTATTGGAATTAATTGTCAATTAGTACACCAATCACTTTAAAATCCCAACTATTAAAATATATCAACAAAATAACACTAAATGAACCACAAAAATCAGGTAACATTCCTTTTTTATTCACTGAAGAAACATTCTAGGACTTTGCACTACCTGATTGGTTTTATTTTCCCTTAAGCTGGTTTTTCAGAAAATAGGAAAAGTAGACAGCCTATGTACAAGAGGAAACTATAGTGCAACAGCTGTGAGAGACGCAGACATCCCACTAACAGAAAGTAATCAAATAATGCATCTTTAAGCTTATAAGAATTTAAAATAAAACAAATTACCTACATAAAACTCCTATCGACCCAAAGTAAGTCAAATTAATAAGTAAATTCTAAAGAATCAAAATCCCATACACTGGCTATGTTAACAGAAGTATGCCCTGGTTTAAACAATGAAAAAAGTAAAACCAAATGTTAGCAATTGATTTTCTTTTAAATAATAGACCCCACAAATATATATGAATATCCTATAGAGCACATTTCCTTCTTGAGAGAACAGGGAGAAGGTTGTGCTGGTGTGTAAGGGTTACAAATGACTACAACTAAAGATGAAATATTTATAAAATTATAATGCAAAATGAAGTATCTATCGTATTAATATTCAGTACAGGTGCTTAGAACACAGTATTAAAAACACAACCTTTAGCATCCTCCTACCAGTTTACAAATTAAAACAAAACACTTCAATCGTACCGAGAGTTTGCTGAAATCTATTTAACAGTGTGCACAAAAGCCATCCAAAATTTTTAGTATATTTTAAATGACTACATGTCAAAGGAAACCTCAATTATTATTTTTTAATGAAAATATGCAATTTACCACTGAAAAAATAGAAAAAAATCCATTACCTTTGTCATCTTTGGATGATGTCTTGTTGTCTTTAGATTCCTTTGAAGAGCTAAAGAAGCAAATCACCAGAAGAAAATTGAAAACAAAAAATAAAACCAAAAAAAAAAAAAAAAAACCAAAAATCGAACAGCTTGATATTGACTATATTTCAAACTAGTGCTATTCATACACATTAACAATTCCAAAGGCCTAGATTAGGTTATTTGAACAAATGATTCCCTTAGGATTCTTGCACTGATTTTCCCCAAGATGCCTGAAGATCTAGATTTTCTGACAATTCTATTCAGTGGATATATGGCCATCTTCTCCAGATTTCAGGACTGGGACTTGACTTCATTTTGTGTTCTTAGGACTGATAGTTGTTCATTAACCATCATCACAAGGATTTTTAAAAATAAAACACAAAAAAATTGTCAATTTGAAAAAAAAAACAAAAAACAACAAAAAAAAACAAATATATGCTGACAATTCGACAATGCAATCAGTAGGACACACTGCATATTACGAAGATCTTGAAATTTTTTTTAAAGTAACTTATGACGGTCAAAAATATTATAGGCAGGATCATAAGTACTAATTACTGTACATGGTCTTGAAGCCACCCCCTTAATGTAGAGTGATCTTATTGAATGCTGGAATTCAGTATCGTAAAGAACTGACATAGAAAAACAAACCTCTTTGCTTGACCAGAGGCCCCAGTAGACGAGGGCCCTTTCTTCAAAGTATCCTTTTCTTTGTCTCCAGATTCTGCTTTCTTAGAACTTTCTCTGGCTTCCTTCTCGACAGGATCCCCCTTCACGCAGTCTTCCTTCTTACCATCTTTATGGTTCGCATTCATCTCATAATCCTTGCTTTCCTTCTCCGGGCTCTGTGCAATGGCGTCCTGCCCATCTTTTGGCTTACTTGCTTCAGAATCTGTAATTTTCACATTTTTACCTGTTTCTAGGAGGTCATCACCATCAAAATCCAGAGTGATGGCATCTTCAGCCTGGATTGTGACCGAGATGTTGTCATCCTCAGCTTCTTTCACAGTCGCATTAGCTTCCATCTCTTCATGAGCTGTGTGATCAGCCTCAGCTAGGTTCCCTTCTGAAGGAAGAGGTTTAGATACTTCTTGTGTACCATCACCAGAACCTGCTATATCTAAGAGGATTTAACAGGAATAAATATGGCAAAACAAGAAGTTTAAACAATTTCATATTCATAAGCTAGAAAAGGACCTAGAAAATATAAAGCCAGTTATTAGCACTGATGGAAGGTTAGGGGAAAAAAAACACAAGGGTATTAACTAACATAAACAATCCTTTACCCAGGATCACTTATTCTTCATGGAAAAAATGATCTCTATATACAAATACCAAACAACAAAAGTGAGGAAATGGTTCCATCCTGAGGATACCAGCTCTTCGTTTGTGGTTAGAAGTTAATAGCATATGGAAGATTGTTTTTCCTCTATGAGATAGTGACAAATGCGCAGATTTGTTATTCAATGTTCGGATCATCTTGGGTTTAACCCTTGTGACCTTCAGAACTCCCTTGGTGACGTCTTGAAAGGTCACAGTCTGAGGATATCAATCAGTCTTCAAAGTGTTTCAGGGCCCCATCTTTTTCATTCTTCTTATTCAATTCTTGGGGAGTCCAGAATTGTATGGAAAACTGCTACAGAAGGCTCCAAAGATGGCCTGCTCCATTAATGTTCAGGAAATTGGTTATTTCCAGTCTTCATCCTGTCCAGTCAGTCCTGCAATTATCATTTTTGAAGATGTCTTGTATTCCCCCAAAATAGAAAGGCTTTGGGCATGTGAGATTTTCAGTCAGTGGCTTTACTTCGCCATCACTGTTGGGCCTTTTATTCTGCCTTGCTTAGAACCCTGCTCCATGTCCTTTCTAGTCCAAAGTAGGATCCTTTGACTTCCATCCAAGAACTCTTCCATAACCTCGTACTGACCAGTGAATTACTACTGATGTCCCTGTAATTGTATTGGATGAGACAGTTCTCCTAAACTATGAAAACTGTCAGAGGCTATATGAAAGCTTCTCTATGTAGCAAACAAAAAGTTAGTCTCCTCGTCACCCATTTTTAGGACCGGTTACACAATTAATTTTATCCGTTATGCTCGAATAAGCACGTATGAGTTACTGCAGTGCCAGTCTTAAGGACATTATCAACTTACCGTATGCTAGAAGTTATATTAAAAAATAAAATTAAAATTGGGTTAAATAAAATATGGCATCGTCTACTACAGTAACTGATATGTACCATTAAGTGAGAACATATCTTAAATGTTAAAAAGAAAATTAAAACCAATTGAAAAATGAAATCAAGATGCTAACTTAATTGACTAAATTGATAAATCTGAAAATAAACTCATTTTAAAAATAAGAGTTCAAATAAGGAATGTTTTATTTTCACATAATTTACTATTTTTCTAAATGTCAGCAATTTTTAAACTCTATTTGGCATCAAACATACCTTTCTCATTTTCTTCTTCCTCACCATCCTGAAATTCAAAGAATAATCAAATGTAAAATGAATTCACTTAAAGCTAGATTTTAGTAATAGCATAAAATCAGTCAAGTTAAAGTGGTATATAATTTAATAACATTAATTAGGGACACATATCACTAGCAAATATAGGATATTCCAATCAGAACCAGAGCCCATTCAAAGAAATGCAGCACATGTCTGGTATACACGGTTTCAGACAAAACAGGTCAATCTATCAAGAATCAGATCAACAATAAACTGTATTAGTTTCAGTATTCAAAACTAGTTTATACAATCTGAATCCTACATCAAAGAGTTGCCCAAAGACTGACCTGATTTTTTGTGACTCCATTCAAAAGTACTTTTAGGGCATACTATTTGAAACTAGGGCCACAAAGTATAACCTGAAGTCACACTTTCAAGGGCTTAAAAGCATATTAGTAAAACAAACAAAAACCCTTTCCAGGCATCTCAGAAGTAAGAGAGAAGACTACAAAAGCAATTATTTTCAAATTATTCATCCTTTTACCTGCTAAAAATTAATTTGCAGTGGCCACATACACCCTGGAGGTCAACCACTTTAGAAAAGCTTTTTGTGCAAGAGGTAATCAAAATAGTAACTCATGCTTTTTAAAAATATGACTGATTTTAACTTTAAAATGTGATCTCCTCACCTAACCTAAAATTAAGCATGTACTAGTGTGAAAAGAAGAAAAATGCAAAGGGATTTTCCTTTTACCAAGCAAATTCTGCAAAAACCACTGAAGTAGTCATAATCACACCAAGATAAAGCCAATGTTTTCCCAAATTCAAGATCACAACAAATAAGCAAATCTGCATTTAATCTCAATAAAGGAAAAAAGTTAGGGATGTTTTAACTTAATACTTTTAAAATAAAAGCTGAGTAGAGGCACCTGGGTGGCTTAGTCGGTTAAGTGTCCGACTTTGGCTCAGATCATGATCTCATAGTTCATGAGATGGAGTCCCGTGTCAAGCTCTGTGCTGACAGCTTGGAGCCTGGAGCCTACTTCAGATTCTGTGTCTCCCTTGCTCTCTGCCCCTCCCCCACTCATTCTCTGTTTCTCTCTCTCTCTCTCAAAAATAAACATTTAAAAAAAATAATAAAATAAATTAAAAGTGGAGTAAAAGTAGTTCATTTTCAGTCACAGTGGTATGAAGCTACCACATCCAATGCCTTAAGAGTTGTGGTTCTCAAACTCTGCGTCTGTATCAGAATCTCCTGGATGGCTAGAAAAAACAGTTTGCTAAGCACCAACCCAGAGTTTTTATTCAGGTCTGGAGGCAGGGTGTGAGAATCTGCATCTCTAACAAGCTTCCAGGTGATGCTAATGCTGTTGTCCAGGGACCACACTTTAAGAATTGTTGCCTTAGAGTGACAGCCCAGTAGTAAAAGAAAAAAAACTGAACTGTAGGGGCGCCTGGCTGGCTCAGTCAGTTAAGCGTCCAACTTCGGTTCAGGGCATGATCTCACAGTTCATGGGTTCGAGCCCGGAGTCGGGCTCTGTGCTGACAGCTAGCTCAGAGCCTGGAGCCTGCTTCAGATTCTGTGTCTCCCTCTCTCTCTTACTAACCGTCCCGTCCCCCCCCCCGCTCATGCTGTCTCTCTCTCTCTCGCAGAAATAAATAAAAACATTTAAAAAAAACTGAACTGTAAACAAAACTTTAATTGACATATTTATAACACAATTAAATCCATAGAAAAGTGTGCATTCTTTAAAAATAACAAATATTGTACCATATGCTCAAACTGACATCTGATATATTTCTAAAAAATCATTTTAAAGGATTTTCTGACTTGAAGCTCACATGTAAGATGCCTCAATTAGGGAATGCCCAAGTGTTTTACACACTAAATGAAGGAAACTACAAACACTGAAACAACTAAGCTACAAGCTTAGGAAGTAAAGAGTCCCTGAACAAGTAGATTATTGATTCATAGCAAAGCGAATCCTATGATCACGTAAGTCCACTACATTATGCTCTGATAACCTCTCTATTGTTGCTCTGGACCACACTGATGAACTAGAATTTAGTTTCAATCATTATGTTTCTAATCTGCAACATTTGGAAAGGAAAGAGAAATGCTTTCACTTGGGTAGCATGGCAGGCAGTGGCGACTAGCAAAGGGTGGGTGAGACCAGACCTGTCCATTTATCTTTCTCTTTTAGTTTAGTAATTTATCTTGGGGAGGAAAAATACACTGGATTATCTTTAACGTTTCATCGGAAGCAGAACAAATTAATAACTTACTAAAGAATGCAACTTGCCTCTCCTTTAGCTACCAACAGACACACCACTTCCCAGTTATTCTTTTAGAGATGTCATACTGACAGGCTCAAGAGAAAATGGCCAAATTATCTCCTGTTTTAAAAAGTAAAAAAATTTAAAATTTAAAATTTAAAAAAAATTAAAAGTTTAAATTAAAAAAGAGTACTGTGTGTTTTGTAGACAACAAAGTTCTTTCTGCTGTAGTCCCACCAATTAGAAATGTTATTTCTAGCTGCTAAAATACCCGGGAAGGTTTGCCTTACTTTGCTGAAGAGCTTTCAGGTATTTATCTAATTATTCAAACATGTCTTCTGAAGGGTCTCATAATGTTAGCTTCTCAAATGAGAGGTAATACTAGCTTTACTACATATACCACGTATACCACCCCTAGCAGGGTCTGACCCGGTTTCTACAAAATGAAACCAACCACAATGGAGGTGAAGCACACAGACAACTAGGGTTAACAGAAAAGATGAGCCGCCTAGCAGTGCAGGTGTCACTGCACAGTAGGTACAGTAAACACAGTCCTGCTAAAGTCAAACCAAAAGCCCTAAATTAGCCTAAAAATCTTTGTAGTAAGGAAACAATCCAAGAAATACAATGGGAGAGTTTTCCTGCCTAAATGATATACGGGATACGCATTCATCTGAAAATAATTTTCCTCCACTGAAAACAGACTGTTTTCAGAATGAGAAATGCAATAAGTAACAACAATGTAAAGAACCCTTTTATATTAAACACATTTTTGAGCTTAACCTGGAAAAAATGTAATATTTCACATATGAAAATAAAGCAAATGCTCTGTAGGGTAGGTACTCATGCTTTTTATCCTTATAGGAAGATCTACAACCCTTAGTCAAATGCCAAAATTCATATACAAAGCTTCTCTATTTTTACTTCATCCTAGGAGCAGCAATGTTAAGTAAAAGGCAAAGCCTAGGACTTATTTTTCAGTTAATAAACTGTTTATTACATTCCCTGCCTCCCTCCCTCCCGAGTTTCTCTCTCTTCCTTCCCCTAGGTTAATCTTGTGATACATGTAACATGTGCTACGTCAGGAGACCGCTTCTAGAAAGCCTTTCCCCTGACTCGTATGTAAATAATGTATTTAGCCTGATTTAAAATAAATCTTCAAAATAACCTTAAGCCACCACCTGTTGGCTATCTATCTGGCAATATGCTAAAGATCACAAAAAATACAAAATACCTGGCATGTGATAAGCATTCAATAAATATTTGTTGAATGAATTTACTGAATAATTGTAGTATAAGACACTCCTATTTTTAGGAGGAGGGAATGAACTAACCGTTCATCTCCATGCATGTAACGGGCTTAACAGCAGCACTGTGTAAGTATAATGGAATTTAGAAAACAAGATTTACTAGTGTGCAGCGATTTAGTGAAAAGAATACCAAAACAGGCATCGTAATACCTGGATATTTATCCTATCATTGCCACTGAAATAGTTGTACTCTGTGTTATCCATCTAGGTGAATTTTACCCATAAAATAAGGGATAGCATATGATCTAAATAGAATATAAATTACTGAGTAAGATAATGGATGTAAAAAGTTCTCTGTAAACAGTAAAGCACTACATAAGAGATATTAGGGACAGTTTTATGGAGCAGACACAGATAAATCTGGCTTTATAGGTACAGAGACTTCATATGACAAAAATGGGATTTTAAATTAGTGAAATATTAAGGGCAAAGGCAAATAGAAAAAGGAAGATACATGGTGTCATCACCAAAGACTGGAGAGATTGAAATTAGAGGAAATTTTTAAGAATTAAAGCATCAGCAAATATAAACATTTTTGAGAACAATTTCTCCAAAATTCTAAAGTAATTAGTATCTTCAAGCTAGTGAAACAAGATCACAAATAACCAGAGTGCACATATATTAAGTGCCAGGATCTATCATTAATAAGCACGTGGGAATTAACGTTCACTTTACAGACTTAACAACTAAGAGAATCCACCCAAAGTCATAATATTATTAGCAACTAAAGTAGAATATGAACCATATTCTTGGCTAACACCTGAAGGCCAAATATTTAAAGTTAGTTAAGTCTGAAAACTGGCTTTCAATAAATACATTCCTGTACAAATATATGGCCAATTTGTTTCTATCTTTAATAAAAAAAAAAACTAATAAAAGAAGAATATATCAAGAATTTTAAAAGTTTGCCATCAAGGGAATGAGTGTAGGGGACTTTTTTTTGTGGATATGAGCTCTACGCCCAATGTGGGGCTTAAACTTATGACCCTGAGATCAAGGGTCACATGCTCTACCAGATGAGCCAGACAGGCACCCCTGAAGGGGAGTTTTCTGAATGTATTTTTCTTATAGCTTTGATTTTGAAACCACATATTGTAAATAACTAAAGTTAAATGACCTAGTGTGAGGGGCGCCTGGGTGGCTTAGTCGGTTGAGCATCCGACTTTCGCTTAGGTCATGATCCCGCGATCATGGGTTCGAGCCCCGCGTCGGGCTCTGTGTTGACTGCCAGCTCAGAGCCTGGAGCCTATTTCAGAGTCTGTGACTCCCTCTCTCTCTGACCCTCCCCTGCTCACGCTGTCTCTCTCTCTCTCTCCTAGAAATAAAAAAATAAAAATAAAAAAAGTTACAGATTCAAATAAGTTTAAAAGCAACACCTTAATTACTGAAAATAAAATGAAACAAGTCAACCTAAATATGTATGAGTTGGTTATATAATCCTCTTTAGGACTCCTTCACTCCTAGAAGGGTACATCTTTAGGACAAATATAGTGGGGGGAAATTATTTTCACTAATCTTTTTCGTATTGGTGTTGATATTAAGTTTCTAAGACTATTTTATGTGTACCGTAAGACAAAGGAAATGATTAACTTACAAGTATCCCTATGACCTCAAAATCTATTTAACTTAAAAGCAAAAACAAACCAAAAAACCATACACATTCTCTAGCTTTGTACATTGAAAGAAAAGACCTAGAAAATATGAAAACCCAGTAGCAATGAACTACATCCCTACCACCAAGAATATTTTCTTGAAACCCATTTACCATTATAAAAGGAAAAAATGGCTAATTAGGTCTAGAACAGAAAAAGGAACACCATTACATACCAGAAAGCAAGGAAGCAATCAAAGACTACTAGGATCATGTTGAAATGAAGAGGCTCCCACAAACTACAGATGTGACAGTTTGAACCCTGAACAAGGATAACTACAATGGACTGAAATAGAGTAAATACATTTAAATCCGTGAGTTCAAAATGAAACTAAGGGAGAAAAAAGGAAAAATAACAAACTCATTAGTCAGTGATGAACCTCCTCATTATTCCAAAAATTGGTTAATAAAAGGAAAAGAAATGAGTCACAAATATATATACTGGCTTTCCTTTGTAAATGGTACCACCAGATAACCAAATAGTATGAGATATTTCTCTTTCTAGGAACATTCTAGTTAATCAGTATAGAAGAAATGATAGAATTTGAATATCACTACTTTGATCAAAGGGGTATGGATCATCAATGATTGGTGCCATCACCAAGAAGATACAACCAGACATTATATGCCTCCAAATGGAAGAACAAAACACTGTTTATGAAGCAGTTGGGTGTGTTGGGGTGGGGGTGGGGTGCCCTGAATTAGACAGTAAGTCTCTAGATCCTATAACCAACTTACCAATTTACAGAGAATACAGAAAAACAAAGACACATGTTGAACAACTCCACAGAAATGTAATCAGCAAAATCTAGACTTTGGAAAGCCTGTACCACAGGTTGGCAAAAAGAGGCTAGATACTTCTTTTTGTAAATACTTTTACTGAAGCAGCCATGTCTACAGTCTACAGCTGCTTTCACACAACAATGGCAGAGCTGAATAGTTGTAACACAGACCCTACGGCCCAAAATGGCTAAAATATTTTCTACTTAGTCCCTTAAGAAAAACATTGCCAACCCTTGCTCTACATAACATACAATTTGATTTCTTCAACAAATAAACTGAAGGAAAATAGAGGGAAAACATAGAATAAAAGAGATCTAATAAACATTTCAATCAATCACAGTAGGTACATCTTATTTGCATCTGATTCAAACAAAACCTGTGAAATTTTAAAAAAGCAAAAAACTGGGGCGCCTGGGTGGCTTAGTCGGTTAAGCGTCCGATTTTCACTTAGGTCAAGATCTCGAGGTTCGTGGGTTCGAGCCCCGCGTCGGGCTCTGTGCTGACTGCCAGCTCAGAGCCTGGAGCCTGTTTCAGTCTGTGACTCCCTCTCTCTCTGACCCTCCCCTGCTCACGCTGTCTCTCTCTCTCTCTCTCCTAGAAATAAATAAAACATCAAAAAAAATAAAATAAAATAAAAAAGCAAAAAACTATGCACAATTGAACATTTGAATACTAACTGTACATTTAATGAGATTAACAATCTTAGGAGTGATACTGTAAAAAAAAAAATAAAAGAATTCTCATTTAGAGATACACACTGAAATTTTTAAAGCAAAATATGATATCCAGGATTTGTTTTAATATTGAAGAAAGGAAAAAATGAAAGGAGGTATACCTGAAACAAGACTGCCCATGAATTGTAACAGGTAAAGTGGGTGATGGTTACACTCTATGTAGTATTACTTAATGCACACAGTAAAATAATACGTTCAGAAGCATTAGATCACAATGACACATAGAAACATTCTTATATATTGCTAGACGTTCCCGTCTACATTATTCAGAAAGAAGAAAAAGGTCATTTTACGTAAAGAAAACTTCTCCGAGGATGTAACCTCCCTATCTTTTTATACAGTAGGGCCCTTGATGAGGAACAACTGTTCACTCATCAGGATAGAAGGGGACCATGGCCATCTCCAGGCCATAAAGATCTATGAAAATTTTTTAAAAGGCATCCATTCCTTAAGATACTTTTATCTGTTAAATTTTTATAATAAACATGTAATCAATTATGTGAATGGGGACCCTTAGAAATGATCCCTTTACACAACCCACAACCTACACAACTCCAGGAGTGGCCCTTGGTGGAAACTAACAAGCTAGTTGCTAAAGAATATGAAGAGCTCAAATCTACCTTTTTGCAAATTAGTCTAGAAAAGGTACTACCCCAAACTGAAAGTTATTTTTCCTCACCTATTCTCTGTCACTCAGAAATGAATTTATTTGGAGACAGTATGGGGGCCAATCTATAGACTTTCATAGTCCTAACATTTCCTTCCTGAATATTCCAAATTATCAAACACATTTCTCCCAGAAATGCAGTTTCTCCCCCCACTGCAAAAAACGCAGAAAGCCAAAATACAGCCTCACCAGCATTTGTGGCTCAACATCATTTCAAAGGCAAGAGAGCTGCAGGAAAGAAGGCGTGACCAGACGCAATCAGCCAAGCAGTCCCCAAGTATGAGCCCCACTTACATACTCTTCTGGCACATATTATAGTAAGGAAATAACAGACTTGATCACTATTTTTTTCTTAATCTAGTGAAGAGAGAAAACTCCTATCTCTATTTCAAAGCATACTATTTAAAGAAGGCAAACGAAAAAGGGGTTCTTGAGTACAGATGAGGAAAAAAACAAAGGATAAGTTAAAAAGAAAACATTGTAGCAACTAAGCTATATAAATGTGTTTATAGCCCCTATAAGTCACACTTCAAAATGTACACTATATAAATCACATATACCAAAAACAACACGACACACAATAGCAGAATAGTCATTTTCTACACACACACACACACGAGTAAATTTCTAGAACAGAGACTTTTATCATTTTTATATTATGCCCATCACAGGTGTGTTAAATTAACAAAATCTTAAATAAAGCTGATAAGGGTATTTTAAATTATTTACTTCATTGCAAAGTGCCAGAAAAAAAATCAAGGAGAGTGTGGACTTCTCAAAAGACTGGTAACCAGAGGTGCTTCGTTTTGTTTGGTTTCTTTTGTTTTTTGTTTTTCAACAGAAAGGATGGACTATTTTTATTTTTATTCTGAAAATGGTAGGAACCTTATAATATCTTCCAATTACCTTTGTGGCAACAGAAATTTCAGATGCCAATTTTAAATATTTTGTATACACCAGTATTTAACCTGAGTCTAAAGCAGTTTTATGAATTAGAGAATTACGAAGTCAAAATAAGATTCCTTTTCCAAGCCCTTCCACCCACAATATCATATTCAGAGGACTAAATGTAAACTTACTTGGGCTGTTAGAAAGGTATCATCTTCACCTTCTTGAGCTTCAATTTCCTAAGTAAAAGGGTATACAATAGCTTTGCTTTACAAAATATCTGGGTAACATGAGAATGCTTTTATGCTATACCCAACTATCACTTGCCTTGTATTCTGCACAGTGTCTATGATACCGTCGGTACTAAGTCAACACTTAATAATTCAGACTACACTTTTTATGCCAACATAAAAATAGTCACACTGATAAAGGATCACAAAAATCTCCTGAGCCCTTCATTTATTTGATTAAGTAGATATATTCTAAGCATGAATATTAACAGTACTGACTCTCTAATCCACTGGTTTTTAAGAGACACTAACGTAACTTCAAAACAAGACAAATTGTCTATTTCAATCAAATAATTTTTAAAATTATATGCCTTTAAACTACCCACCCTTAATAATAACCCACCCTTAATAATAACCAAAGCAAATTAATCCTTTATATCTACTAAAATAGCAATAGAAAAAAACAGCTACCATCCAGTACTGTTGGCAACATCAGAGTGAACTGGTACACTCCATCCATAATGGGGCAGAAAACAACTTAAATGTAAATGTTCCAAATTAAAGGAGTGGCTATTTGACACATAGAAATCAATCTATTTCTATTGCAGTATAGCACACGCATTATGAAATTATGGTATGTTATATGAAAACATTATGTAGAAGAAATAGCAATTAAAAGCATAGTAACCTACTATATAAAAATATCCACAAATGTGGAAGACAAGCAAAAATTTAAAAGGTCACCTTAGGTGGTAGGATTTTGGGTGGTCTATAACTTCAAAATGATATTTTTGAAAATTCTGAGACTTCTACATTGAACTAGAAAAAAATACTTTTTATTATTTATTACTTAATTTATCTGTGTCACATTTTTAAAAAACTGGCTAAAGACCTGACTTTCGATGTCCTCTTTTTCTATATCTTCTATTGCTTCTGCCTCTATTAATTCATGAGCTCTCTGGTTCTCTTCTGTAGAAAGTAACTCCTTGGAATGCACATTTTCTTCTTCATTTTCACCAAATTCTTCAGAGTCCTTTAGTTCATCATTTCCATCTTGTTCCTGTGCCTCTTGATTCTCCAATTCACAGTCCTTTTAATGGTAAGAAAATTTGGTACAACTAGAGGCAAAGTAGTGTAGGCTATCCACCAAACGTTTTTGGTACTTTACATGTCTACATGGTTTAAATCTTACCATACTTTTTGACCTTATTCCCAAAGTCAAAGTTCAATCATTTTACCTTAAATATTTACTGTGACTTTAAAAAGAAGAGGTCAAATCCCAAAGTTATTGAACCATGCATCTAAGTACCCAAAGCTCTCACACTGAGGTACACACTAACTGGATTGCTACTGGAGGAGATGCTCTCAAGTTCCAGTTATTAAATATTTACTAAGTCACATCCCGGGAGTTGTCCTAGAAGACATGACTTCACACAAATGACTTGATTTCTCCATGTGCCATAGTATGATTTAACTTCAAAGACCCTGTAGGTCTTACATATTCTAACAAAGCTTATTTCTAATTAATAATAAGGCACCCCAACTGTTAACACTCTGCTGTTGAAAAAAATTCAAATAATTAAATGTATTTATTTTGAAATCCATCATTGTGCCATAATCCCAGATAGGCAGGGAAACACAGGTTGGGGTTATCTCCGTGAAGGAATTCTGTTTGCCCTTCAAAGTTTATGGATATACAATACATCAACAGAAACAAAGAAAAGTAGCAATCTATTTAGTTTCCTCTTTAACTGCAGAGAAAGGGTTGAAAGCAATGAACACCCTTCCTCTTTTCCTATTCTTACGGTAAATATAATAGATTTAAGAAAAGGCTTCTAGGTTAAAAGGGAAAAAGGGCAGGGGCATGACTATCAACCATTCGGCTCTGAACTACAGTGAGGAAATAGAAATTTCGGAGGGAGATGGGCAAAGAAAAGAAATATGATTGTATTAGAATATGGAGTGCTTGGGAGCAGGAGGTTTCTAGGGCAGTAGGTTTAACCAACTTCACCACATATGAGTGAGGGAACATTGGAGAGTGAAAACAGAGTAGATGATTATGTAACAAGGGTAGAGGGAAAAATAGAAGAGGAAGAGAAAGGAGGAGGAGAAGGAGAGAAAGAAACTAAGGGAAATCACCCAGGGAACCTTATTTACTCTCTGAAATGCCAACTTTGACCATTTTCTTCACTTGTAAATAAAAGCAATTACTCTACTATTCATGTCTAGACAATAGGTGATACTTACTTGCCGCTACTGTATAAATTCCAAAATCACCAATTCTGAGAGATAAGCATATTCACTTTGTTTCTATCAAATACATCATATATGCCAGTACTTCCAAAGTGAAAAAGGAAGTATAAAGAAGGAACTGAAGATTTATTTAAACAGGATTTTTTTTAAAAAAAGCTCTTCTGTTCTTCTAGACATTATGACCAGGTTCATTTAATAACAATACAAAAGTATCCTTTGCAGCACATGAGACAATACTGTTATGCTGAATGGATGGATCTACCTCCTAACAGTTCAAATGAATGTGAGATTTTTACGAATTGAAGACCTGAAACTGAGACATTTGGAAATTAAAAAATCGTTTACTAAGTCACATGTTTTTCCAGGTTATGGATAATTTTTACTTGACATACACTCACTAGTGAAGACACCTGGAGAAAATAAGAACACAGAAACAAACCTAAAGGAAGATATATCACAAGGATAACAGAACACAGAGACTGGAGAGCTCTGAAAGGCTCAAATGAAAGCTAATTATAGGCATGCAATCATCAATTTTAATGGCTCCTTGGGCAAATATTTCCTAAAATTATCTGATTTCAGACTTAAATCCTCAACCATGCATTTCTTTCTCTCTATGCATACCCTCAAAGTGCAAGGTGCAAAGTACAGGGCATGTGGGAGCCTCTGTGGTCTGTGTGTGTGCCTGTAACGTGGGGCGGGGAAGGGCTAAGCAGCAGGAGAGATGGCCTGGTGAATGCACACAAGCTGACTTTACGGTAGAGGACACAGACACCCAGAGATGTTATGACTTTACAGACTAACTACACAGAAAACAGAATATAAGGGGGTATAAACATATATAATTTAAGAGAAACTATGGTCATTAAATAATCCCTGCAAATGCCGCATTCCTTAAGTCCTAACTAGCAGATTACATTAGTAAACACACACACACACACACACACACACACACACACACGAAAAAAAACCCTGTGATTAAAAATAACACACAGAACTGCTGCAACTCTAGCTAAAACTATATACATGATTTTTCTGGCCGGTCAGTTTTGAAATACATTCATTTTTAGCCAAAAAAAAAAATGGCTTATTTATCTTTAAAGGGCAAGACAATTTCTTAATTTGATCTTTCCTAAATAGCAACACATCAGCAATCTTCTCTCTCCATTTTAAGGACTACATTAAGCTAGTTTTGTGTATTTTATACAAAAACTAAAAATGCAATGGGCAGATGCAAAATAAATTATCAATACCTTCATTGCGGTACCTTGTCCAGGAATCAACATATCAATTGTCTTGTAACTGTTCCTCTGGCCTCTATGTCTGATTTCTACTTAAAGACCTGGACGAAAATTATTTTTAGCCCTATGTCTCATTAAACTAAAAACAAAGTTACTTATTATACTTCTCAACTATGATGAGATTGACAATACTACATAAATATCTTTATTTTACCTACATACTTCTATTATTCAACTGCATGAATTCATCATGCAAAATACTACGCTCAAAACAAACATCTTAACCTGAGTAATTAACACTTTACCTTGACAAAAGCATCATCTTCCACAGAAGCATCTCCACTCAACTCATCTGCTTCCTGTTTTTTACCTGCGAAAGAAGGAAAATGGGCTAACAACCAGTATTTTATTACTTTAAAGAGCAAAAAACATTCGGAAAAGTTGACCCCCAAAGTATCACTCTCTACTCCCAAATCATCAACAAAACTAACCCGAACTGCTTATAAACCACCTGCTCATAGCTGTCCCAAACAAAAAAGCTTTATTAAGAATGTCATGCTGTTTCACAAAAACAGGCTGCGCCAATAATCCTAACATGAACCCTTCATCTTAACTGACTCGATATACACAATACATTTTTCTTTATGCCACTCAAATTCTCCTCTTCAATTCTCCCATAAGTAGCAGCACCTTTCAACAGTGTCCTGTGTCTGTCACGAGACGTCTGATAGTTAAGATCACAGCTAATGTCCCCCACAAAGCCATCCCTAAATGCTATTCTTCGAAAAGCTTTCTCTGCAATAAAATTCTCATACTTTAATCTACACCTTACAGTTCATCAGTCAATAATATATGCCTTGTACTCTCAAAAACATCTTGCTTCACCATTTAGAAAAGAAATTCCTTAAGTACAGTAACTGCTTTTATGCTTATTTCGTATTTCTCCAAAGGCCTAAATATAAACCAAATATTAAGGCAAGGAGAAATTACTTCAGACTGAAAACTGCTAATAGCTTCCAGATAGACTACAGGTCTCCCCCACCCAACTCGCATCTACAAACTTTACAAATCAGCAGTTGGACCTTTAAAAATGTTTTCCACATTTAAAGAAATACATTTTTTCCCACCAAGGCAATGCTAAAAGTTGTTTTCAGGCTGCTCCATAAAAACCTACTGAATAACAATACGCATCTGAAATGCTGTAAAAACCACAACTGCTGGAACTTTAGTATTGAAATTTTTTAAAAATTCATTTATTTTGAAATGTGAATGGATGTTCTTTCTTGAGGCCAACTAATCAGCTTTTCCCTTTGCCTAAAACAGGGACTGCCATGTACCTATCTCAAGCTTCTGTGACCCCCAGGGTAGAGGGTTTAGGTATAAGGTAGCTGTAAAAAAATAAAAAGCGTGCCTCCCTTTCCTCCTCAGGCCCTATCTTCCATGTACTCCCAGTCTGAAACCCTCGCCCCAAAGGAGTGATAAAAAAGCAACAAGAGTCTGACCCTGCCAGGTATGTGAAAAACAAGATTAAGAGTGGAGTTGCTGTTGTTTTTTTTTAACCCACCAGGTAAAAGAGGGCTTGTCCCTGTCTCTTATGGGCTTGTGTGAATCAAAAGAGAAAGTGTGGCGCTTGTGTGGCATTCGCTTCCTATTTGGAATGTTGGTGTCTGTGTTTTAGAGAAAGTAGAAATTAGAAGTTACTACAAGGGAAGCACCTGGTTGGCTCAGCTGGTGACTCTTGATTTCAGTTCAGGTTATGATCTCACAGTGGGAGAGAGCACTGAGCTTCAGGCGTGGAGCCTGCTCAGAATTCTCTCTGCCTCTGCCTCTCCCCTAGTCACATGCGTGCCTGCTCTCTCTCACTCTCTCTCAAAATAAACACTTAAAAAAAATGGAAGTTACTGCAAGGAGCAACAAAGTCTGCTGATCAGAAAGCATTTATTTATCTATTTTTTAAAAAGTAAGTGAAGATGTTTCTCTCCTGAAAAAGAAAATGTTATAAGGTGAGAAAGAGCTCACTACATTCTATCACATTTAGATCAAGTTCCATTGAATAAAAACTTTAAAGATGCTTCTTTTGGGGAAAAATAAGCTTTTTAAAAATAGAAGACCACAAAACACACCACCAAGTAATCTACAGAGTTGAGCTTTGCAGGGACATCCTTCAGAACATCTGCAAACATATTTACTCCTTATGACTACAACCTGCTCTACAATTTTACAAAGCATTTGAGAAAAAATTTTGATTTTTCCAAGCCCCCTATGGTATATGGGGCAGGTAATCACAATCTTATGAAAGACAAAATGAGCCTGAGACGTTAAGTAGCTTGCCCAATGCTAGTAAATGGCACTGTCTGAACTGGAAGCCAAGGTTTCTCATTTCCAGTCCTAAATTCTTTCCACTACATCTTTATGACCTAGTTAAAAGACATTATCCTAGTAAGGAGTGGTTAATTAACTCAGTTTGAAGATACTATCTTTAAAATGGCAGCCTCCAGCATAATGACAAACTACACATACTTTGCACATTCTGTGGTGAATTTCACTTGCTTTAGTTTACTTAAAGGAAAACCAAATTACACCACAGCAACAAAAATAACACCAGCAGTCACTGTCACTGCTTAAGTGGCTTCCATGGTCTAGGCACTAGGATAAACGTTTTATATACGTTAATATATTTACTTATTTTATCCTCATAGCTACTCTGAAACTATTATCCCATTCTATAAAAGAGGAAACTATTGCTGAAAAGTTAATCAGATTACACTATTGAAGGCAGTGCTTCAATTTAAACCTAGGCCTATATTCCCACTTCTCAAAGCCCACAAAGCCTTTAGATCTCTGAGAAGCTATAATGTGCCTGTTGTTAATACTGTTATTTCTTATAATGTAAAGAGAGGCTCCAAAAGCCACATTTATAGAATATTTAAATGTAAGACTCCAATATTTTGTAACATGCCCCATGACAAATAGGCAACAAGAGACATAGGTACACAAAACGGCCCAACTTTGCTATCCCGTACTGTCTTAAACAGCTGTGTCACACGAAAGCACTAGAAATTTAATGTATCAGCATGTAAACATAAAAACCATGAGGACAAGATTTTCAAACATACAGTGATAAAACTGTACCAATAACTTGATAGGTACCATAGTGTTTAAGAAAATTGAAATTTTACCATCTTGGGAAACAGATGTTTAAATTCTGAAAGGCAATATAAGAAAATTCTGGTTGGTGTCTTACAAATGAACTGACATCATCTTTATTCTGTATATTTAGAATGAACAAACTTTATAAAGACATCTTTGATCATTCCAAAATTTTTTTTAAAATCCTGAAATTTTACATTCTAGCTTTTGACTAATTTTATAATTTGTAACTTTGGGTTTACTTTACACATGTTGAATTAGAAACTATATTATAATTTCTTCTTTACTGAAAAAAGTATCATCCTTCGCTCATGTAAAATATAACTCACATTTTAAAAAGCTCTGATGATCATCATCTGGCCCAGAACCTAGAACAATGTTATATAATGAGCAGATATGCTACCTGACTGATAACGGAGTACATCACAGACTGGATGTAACAGGGCCTGGATTGCTATTCAGCTCTCACTGGGACAAAAGGTAGGAGGTGGCAGGCCAGTCAAACGAGCATCATGTGCAAACCTACCTTGTCAGTAAGGACTGTAAGTTCCCAACTTCGATGATGCTACAAAGTACCTCTATGAATTCTGAACTTATGTCACAAAGGAGAAATAAAAGAAAAACCAAATCCTCCTTAAACTCCCAAAAATCCCCATCACTTTTGGCATTTTTTGTACCATCAGTAACCATTGATACCTCTATCTCCTATGTAAGCCTGTGCTATCAAAACTCCTACAGCAAAGTAATCAACTAATCTTTAGTCCTTCAAGGATTCAGGCATGTGCCACAGAAATGGGAACTGGTGCAAAGGAAAGCAGTATTACCAGGGTAAGAGCTAACTTAAAGCTTAATGTAACGTAAGCCTAACTTTTTTTTTTAAGATTTTATTTTTAAGCAATCTCTACACCCAACACAGCGCTGGAACTCAGAAAACCAAGATCAAGAATCCGACACTTCACCGAATGAACCAACCAGGTGCCCCTTAAAAAAACTTTTTTAAGTAGGCTCTATGTCCAATGTGGGGCTCGAACTCACAACCCCAAGATCAAAAGTCTCATGCTCTACTGACTAAGACAGCCCGTCACCACTGAAACCTAACTTTACTGCTTTGAGGAACAAAACTAGAAAATCTGTTGGGCAGTAAAGACAGTCTGAATAACAAAATACAAAATATATTAGAAGCAAAATATATATATAGAAGCAAATATATAGAAATGTATAGAAAACAAAAAAAATATATAGAAGCAAAATTAATGTATCACATCTTAAATTATCCATAGTAGTAACACATGGCTATTTTTGGAATTACAGAATTTCACATAAAAACACCGCAACATTCTTTGTGTGATTTTAGGGTCTAGAGTAAAATGGCAAAGAAAAAATGTATGCACCAAAGGAAGATGACGCTAGAAACACCTCCTTATTATGTGACAGAAATGTTTATAAGTCCACAAATTCCTTATTTTTAGAATTAAGGATAATTAAGAATTTTCAGATTTTAGAAGAGTACGACGATGTATATATAATTAATCTAAGTTCCCTAGTGGCTTCTGGAACAGTGAACATATGCATATTCACGCCAAATAAGATAAATCAAGACTATAAATAAATTAAGGCCTTAAATAACTTCACTTTTTCCACCAAACTTAAGGAAAAAAACTCAATTTTTCAGAAATTCTGTATTTCAGAATTATGATTAAAGGATTCTGGGTCATAAATTGGTTTTCTCCTCCAAAGGCAAAATGGTCATTATAAGGATTAGCAATTCTCAAGTTCAGAAATACCTCTAAAACCAAAAACAAAACAGAAAACTCCACTCAGTTTAAGGTAATTTTGTCAGAAAGGAAGAAAGAAAGAAAGAAAGAAAGAAAGAAAGAAAGAAAGAAAGAAATTTTGTCAAAAAACTTTGTGACTTGAGCAGCTCTTTGCTATAAACATTTACAAAAGCTATAAAATGTAGAAAATGTTTAGTCATAAAATTGCTGTTTGAGTAAAGGGAGAAAAAATCAGAATATAAGCCAAACTGAACATGGGTGTTTCCAGCAACAACCTCTCCGCAATTACATACAGTATCTTAAAATAATCAGACAATGCTTTGTGTTGTTTGCGTACAATTGCATACAATGTTTTAGCATCTCTTCTATTAATATTTTACTAATAAATATTTTACTAATAAAACTTTTCTAAAAGACCTAATAGCAGCCATCTAATAGGTCATTTTATTTTATTTTTTAAAATCTGCAGATAATTCATTCATTATAATAAATCCAGAAAACAAAAAAACATTTTTATTATTTTTATTTTTTTTACTCCTTATTTATTTTTGAGAAAGAGCACACTTGGTACCCACAAGCAGGGGAGGGGTAGAGAGAGAAGGAAGGAAACACAAAATCCAAAGCCAGCTCCAGACTCTGAGCTGTCAGCACAGAGCCCAACTTGGGGCTCGAACTCACAAACTATGAGATTAGGACCTGAGCCAACGTCGAAAACTTAACCAACTGAGCCAGCCAGAAATCCCCAAAAGTATATTTTTAAAAACTTGTCAACTTTGTCATCTAAAGATAAGTATAAACAAAGACACACACACACACACAAAATAAATGGACACGTGTACACACATAAGATTTTACTCTAAAAGACAGCAAAAATGTAACTTCATTTTTAATGGGTTACTTTTCTACTCTTCCAATAAAAATAAAATACTCCTGGCTAACTCTAAGTCCTGCTGTCAGAACTAAAAAAAGTGATGTGGAGTGTTTCAGAAAATGTAAAACATACAAAACTGCCAAGTATTTGCAAACTGCCAAGCAGAAAGAGGTGAATGAGAATGATGCCAACCTTCAAGCTCTAGTCAGTGGTTCTTCACTCTGACTGTGTGAGAATCACCCAGGGAACTTTTAGAATATAATGCAGCCTGTGCCCCCAACAGAGGAGCCAAAGCCGGACCTCTGGGGAGGAGCCTGGTGTCTATGTTCTTAAAAACTCAGATGACTAACAGAGAGAGTCACTAGGACGACTGAGCATAAATAAGCAGCTACAACGAAAAGAATGTATGAGGAAGACTACTGTTTTCTGGTTCTCCAGGTTAGAGAAAATTTCTGCCTTTATTAAAGCACCACCTATGATGTGAACCTATTATAGTTTTTAAAAAGGAAAAAAAATCTGTCAACATAAATCTCCTATGAGTACATGCACACGTACGCACACACCTTAGATAAACAAGTAACACCTGTAATAGATTCAGGGTGGAGGAATTATGGGGAGTTTTCACCTTTTAGTACTTGTCCGTATTACTGCATTTTTTAAATGAGCATTATTTCACTTTTATAATCAGGGAAACAATACTGTACAGCTATATAGCAAACAACTATGCCCGGGTACCAGATCTGCCATGGAAGGCTAACTCAGGCTGTGGGGTTTAGGATGTAAATGGTTAACGCCTAGAACTGTACAACCTTGAGGACCTTTTTTATGATATATATGTGAGAACTACAGTACAGTCGATTAAATAAACCCATAAATTCCACCCTTACGCCCTAAACCATTGTTTTAACCTTATTAAAGTCATTTCTGATGCTACTAATAATAAAGATTTCTTTTTCCCCTAATTCCTGGACAATTCATACTTTATTTTCACAAAAGAGGAGTTCATGAAAGAGGAGTTAAAGTCTGAAGCCCTCTGCTTCTAACTCAGAATGTCTAGAAGAGGACTAACTTGGGAGAAGCACACTGTCTTAAAGAACTAGAAAATTTTACCTACCTTGACACACACCACATTTGACACAATAAAACAGCTGGAAAAAGTACACGAGTGCTTTGATGATAAACATAATCCAGCATATAAACTGCATAAAACAAACTGCAAGTTCTAATGGCGGAGATAAAAGGTCTGACTTGGTGATGCGAAAAAGACAGACACAACTTCTAAGGCTGGACGACATTCTAGCAAAAGTTATGAGGATTTCCAACCCAGCAACAAAGTGGTAAGGAATAAAAGGATGTTGCAATGATTCATGTGTCCTAAGAGTAAGTGTGCTTTACATATCAGTGCTTAAGGGGGAGCCACTAGTGCTGTTGAGAAAGGTACCTCTTGAAAGATAACAGACCATTAATCTCCGACACACGTGCTTCCAACAAAGAAACAGGCAATTAAAATAAGTACCAAAAGAAATATTTCTAAAAGCAGTTAAGAAAGTCATCATATGGCCGTCAGTATTCATTCAACAAATATTTTCTGAGTATCTACTACATGCCTAGCACTATACTAGGCATTACAGAGACTAATGTAAATGAAAGACTATGTCCTTATGCTCACAAAGTTTCTAGCCTAGTGGGTATCCAAAAATATCTATGACAATCCTGTCCCCAAAGCCCTTCTCAATGCCACAGTTCTGACTGGTTTAACACTCAACATACTAAAGTTAAAAAAAAAAAAAAAAAAAAAAAAAGGCAAGAATTAAAGTGCACTAGAATACTATAGTGTATTAAATACATTTTATGCAGTTTACAATATTCTTATCAGACATAAATTTCAGAAAGCTTTACACAGTAAACATGTAACTAATTACATTGTCTGTGGTATTTTCTCTACAAAATTAGGCATTAGATGTTTAAATAAACCTATACCCCCAAATTATACATGTTTCTACAGGAGGAAAAAAAAATCAGATTTCATGTAATAGTTTGGACCTTTACTAAGCCTACATGTATTCCAAGTGTGTTTCAACATAAGTACTGCATTATATATAATTCTGAATACTACACTGATTAACCACATAAAATAACTTCTGCTGAAGTTCAGAAGTGACTCTAAAGGTTGACAATCAAAAGAATACGATATGCCCTTGTTAGGTAAAGCATAAGAAACATTAAATCTATAGTCTCTAAAACAAGTTAATGAAGAGTTAGCTCTACCTGTTTAACTGCTTTCTCAACACACACCCAAATAATATGACAGTAAATCTCCCCGGTAAAGCTTTCTTCTATGTTACTTATTAAAAAGTTCATAGCAAAGAGAGCTGTAAAGAGACTCAGAAGGGAGAATTAGTATAAGCTACAAACTGTTTCACCATACTAACAGTATGCAAACAGATTTTATAAATATTAGAGCCAACTATAATATTATCAACATTTATTACAAGCTTGTGCTTGCAATAACTACGTATTTTAAATACTCTAAAATATAGTTAAGAATACAGATCCCTCTTCCTCTAATCTGTCTAAACACAAATATTTCTTTAAAAAAATTTTAACATTTATTCATTTTTGAGAGACAGAAAGAGCATGATTGGAGGAAGGGCAGAGAGAGAGGAAGACACAGAATCTAAAGCAAGCTCCAGGCTCTGAGCTGTCAGCACAGAACTGGACGCAGGGCTTGAACTCATCCACTGTGAGATCATGACCTGAGCCAAAGTTGAACATTTAACTCACTGAGCCACCCAGGCACCCCGAAACACAAACATTTTAACATAAAAAAATTTTTTAAAGAAATAGTGACCCTGCATTTATAACAGAATAAGCTTAATATTTCACCTAAGTAATGTTTCCAGGCCCATTAAGCTCATCTCTTGCTTTCTTAACACCATTTAACTTTTAATTTAGTATCTAAGATTATCATAAGAAATATTTTTTCCCTGACAAATATATGCTGTATCTTGCTGATGTCTACATGACTACCTCTTAGCAATCCCTTGTTTTCCTTTTCTAATGATCTGTTCTAAAGAATATTTACACTGATTGAGCACCTATGAACTCTACTCTTCCTTCCTTACACACCTATTTTAGTTGAACAGAAAGCATTTTCTTCTGGCTCTTGGCTACATATAATCATTAAATTTCAGAACTAAAAGAGCCTTACAGATGATCTAGTAAAAATTCCAATTTTACCAAGAAAAAAAAACAAATCACTGAAGGAAAGGTAATGTGACCAAAATGAAGTTATTTTAGGGTAGATACTTTTAAGTGAAATAAGATTTGGAAAAAAGAATTCAATGTAGTAATTCAGCAGTTAAACTGAAAAACTGACATCTCACTAAAATAATATTTCTCAAGTCCTTGGTTTTAAAAACGTTATTGATATTTTAAGTTTCTATATTTAAATTTGATTTTTTAAAATATTATTTTTAAACTTAATTCAAAATTTAAAACAATCTTACTTAAAGGCATCTTTAATTGCACATTAATTCAAACCAGGTTCTTAGTTTGGAATTTACATTGTCTTTGTAATTTATAGAACTTTCAGTACAATTATAAATGGAATTTAAGAAGCTAAGAGCTATTTATCATGTGCATCCTAGAATGAGTCCCTTCAAGTACTCAGTAGTAGCCTGCTACAGACAAAAGATTAAATGTTACAACTTCTAACTAGAGACCACAAGACACCTTCACAACAGTGTTACGGAAAAATTAAAGTTCAAGTATCCTAAAAATCCATATAAAGGAAAAAAATGTGTATATACACACACATTGTATATACAGAAAAGAAAAACTCCTTAAAATTTTATACTGCTGAAATTATTTCTAAGGGTAAGGTGAATGAAGTTTCTAATAACTGAAAAAGAGATACACACAGAAATTAAAAATAGGGGAGAATGAACCAATCAGATAAGGTTTACTTCAGATGCTAAAATTGATAATCAGTTTGAATAATCCGGAACTATGATTAATAGGTGGCATATTTTAAACTATCACAAGGAGCCAAATGACATGAATCAAAACCATTATAAGAAATATGGTTAATTGCTCATAAACTTATTTCCAAAATTTTTTATCCTTCATTTTGAAATAGCCTCTGGTTTGTCAGCATAGGCTCCTCAGCACAAGTTTCTCTAAACGCAGGGAAATGTAGCTCTCAAAGCGATACACCGCGTCAGTTACGTTGAAAGCCACAGATTTTCAAGGTAACTTTATTATTCCTCTAAACTCGGCTTCCACTTCTGTCATTCCCATCCTATCCAGGAAATATTCCTTAGCCCTTTGCAATTTCCTTTGGCACAAAAGGCGAACTCTTACAAACATATGAAAACTAAAATAGTGAGATGCTGTCAAGATCTGTCCAGTCCTAGTACCTACAGATTGCTTAAGATCAAACATTAATATTCCATGCAATTATTTTACTCTAGTTACAATCCATCTGGTTCACGGCAGATAGAGTGGCATTTCGATCACTTACAGCAGTAAGGAAAGTTAGATTTTTAAAAACTCTGCAACTGTCCATGACACAGTCTACATGGAACTTGTAAACAGGTACCTGGATCCAGATACCCACATCATGTCCACTCTCTACCACTGTCCTTATGGGAGAGTGGGAGAAATTTATAATTATTCAGGTGAAGATTTCAATTACTGGAACATTTTAAAAATACCTTAATCCCATTTATATCATCAAAATGGTAATTTAGAACCACTTTTACCTATTCATTAAATGACCATACCCTGGAAATATATTCTAGTCTAATTTAAAAGTAATAAAATTAAAAACTTTAACACATCCCTATAATTTAAAACTTTTTTAAAGCTAATTAATCATGGATTTTTTCCCTACCTTGTTAGTATGATTGGTGAGGTCTTTTTGAATTTCACTGAAAATCAGAAATGTATAATAGCATAAATGGAAATTAAGTTCACCATGTGAAACAAAATACTAAACATAAAGGTTATAAAATTTTAATATACTAGAGAAAACAGCAGGAGCCAAGGTGAAAGATTTGGAAGGAATTCCATCAATACTCTGCCAATTGTGGGGCAAGGTAGACATGTATTAAACTGTATTTTATTCTTCAGGTCTTCACACTATGAAGGAAGAAACATTATGAAACTTGACTTTGTAATTTTTTGGAAGCAATAAAGAACTGGTCTCACTTTCAGGTCAGCTTCAGCCAAATCTTAAGGGCTACAAGTTACCCAGAGTCTGGCAACAGTAACTTTTCTTCCTTGACCCAAGAAGGCAGAGTGCCAGAGGGAAATAGCAAAGAGTAGCACTATATAAACAGGGCAAGTGGCACAAGAGCAGAGGCAAGTTATATAACCAAAATATATTTTAAAATATGTTCATAACTCGTAACAACCTTTGCCTTTGGTTGGTTTCTTGTTTGGAGTATCAGTTGAAACAGTTAATTCAATATTATCTGGATCGCCTCCTTCCTCTTCAATAGCCTACATTAGAAAGAGAAGTTAATATGCTACACAATCTATCTAAACTTATTTTATAAAAACGAAAAAAAAATTAGCAAACCTCAAGCCTCAAGACATTAGAATTGCCAGGCATTTCATAAACCGACTTCAAAAAAGAGCAATTAAACTACACGAGTGTGAGAAACTTTCACGGGGAAATACCAGTAGGTACCAAAATCACATGGAGTTTTAAATTCTACCGAGTCGAGATAATTAAATATCACATATCATCATACTGAACAAAAGTCTAAAAAGTCTCAACTGCAGAAAAGTTGCTGGCTATGAAAGTATATAACTAAAAAGAGATCTAATTTCTATAATGCAGCCTTATTTCTCCTCTACTACAATTCCACCGCTCACTCAAATAAGCCAGAAAGCTAATCAGGGATGAAAAAGCAGATTACTGCTCTGATGCAAAAACTGAAAACCCAGCGGAAAACAAACCCTCTCTCTGACCCGCCCCTCAACTCCCACTACCAATTCCCCCCACAAGATGGGGAGGAAACGGTTGGGCACAATTAAACGGTAACTTCGCAGAAGTCACCAAAGTAACCAGTCCCTCTGAGGCCAAGAAATGCACGCGCTCACCACCGCCAAAGACTGGGGACCGAGCGCCTCCCGGGTCTCCACGATCGCCCTTGGGAGGCCGTGCCGGCCGGCCGCAGCCCTCACAGCCTGGCGGGGACGTCCCGGAGGAGGCAGGGGCGCGCACGGCTGCGACGGCCGGTCCCGGGCGCCTCGCGGGCCCCTCGCAGGCCCAGCCCGGCTCGCGGGGGCGGGGGCGCCGAGGGAGGGTCCTCACCCGCCCCGCACGCGCGGGCGCCGCCCGGGGCCTCCTCACCACGCCGCCCCGCGGGCCCCGGCGGCTGCCAGCGGCCGGGGGCTGCGGCGGAAGTGGGGGCTCCGAGGCGCGGCCTAAGCTCCTGTTCCCGGACCTCGCCGGGCCTCACCTGCTTGAGTCGGGAGACGAGCACAGTCTTCACTCCGGTGATGTCTAAGTTCCGCCGCTTCAGCTCGGACTTGAGATCGATGACCCGCAGATCAGTGATCTTTTTACCTTCCGCCTGACCCGAGGCGGCCGAGGCTGCCACAGCACCGGTAGCGGCAGCCATTTTAGAAGAGCAGCGCGCTGCCGAGGCAGCGAGTGGGCTGCAGGGCGGCGGCAGCAGCGCCAACTTCGACCCAGGCCTCGGCGGCCGCCGGCGCCGCGGAACGCTGCGCACAATGAGCCGCTGGCCCCGCCCCCTGTCCGCCACCCCAGCGCAACCTGCAGCCGCAGCCAGCACCCGGATGACGGGCGCGCGTGCGCACTGGCGCGGGGGACGGCACCCGGCGCGCTCTTCGGAGCCGGCCGCGGCCACCTGGGCGGCGCGACCCCTTGCGTGGGCTGGGAGGTCAGGCACGTCCAACCGCACCAACGTCCGCTGCGCCGCCGTTCTCCCGCCGCTTCGTTAGCCATTTTCTGGCAGCGTCTGGAGACTTGAGCAACAACAGTGTCAGGCACTCCTCGGCGTAGATAGTTCGCGTGTTACTCAACACGGACCAAGGGGCGTGTGCGAGCCCTGAACCTCCTCTAGGGAGATACTTTATCAGACGTGCTGAACAATCGAAAACATGTGGCCAGTGTGCACTAACGAACTAGGTTCCCCGAGTTCCAATCAAAAGGCTGGAAAGAAACCGCGGGGCAATTTTAGAAAATAACGTAAAGGGTTCTAAGTGTTATAAGAATATAAAGGGCCGGCCTAGGTGACAGGTCCCACTAACTGGCTCAGGCGGAAACATGCCTTCAGTCCAGGGAGGCTTAGTTTGTTTCAGGGCTGCCCCACTCACTGGATAAACAGGACAACTTCCCTCCCTCTGCTTTGGCTTCAGTTTATCCTCCTCTCCGTTGGACCTGAGGGCTCAACACGAAACTGATCGCTGAATGAGGAAGTTAGTTTATAAGTATTCGTGACCATTCTCAGACAGTGTTCACGGTTTTGTCCCCGCAAAACTTGGGATCCCAAGAACAATCACCATCTTCTTATGAGGGACCGGCCTGTACAAGTGAGTACCTATTCGTAACTTGAGTCAGTATTATCAAAGCCTAAGCATGTATGGAATAAAACTGTTCTATAAATTCCATACGCTGATTATGACGCACAAGTAATTATACTGGCATTTTCTGATTTTTTTTTTTCGGAGAGAGAGAGAGAGAGAGAGACAGCATGAGCCGGGGAGGGTCAGAGAGAGACGGAGACACAGAATCAGAAGCAGGTTCCAGGCTCTGAGCTGTCAGCACAGAGCCTGACACGGGGCTCAAACCCACGAACCGTGAGATCATGACCTGAGCCGAAGTCAGATCCTTAACCTACTGAACCACCCAGGCGCCCCTGGCATTTTCTGATTTTAAAACTTAAATTGACAAAATCTGTCTCACTTTGTGTTTTTTTTCCTGGTTGACCACACAAAAAGGAGAAAAACTGGACATCATAAAATAATACTTGACATTGGGGTAATTCTTTACAGTTAATAATGTGCTTTGACATGCAACAACCCTCTTAATCCTTCCGAATTCCGTGGGGTGAAATCTATGCGAGGCTTAGAGAGATTAAATGGCTTGTGCATGTTCACATAGCTGGTATGTGGCCGAACCGGTGCTCAAATCCAGGTCTCATGATTCCAAGTCCAGTTCTGTCCCTAGTACAGCTTGATTCACAGTGATAGAATTTTAGAACTCCAAGGATCTTAAGAAATCTGTTATAATCCTCACTTCTCTCTCTCTCTCTCTCTCAATAAAGATTTTAAGAAATTTACCTAGGGACCCACAACTAATCATTGGCCAAATTGACCCTAAACCTGAGATCTCATTTCCCACTAACTTTCCCTGCTTTCACCCTTTGTGAATACTTGTAAAGAGGGTTTATACTAATCAAAAGCTAATGTGATAGTTAAAGTGAGTGAGGAGTGAGTGTGTCTTTTTCTTTAAAAAAAAAAATCAGTAAAGGAATTATCTTAAAATGGAGATGTGTGCCTTCTGATCTGTTGCACTTGGGAAGGACACATCACCCGCCCAAATGCCAAGAATGTTTAACCTGAAACTCCTCGAGAAAAAATCAATCAGACGATTGTGGGACATTCAACAAAATGAAAGCTCTAGATTCTTCAAAAAAGCAGTATCCTAAAAGTAGTAAAGCAGTTCCAAAATAAAGAGGACTAGAGGGATTTGATAACTAAATTTTGTGTGTGATTGTTGTTTGGATTTTAGATCAAAAAGCTACTAACTGAAAAATAGATAAATTGGAGACAATTGGGAAATTTGACTGTATATTAGATTGCATTATTGTACCAATGTTAAATATCTAGAGTGTTAAATCATGGTTCTGTTGAATGTCTTAGTTCTTAGAAGATACTTGTTGAGGTTCTTAGAGGTGAAGAAGTATCTTTCTGTCTGCAATTTACTTTCAAATGGTTGAGGGAGAGAACAAATGTCGGGATGTGTTACAAATCACTAAACTCAATGTAGCAAGGTGTTAATAATTAAGGAGACAAATGTAGCACAAATGCTAATAATTAGGAAACGTAGATGAAAGGCATAAGGTTGTTAATAGTATACTGTTTAAATTATTTTTATAAGTTTGAAGTTATTTATACATAATACATAAATCTAATTTTTTATAATAGAATATAGGGTGGAGGAAAAATATTCTTGCACTTTTAACATAGAATATTTAATTTTGTCACTTAAAATATGATTTTTGGTTTTTGAAATTACTTATCTAAATACTTCATCTTTATTTTTTTTAATGTTTATTTACTTATTTTGAGAGAGAGAGAGAGAGAGAGAGAGAGAGAGAGAGAGAGAATCCCAAGCAGGCTCTGCGCTATTAGCACAGTGCCCAATGTGGGGCTCCAGCTCAGGACCTGTGAAATTATGGCCTGCGCCATAAATCAAGAGTTGGAAGTTTAACTGACAAAGCCACCTAGGTGCCCTTAAATAATTCACTTTATTTTTCCCCCTCCCCCTCGAAATAATTCACTTTAATTGGATGTTTCTTTAGTATGATTTTTTTTCAATCTTCATCTCTAATGAAATATGATTATGTGAAGGAACATGGTGCACTTATTTCTGCATCAAGAATACTACTTAAGGGGCACCTGGATGGCTCAATCAGTTGAGCATCCAACTTCATTTTGGCTCAGGTCATCATCTCACAATTCATGGGAGGCATGGAGCCTACTTGAGATTCTCTCTCTCTGCCCCTTCCTGGCTTACACTTTCTCTCAAAATACATAAATAAGCAAACATTTTTTTTTAAAGAACACTGCTTAAAAGGTAATAATGACATATTTTATTGTAGAAAGCCTCTTGCCATTTACTGAATACTTTTGCACTTCTTAAGTGTTTTGTTTTCATATAAGCCCATCTTTTAAGAAATATCTATTGAAGGGGCTCAGTCGATTCAGCTTCTGACTTTGGCTCAGATCATGATCTCCCGCTTTGTGGGTTTGAGCCCTGCATCAGGCTCTGTGCTGACAGCTTGGAGCCTAGAGCCTGCTTCTTATTCTGTATCTCCTGCTGTCTCTGCCCCTTCCCTGCTCATCCTCCGTCTCTCTCTCCATCTCTCTCTCTCTCTCTCTCTCAAAAATAAACATTAAAAACATTAAAAAAAAAAAAAAGAAATATCTATTGCATGTTTACTATGTGCCAAGCATGCCAGACTCTAGGAAGATCACGACTACCTAATCTCTCTCATTCACCATTGTGTAGGCTCCTAACGCAATGTAGACACTCAATAAGAAATTGCTTGAAGGAAAATAGGCACAATGCTCTGAGAGCCTATAACAGGAAATTTTAACCCTTATAGGGGTAGATTGAATGATTTTATTTTATGGTAGAAAAACCTTAGGTTCAAAATGTCAATAACTAGACCAAGAGTAGAGAGTTAGTAAAAGGAAGATTCAGTATGATTTCAAATCCATTGCACTTTTTATTATAACATCTTATTTTCCACCAAAGTTTATTTCCATTCCCAAAGAGAATTTCTTCCTTACTCCTGATGCTAAGCCCCAATCTATACTGTTCACTCCGTGTTTCTTTTTTTCTTTTTGAAAGACCTTAGTCTCTGCTTACCATCTTCCTAGCCAATCTCATTTTTTTTTTTACCTTCACTTTCAAATAGGCTTTAAAATCTTTCTCATCTTGAAATAATCTTTGCTTGACCTAGATATTTAGTGTTGGCAGCTGTTGAATTGTTGTGTTCTTCTCCTAATGGAAAGTGTATAGCTTCTGGTAATGACAGAAGCCATAAATCAGATAAATGCCCCCTCTGAAAATAATAAAAATGCTTGACAAAGTATAAAGTTCAAATCTTCTATTTTCTTACTGGTTTTTTGTCTCTTGTTATGTTAATTACTGTGAGAGGTGTGTTAAGAATTTCACAAGATACTATGTAATGAGCCACTCTTCACAGCCCCAGTGCAGCTCTTTTTGCCCATGGGCCCTGTCCCCATAGTTTAATAAAATCACCTTTTTGCACCAAAATTTAAAAAAAAAAAGAATTACATTGAGAATGTGGATTTGTTTGTAGAGCCGTCAAATGTGACTGTGTATTTTAAGACTTTATTAGACATATAGAAACATACAATTCTTACATCTTTATGTATTTTAACACTTTATTAGATACATAGAAATATACAATTGTATATAGAAATATACAATTCTTGCATCTTCATCCCTAATTAAGTGATCTTTTTATCTTTAGTGGTTTTTATTTTGCTTAAATGCTATACCAGATTTCTCTTGGTTAGTGTTTACAAAATGTGTCTTTTTCCAATCTTTTGCCTTTAAATTTTAGCATATTTTTAAAATGTGCTTTTCTAAGTAACATACACTCGTTGTTGTTGTTTTTAATCTAGACTGACAATTATTTATCTGAAATATTTGATCTGTTAATATTTAATGTGATTGCTTCTAGGTTTCCATGTATTAAGGTTCAAAGAAACAGAATCAGTAGGAGATATATCTGTGTGTGTGTGCCTGTGTGTATGTGTGTGGGAAGAGAAAGAGATCTATCTATCTATCTATCTATCTATCTATCTATCTATATGTATCTCACAATGATGGAGGCTAAGGAATCCCAAAATCTTCCATATGCAATCTGGAGTTATGTTTGGTGCATGGATTTTAAAAATGTATCATACTTGGGTTTTCTTGAACCCCTTGAATCTGTGGATCAAGAAGATTTCCTGGCCTTATTCCCAGGAAAGTCCATGGTATAATGCCAACCCAAATCTGAAGGCCTGAGGACCAGGGGAGCCAGTGGTATAAATTCCAGTCCAAGGGATAAGTTTGTTGTCCAAGCTCAATGATTTATAGGCCATCCTTCAGGTTTGTCTCTCCTCAAAGATAATATTAAGAGAATTATCATGACCTTGGAGTAGAGAAAAAAATATTTATGAGGACTAAAAAGCACTGACTACAAAGGAAATAATTGATATATTTGGATACATTAAAACTAAGAATTTCTGCTCATCCGAAGTTACTATTAAGAGAATAGAAGGCAAGGCATGGAGTGAGAGATATTTTTCACACATATAACAAACTGTGAGTTCATAACCAGAATCTACAAAGAATTCCTGCAAATTAAGAAGCCAATTCAGGGGCGCCTGGGTGGCTCAGTCGGTTAGGCGTCCGACTTCAGCTCGGGTCATGATCTCACGGTTCGTGGGTTCGAGCCCCGCATCGGGCTCTGTGCTGACAGCTAGCTCAGAGCCTGGAGCCTGTTTCAGATTCTGTGTCTCCCTCTCTCTCTGACCCTCCCTTGCTCATGCTGTCTCTCTCTCTCAGAAATAAATAAAAAACATTAAAAAAAAAAAAAAGAAGCCAATTCAGTAGAAAAAAAATAGTCAAGTCTTGAAAACATACTTCACCAAAGAGAAAAGTCAAATGGTGTAAACACACACACATATAAGTGATCAATCTCATTAGCAATCAGGAAATTATAAATTAAATCTACAGCAATATCTCTTTTTTTTTTTTTTTTTTTTACAAATAGTTTATTGTCAAATTAGTTTCTACATAACACTCAGTGCTCATCCCCAAAGTGCCCTCCTCCATGCCCATCCCCCCTCCCCCCCACATCCATCAGTCCTCAGTTTTTGTCAGCATTCAAGAGTCTCTCATGGTTTGCCTCTCTCCCTTTCCCCCACCATTTCCGCCCTTCTTCTCCCGCTTGTTCCTCCGTCAAGTTCCTCCTAATCCTCCTATACGTGCAAACATATGATATTTGTCCTTCTCTGCCTGACTTATTTCGCTCAGCATAACACCCTCAAGGTCCATCCATGTTGCTACACATGGCCAGATTTCATTGTTTCTCATTGCCATGTAGTATTCCATGGTATAGATAAACCACATCTTCTGGATCCATTCATCTGTTGATGGACACTTAGGCTCTTTCCATGTTTTGGCTATTGTTGAGAGTGCTGCTATGAACATTGGGGTACATGTGCTCCTATGCCTCAGCATTTCTGTATCCCTTGGGTAAATTCCTAGCAGTGCTATTGCTGGGTCATAAGGGAGTTCTATTGTTAGTTTCCTGAGGAACCTCCACACTGTTTTCCAGAGGGGCTGTACCAGTTTACATTCCCACCAACAGTGTAGGAGGGTGCCCGTTTCTCCACATCCTCGCCAGCATCTAGAGTTCTCTGATTTGCTCATTTTAGCCACTCTGACTGGCGTGAGGTGGTATCTCAGTGTGGTTTTGATTTGTATTTCCCTGATGAGGAGGGATGCTGAGCATCGTTTCATGTGTCTGTTGGCCATCTGGATGTCCTCTTTGGAGAAGTGTCTGTTCATCTCTTCTGCCCATTTCTTCACTGGGTTGTTTGTTTTTCGGGCGTGTAGTTTGGTGAGTTCCTTATAGATTCTGGATATTAACCCTTTATCTGATATGTCATTTGCAACTATCTTTTCCCATTCCGTTGGTTGCCTATTAATTTTCTGGGTTGTTTCCTTGGCTGTGCAGAAGCTTTTAATCTTTATGAGGTCCCAACAGTTTATTTTTGCTCTTGATTCCCTCAGCAATATCTCTTTATACCCCAGTTTGAATTCTAAAATCAAAGAGACTAACAATACCAAGTGTTGGCAAAGATATGAAGTAGTAGGTAGTGGGAGTAAGAGTACAAATGGATACAACCACTTTATTAAACAGTTTAGAATTATCTAGTAAATTTACAGAACCACATATCCTTGACCCAGATAGATCTTAAGTATAAAACAACAAGTACACCTAAAACAAATATATATAACATCAGAATTTGTAATAGCCCCAAACTAGAAACCTCAAATATCAGTTAATAGTAGAATGGATAAATAAATTGTGGCATATTCATACAAAGCAATCCTATACAATACTAAGCAATAATTGGGACGCCTGTCTGGCTCTCCTTTTAGAGCATGGGACTCTTGATCCCAGGGTCATGAGTTCGAGTCTCATGTTGGGCATGGGCCTACTTAAAATTTTAAAAATACGGTAATTATCACAGAGTAATTTTATAGTCTCATGCAACAACATGAATAAATCTAACAAAAATGATGTTGGAATAAATCAAACATGAAATACATATGGTACCATTTCAAATACAATATAAATTCCAACAAAACTATATTGTGGGGTGCCTGGGTGGCTCTGTCAGTTAAACATCCGACTTTGGCTCAGGACGTGATCTCACAGTTCATGAGTTCAAGCCCTGCTTCGGGCTCTGTACTGACAGCTCAGAGCCTGGAGCCTGCTTCGAATTCTGTGCCTCCCTCTCTCTCTGCTCCTCCCCAGCTTCCTCTCTCCCTCTCTCTCAAAAATAAACATTAAATAATTTTTTAAAAATCTATGTTGTTTAGAAATATATACTGAAATGGTAAAACTACATGCAAAGGAAGTCAAGGAAGTAACTGCCAGAAAACTCAAGAAAGTGCTGAAGTTTAATCAATAGGTAGGGGTTGGGATTGGCAAAAGCTGTGCAGGGCTTCTCAAGTACTGACAATATTCTATTCCTTGATTCTGGTGCAGTTATATGGATGCCCACCCACCTTATGATAATTTTTAAATCTGTATATGTTTTCCAGAATTTTTATATGTAGATTATATTCATGAAAAATAGGTCAGAAATTGAAGTCATGGGCTTTGGGGCCATATTAGCATAGATTCACATTCTACTTTTTGAGGTTTATAGATAGTTGTATCTTCTTATCTTGAAAACAAGGAAATACTATGTATCTCCAAATCTGGTTTTGAGGATTAAATAACTTATGTAAAATTATATAACATCTAACAAGTGCCCAGCCATTGTTAGTTCTTATTTTCTTTTAGTATCCACTAAACCCATGCTATAAAATGAATATAAAAAAATAATAGCAATAGTTGGGCACTTTGGTGGCTCAGTTGGTTCAGAGTCTGACTCTTGGTTTTGGTTCAGATCATGATCAGTTTGTGAGTTCAAGCTCCATATCGGTTTCTGTGCTGACAGCCAGGAGCCTGCTTGGAATTCTCTCTCTCTCTCTGCCCCTCTTCCCACTCACATTCTCTCTCTCTCTCTCATTGTTTCTTTCTCTCTCTCTCATCTCTTTCTCTCTCAAAATAGCTTCATATATACAAACAAAACCCAAATAGAAGATATAGTAGAATTTCTTTGCCCTAAACAATAAAATACTTAAGTTTAAACAACACAAGAAATATCCAATACATATATGAGGAAAATTATAAACCACTTTTGAAAGATTCAAAAGTTAACTTAAATAAATAGATATACCACATTTTCTGATTAAAAGGGTCAACATCATAAAGATGTCAAGTTTATACTATATCATCTCCTGTACTATCAAATCCTTTTTTCTGGGGGTATAACAAGTTGAATAGAAAGTTAGTTTTGAAGAAGAAACAAGCAAGAATCACCTAGAAAACCTGAAAAAGAACAGTAATGAGCAAGTGAGCTAGGCCTACCCGATATTTTATGTAGCTAGGCCTACAAAAAAATACTTATATTTAAGACAATTGGTATTGACTTGTGAGTACACAAACAGAACAATCTCAAGAGCCGAAATCCACAAATAGGCTGAGTTCCATAAAGAAATTAAGACATTGAAGTTTAAGATTTAAGCAGCACCTCAGAAGTTGAGATTGCTGGCTCCTGTGTGGTTCAGTCCATTAAGTGTCCACCAGGCTGAGGTCATGATCTCACAGTTTATGAGTTCAAGCCCTACATCGAGCTCTCTGCCTTCCTCTCTCTCTGCTCCTCCCCAACTCATGTGTGCTCACTCTTTCTCTCTCCCTCTCTCTCTGTCAAAAATAAACTAAAAAAAAAGTTGAGATTGCTTAAGAAAAAAATTTTTGGCATAATTATACATTTATTCATGCTTATAGTGGTACATAGTGCGTATATGTACCTATGTCTCCAGGAAGCCAGGCACAAGCCATTCACTTAACACTAGAAGGCAGAAGCATCCAGAAGACATCATCTCAGATGAACAACTCCCAACAGCTCAAACTGACTTTAAACATCTGGGTATTTCCCCCAAGGGAGTGTGCTGTTCCTGGAGGTACTGCAATACCAGGTTCATGCATTGAAATGGACAAAGGACATTCCTATAACCCTGCTCCAAAATCCATTTACTATATTGTCCTCAGAGGATGTATCAAATATTAAACCGATAAGAACAAATACTACATTTGATCTTAGCCAAAAGGCCAAGAAGTGATTGCTTAAAATTTCTTTTAGTTTTGAAATAATTATAGATTCACAAGAAATTACAAAAATAGTACAGAGAGTTTCCATGAACACTTCATCCAGTTTCTCCAAATGATTACACCTCTTGTAACTCTACTATAATATCAAATCAGGCATTGCTATAGGTACAACGTGTGTGTACACTTCTATGCTATTTTATCTCATGCACATCTCCTACAAAGATTCTTTTTTTTTAAATGTTAGTTATTTTGAGAGAAAGAGTGGGGGAGGAGTAAAGAGAGAGGGAGAGAAAGAATCCCAAGCAGGCTCTGTGATGTCAGTGCAGAGCCCAATAAGTGCCTCGATCGCACAAACTGTGAGATCGTGACCTGAGCCGAAATCAAGAGTCAGAGGCTTAACCGATTAAGGCACCCAGGTGCCACATCATGCAAAGATTCTTGAGGCACTTCAATCAAGACCCACAACTATTCTATCACTATAAATACCTACCTTGTGGGTGACGGGGTGGCTCAGTCAGTTAAGCGTCCAACTTTGGCCCAGGTCGTGATCTCACTATTCGTGAGTTTGAGTTCCGAGTCAGGCTCTGTGCTGACAGCTCAGAGCCTGGAGCCTGCTTCAAATTCTGTGTCTCCTTCTCTTTCTGCCCCTCTCCAGGTTGCACTATGTCTGTCTGTCTGTCTCTCTCTCTCTCTCAAAAATAAACATTAAAAAAATCAAGTATATCCCTTGTACCACTCCTTTATAGGCATACCCACTCCTTTCCCCCACCGACACAACTCTAACCCCTGGCAACCACTAATTCTCCATCTCTACAATTTTTTTTCCTCTGGAAGAATGCTACATAAATGGAATTATACAGTATGTGATCCATTGAAATCATCCTTTTATTACTCCTCATACGTCCCTTGAGATCCAAGCTGTTGCATATATTAATAGTATGTTCCTTTTTATTGTTGAGTAGTATTCCATTATACGAATGTGCCACAGTTTGGTTTTTGTGTGGACTTAAGTCATTTCTCTGGGACAAATGCCCAGGAGTGTCAATGGCATATCAAAAACAAAAGCTATGTATCGCTAATATAAAAAGAGCTTCCGAAAGTAGAGAACAAAAGGTCATGTTATATGTGTTTCATTTTTTTTTCAATAAGCTGCCAAACTTTTCTAGTGTTGCTTTACCACTTTATATTTCCACCAACAATTTATGAAACATCTAGATTTCCCACATTCTTGCCAGTGTTTGGTACTTTCACTTTTTAATAATTTAACTATTTTATTTTATTTTTTTTAATGTTTTTTATTTATTTCTAGGAGAGAGAGAGAGAGACAGCATGAGCAGGGGAGGGTCAGAGAGAGAGGGAGTCACAGACTGAAACAGGCTCCAGGCTCTGAGCTGGCAGTCAGCACAGAGCCCGACGCGGGGCTTGAACCCACGAACCGCGAGATCATGACCTAAGCGAAAGTCGGACGCTTAACCGACTAAGCCACCCAGGCACCCCTAATTTAACTATTTTAATAAGTATATAATGGTGTCTGATCAAAAGTTGGGATTTTTAATAACTAAAGTGAATCAATTTCTAACACCAGGATAAATTCCAAATGGACCAGATATTTAAATATAAAAGATAAGGTCATACAGGTCCTGGAAGAGAACACTGGTGAATTCCCAGTTGCTGGTAACCCCTGATCCAATTTCTGTTACTATAGTTTTGCCTTTTCCAGTTTGCCATAAATCCATACGATAAATGGAATCATATCGAATGAAGCCTTTTGCTTCTGGTTTATTTTACATGGTTTAATGCTGTTGAGATCCATCTGTGTTCTTATATATCATTACTTCCTTTTGTCAAATATCTGAACAGTATTCTACTCTATGGTTGTACCACAATTTGTTTATTCATCAATCAGTTGATGGACATTTGAGTTGTTTTTAATGTTAATATTATGAATAAAGCAACTGTAAACATTAACATACAGGTACTTGTGTAGATATATGTTTTTATTTTGGAGGGGAGTGGATACCAAAAAAGGGTAGTATGGTAATTGCATATTTAACTTCAAGATGAAGTTCCAAACTATTTTTTTGATATGGTATTTTGCATTCCTACCAGCACTATCTGAGGGTTTCAGTTGCTCTAAATCCTAATTAACACTTAATATGATCAGTCTCTTTTTTGTTGACCATTTTAGTAGATATGTAGTGGTGTTGTCTTCATTTGCATATCTATAATGACTAAACTTTGGACATGTTTTCATGTGTTAATTTGCCATCTGTATGTGAGGAAATGTCTGTTCAAATATTTTGCTCATTTAAAAAATTGGGTTGTCTCACTATTAGTGTGTTTTAAGGTGTTCTTTTTAGGTGGTATGAATATAAATCCTTTTTTAAGTTGTTTTTTAATGTTTATTTTTGACAGAGAGAGACAGCAAGAGAGAATGGAGGAGGGGCAGAGAGAGAGGGAAACAGAATCCAAAGCAGGCTCCAAGCTCTGAACTCCAAGCTGTCAGCCCACAGCCCAATGCAGGGCTCAAACTCATGAACCATGAGATCATGATCTGAAGTCAGACACTTAACCAACTTAGCCACCCAGGTGCCCCTATAAGTCATTTTTTTATATATGTATCTTTTGAATACTTTCTCTTGGTCCTTACATCATACCATCATTTTATTAGAGGTGCTTTTTTTTAATGTTTTATTTATTTCTAGGAGAGAGAGAGAGAGAGAGAGCGTGAGCAGGGGAGGGTCAGAGAGAGAGGGAGTCACAGACTGAAACAGGCTCCAGGCTCTGAGCTGGCAGTCAGCACAGAGCCCAACGCGGGGATCGAACCCACGAACCACGAGATCATGACCTAAGCGAAAGTCGGACGCTTAACCGACTAAGCCACCCAGGCGCCCCTAGAGGTGCTTTTAAATAACAGAAGTTTTAAACTGTGAGGCTGTCCAGTCTATCATTTTTTTCATGATTCATGCTTTTTGCATCTTAGCTAAGAAATATTTGCCTAACCCAAAGGTCCCCAAAATTTTCTCTGATGTTTTGTTCTAACAGTATTAAGGTGTTCTTTTATTCAAGTTTTAAATAAGGAGTCTCTACACCCAATATGGGGCTCAAACTCATAACCCTGAGATCAAGAGTTGCAGTTTCCACCAGATGAGCCAGCCAGGTGCCCCCCATCCCCACCAAAGTATTGAGTTTTAACTCTTAAGCCTCTGATTGATTTTGAGTTAATTTTTTATAAGGTGTGAGGTAACAGTCAAAATTCATTTTAATGCATGTGGAAGTATAATTGTCCCACCACCATTTGTTGAAAAAACTATTCTTGGGGTGCCTGGGTGGTTCATTCAGTTAAGTGTCCGACTTTTGGCTCAGGTCATGATCTCACGGTTCATGGGTTCGAGCCCCACATCGGGCTCTGTGCTGACAGCCAGCTCAAGAGCCTAGAACCTGTTTCAGATTCTGTGTCTCCCTCTCTCTCTGACCCTCCCCTGCTCACACTGTCTCTCTCTCTCAGAAATAAATAAACATTAAAAAAAAGAAAAGAAAAAAGAAAAAAATATTCTTACTGAATTACCTTGGCAACATTGTTGAAACTCATTTGATCTATTTCTGGACACTGTTGTGCTCTATTGAGCTGTGTCTATCATTACAGGATTGCTACAGGGTCTTGATTATTGTAACCTTATGATAACTCTTGAAATTATTGTGAGTCCACAAATTTGTTCTCCTTTTTGAAAATCATTTTGCTACCTGAGATCCTTTACATTTCCATATAAATTTAAGAATCAGTTTTTCCATTTCTACCAAAGGTCTTACAGGATTTTAGTTAGAATTATGTTGAGACTAAAGATCAATTCAGAGAGAATTAACATCTTAACAATATTCCCAAACATATACATGGTATTTTCTCTCCACTTAGTTAAATCTTTTTACTGTCTCTCAGCAGTGAATAATAACCTTCAACATACAAATATTGCATATACTTTGTTCGATTTAGTCACAGATATTTCATGTTTTTGATGCTATTGTAAATGGTATGTTTTTTTAGATTATTTATTTATTTTTGAGAGAGACAGAGACAGCATGAGTGGGGGAGGGACAGAGAGAGAGAGAAAGAGAGATTATTTATTAAAAAATAATAGTTTTTTTAAATAAAATTTTAATAAATAAATAGTTTATTTATTAAAAAAATTCTGGGGCACCTGGGTAGCTCAGTTGGTTAAGCGTCTGACTTCAGCTCAGGTCATGATCTCACAGTTTGTGAGTTCGAGCCCCATGTCAGTCTCTGTGCTGACAGCTCTGAGCCTATAGCCTACTTTGGATTCTGTGTTTCCTTCTCTCTCTCTTCCCCTCACCCACTCATGCTCTGTCTCTCTCTCTCTGTCTCTCAAAAATGAGTAAACATTAACATTTTTTAAATTTTTAATGTTTATTTTTGAAAGAGAGAGACACACACACAGAGTGCAAGCTGGGGAGGAGGCAGAGAGAGAGGGAGACACAGAATTGGAAGCAGTCTCCAGTCTCTGACTGTCAGCACAGAGCGCAATGTGGGGCTCAAACTCACAAACTGAGAGATCATGATCTGAGCCAAAGTCGGACACTTAACTGACTGAGACACCCAGGTGCCCCAATTTCATTTTTCAATTATTTGTAACTAGTATACAGAAAGCAATAGGTTATGGTACATTGATCTTGTGTCCTGATACCTTTTGAAACCTACATGTTATAGCAACAATTTTTAGTTTCTTTCTTTACTTTCTAGATAAACTCTAACTCTTCAATCCATGTGACTTTCATTTCTCTCTCTCTCTCTCTCTCGCCTTATTTCACTAACTCAGACATCAGTGCAATGGTGTATAGATGTGGTGAAAACACTATTTCTACGGTGTTCCAGTTCTTAAGAGGAAAGCATTTGGTCTTTCAATGTAAGTATGAGTTAGCTATAGGCTTTTCATAGATGCTCTTTACCAAGTTGAGGAACGTCCCTTCTATTCATAGTTTTCTTAGAATTATTATCATAATTGAATTTTGAATTTTGTTAAATCATTATTCCGTATTTATTGAGATGATCATATGGTTTTTCTTTTTTGGTCTTTGATATGGTTAATTATATTGATTGATTTTTGAATATTGAGTCAACCTTGCATTTGTGATAAGCTCCAATTGGAAAATTAAAACTTTCCTTAAAATTGCTTTTGTTCCAGAGTTATATATTATCATTTTAAGATTGGCGAGTTATATTAATTTTTTTGTTAGAGTTTTTTTTTTAAGTTTATTTAAGTAAGTTTTTCTTTAAGTAAACTTTACCCCCAACATGTGGCTGAAACTCACAACCCTGATTTAAGAGTCATGAGCCAGGCAGGAGACCCATTGTTAGAACTTTTTGATCTATTTTTATGGGACATGAAGTTTTCTTTTTTTGTAATGTTTCTATCTGCTTTTGGAGTCAAGGTAATGCTGGCCCTGTGAAATGACTTGGGAAATGTTCCTTTCTCTTCTATTTTTGTTAAAGTACATGTAGAATTAGTATCATGTTTTCTTTAAATATTAGGCAGAGTTCCTCATTGAAGCCCTCCAAGTCTAGAACTTTTCTTGTGGGACATTTTAAGTACAAAGTCAATTTCTCCAAGATATATGGCTCTTCATGTAATTTGTTTCTAATGAATTAGTAATTAGTAATTTGTGTGTTTTGAGGAATTTGTCCCTTTCACTAACTTATCAAAAATATTGCCATACCTTATTCCAGGTGGAATAAGAAATTTTATGTTTTTCTAAGAGATCAGTTAATATATAGGAAAGTGCCTTTTTTTCCCCATAAGACTTTAGGTTGGCATGGAGATTAAAAGTTTGTTAATTTGTGTTGTCAGTATATCCTCATGCATTGCTGATTGGAGAGTAAATTGACCTGTTTGGAGATCTTTTGGATGATGGATTAATATATATACTGCTGTGGAAAGATCTATAGGATCTATCTTAAAAATCAAACAGAACTAGACACCAGAAGATAGTTTGAATGGTATGCTATCATTTGTAAGGGAAAAATAATATGTATAATTCTACATATAAACATATAGACAGATCTGGAAGACTACAGAAGAAATGGTTAATGGTTGCTTCATTGAGGTATAATTTTGTTCTAGTCCCTTTGGGCAGCTATAAGAAAATCACCGTAAAGAACAGAAATATTTTGCTCATAGTTCTGGAGGCTCAGAAGTCCAAGATCAAGGGGCCAACAGATTCAGTGTCCGGTGAGAACAGAAAGGATGAAGAGAACTCTCTGGAGCCTCTTTTACAAGAGCGCTAATCCTATTTGTGATGACTTTGCATACATATGAATTGTGGGGGACAGGGAGGGGGCACAAACATCCAATCTATAGCAAATCTACATACCATTTAAAATACATAATTTAATGATTTTTAGTAAATTGATCAAGTTGTGCAACCATCCTCACATCCAGTTTTAGAACATTTCTGTTACACCAAAATAATCCCTCATGCCCATTTGCAATCCTCCTTGTTCTGACATCCAGCCCTAGGCAACCACTAATATACTTTATATTTTGAGAGATTAGCCATTCCTGGGTATTTTGTATAAAGGAATTATACAACATGTGTTACGCATCTAGCTTCTTTGATGTTTATCCATTTTGTAGCCATTAGTTGTTTGTTCCTTTATATTGCTGACAGTGTTCCATGATATAGGTGTAACTACCACTTTATGGTTATCTCTACAGTAGTTGATAGGCATTTGGATTGTTTCCACTTTGAACTATTATGAATAATGCTGCTATGAACATTTATGTATAAGTCTTTGTGTGGACTTGTTTTCACTTTCTTGGATAGACATCTAGGAGTGGAACCTCTGGATTTTATTGTAAATTTGTGCTTAATTTCTAAGAAACTGCCATAGTAGCTGTACCATTTCCACATCCATCAGCAACATATAAGGATTCTATTTCTCCGTATCTTTTCCAACACTTGTTATTGTCTGTCTTTTTTATTATAGCCGTACCAATCGGTATGAAAGGGTATTTTGTTGAAGTTTTAATTTGCATTTCTCTTTGTGCCTCTTTCCATATGCTTGTTCCAGTCATTCATATATCTTCTTTTGTAAAATATCTATTCAAATCTTTGCTCACTTATAGTTGGGTTGCTTGGGGATTTCTCTCTCTCTCTCTCTCTCTTTCTCTCTAGAGACAGAGCAAACAAGAGAGGGACAGAGGGAGAAAAAAAAGAGAGAATCTTAAGCAGGCTGCACACTTAGCATGGAGCCTGAAGGTGGGGCTCATTCACAACCCTGGGATCATGACCTGAGCTGAAATCAGGAGTCAGATGCTCAAACAACTAAGCCAATCAAGATCCCCTGGGGGAGTTCTTTTAAATTTCTATTACTACTTTTTCTATGTATGGAATTTCTAATTATGTTGTGTATCCATCTATTCTTGTTTTATTTATGTTTTATAATTTCTTATTTTTCATAAATAAATGTTACTTCTTCATTGATCTCTTTGAGGATCTTCAGTATAGTTATATTTTATTTAGTTTTTTATTGAAAATTTCAAGAGACAAAAGTCGAAAAAGAATATAGTGAACATTCATGAATTTATCACATAACTTAATATGTCTCTCATCTCTTTTATAAGGTTGATTCTCTAGAAAACCTAATCTTGCATTACTCAAGACATAGCTATTGAAACTCTTCTCACATATAACAATTTTCCCCATACACATGGTAATACTCGAATAGTAGTGCTTCTTTATGTCATGCAATAACTGATGTCTTTATGACTAGTAGCAGTGTGTTCTAAAATCCATGGTCTTTGTCTTACCTAGCTTTGGGATTTCAGATAAGCTGTACATACCAACAGGACAAGTGGAGGGGATGATATGCAGGAGATTTTACCCTTAGAAGAACCCTCTTACAAAGCTCTTGTCTTGACTTGGTGAGAGAGCGTATGGCCCTAAACCTCCTAGAAGGTTTTTTTAGTAGGAGATTATGAGATAGTTTGTTACCAGACTCACAGTTTGACTTCTATGTCAGAACTCCCTCTCATATGTTTACTTTTAGTTGAGCTGTTGACCTCCTCCCTCCCTCCCTTCCTTCCTTCCTTCCCTTTCCTTTTTTCTTTTCTATTTAAGTTTTTTTAAGTAATCTTTACACCCAGCATGCGGCTGGAACTCACAACCCAAAAGTTAAGAATTGCATGTTAGGAATGTCTGGGTGACTCAGTTGGTTGGGTGTCCAACTTTGGCTCAGGTCATGATATTGTGGTTTGTGAGTTTGAGCCCCCCATCAGGCTCTGTGCTGATGGTTCAGAGCCTGGAGCCTGCTAAGGATTCTGTGTCTCCCTCTTTCTCTGCCTCTCCCCTGCTCATGTCTCTCAAAAAAAACATTAAAAAAAAAAAAAAAAAGTCGCATCCTCTACCAACTGAGCCAGCCAGGAACCCAAGCTCACCTCCTTTCTTAAAGAATTCTGGATCTCCCTGTGGTGTAGGCCACCTCAGCTTTCCTTTTCTTCATGAAACTCACTATAATAATTATGGTAGGGATGTTGTTAAGAATGTTTACTGTCACACGCTGTCCCTTCAATATAATATCTCTTTCAGGTCTCAATGTAAGGAAAATTTCTGCTTCTTCTGAGATATTACCTTCTTGACTATCATGACTCTTACAGCTGATTACACTCACTTATTGGCTTTGGCCCAAAAGGAATCTAAAGCTAAATTTGCAGCTCACATCTAAAAATTGTCCAGGATTCTATGGTATGTATTTCTTGCATCATCTCATAATTACTTCAGGGTCCATTTGGTTATCCTCACTTATTTTTAATTGTTTTTCTAAAGTGTTAATCTAAGTTTCTATCCTGACATCATTGTGTTCCTGTAAACTATCACAAGTACCATTAGAGAACAGGTTTGAGAATATTTGCACGCACAAGTAAAAAGATGGTTCATTTAAAGTGGCACAAATCGAGAGCTCATGACCTGAGCCAAAATCAAGAGTCAGCCACTTAACTGACTGAGCCACCCAGGCACTCCTCTGCTATTTTTGTGGTGTTTTTTGGTTTTGTGTGTATTGGCATGTGCGTGCATATTTCTCTTTTGCCCTCCTTTTACCATTTCTCTCATTCTCCCAACCCCTATCTTTAGCAACCACCAGTCACCAGTCACCAATCTGTTCTCTTTATCTAGGAGGTTGTTTTTCTTTCTTTAGGGTACACATATAAGCGAGATTATATGGTATTTGTCTTTCTTTGTCTGACTTATTTCATTTAACATAATGCCCTCAAGGTCCGTCCATGTTGTCACAAATGACAAGATTTCCTTCTTTTTTATGAGCTAATAATATTCCATTGTGTATGTATACCACAATTTCTTTATCCATTCTTCCATCAATGCACATTTAAGTTGTTTCCGTATGTACTGTAAATAGTGCTGCAAAGAATATAAGGGTGCATTTATATTTTCAAGTTAGTGTTTTTGTTTTCTTTGGATAAATACTCAGAAGAGGAATTGCTCAATCATATGTTAGTTCTATTGTTAGTGTTTTTAGGAAACTCTGTACTGTTTTCCACAGTGGCTGTACCAACTTACATTCCTACCAATAGGGCACAAGAGTTCCCTTTTCTCTACATGCTCTCCAACACTTGTTATTTCTTGTCTTTTTATGCTAGTCATTTTAACTGATGTGAGGAAGGTGATATCTTATTGTGGTTTTGATTTGCATTTTCCTCATGATTAGTAATGTTGAGCATCTTTGCATGTGTCTGTTTGCCATCTGTGTGCTTTCTTTGGAGAAATGTCTATTCAGGTCCTCTGCCATTTTTTCATTGGATGGTTTGGGATTTTTTTCCTATTGAGTTGTATGAGTTTTATATATTTATATATAAATATAAATATATATATATGGATGTTAACCGCATATCAGAGATAAGGCTTGCAAATATTTTCTCCCATTCACTAGATTGCCTTTTTATTTTGTTGATGCTTTCCTTTGCTGTTCAGAAGTTTTTTGGTTTTTATGTAGTCTTAAGTGTTTATTTCTGCTTCCATTGCTTTTACTTTTCGGTGTTAGGTTTTAAAAAATCGTCACTAAGACCTATTTTAGAAGGGGTGCCTGGGTGGCTCAGTCAGTTAGATGTCTGACTTCAGCTGAAGTCTTGATCTCACAGTTCATAAGTTCGAACCCTGCATTGGGCTCTGTGCTGACAGCTTGGAGCCTGAAGCCTGCTTCAGATTCTGTGTTTCCCTCTCTCTGTGACCCTCCCCTGCTTGAACTCTGTCTCTCTCCAAAATAATTAAACATTACAAAGACCCATTTAAAAACACATATCACCTATGTTTTCTTCTAGTAGTTTTATGGTTTCAGATCTTATGTTCAAATCTATTTTGAATTCATTTTTGTGTATGGTGTAAGATAACGTTCTAGTTTTATTTGTTTCATGTGGCTGTTCAGTTTTCTCAGTACCATTTATTGAAGAGACTTAATTTTACCCATTGTGTATTCTTTTTTAAATTAAAAGAAAAATGTTTATTTTTGAGAGAGAGGATGCAAGTGGGGAAAGGGCGGGGAGAGAGAGGGAGACACAGAATCTGAAGCAGGCTCCAGGCTCTGAGCTGTCAGCACAGAATCTGACGCAGGGCAACTCATGAACAGCAAGATCATGACCTTGAGCCCAAGTCAGATGCTTAACTGACTAAGCCACCCAGGTCCCCCTCCCCGTTGTATGTTCTTGAGTCCTTTGTTCAAACTTAATTGAACATATATTTGTGGGTTTCTTTCTGGTCTCTCTATTCTGTTCCATTACCTATGTGTCTGTCTTTTTAAAGATTTTTTAAAGTGTATTTATCTGTTTTGAGAGAGAAGAGAGAGGCAGAGAAAGAGAGGGAGAGAGGATCCCATGAACCATGAGATCATGACCTGAACTAAAATCAAGAGTCGGATACTTAACTGTCTAAGTAAGCCACCCAGGTGCCCTGTCTTCCTCATGATTTTCTTAATAACATTTTCTTTCTCTAGCTTAATTATAAGAATACAGTATATAATACATATACACAATATGTTTTCATTGATTTTTTAGATCATCAATAAGATTTTTGGTCAATAGTAGGTTATTAGTAGCCAAGTTTTGGGGGAGTCAAAAGTTATACATGGATTTTAGACTGCGTGGGGGTTTGGTGTTCTTAAACCTGATGTTATTCAAGGGGTGACTATAATAGAGTTTGATATCAAGGAGCACAATGTCTCCAACTTTGTTTATCTTTCTCAAGATTGCTTTGGCTATTCCAGATATTTTGTGACTCCATACAAATTTTAGGATTGTTTGTTCTGTTTCTGTGGAAAATGCCATTAGAATTTTGAGCAGGATTGCATTGAATCTGTAGATTGCTTTGGGTAGTATGGACATTTTAACAATACTAGTTCTTCCAATCCATGAGCATAAGATATCTTTCCACTTATTTGTATCTTCCTACATTTTTTCCCTTAATTTCTTATAGTTTTCAGTATACAAGTCTTTCATCTTCTTGGTTAAATTTATTCCTAGGTATATTATTCTTTTTGGTGCAACTATAAATAGGATTGTTTTATTAATTTGTTTTTCTGATAACTTGTAATTAGTATATAGAAATGCAACAGATTTTTATGTATTAATTTTGTATCCTGCAACATTAATGAATTCATTTATTAGTTCTAACAGTTTTCTGATAGAGTCTTTAGGGTTTTCTATATACAATATTATGCCATCTGCAAATAGTGACAGTTTTACTTCTTCCTTACCAGTTCAGATGCTTTTAACTTATTTTTCTTGTCTAATTACTGTGGCTAGGACTTCTAATACTATGTTGAACAAAAGTGGTGGGAGTAGGCATCCTTATGTTGTTCCTGATCTTAGAGGAAAAGCTTCCAGATTTTCTTTCTTTCTTTTTTTTTAAATCTATATTTATTTTTGAGAGAGAGAGAGACTGAGTGTGAGTGAGGGAGGATCAGAGAGAGAGAGACACACACAGAATCTAAAGCAGGCTCCAGGGTCTGAGCTGTTAGCATAGAGCCAGATGTGAGGCTCAAACTCACGAAGTGTAAGATCATGACCTGAGCTGAAGTTGGATGCCCAACCTACTGAGCCACTCAGATGCCCCAGCTTCCAACTTTTCAACTGAGTATGAGGATAGCGGTGGGCTTGTTGTTTATGGCCTTTATTATGTTGAAACACATTCCTTCCACGCCTGCTTTTCTGGGCATTCTTTATATCATAAGTGGTTATTGAATTTTATCAAGTGACTTTTCTGCATCTATTGAGATGATCATAAAATTTTTGCCCTTCATTTGTTAATGTGATATCACATTGACAGATTTGCAGATGTCGAACCATCCTTGCATTACTGTAATTATTCCAACTTGCTCATGGCGTACAATCCTTTTAATGAATTGTTGAGTTTGATTTGCTAATATTTAATTGAATGTTGTTGCTTCTATGTTCACCAACAATATTGGCCTGTATTTTCTTTTCCTGTGGTATCCCTATCTGGTTTTGGTATCAGGGTAATGCTGGCCTCATAAAATGAATTTGGAAGAGTTCCTTCCTATTTTACTTTTGAAAGAGTTGGAGAAGAATTGGTATTATTCTTTGAACATTTGGTAGAATTCATCTGTGAAGCTATCTGGTCCCAGATTTTGTTTATTGAAAGGTCTTTGTTTTATTGATTCTATTTACTTGCTAGTAATTGGTGTGTTCAGATTTCTTGTTTCATGATTCAGTTTTGATAGTTTATAGGTTTCTAGGAATTTATCCATTTCTTCAAAGTTGTCTAGTTTTTTTTCATTTCATTGATTTCTGCTCTTAGTTTTCTTCTATCTAAAATATTAAAAGTTAATTTTGTTTTCCAGAGTAGAGTTTATGTTATATATAAACATAACAACATAGTACATAGATGTAACAGGTCTCAAATGATTTGTGTAAGTAAAATTTCAAGCACGATGTCTTGAACACAATTAAAGATGAAGAGCACCCCCCCATACACACACACACAAAAGATGAAGAATCATGCAAAAAGACAAGGTACCATGAGTTAAAACCAGCAGGAAGACCAAATAGGAGACAACAATTCACAGGGATTGCAAAATTGTATTTATCAGGCATAGACTTTGTAAAACAACTATGATAAGTGACAAAAATCAAGCTTGCAAATTTTTGTAAGGAGTTTTAAACTATAAAAAATTAACAAAGCTGATGTAGGGGAAAATAAAAATTCCAGAAATGAAAATACAATACAAAAAAAATTTTAAATGGTTTATTATATTGGTCACAATCTAAAAGGAAACTATGTGACTAGAATAAATTACAGAAGAAACTATCAAGAATGAAGCTGGGGGGCAGTTAGAAAATAAATAAAACAATATAAAAGACGAGACATATCACCTGCAGTGAGAGGATCTGACATATTTAATTGGAGTCCCAGAAGAAAAAGAGAAGAAATGGATCTGACACAATCCTCTGAAGACATGATTGCTGATAATCCACTAATTCAAGATGCCTTACAAAGCCCAAACAGAATATATAAAAATAAATTCTCACTTAAACATGTAACAGTAAAACTTTAGTTAATGAAGACAAAGAGGAAAATGTTGAAATAGCCAGGAAAAAAAGCCAGATTAGCTTTGAAGAAGTTTAAACTCACCACTGATATCTCAGTGACAAGAGCTTCAAAAGACAGTGAAATTATATCTTCATGGTACTGTGAGAAAATTACTATCATGCTAGAAATACTTCAATAATGAAGGCAAAATTAATAAATTTTTAAGGAAAGTAAAATATTTGCCCATAGAAAATAATCATTAAAGAGTGTTCTAGAAGTTGTTTGTCATGCAGAAGGAAATCTTGCATGAAAGATCAGCTGCAGAAAGCAATGGAGATCAAAGGAAATGATAATTATGATGATAAATCTAAATCACATTGTGAAAATAGGGGGTGTGACAAAATGATAATGTCTGTGCCATTTAAATGATACAATTATAATACATGACAAAAAATAGCATAAGTGATGTGTATGCATGTGTCTGGGGGTATATGTGGTAAATGTTGTTCAACCATTTATGGATTCTTCCCCAGGAGGGAATAAATGTAACAATATTAGGTGTTAAGTAAGGGTTACTGTGGTAATTTCTAAGGTAACTACTAAGAGAATGAAACAGAGTGTAACCACACTGAGTTGCCACTTTCTACCTGCTAGGATGGCTATAATTAAACAGACCGGTTAACAAGTGTTGGCAAGGATATGGAGAAACGAAAACGAAAACTCACATATTGCTGAATGTACAATCGGGCAGCCACCACTGTGGAAAAGTTGGATGGTGTTTTGAAAAGCTAATCTTATAATTACCATATGACCCAGCAATTCCACTCTTGGGCATACCCAAAAGAATGAAAACAGGGACTCAAAAAGTTTCTTGTACATGAATGTTTATAACAGCATTATCCATGGTAGTTAAGAAGTGGAAACAACCTCCATCTCCATCAAGAGATGAATGGGGGCTTCTGTATGGCTCAGTTGGTTAAGTGTCTGACTTCGGCTCAGGTCATGATCTCACAGTTTGTGAGTTCGAGCCCAGAGCCCAGCATCGGGCTAAGAGCCTGGAGCCTGCTTCCGATTCTGTGTCTTCCTCTCTCTCTGCCCCTCTCTCATTTGCACTCTCTCTCTCTCTCTCTCTCTCAAATAAATAAACATTAAAAAATTTTTTAAAGAGACAGATGAATGAATAAATAATTTTGGAATTTTATAATTCCTCTTCAGTTTTGGGGATTTCTTTTCTTTCATTATTTCTTCTCTCCATATTCTTTGTTCTCCCTTCCTGGAATTTCTAATAGATATTTTACTTCTAGAATTGATCCTCTAGAACTCTTACCATGTCTCTCATGTTTCTTTGCCTTTTTGTCTTATATCCTGGAACAGTTCCTTACCTTTATCTTTCAACTTTTCTATTGAATTTAGTTTCAGAACCCATCATTTTAATTTGTAAGCATTCTTTCTTGCCTTTTTTAAAGCATCCTTTTCCTCTTAGAAGGATGCAGTATCATTTTTAATGTCTAAAGATATTAGAGGTTTAAAATATTTCCCCCCTTACTTGCTATATTACACCTACCCTCTTTTAAAATGTTTATCTTAGTTTCTTTTATGTTACAGTTTTCCCCTCAAATATCTGGCATATCTTGGTGTGTCAATAAATGTTTTTAAATGACATAATACTGCAAAACTAATGCAAAGTCTGTACAGAAGAGTGATGCCTACTGCTAGGCAGGTGTGGGCAGGTGCGGCCTAGAAGTATTTGGTATAGGTTGTCATACAAGCTGCTCTAGTTCTCCTCAACTGGTTCCATCTGTTTCTTTTCAGAATTGCCATCCTTCTTTTTTAACTTCAAAGCCTAAATGCCATATATTTTTTTACATGGCTAACAGAGGCATAGAAAGTTTGACCTTGACACATGCAGACTTAAAGTTAATCTCTCTTTTATTTTTAAGTAACCTTTACATCCAACGTGGGTCTTGAACTCATAACCACAGCATCAAGAGTCACAGGCTCTACCGACTGAGCCAGCCAGGGCATCCTGATTTTTTTTTCTCTCTCTCTCTTTTCTTTTTATTTATCCATTTTGTTTCTCAGCTTCCCTTGTTTTGGGCCTAAATATCTAGCCTCTGGTGTATTCAGCAAGGCATTCTCAGCTCCTTCATTCATAGCCCCTCTGGTAGTGTTTTGTGGTATAGACTTTTCCACTCTGCTGAACCAGTTACTAGTTCTTTATCTGATTTCTGTCTTCCAGATGTTGGAGGGGGGGATAACTCACTTGCTAACGACCTGCTCCCATTTTTTCTTGGGAGGGGGGTTGTACTTTTTTTTTAAACATCTTTTTTGTGTGGGGGGGGAGGGGGAGGGGGAGACAGAGGATCCAAAGCAGGCTCCACACTGTGAGTGCAGAGCCCGAAGAGGGCCCAACCTACAAACTGTGAGGCCATGACCCAAGTGGAAATTAAGAGTCTGCCACTCAACTGACTGAGCCACCCAAATGCCTGGGTTTGTACGTTTTTGATTCCTTTATTATTTCTCAGGATGATGTTGAAGATGGTAGACACATATGGCCAGTCTATTATCCTTTACTGCAAGAGAACATTTAGTTGACTGATTTTTAAGGAAAATTTTCTGTTTGAAGATCATCTTTTTAAAAATATTTATTTATTTTGAGAGTGCAAGAGTGAGACCAAGAGAACACAAGCAGGGGAGGGGCCAAGAGAGAGAGAAAGAGAGACTTCCAAGCAGGCTAAGTGCTGTCAGCACAGGGCTCCACACTGGGCTAGATCTCACAAACTGTGAGATCATGACCAGAGCTGAAATCAAGAGTCAGACGCTTAACTGACTGTCCTATGCAAGTGCCCCCATTTGAAGATTATCTTAAATGTACATATTTGATAAAAAAAAAAAAAGCTAGAACTTTAGATGGTCTGAAAAACAAACTTAATGTTGAGATGTTTAAGTAGTTTTTTTTCAGCAGGTGGCACTCTTTCCTAGTTTAACTCAATCCTAAGTGACTGAAGGTTTCAGAATAGAAAGATTTTATTTATCTTTATAATCCAAATAAATAAGATTTCAGAGTTTGGTCATCATTAACTTTGACCAGTTCATATTTTCAGAACTTAAAAACCTTGAGCAAATTTCAAAATAAGATATGAAATGAAAATCTCTAGTAGTCTTCCCAATGTTCTGAAATAGTAGTGTAATAATGACTTATGCTCTATGAAATAATAATATATTAAAATCTTACTAGAGGCACTGAATACTAAAGTCATTCAGATTCAAGTTGTAAAATATTTTTATTTATTTAAAAAAATTTTAATGTTTATTTTTGAAAGAGAGAGAATGAGTAGGGAAGGGGCAGAGAGAAAGAGGGAGACTCAGAATCCAAAGCATGCTCCAGGCTCTGAGCTGTCAGCACAAAGACGGGGGGCTCAAACCCACAGACCACGAGATCATGACCTGAGCCAAAGTCAGAAGCTCAACCCATTGAGCCACCCAGGCACCCCAAGTAACACCCTTGCCTGCATTGGCCGGGAATCAAACCTGGGTCAGCTGCTTGGAAGGCAGCTATGCTAACCACTATGCCACCAATGTTCAAGTTGTAAAATATTTTTAAAAACCTTCTTTCATGATATGGGCAGTTTCATTTAATTCTCTTCTTTTTACTTCTGAATAGTCCCCCGTTATATATTATATATTTCAAATCTACTGTATTATCTAAAAGCTAAAAAAGCACAGTCTCTGTTTGCAATCCTATAACCCACAATTATACTCAAGATACATGTTAGACAATTAAAGATACTCCAAAATGGTTTGGAGAAAAGTTTACATGATCTGTAAGTAGCAAGCAAGTAGATAGAAAAATTTTTACTTCCTGTTCTAAATTTACAAATAATGTGGCAATATGTAAATCACACTTGAAATTTTAATATTTACAGAGTTGGTTTAAATCTTACTAACAAACTGAAATGTTAGCGCTCTGACATTGGTGATTATGTAGCCTAACATAGTGATCAGAAACTTGTGAATTTTTTAATGCTAACAGAAATGAGTTCTTCAAAAACTTAGGATTTCATTTTTTAAGTTTATTTATTTGCTTTAAGAGAGAGAGAGAGAGAGAGAGTGTGTGTGTGTGTGTGTGCATGTGGGAGGGTCAGAGAGAGAGGGAGAAAGAATCTGAAGCAGGATCCATACTGTTCGTACAGAGGCAAGTGCAGCTCTAGAACTCATGGCCTGAGCCAAAATCAAGCGTCAGATGCTTGACCCACTGAGCCACCCAGGCACCCCCAGAAATTATGGATTTTAAAAATAGCGTTGCAAAAACATTCAAAGTATTAAATTAATCTAAAACTTCAGTGGTAAACCTATGACCACCTTTGACGAAGAGTATATAAATTCTGGTGATTAACAGACTAAACTAGTAATGAGAACAGTTGTCAATAGATTCAGACACCTCAGTTGTGCTTCTAGGCCTATATGACCAGGGTGGGTGGTGACTTTCCCTTTCATTTTCTTACAGTTTTTTTTTTAATATTTTTATTTATTTCTAGGAGAGAGAGAGAGAGAGACAGCGTGAGCAGGGGAGGGTCAGAGAGAGAGGGAGATACAGACTCTGAAATAGGCTCCAGGCTCTGAGCTGGCAGTCAGCACAGAGCCCGACGTGGGGCTCGAACCCACGAACCGCGAGATCATGGCCTAAGCGAAAGTTGGACGCTTAACCGACTAAGCCACCCAGGCGCCCCCATTTTCTTACAGTTTTATTTGAAGATGTAACTTCACAGAACCAGATGACCTCAAATTTCTGGCCAGAATTAGGCCAGATATCCAGAAGTATTTCAGGATACTTGAAGTTTCAAATGCTTGTCTACAAAATTCCAGGCATTCTATGTCTCCTTCTTAGTCCATAATTTGTTATTCACTTTTTGAGAAACTGAGCCATATGGATAGTATTAGTGCCTTGTAATTCAAATGTATCTTGAAGGTTGCATTCCAAAAGCAGTCAGAGAAACTTAAAAAATTACAAAGTTACCAAAATTGTACTTTCTGACGTTATCCTTCCACCAAATAAGTCAACTTTTTTAAAAAAAAACTTTTTAACGTTTATTTATTTTTGAGAGAGAGACAGAGACAGAGCATGAGTAGGGAGGGTCAGAAAGAGAGGGAGACACAGAATCTGAAGCAGGCTCCAGGCTCCAAGCTGTCAGCAGAGAGCTGACACGGGGCTCGAACTCATGAACCGTGAGATCATGACCTGAGCCAAGGTCAAACACTTAACTAATGGAGCCACCCAAGCATCCCAACTCCTCAACTTTCAGTATATAATTCAAAACACTTTTATTAGATTAAAAAATGACTTCAAAATAGTTTAGTAGTAGGAAAGAAGCTCCGTGTCTAATGACTTTTCTCTTTCTCTGTTTTTCTTCCTCTGTATATGTAATAAAGATTATAATCTTTAAAGTCTGTTTTATAACCTAATAGCAAATTTTATATACAAAGTTTTAAATCATTTTTTTTTATTTTAGAGAGAGAGAGAGAGAGAGCGTGCACAAGACCAAGGGGGGAGAAAGGCAGAGAGAGAGAGAGAGAGAGAGAGAGAGAGAATCCCAGGCAGTCTCCATGATCAGCACAGAGCCTGATGCAGGGCTTGATCCTGAGCTCCTGGGATCATGGCTTGAGCTGAAATCAAGAGTCAGACACTAAACTGGTTGAGTCACCCAGGCAGCCCTATTTATAAAGTTTTAATGAGGTCCTGTACTGCCTCAACTAAATCAGCAGTGTTGTAGAATCTATAACAGTTTCTTTTCAGTTTCAAGTTTCAGTGATATCCTTGTACATTAAATGGAAAGTAAAATGTTGTGAATCACTAAGTATTTTGACCAGTGCATTTCTTAGGTCCTTTTAATTCTTCCCAAACCTTTTCATCTGAGGAAATGTATTTACTGAAGTAATTACATACAGCAAGTTCCCAAGGTCTCCCTAACTCATTACATTAAATCTCCAAACTTTACTTCATTTTCCTCCTGAAGAGCTCACAAAGCTGACCACATAATCAATTACTCTCACTTGCAAACTCTGTAATTGTGAAGTATGCAATGGTTGGTGGGAAAACCAGTCTTTCTCTCTGACTTCGGTAATTTGTAGAAATTTTCCTTTTTCCCATTTATTACAGGTGACCCAGCTCAGGATTCTGTATTTAAAGCAAGCTTCTCAAACTCCTGCCTACCAGATAGGCAGACACTGCTGGCCCCTGTATGCAGGCTAGTTTGGTAAGCATTATTTTGCTGCAGTTTCAGGCAAACAGAATTTGGTTTGGACTATATGTTGAGTAGCTGTGATCTTTCCACAGGAGAGTAAAATTAATTTTTGGAAGGGTTCAAGTAATTTGATTAAGATTAAGGATTCCTGGCTTCTGAGTGGCAAAAATAGAGACAGGAGCCCCATCTCTTTATTCTGTAAATTTAGTAAGTATTTATTGAGCAGTATTTTTCTGAGGGGAGGACATGGTTTTTTTATTCTTAGGTTTATTTTGAGGGGGATGACAGGTATATGTAAATATAACACTTCTAACAAAAGTATATGCAAAGATTGAAAAGAGTGCAAAAGCAGGAGTGATTATTAGCTCTATTGTAAGAACAAGGGACCAAGATAAGGAGATGCTTCATGGAGGAGGGCTTTGAAGAATGCATAAGAGTTTGCTAAGCAGATAAAGCAGGGATGAGGGATATGGAGAAGAGAGCGGGGCTATTTTTAAGACAGAAGGAATAGTAGGTGCCACGGCACTACTGGGAGATACTGGATATATATATTTTTTTTCTGGAGAACTACAAGTAGTTTGAGAAGTTTGTCGAGGTCTAAGCAGGGGCAGGGAGTAGGATGGTGGGAATGGGTGGTGTGAAATGGCTTTGGAGAATCTGGATTTTGAAGAGCTTGATTTGACAAGCTAAAGACTTATGAAAGTGAATGTGAAGGAAGATACTTGAAGGATTTCAAACAACTTAGTGTCTCAATCAGTTCCTACCATACTCTGAGAGTGGTTCAAGGTTGCACTGGGAGTGTGGGATAATTGTGGTGGGAGCAGAAGCATAGAAATCAGGAAACTGTATCAGGTGAGGGATCTCTCCTACCCCTATAATCTATAATCTACCATTATTACCTAAATACAACTTCCTGGCACCTGTCCTCTTAGTCATACCCCCTCACCTCCTTTCTGTTCTGGGTTTCCTGCCTTTGATTTGTTGTCTACCTACCGTCTGCCATGCCATCGTGTTAGTGACTACTCTGATTTTTTATCTCTCTCCTAATTACTCTCCACCTAGCCATTCCCAAACTTGCTGCCTTAGTAGATAACCTTACGTAGAGTTTCACAGAGACATCAAGGTCATTCAGTGAGCAAGCCCTGGACTGCCCCCTGAAGCTAACAGATTTAGTTCATTTGTGCAATCCTTTCCTTCCTCTCCTCACTTGTTTCAATAAATGGAGTATATCTCCTATTCAAGGCTAGTTCTTCCATTTGAGCTTTGAATCTCATTTCCTCTGTCTTCGTTGAGCATCCCTGTATTTCTATTATCTTTCATTTCTTTTTTTCTGCTGCTTTCCTCCCTTCAGCATACTGATAGGATTCAAGCTTTCCCTTTCTCGATTCCTTATCCTGATAAATATAGGAAAATTTGTCTTTTTCCATTTTTCCAATTTCATGAAAAAGTACCAGTCCTTATCTATGTGCAATGTTCAGTCCATTCTAAGCCAGGACTTCTCAACTGGAATATTATTGGCATTTGGGGCCAGATAATTCTTTGTTGTAGGGGCTGTCCTGTGCATTATAGGATAGTTAGCAATGTCCCTGACCTGTAAACATTAGATACCAGCAGCATCCTCCCAGATGTGACAACAAAAAAATATCTTTGGGCATTGTCAAATCATCCCTGGGGGTCACAATCAACCCTGTTGAGAACCTCTGTTCTAAAATGTACGATGGTTGCTGAAACTACTCTTGTTTACAGATCTCCTTATTGCCAAACTAATGGACATTTCATATCTTTGATCACCCACTTCATCACTGAAACTCTCTTTCTCAGTTGACCTGTCACCTACTTCTTTGTTTTTTTCCCCTTTGTTTTTGTTCTGGCCCATCCTTATTTTTCTGGGACTTTTCTTCATTCTTCAACTCTTAAAATATCACCCTTCCCCAGGTATCTGTCTTTTTACTCTTATATTCTGGGTGACCTCATCAAAATTATTGCTTCAGCGATCACAAGTTGTTTCCTGTAAAATCTCTGTCTTGAGCCCAGACTTCTCCTGAGTTCCAAACCCATATAATCAACAGCTTACTGGAATGTCACTTTGGCTAAATATTAGACACCTCAAACACAACATGCCCAATAAAGAAGTAATTATTTCCTTTCAAATTCCTTTCTCATCTCACCAAAAGTCCCAAACCCCAAAAGATAGGTTTTGCTATCCTTTTTTCCTGAATGGCACTTCCACCCAACCACTTTCTGTAAATCTGGCAGCTTCTGAGATTCCCCTTCTCCTTCACTCCAGTTAGTTATTTAATCTTCTTCTTGTATCTATTCCCTTTCTTCTTGTTCTCATTTCCACCATCTTTGTCACTTTTTGCTTGCCATTTCAACTGGCCTTCTCTTCTCTATTTTTGTCCCTTTCCAACCCATGCCCTACTCTGCCTATATAATGGTATCTCTGAGAGTCTCTGATTATTACCCCTCCGGTTGATTTCCTTTAATGGCTTTCCATAGTTTTAAATGTAAAATAGTTCAAATTCCTCATGTTAGGAAACACAGCCTTACTTAATCCGCTTCTATTTTTCATCCCTCATCTCTTAATTTCCCTTAATTTCTCTGCACAACACATTTAGTAGATCCTATTAGAGAATTTGCTTCTTGCTGTTTCTTTACCTTAGTGTGTACTGATCTTTTCTGCCTGGAATGTCATCTTTATTTGCTTCATTTGACTGTCTTCATTTATGTTGCAAAGTTTAGTTTATACATCACTTCCTCTTGGTTTAATTACAGTGTTCCATCTTTGTATTCTCAAAGCACTACTATACCACCCTGTTCCTTCGACATTATAATGTAAATATTCTATACCTACATTTATGTATTTATTTTGAACATGTGTTAGAGATACCTCTGGGAGATTAAAGTGGAAATGACATATCCGGTAAAATAGCCATATGGGTCGAGATAAGTCAGCACTGTCCAAAGAAGTATAACGTGAGCTACAAATGTAATTTTAAATTTTATAGTAGTTATATATTTAAAAGTAAAAGAAACAGGTGAAATTAACTTTAATTGTATATGTTACTTAGCTCCAGGATTTCTCAACTGCATTATTAACATTTTTGGCCAGAAAATTATTTGTTGTGGAGTCTGTTCTGTGTGTTGTAGGATGTTTAGCAGCATCCCTGGCTTCTTGTTAATAGATGTCAGTAGCTATCCTTCCCCCAAGTTGTGAACACCAAAAATGTCTCCACTTACTGTTAAATATCCCAGAGGGAGTGGACAAAATCATCCCTGCTTGAGAAACACTGATTTACCCTAATATAACCAAGATATTATTTCAATATGTGATGAATATTAAAAAATTATTGAGATTTTTACAAATTTTTGTATTATATCTTTGAAATAGATGTATATTTTTGATTTACAGCACTTCTCAACTCATACTCGCCACATTTCAAGTGCTCAATAGCTACATGTCTACTTTCTTAAAGAGCACAGGTTGAGAGCTTGAGAAAAAAGTTTAGGTCTGGAAATATTGTTCTGGAAGTACATGATTTTGAGAAGTCATGAGTCAATAACAATCGAAACCATGGCAGTAAATAAGATAGTCTAGGTAGAATTTTATATTTAGAGCAAGAAAATAGGAGGGTTGAGGAAAATTCCTGCTCCAGTGCTCTTCCAGTTTTCCCACAAAATCTGTGATCTTTTCTTTTTTTCTTTTTTTAAAATGTTTATTTTTGAGAGAGGGGGAGAGAGCATGAATGGACGAGGGGCAGAGAGATGGAGACAGAGGATCTGAAGTGGGTTCTGTGCACAGAGTCCATGTGGAGCTAAAACCCAAGAACCGTGAAATCATGACCTGATCCGAAGTTGGATGCTTAACAGACTTAGTGACCCAGGTGCCCCTATTATTATTTTAGAATATTATCTTCACACAACAGTATAGAGAACATAAGTGAACTAAAGAAAACAATATTGCGAAAGATAGGTTGATGACAAAGAAAGGGAATTAATGTTTATTGAACACTTAATTGGTAAATAACGTTCACAGCATTATATAAACTGTCTTATTTAATCTCACAAGAACACTTTGAGGTAAATAATGTTATCTCTATAAAGAAAGAAACAATTTTCTTTGGCTTAAGATGCCCTTTTATTTTCTTTTTAAATTGAAGTGTAATTGACATTTTTTTCTTTCCTTTATTTTGGGAAAGATTTATAAAGGTATAATGAATCAGACTGCTGTTAACTGGTATCATCAGGATTTGAATGGAAGTCTGACTGATTCTAAAACCTATATTCTCCTTCCGTACATCCTCCTAATGCACACAATGAAGCAATTGCTATTTACTGATTTTCATAAAATAATTAAGAAGGCATAGGTGATTGTACAATTAGTTCCCAGGATATCTGTTACCACTTTTAATGTGATTCTGAAAGCAAATTCACCGTTAAGAGCGGGATGCTATGATCTATGTCATTAGCGAGTATGATTTGGGTGTCATTTTTTGTGTGACGGTAAACCGTGCTTTTGTTTAAATGTACTGTTAAGTGTAGTCAGTAATTCTGTGGTTAATTGTACTTTTTAGTTACGAAAAAATTAGCTAGTAAATAGTATTTTGCTTAAATGTAGAACACAATCACCAAGGAAAATAAAATAATGAGCTTTATGAAATCGGCTTCGCTAACAGACTTCATAAAGCGAGCACAAAGGGGGAGGGCTGAGGAAGAGGGGGCGGGACATTGAGAAACAGGAATCTGAGCAAGCGCAGAAACAGATACTAACGGAGGCGTGAAGGCTACTGCTTTCTCACTTTCCGAACTGTCGTAAAGACCCAGAGTGTCGTGCTCGCTCGGTAGAGGAGGGATTGGTTAGGCGGCGGCAGCGGCGGCGGCAGGAGAACAGCAGCAGTGGCGGCGACGGTGGCGGTGTTCGGTCTGCGCAGCACAGAAACGCCCGCAGCTTCGGGGAAGGAGTTCTTGTGGGATCAAATCAGGCGTTCTGAACCCAAGCCGGGGGAAGTGGGCCGAACCAGGCGCTGCCGCTCGTACGGTTTGGTGGCGGTGACAGACGCAGCTCTTGACTATAGGGGCCTATTAGGCCGAGATCTGAAGCGCAGATCACTGGCTCTCGACGCATCCTCTTCCCCTCTTCCCTCTCCTGTCTTCCTTCCGGGGCCAGTGATTCCCGGACCCTGGGAAAAGGGTAGCTAATGATTAAGGTGAGGGGGCCGGGGGGAGGGGATCGATTGGAAGCCGCGCGTGCGCGCAACGGGGGAGGGGCCGGCCTGGAGGGGAGAAAGAGGAAGGGCTGCGGCCGCGGAAGGCTGGGGTCGGCGACCGGCCGGTTATTGCTGGCTCCATAGTGACTTAGGGTCTGGGTCTCCGCAGTAGAATTAATTGTGTTCGAGCAAAGCATTCGTCTACAGACACACCCACACCCCACAGTAAGGGAGAGTGGGTGAGGGGATTTCTTTCCCTCTTTGGACTCTCCATAGAGTCTGGGAAGGGGACTGAGGACTGAGGCGTGGGAGTGCGATTTGACAATGGAGCGATGAAGGTAACCCGCACCCGGGGTGTTGGAGGGCGTTAAGTCAGCCCTGACGGTTAGGGAGTTGTCTTCTTATGTGATCAAGGAAACGTCCGCGGAACAGCAGAAATCTAGACGCGTCAGATATTTGTGTAGAGTTGGTTTGGTCATTAGAAAAGAAGCTCGATATTTTATTATTGTCCTTAGGTAATTTATTAGAGACAGTGGCAAGGCTGTAGTGGAAATATCTGTTCTGTACTGTAGAAATAGAGGTTTGTCATCATAGTTTTTAAATAGGCTGTAATAGATCTTTACAGATACTTCTTAACGCAAGTCCCAAGTTTTAGTGCTTAAAAAAATACCAGGAAGTGTAGGGTATTCATTTAATTTGTTCATGTTCGTAGTGTGAAGTGGCTCCATTGTATTGTGTGCTTTCCTGTTTTTTTATTTATGTGCAATATGAATTTAGAACTCTCTGGAATGGTAAGGTGCCAGCTGACATAGACTTCATTTTATAGTTGTTTTAGCTTTTGAACATGACTTAATACATACTTTTTTTTACTTGGTATTTTTATGTTTAATTTTCTTGTTTAGGGACCTCTTCAACCAAAAAGAACAGCCTGGGGAAAAAAGCTGAGGTCCCATTTCCTTTCGTGTCTGTGTGTGTGTGTGTGTGTGTGCGCGCGTGCGCGCGCGCGCTTTCAAATATTAGAATGTGATTTCGATATTACATGGAAGTTCTGTGATACTGTTTTTACTCAACTTTATTTTGGTGAAGAGCTACATTTTGATAGTTACTATATGTTTCTTTGTAAACATTTTCATGTCAGTATAAACTGTTGCTTTTCATACTAAACAGTAGTCTTTGGTTGTGTTTGTGAAACAAAACAGGATGAGAAAAAGCCCTCTTACTCTGAAAAAAAATCTTTATTTTTAAAGCCTTGAATTATTTTACTTTTGCCCACTTCTTCTCATTTAACCTTGGACAGATGACATTTTTCTCCTGCTCATTTGTTTGCCATCTGAGATTCAGAGTAATATTCTAAAAACTGGTTACGGTGTTTGTGAATTCGTCTGAACAATATTGTAAGAAAAACTGGGAAGAGTGGAGGTGCTCTGGGAAGAGTGGAGGTGCTCTCCTTGTTTACAGAGGTGGTGGATCTTATATGTGTGGCTCTTTATTTTTTAAGTAATTGCTACACCCAATGTGGGGCTCAAACTTAGAACCCCGAGATAAAGATAAACCCCATTCTCTACCAACTGAGCCACCCAGGTGCCCCGTTATTTTCATTTTAAAATTTAAAGTGGGATTAAAAACTCTGACTCAAGTCAACTAAATTTTTTAGACGTTTTATTATTTAGCCAAAGAGGGATTTCTGTAACATGCTTTACTTAGAGCATAAGTCTATGTCTATGTGTCTTGTTTTGACTTTTCCCCCTTTGAGCTAGGACTTCAATAGGAAGAAAAAAGTGACAGCATTAAAAATGATAGTAATTAAAGTTATGTTAGTAACTTGACATTAACATTCTGTGGGTGACATTATCTTATGAAAGAGTATAAGGCTGGAGATAGGAGATCTGGATTTTAGATCTAGCTGTTCATTGATAGGTGACTTTATTGATGACCATCCTTGGCTTCAGATCTCTTTCAGTTGTTAAATGAGAAGTGTGGGAGAACTTTCTAGTTTTCTCTATGTCCTAATTTAATGATTCATATTTTTAGTTAGGTTCTTTTGGTACTTAATGGTGTATTCATCATTATTCAGTTCCTAGAAAGAAGTGCCATACTGAGGGTATAAATCCCTTCATGTTTATATTAGGCAGAAGAAAACCAAAAAACACGAGACAGCCATGTTTGTTGTTCTAAATAATGCTTCTCTCCCATTTTAGATATTATATATGATTTAATAGCTCTCATATGATCCTAAGAGATGGAACTTTGTTTTACTTCTGGTAATGCTCTTTAAATCATCCTGAATAATTTTTCTTTCAGAAACCTGTAATTGTTCAGTTAAAGTCCAGAATTATGCTTGAATGCCTTACACCTCTGTTCTTTCTTTCCTGATCCTGCCAATTCTTGGTAAGAGCTGGCCCAGGTTTCTACAGGTATTCAATCATATCATTACATGCAAGTGAGCTACACATGTTTAAAAACAAATACTAAATTGAGCTTACATTTTAAATAAGGGCACTGCATTATTATTTAGTTACTCAGTATGTATTTATCAAATGTCTCATGTTCTCAGCATTGTTTTTGGTCTCCAGTGAGGAAGGCACTTTGCCTTCAGGGAGTTGTCATTCTACTGTGGGAAGCGTAATAAACAGAAGAGTTTGAGGTAGTGGTGAGTGCCATGAAGAAAATAGGACCATGAAATGAAGAATGAATGAAAGTGGAGCTGTACTGTAGATTGAGTGGTCTAACTTCTTTTTAGAGGTGATGATTTGTGATCAGTTACTAAAAAGAATCAGCCATACTGATAATGTGGAGGACTCTTGCAGACAAAGGGAACAACAAATGCATTGGATTGCGTTTGATTCTGGAGAATCTACAAGTTTAAGTTGTTTGGTTTGTTGTAAGTGTTAGGCTTTTCTGTAATTCCTGATGGGCAATGTAAAAAGAAAAGTTAAAAATATTTTACACGTAGCAACCAAATGTAATGTGTTGACCTTGTTTAAATCCTCACTCAAATCGATTGTAGGAAGTCATTTTTGCAACACTTTGGGGGAAATATGAATGTGAAAAGATATCAGATATCATGGATATTAGATATCAAGGAATTATGTTAATTTTGTTAGGGATGATCACATTATGTTTATGTAAGCATCCATTGATGATTCTTGCCTCTATTGATCTTTTGATCTGTTGATCTTTGATGGTTACAGAATGCTTGTTTTCAAACTCTTCCAACTCCTCTATCTTATCAATGGGCCTTCTGTTGTATGGAAGAAGCACTCTTTTACATGTTATCAATATGGACCTATGTACTCCCTGTTTTATTCAATGGATTATAAATCCATTACTGCCTTTACTTATTTTGATGCTCAAATTATCCCACATTTGTCCTGCAGGAGCCTCTCCACCCTGGCTCCTGTGTTTTTTGACATAGCTAATTTTTTATGAGTACTGTATTTCCTTTCTCTCTAGCACAACAAGATGTTCAAGCTCATCTTATATCTTTCCTGTCTCAGTATTGGAATCAGCTATTCTCTAAGGAGCCCTGATTCCTTTTAGTTGGGAGTCCAGTTTGCTTTTGAGTTATCTGTTTATATATAGAAATATTCTCTTTCCTGGATCAGGACATCCTCTGAGAAACCTAAACTTAAATTAGATGTTGATAGTGGGTTTATATTTCTATGAAGACTTTATTTATGAAGTAAATAAATGTAGTAATTGATTTACTATAAAACATTATATTTCTATTTTTTTGAATAAGTTCTGATTTGATCTTAATTAGGATCAGATGAATTAGAAATAATAAAATGTTATTTTACTTTGTGTCACATTGCATATGTTGAGGGTTTAGTCACTTAACTTAAAAATGACCAGGTGTACATACTTCATAGATTTTAACTAAGTCATCCGACATTCTAGTCTGAGGAAATTGTTGCTTTTTAGCTAGCGTTTTAAATGAGATTTTTTATTATGATACAGAATAATGCTTCAAATATGAGTGGAAACACATGCACATTTTTCTTGAAAGTTAACTGTTACAACTTGGAATGTTTCACAGCCATTCTTTCACCTGTGTATGGGTATTTGCTTCATTTATTTATCTTTTAACCCTGACTTGTAAGTATTTTTCTAGACAGTATTTTGGGCTTTTTGTTTTTTAAAACAAGCTCTGTCCCGTTTTATTAAAGGAAAATTTTGTGTGATTTGCTGTTCACCAGTCTGTTTTGGCATGTCTAAGGATATCAGAATCACCTGATCAATGATAGCCAGTGTGCATACTCTGCAGTTCTTTCCCACATGCTGTACCAAGTTCAGTGTTATTGCCATTATAATGATGGACACCATTTTTGGCCAAACATGGTGTAATACTCTATTTCAAATTTCCTCAAGGCTGGGCAGTTGTTGGCATTTTCAGCTGCTTGTACCCCAGCACATACTTACACTTTTCATAACTCGTTGGAGACAGAGGTGATTAACTCCAGCGACTTTTTTTGTCTTCTTTGCGGCCGCCATCGTCCTGCCTTAGGTGCAGGACAGTGCTAACCAAGACAGCCATCAAGTTACCAGACAGTATTTTGAATGGTTTTTATTTAACCAGTCAGTATTTGAGGCAATTAATACGTGTACATGGTTTAACATTTTTTTAACTGTTTATTTATTTGTGAGAGAGAGATCCTGAGCAGGGAAGGGGCAGAGAGAGAAGGAGACCAGAATCCAAAGTAGGCTCTAGGCACCAGGCTCCCAGTTGTCAGTACAGAGCCTGCCGTGGGACTCAAACCTACGAACTAAGAGATCATGACCTGAGCTGAAACTCTCAGGGTGGTTTTTTTTTTTCTTCTGGTATTTACGTTCATGTTTCTAAATAGTATGCTTATATGTCTACTTAACTACTTTTGATATCAATTTTTTTAAAAAATATATATTTAAGTTTTAAAGATAAAAGCAATACAAAGGGTACCAAATTCATAAGATACAAGGGTTATACAGGGAAAAATAAGTTTTCCTGCCATCTCTGTTCTTTTTCCTGGAGCTATAGTTCCTCTTACTATTTTATATGTATATAGCACAGCAATATGGCCTCTTGTGGGGGAAGGGGTCTGCAAGTGCTTCAGAAAGTTGGCTGGGTTAAATGAAACTGTTTGATAACACTAAGTTCTTCACTACTTAACTGTTGACATTTGCAGTGATACTACAAACATGGTGATGGGCAAAACTGCAGGCCCTGCAGTGCATAGTAAGATAATGGCTAAAAGTGTACTGTTAGTCAATAGATTTTTCATTACTACACATTTACAAAGCCGGTTTCTTTTAAGAATGAAAACCATGAAAACAAAAACTAGTTTCATTTAACAATGTCCTTTATAAAGCAGTAAAACCTGTTAATTTTATTAATCTTGACCCTTGAGTACATGTCTTTTTAATATTTTTTTCTTTTTAATAATTCATGTGATAAAATTAGAGTGTTGTAAGGCACTTCTGCTCCATCCCAAATTATGCTTTTCTTGAAAAAAGTACTTGTGTGATTGAGTTGCAGGCTGAACTAGCAAATTTAGTTATTTTTTTTGTTTCAGTGGAACTGTATTTTTTACTTAAAAGAATGGCAAACTAGTTATTTAAACTTGGGTATTTGTGTATATTTTCTCAAAAATAAATGAAGTGAGCCTGTCACTTTATGGAAAACAACTGACAGATTATTGCCAAGATAAAATTAAGGCTTTCAGGCAAAAATTAGAATTTTGGAAAACATATCTGCCACTATGAGTTTGGCAGCTTCTTAGGAACTTTTTGATGAAATTGATGGTGATATTAACACAATGCTGTGTATGGTTGTGTGTTTTTGTGTGTGTGGTTTTTTGGCTCTTGTATAATGAAATGTGTCAGTGTTTGGAAGATATGCATAACTTCGTGGACCAACTTTTCATGTGACCAATGCATGACATTACAAAATCACGTGTGTGTGTGTGTGTGTGTGTGTGAAAGATCTATTTAAGTGCAAGATCTCAATAGATTTTTAATGAAATAAGTTTCATTGATAAGGTATCAGATTCAACATTGCAACTTTACAAAATTATACTTACTAAATTTTGTTTTGGGTTACTATCAAAAAATAGTATATACACTTACCTGACAAAGTTATTAAAGAAGTTCTTTTTTTTTTTTTTTTTTAAGTTTATTTATTTACTTTGAGAGAGACAGGGCAAGCAGGATGGTGGGGGGCAGACAGACAGGGAGAGAGAGAGAACCCCAAGCAAGCTCTGTGCTGCTAGCTGTGGAACCTGACATTGGACTCAAACCCATGAACTACGAGGTCATGACCTAGGCCAAAACCAAGAGTCTAAATCTTAACTGACTGAGCCACCCAGATGCCCCAAGATATTCTTCTTTTTTAACTACATACTTTTGTGAAACTGGATTGCTTATTAGATTGAATACAGAAACCGATTTAAGAATCCAGGTTTCTTCTATTAAGTCTGACATTAAAGAGATTAGCAAAAATGTGTAACAGTACCACTCTTTTTTGAAAAAATGTAAATATTTCTTAATATTAGCATGTAATAGGCTTACTATTGCTTTTTTTAAAAAATAAATTTTTAAGCATTTATCAATTTTATTTTCTAATATTGTATTAATAAATATAATGTACATATTTAAAGTTTTGGGAAGTTCTCAATTATTTTTAAGAGTCTAAACGGGTTCACAAGTCACAATCTTTGAGCATTCCTGTGCCAGTTATCTTTTTGCATTATCTTTTAACTTCTTAGGGAAAAATAAATCCATACTTCTTTCTTCACCCTTTCTTTCGATATAGTTGTGTCACAAGTTTTGATTATTTTAAGTAATAACTCAGCATATATTTATTGAATACCAACTATGTGTTCTAAGCTTTGGGGCACATAATAGTGATGAAAACCAAGACTAGGCTCTTTTGGGAAAACAAGTCAATTTTACAGATGATGATTATGGGAATAACTGAGCTGGAAAAAGAAGATGGGAGTGAAGTTAGCTTTTTAAATATAAGATGATCGGGGATGGTGTCAAGGACAAGGAAACATTTTTAGCACAGACTGAAAGGAAACAAGTGAGATCCTTGTGGCTATCTGGGGGACAAGCATTCTGAGCAGATTAAATAGTATAGCATACTTGGCCTCCTCAGGGAAGGCTAAGAGAAACTGTTGTGACTGGAGTGGAGTGGATGAGGAGAATGGTGATTTCTGAGGATGGAGGTAGCAAGGGCTATGTCCTTCAGTTTTAGGAAATATTTTTGTATTAGCTTTGATGACATCTTAGTCATTTCTTTTTTCTTTCTCTTCTCTTTTTGGAGTTGTTGTCAGGTGATAAGATTTTGTTGCTCTTTCTTGCTGTTAGATCCTTTTCTTTTTTGGTGAATTAATTTTTTTTTCACTTAGTGGGGATTGCAAGGACATTTGAGAGAAAGTTATGTACATAAAATTTACCATATTTAAACAAAATGTGGGCTTTTGCTTTTGATAAATACCAGGAGCAAGTTACATTGTTGATATGGAAATGGGCTCTCTTCCCAACTTTTAGTGGTAGAATCATGTTTAAATATGTGGAAAAGTACACATATAAATAGGTTCACTTTACAAAGTGTAAGTCTACTTTAACAGCTGTGTTCTTTAATACAAAGTAGTCATTAAGCGAAGAAAATCATGTGATATAAGATTTTTATTGCAGAACATCTACAGAATGACTCACAGATTTTATCGTATTTTCTGTGAAATCACATTTCTTTAAAGAACTGTATATAGTACCAGATAAAAATGGCCATTTTTTTGGAGTGTTATGTAGCCATAAAAAAGGGATCAGATTTTGCCACTTGTGACAACATGGATTGATCTAGAGGATATAGTGCTAAGTGAAATAAATCAGAGAGAGACAAATACCATATGATTTTACTTACATGTAGCATCTAAAAAATAAAACAAATGAATAAACAAAAAGTAGAATCAGCCCTATAAGAGAACAAACGTGGTTGCCAGAGGAGAGAGGAAAGGACGGACAAAATGGGTGAAGGGGAGTGGGAGATACAGGCTTCCAGCTATAGGATGAATAAGTCATAGGAGTAAAAGGTACAGAGCAGGGAATATAGTCAATGATATTATATAGCGTTGTATGACAGATGGTAGCTACACTTGTGAACATAGCGTAACAGAGATTGAATCACTGTGTTGTACACCTGCAACTAATGTTACATTGTATGTCAACTATACTTAAAAAAAAATTTTTTTGTCATAATAATGAAAAGAGGAGGAATAGGTCAAACACAGACTGCTTTCTTTACCTATATAAATATGAGAAAATATGTAGAGAATTTTGATTGTTAAAAAAACAACAGCTAACCATCTTATTTTCTTTTTAAATTTTTAATGTTTATTTTTGAGAGAGAGAGAGCGAGAGAGAGCAAGCAGGGGAAGGGCAGAGAGAGAGAGAGACACAGAATCCAAAGCAGGCTCCAGGCTCTGAGCTGTCTGCACAGTGCCCAACGTGGGGCTCGAACCCCTGAATGGTGTTCAAGGCGAAGTCAGATGTTGAACCAACTGAGCCACCCAGGTGCCCCTAACCATCTTATTTTCATAACCACCTTCCTGCCTGCCATTCCTCTGATTTGTCTTTATCCTTATTCTCCACTTGAGGAGATCTTACTTTAAAAAAAATGTTTTTAATGTTTTATTTATTTTAGAGAGAAGACAGAGTATGAGTGGGGGAGGGGCAGAGAGAGAGGAGCAGAATCTGAAGTAGGCTCCAGGCTCTACCTGTCAGCACAGAGTCTGACGTGGGGCTTGAACTCATGAACCTCGAGATCATGACCTGAGCCAAAATCAGACACTTAACTAACTGAGCCACCCAGGTGCTCCTTAGTTACTCCATTTTAATAGACCTTTAGCTTCCTCCCACTGTGGAGGCTAAGTTCCAAAAATTTCTGTGGAAAATAGAAGAAATTATAGCTAAGTAATCTAATGTACAAATATCTTCTATAAAAATAATGTTACGGGAGCTGAAGGCATGAGTGAACATATGAAGGCCTATATAACTATCATTTAATCTTTAAAATGTAAGAAACCAAAACCAGCAACTTCTGTAAGAATTAAGGTCCAGATATTTGTGTCAGATCTTAGGCAAGTTGCCTGACTTTCTATAATCCTTGGTTCCTTGGGGATAATAGTTTTCAGTGAGGATAAAATGAAATAAAAACATAGCGCATGATTCCTTACAGGCCTTACCTGATCTGGCCCTTGACCACCTCTGATCCATCTTGTGTGCCATCTTTCTTTCCTCCCACTCCCCTTCTTTCTGTTGTCTGTTTCTTGTTTGTTAGGGCTCTTCCTGTCACATGATCTTTCTTTATTGTTTTCTCTGCTAGGAATGCTCTTTAGCACTGTGTGGTGTGGCTGACTGGTGGCTTGGCTTGTTCCTTCTCATGATTCAGGTCTTTAGCTTCTTAGTGAGGAGCCCACTGATGGTCAGCTTTTACTCTTTATTTTCTTAATAGTACAAATTTCTTTCTAAAATTATCTTGATTGTCTACTTGTGCTTTGTTTGTCCTCATTTGCATGTAATTTTCATGAAAGAAGTCTGTTTATATCCTGTTCATGGCTGATCCCGATGCCTATAACAGTGGTGACATTATAATAGACTCTCAGTAAATATTTGTTAAATGAAAATAGTAAACTGAATAAATGGTAGCTAATGTATTATCGATGACAGTATATCTTCTAAAATATTAATAAACTACTGTAAAATTAATTTCTGTTGTCTAGGTAACATTTTGAGATTCTGATCCAATCCCAGGTGCTTGGGATGGAAAAAGTTTGGATTACATAACTTGTATTTATCCTGTGATTTGCCATCACAGAGTACATCATTCTCGTGAATTTACCCATTTTATTCCCATGTGAATGAATATTTTTCTTCACAGATAGCAGTTCTAGATAGCAGTTCTAAGGACTGTACTCACCTTCCTTTATCTTGAATAAGCTTCAGTTTAAAACACTTTTTCTCTTCAGTGTGCCTGGATGGCTCAGTTGGTTCAGTGTCCTACTCTTGATTTCCACTCGGGTTATGATCTCCTGGTCGTGAGTTAGGGCCCTGTGTTGGGGTCTGTTCTGACAGCCTGTGTGCATGTGCATGCACATGCTCTCCTGCTCATGCTCTCTCCAAAAAATAAATAAATACTTGAAAAAAAAAGTTTTTTTTTCTTCTCTGTCATTTTAGTAACCTTCAGTTGCTTTTTTTTTTTCTGATTATCTTTAACAGGAAGAACTCATATGTATACTGAAACCAAAACTCCAAAGATTGTCCAGAACTATATAAGTAAATATGTCCAGGCTAGACTTACATATCTGGGAATTCACATTGGGGTTAAGATTAGTATATTTATTGAGAATATGAGACTTTTGGGAGAATAAAATAGCATCCTATCTTCTTAATTATGACCTTGAGCAGTGGCTAGTAGCAAAAAAGCCAAAAAGGGTTTTTTGAATAAAGTGGCTGACGTTAGCATAGAGGATAGTAAATCCTGGGTTTCTCCAGACTAGTATCCTCAATTGTCTAATAGGCTTACTATTATAGTAAAAAGCCTTCTTGCCACAAGGATTTTCACTTTGCTGTCATAGTACACAGACCCAAGGAAGACAGAAATGTCATTTAGTCAAAATAACCTTGGAAATCCCTAAAGTTGCCCATAAAATATAAAATACGGACATACAGTCTCTCAGAGTTCAACGTATCCTGTTTTTCTTTTAGTATTGGAACAAGTCACATTCATTGTTAAACACTAGATGAAATGCTAGGCTGTGTTTATGGTTCATGTTGTGGGAAAAATAAATGGCTCTAAACATTAGAATCTAACAGCACAGCAAGATACTCATATCACGAGAGGCACATGGGAAGCGAGACTGACTAGAGAATAGTAAAATTTTATCTTCTTGTGTTCATTCTGGGTATATAATTATTGAGCAGAATTGCAAGCATAATCTACATGGTTTAAATTATTTTTTCCTTGTTTTCACATTGTTGAATTCACATTATGGGTGTGCTCTCTATCCAGAGGTATTTTCCATAATACAGTTTTCAGCATGCCTTTACTTTCAATCATTAAACTGTCAGTATATCTGTCTGTTTTTCCCCCTTATGACTCTAGTTCTTATTCTTTAGAACATGTTTTAATTAATATTCTCCAGCTTACATATTTTGACTTAAATCATACAGGAAGAACAAAAACAAATTTTATTTAAATAAACTTGTTGGACTTTATCCAAGGAGAAATAGTTTCTTTGGGCAGCTTTGCTCACCACATTAGATCCTACATTCTTAGCCAGCTGCCATCATTCCTAATCTAGCTTTTTGTTTTATTTGTATTTATTTTGTTACCCCACCCTTTGGGTGCTTTAACACTTCAGTTTTTTTTTCCCCCTAATGTTTACTTATTTAATTTGAGAAAGTGAGAAAGCACAAGTGGGAGGAGGGTCAGAGAGAGAAGGCGAGAATTCCAAGCAGGCTTTGTGCTGTCAGCGCGGAGTGTAGGTTCCATCTCACCATCATGAGATCATGAGTTGAGCTGTAACCAAGAGTCTGACTCTTCACAGTCTGAACCACCCAGGTGCCCCAGGGTTTTGATCTGATCTTCAAGAGGAATTGAGGTTCCTCTGAATAAGATACACTAACTTGAGGTAGGTGTGCTTAAGAGAATTGAAGGCCTATCCCCTCCAAATGCCCCCCACACACCCCCCAAAAAAAAGAAAAGGGGAAGTTTGTGGATTTTTTTTGCCAGGATGATTTCTAAAAGCTAGTTAGCTGACCCTTCACGTTTAAAAACAATAATAAAAGCCAGCATGTACGTACATTATTTTGTTTAAAACTTACAAGAATTCTTTAAGGTAAATATTTCCATTTTTCAGATGAAGAGGTTAGGCATACAAAAGTTAATAACTTGGTAAAGATAGCAGTAATGAAGTTGAAGGGATTTAAGTTATTTTTTTTTTAATGTTATTTATTTATTTATTTTTTTGAGAGAGCATGAATAGCGAAGGGGCAGAGAGAGACGGAGACACAGGATCCGAAGCAGGCTCCAGGCTCTGAGCTGTCAGCACAGAGCCCAATGTGGGGCTCAAACCCACAGACCGCGAGATCATGACCTAAGCCGAAGTTGGACGCTTAACCGACTGAGCTACCCAGGTGCCCCAAAGTTAGTTGGTTTTGACTCAGCTTAGAAAGGATTCCAAAACTCAGGGGCTTAACCAGTATTTCTGTATTTTCTTTAAGGAAGACAGTGAGGTATATTTTTATTTTTAGTGGGCATGGTCTTTGTCAGAAGAAAGAAGTATGGTGTGATGGGGGTGCTTAATTTCTCTGTATATTCCAGATTTCCTATAGGGAACATATTACAAAAAAATTTTTTTAATGTTTGGGGAGCCTGGGTGGCTCAGCTGGTTGTGCGTCTGAGTATAGCTCAGGTCATGATGTCCCATTTCATGGGTTTGAGCCCTGCATCAGGCTCTGTGCTTACAGCTCAGAGACTGGAGCCTGCTTCAGATTCTGTGTTCCCATCTCGCTCTGCCCCTTCCCCACTCATGCTCTATCTCTCTCTGTTTCAAAAATAAATAAAACATTAAAAAAATTTTGATTTTTTAATGTTTATTTTTGAGATAAATGAAATGTTAAAAAAATTTTTTTTAATTTTTTAATGTTTATTTTTGATAGAGAGGGAGGGAGGGTGGGGAGAGGGGCAAAGAGGAGACACAATCTGCAGCAGGCTCCAGGCTCTGTCTGAGCTGTCAGCACAGAGCCCGATGTCAGGCTTGAACCCATGGACTGCAAGATCATGACCTGAGCTGAAGTCAGACACTTAACTGACAGCCATCCAGGTGCCCCTAAATTTTTTTTTTTTTTAATGTTTATTTTTGAGACAGAGACAGAGAGTGGGAGAGGGGCAGAGAGAGGTACAGGGAACATATTTTAGAAATCAATTTAGGGATGCCTGCCTGGCTCAGTCGGGTTAAGTATCCGACTTTGGCTCAGGTCATGATCTCACGGTTCATGGGTTTGAGCCCTGCATTGGGCTCTGTGCTGGCAGCTCAGAGCCTGGAGCCTGCTTCAGATTCTGTCTCCCTCTCTCTCTGCCCCTCCCTTGTTCACACTCTGTCTCTCTCTCTCTCAAAAATAAATAAACAAAAAAATCAATTTGAGGTATAATTTATATACACTAAATGGCAGGTGTTTTTACTGTACAGTTCAGTGAGTTTTGGCAAATGTATATATGCATGTAGCCACCACTCCAGTCAGGATATAAAATATTCTGTCACCCTAGAAAGTTTTTTCTTGCTCCTCTGTCATCATTCACCCATCTCTTGACATGGGCAACTACTGTTTTGATGTTTGACATTACAGATTAATTTGTTCTAGAACTTTTTGTGTTTGGCTTCTTTTGCTCCTCATGTTTTCCTTCTAGCATTTCATTGTGAAAAATTTCAGACATATAAGTTGAAAGAATTGTACAGTGAACACCCATTTCCCCATCACCTACATTCTGTAATTAACAATTTGCTGCTTTTGTATCACCTGTCTATTCAATCCTCTAACCACTCTTCAGTCAAGCTTATTGGTGGTTTGTTTTATGATTTATTTATTTGTTTATGAGTTTATGGGTTTATGAGTTTATTTTGTGTGTGTGAGAGAGCCAATATGGGAGGAGTACAGAGAGAGAGAGAATCCCAAGCAGGCTGTGTGCTGCCAGTGCAGAGCCCAGTGTGGGGCTTGATCCCACAATTGTGAGATCATGACCTGAGCCGAAATCAAGAGTCAGATGCTTGACCAACTAAGCCACCAAAGCACCCGTTTTGTGTTTTGAAGTAAATTGCAGATATCCCTAAACAAATTCAGCTTCCATATCATTAACTTGAGTTGAATATTTGTTTATAGTTATTTGTTTTTATTTTTTATTAAAAAAATTTTTTAACTTTTATTTATTTTTGAGAGACTGAGACAGAGCGTGAGCTGAGGAGGTGCAGAGAGACACAATCTGAAGCAGGTTCCAGGCTCTATGCCAGCAGTACAGAGCTCAATGGAGGGCTTGAACTCATGGACCATGAGATCATGACCTGAGCTGAAGTCGAATGCTTAACTGACTGAGCCACCCAGGCGCCCCTACAGTTATTTGCTTTTAAGTAAAATTTATATAGTTAAATGCATAAATCTTAAGTACGATTTAAGTTTTGTCAAATGTATGTTTGTGAACCCAAATCTTTATGAAGAAATAGAACATAACAACACTTCAGAAAGTTTCTTCGTGGACTACCCCCCCCCCCCATTCAGTTGTTTCTCCTACCCTTTAATCCTTTGTAGAACATAACCAGTTTTAATTTGCCTTTACCTTAGGTTAGGTTGTCCTATTCTAGAACTTAATATATATGGAATCATATACTTTGTTTTCTTCTTTATTTTTTTAATTTACATCCAAGTTAGCACATAGTGCAACAGTGATTTCAGGAGTAAGATTTCTTAATACTCCTTCCCCATTTAGCCCATCCTCCCCCCCCAACCCCCTCCAGTAACCCTTTGTTCTTCATATTTAAGAGTCTCTTGTTTTGTCCTCCTCCCTTTTTTATATTATTTTTGCTTCCCTTCCCTTATGTTCATCTGTTTTGTAGTTTGAAGTCCTCATATGAATGAAGTCATATGATAGTTGCTTTTCTCTGACTAATTTTGCTTAGCATAGTACCCTCTAGTTCCATTCACGTAGTTGCAAATGGCAAGATTTCATTCTTTTTGACTGCCGGGTAATTTTCCATCGTATATACACACACTATATCTTTAAAAAAATTTTTTTTATTTATTTAAAAAAATTTTAATGGTTTATTTATTTCTGTGAGAGAGAGAGAGAGCGCCAGAGAGAGAGGGAGGGAGATACAGAATCTGAAACAGGCCCCAGGCTCTGAGGTACCTCTCAGCACAGAGCCCGACACGGGGCTTGAACCCATGAACTGTGAGATCATGACCTGAGCTGAAGTCAGACGCTTAACCGACTGAGCCACCCAGGCGCCCCTCACTACGCCCTCTTTATCCATTCATCTGTTGATGGACATTTGGGCTCTTTCCATGCTTTGGCTATTGTTGATAGTGAAGCTATAAACATTGGGGTGCATGTACCCCTTTGAAACAGCACTCCTGTGTCCCTTGGATAAATACCTGGTAGTGCAATTGCTGGGTCATAGGGTAGTTCTATTTTTAATTTTTTTGAGGAACCTCCATAGTGTTCTCCAGAGTGGCTGCACCAGTTTCCATTCCCACCAGCAGTGCAAAAGAGATCCTCTTTCTCCGCATCCTCACCCACATCTGTTGTTGCCTGAGTTGTTAACACTAGCCATTCTGACAGGTGTGAGGTGGTATCCCATTGTGGTTTTGATTTGTATTTCCCTGATAATGAGTGATGTTGAGCAGTTTTTCGTGTGGCGTTTGGCCATCTGGATGTCTTCTTTGGAGAAGTGTCTATTTATATGTTTTGTCCATTTCTTCACTGAATTATTTGTTTTTGGGTGTTGAGTTCTTTATTGGTTTTGGATACTAACACTTTATCTGATATCTTGTTTGCAATATCTTCTCCTTATTCCATTGGATTCCTTTTAGTTTTGCTGATTGTTTCCTTTGCTGTGCAGCAGCTTTTTATTTTGATGAGGTCCCAATAGTTCATCTTTGATTTTGTTTCCCTTGCCTCCAGAGATATGTTGAGTAAGAAGTTGCTGCAGCCAAGGTCAAAGATGTTTTTGCCTGCATTCTCCTCAAGGATTTTGATAGTTTCCTGTCTTATATTTTAGGTGTTTCATCCATCTTGAGTTCACTTTTGTGTATGGTGTAAGAAAGTGGTTTAGGTCGCTCTCCAGTTTTCCCAGCACCAGTTGCTGAAGAGACTTGTCTTTATTCCATTGGATATTCTTTCCTGCTTTGTGAAAGATGAGTTGGCCATATGTTTGTGGGTCCATTTCTGGGTTCTCTATTCTGTTCATTGATCTGAGTGTCTGCTTTTGTGCCATGGAATCATATACTTTGTATCTGGTTTCTTTCCCTTAGCAGGATGTTTTTGAGATTTACCCATAATGTTACTTCTGTCAGTAGATCATTCTATTACTGTTGTTGTTGCTGCAGTTTGTTATCCTATTGTATTTGTATATCATAATTTTTTTTATATGTCCTAGTTGATTTTTACATATATCCTAGTTTTATATATCCTTACTGATTTGTTTTTCCCAGATTTTTGGTTGGTATGAGTAAAGCTATGAACATTCACATACAAATGTTTTGTATACCTGTGTTTTCAAACCTGGGTGTGAAATTACTAGATCTTAGGTTCTAGATGTATGTGTGACTTTATTAGAAAGTACCAAAGAGCTATACGTGGAGTTCCAGTTGCGCCACATCGTTGTTAACCTTTGGTGGTGGTTTTGGTCTAAAAGTTTTAGCCTTTTATTTGGTGTGCAGTTTTATCTCATTGTGGTTTTAATTTCATTTGCCTGGTGACTAAAGATATGAAGCATTTTTTCATGTACTCATTGGCCATGTGTATGTGTTTTGAGAATTTTTTGTGGAGTGGGCTTGTCTTATTAAGTTGAGAGAGTTTTGCATATATTCAGTTTATGTGTATATACTTATTTATATACATAGAATTTACACATATATAAATTTTAAAAAAATTCTTTGTATAGAGCTTAATACCTTGCTTTTTTGTTTTCTTAATGGTATCTGTGAAGAGCAGATTTTTTGATAAAGTGTAGTATTTCAGTTTATTTTATTTTAAGTGTTTTTATTTTGAGAGGGAGAGAGCACAAGCAGGGGAGGGCCAGACAGAGAGAGAGAATTAGAATGAATCCCAAGCAGGCTCTGCACTGTCAACACAGAGCCTCACATGGGACTTGAACCTATGAGCCATGAAATCATGATCTAAGCCAAAATCAGGAGTTAGTCACTTAACTGACTGAGCCACCCAGGCACTTTTTATCAGTTTATAAAAATTGAGTCCTGCTGTTTGTGCTCTACGAGACCTTTGCCCATGGTATGATGACATGTATCTTTTGCTATGTTTCTTTTAGAAATTTAAGTTTAGGCTTTTTTTTATCCTAAATGTTTATTTTTGAGAGAGAGACAGACAGAGCATGAACTGGGGAGGGGCAGAGGAGGAGGGACACACAGAATCTGAAGCGGGCTCCAGGCTCTGAGCTGTCAGCACAGAGCCCAAGACAGGGCTGAAACCCACAAACTGTGAGATCATGACCTGAGCTGAAGTTGGGATGCTTAACTCACTGAACCTCCCAGGTGCCCCTTAGGTTTAGCTTTTAGGTCTAAGTCTGTCATTTATTTTTAAAACTGTATACATTTAGAGAGAGAGAGTGATTGCATGCATGTGTGTCCTTGGGGGTGTGGGGTCGAGAAGAGAGGGAGGGGGAGAGAGATTCCCAAGCAGGCTCTCTGCCCTGTCAGAACAAAACCTGATGCAGGGCTCTATTCCTCAAACCGTGAGATCATGACCTGAGACAAAATCAAGAATCAAATGCTTAACTGACTGAGCCACCCTAACACCCCAGTCTGTGATCCATTTTGATTTAATTTTTGTGTATGGTGTGAGATGTAGAGAGGTTAAGTTTTTTCCACATGGTTCACCAGTTTTTCCACCACCATTTGTTGAAAACAGTATTTCTTTCCTATTATCTTGGGACCCTTATTGAAAATCACTTGATGATATGTATGAGTTTATTTCTGGACTCTACAGTCTATCCTTATGCCACTACCTCCCTGTTTTGTTACAGTTAGGTTTTAATCCATCATCTTGCTGTTTGTTTTCTATTTGTCCCATCTGTTCTTTCTTTCTGTTTTTTCCTTCTCATGTCTCCTTTGGGGGTAGAGTTGTGTTGGTTTTTGTTTTTTTAGTTTTTTTCGCTTTTTTTGGTATGTGTGTTACATTTTATTTCCACTTTTGGTTTATTAGCTATACTTGTTTTATTTTCTATCTTTTGTGGTTGCTCTGGGGTTTATGCTATGCATCTTTAACTTTTCACTTTTTGTCTTCAAGGAATCACGGGCTATTTCACATATAATATAAAAACTTAAAACATGTCTATTTCTCTTTGCTCCTCTCCTGTGCTTTGTGTTATTGTCATACATTTTACTTTTATATGTTACTGGTTTGGGAAAGATTTCCTAATTTAGGGTTATGTTTAGAGAATAATTACTGTGAGGCTATCTCTGTGAGAGAAGATGCTAGTAGAACTTGCTTTATTCTATTCCACTTTTATAAAAGTTCAGTGGGTGGTGGTGATTTATGAAAAAAGTCTTTAAATTTTGATAAATTCAGACCAGAAAACTTTCATATAGGAGTTTGAAAAAAGATGGTTGTATCACTTACTCTTTCTATATAACTGGACAGAGAACTTGGAGCATTTGTGAATGAATATCTCTGAATATTACCCAGTTATTGACTTCAGGCAAATTATTCAGATAAAAACAAACATAATTCTCCTCTATGTCTTTATCTGTGTATAAGCTAAATTTAGTTGTAGTATTTTATATTTATTTTTAATGATTTTGCTAATCTATGCTTTTATTTTCAGGTCTTGATTTTGTCATTCAACTTATATGTAATCACTTTAAAGCTTTATTTTCTTTTTTTGTGTGTTATTTATTTTATTTATTTTAAATTTAAATCCAAGTTTATTAACATATAGTGTAATAGTAATTTCAGGAATAGAATTTAGTGATTCATCACTTACATATAATACCCAGTGCTCATCCTAACAAGTGTCCTCCTCTTTTTTTAAAAAAATTTTTTAATATTTATTTATTTTCTGAGAGAGAGAGAGCGAGCGAGCAAGTGCACGCAGGCGAGGGGCGGAGAGAGAGGGAGCCACAGAATCTGAAGCAGGCTCCAGGCTCTGAGCTGTCAGCACAGAGCCTGATGCGGGGCTCGAATGCACAAACTGTGAGATCATGACCTGAGCTGAAGTCAGACACTTAACCAGCCAAGCTACTACCCAGGTGTCCCCCAACAAGCATCCTGCTTAATGACCTTCATCCCTTTTAGGCGTTCCCTCCACTCAAAACCCCTCCAGCAACCCTCAGTTTGTTCTCTGTATTTAAGAGTCTCTTATGGTTTGTCTCCCTCTGTTTTTGTATTATTTTTGCTTCCCTTCCTTTATGTCCGTCTGTTTTGTATCTTAAATTCCACATACAAGTGAAATCATATGGTATTTCTCTGGATGGCTTGTTTTGCTTAGCATAATGCACTTTAGTTCCATTCACTTAGTTGCAAATGTCAAGATTTCATTCTTTTTGATCGCTGGAATAATACTCCATTGTATATATATATACTATATCTTCTTTATCCATTCATCAGTCAAAGGACATTTGGGCTCTTTCCATACTTTGGCTGTTGTCAGTAGTGCTGCTATAAACATTGGGGTCCATGTGCCATTTGAATCAGCACTCCTGTATCCTTTGGATGAATACCCCGGGGTGCAATTATTGGGTAGTTCTATTTTTAATTTTTTGAGGAACCTCTATACTGGCTTCTAGAGTGGCTGTACCAGTTTGCATTCCCCCCTGCAGTGCATAATAAGGGGGTCCTCTTTCTACATGTCCTCGCCAACATCTCTTGTTGCAGGAGTTGTTAATGTTAGCCATTCTGGCAGGTGTGAGGTGGTATCTCATTGTGGTTTTGATTTGTATTTCCCTGATGATGAGTGATGTTGAGCAGTTTTTCATGGATTTCTTAGTCATCTGGATGTCGTCTTTGGAGAAGTGTCTATATCTTTTGCCCATTTCTTCACTAGATTATTTGTTTTTTGGGTGTTGATTTTGATAAGTTTTTTATGGATTTTGGATACTAACCCCTTATCTGATAAGTCATTTGCAAATATCTTCTCCCATTCTGTAGGTTGCCTTTTAGTTTGCTGATTGTTTCCTTTGCTATGAGAAGCTTTTTATCTTGATAGAGGTCCTCATAGTTGATTTTGTTTTTGTTTCCTTTGTTTCTGGAGTCATGTCAAGTAAGAAGTTGCTGTGCCCAAGGTCAAAGATGTTTTTGCCTGCTTTCTCTCTGAGGATTTTGATGGCTTTCTGTCTTATGTTTAGGTCTTTTCATCTATTTTGAGTTTATTTTTGTGTAAGGTGTAGGAAAGCAGTTCAGGTTCATTCTTCTCCATGTTGCTGTCCAGTTCTCCCAACACCATTTGCTGAAGAGACTGTTTTTATTCCATTGGATATTCTTTCCTGCTTTATCAAAGATGAGTTGGCCATACTTTTGTGAGTTTGTTTTTTGGGTTCTCTCTTCTGTTCCATTGATCTAAGTGTTTGTTTTTCTGCCAGTACCCTATTTTCTTGATGATTACAGCTTTGTAATACATCTTGAAGTGGAATTGTGATGCCTTCAGCTTTAGTGTTTTTTTTTTTGTTTTTGTTTTTGTTTTATGGATTGCTTTGGCTTTTCGAGGTCTTTTCTGGCTTCATACAAATTTTAGGATTGTTTGTTCTAGTTCTGTGAAGAATGCTGGTATTATTTTGATAGTGATTGCATTGAATATGTAGATTGCTTTGGGCAGTATCGACATTTTAACAATATGTGTTTTTCCAATCCATCTTCAATTTCTTACATAAGCTTTCTGTAATTTTCAGTGTATAGATTTTTCACCTCCCTGGTTAAGTTTATTCCTAGTTATATTAAGGTTTTTGGTACAATTGTAAAGGGGATCAATTCCTTAATTTCTGTTTCTGCTGCTTCATTATTGGAGTATAGTATTGCAATCACTTTCTGTAAACTGACTTTATATCTGCAACTTTGCTAAATTGATGTATCAGCTCTACCAGTTTTCTGGTGGAGTCTTTAGGGCTTTCCACATAGAGTATCCCCAAAGAGTGAAAGTTTGATTTTCTTTTTGCTGATTTGGATACCTTTTATTTCTTTGTGTTGTTTGATTGTTGAGGCTAGGACTTCCAACATTATGTTGAATAACAGTGATGAGAGTGGACATCCTTACTGTGTTCTAACCGTAGGGGGAAAGCTCTCAGTTTTTCCCAGTGAGGATATTAGTGGGTCTTTGTATATGGCTTTCATGATTCTGAGGTGTGATCCTTCTCTCTCTCTTTTCCTGATGGTTTTCCAAAAGAAAGGATGCTATATTTTGTCAAATGCTTTCTTTGCATCTATTGAGAGTATCATTTATGTCGTAGACTTTAAGTCTAAAGTTCTCTCTTGGCCAGTAAGGGAGCGGACATAGGATTAAAAGCGAGAGATGGCTAATGTCCGGGAAAAGACAACAGACCCAAATAAGATTTCTTGCCCTGTATTTATGAAGATCAGAAGGCTTACAGACATAATGGGCATACACAAAGAGACAGTGAATTGGTGAAAATCAACTCATGGGCATGAGAGAAAGGGGGTTTTGAAGATATACAGTGTTGGGATTTGGGTCAATATAAAACAAAATCCTGGTTCTGGGCAGATGGTTGTTAAAAGCAGACAGGAGGCGCTTAGTCTGTTTATCTTATTTAGCGTAGGGGTTAAGACTGGTAGGGCATATAACTTCAGGGTTAACAAGGCACCTTTTCTTTGGTAAATTAGCTCAGCTCTGGGCAGCATCACCTCAGCGCAGCAGCCTATAGCCCTAATTCCCTGTTTACCTAATTTGGTCCTTTCTTCCTGTGAAAGCAGCTTTCTGCTATAGTACTAATTTGGGGCCTGTTTTTGCCCTGAACGTCTAATCTTCTTTACCTCATATACCTTTGTATTGGGGACCTTTGCCTCCCTCTATGTCCTGGGGGCCTTCTCCTCCTCCCCTCCCCCAATCCTCGTGTCCTAATCTTGTTTATCCAGGCTTGGGTGACAGCATCTATGACTTTGTAATTCTAATGCCTTGTTAACCCATTGGTGCAAGCCTGGGGAATTCCTAAGCTTATTCCCCACACATGTGGTTCTTATCCTTTCTTTTATTAGTGTGATGTATCACATTGATTGATTTGTGGATATTGAACTAGCCTTGCCTCCCAGGAATAAATCCCACTTGATCATGGTGAATAATTCTTTTAATGTATTGTTGAATGTAGTTTACTAGTATCTTGTTGAGAATTTTTGCATCCATGTTCATCAGGGAAATTGGTCTTTAGTTCTCCTTTTCAGTGGAGTCCTCTGGTTTTGGAATTAAGGTCTTGCAGAATGAGTTTGGAAGTTTTCATCCTATTTCTGTGTTTTGAAACAGCTTCAAAAGAATAGGTGTTAACTCTTTAAATGTTTGGTAGAATTTCTTTGGAAAGCCACCCGGCCCTGGACTCTTGTTTGTTGGGAGATTTTTGATTACTGATTTAACCTCTGTACTGGTTATTGGTCTGTTCAGATTTCCTCTTCCTTCCTGTTTCCGGAATTTGTCCATTTCTTCCAAATTGCCCAATTTGTTGGCACTGCTTTTCAGCTTTGTGTCAGTTGGGAATACTGAATAGTCCATTTATGCCTTCATGTGAAACCATGGCTAACAGCAAATTTTGGAATGCATGTTTTTGGCTAATTTTTAATTATACACCTCATTTTATATTGCTGATTATTGATAACATTTCTAGACAAGCTTTGGGATTGATCTGTATTCCATTTTAGCATTCTATTATAGCTTACAATTCTTCTTTCACTACTGAAAGGTTAATGAAGGTGAGACTGCTGCCTGATGTGAGAGGTAGGGAGTTTAGTGTTCATGTTCAAGATTAAGGGAGAACATAGGGCTTTAGGTACTGTGGATTCTTCCCTGTATTATTAAGTTGAAACAGATTCTGGGGGAAATTCGGTAATTATGTGGACCTTTATTTAGTCTTTATCATGCTGAAAAATATCTCAAGAAGTCATTTTATTTTTTCTTCCTAACAGTAATTCTAAACAAATAGTTGTTTGAAGTAGAATGGCATTTTTGAAGATTATATGTTGTTTATCAGAAGATCATATGTTTCAGTCTTTCAGATAACTGGTTTTGTACTTTTGTAGGTGTTCTTCATCATTAAATATGTGTTTTATTCAGAGAATCTCTGCCATGGAAAACAGGGTGATCAAGTCTTATTTCTTCCTACTTCACTCTTTTTTCTTTTATTCATCCTAGAAAACCTTCCCTGGTGTTATACAGCCTCCCCTTTAGAACTGAATTAGGCTCTACTCCAGTTTGTGTCAGTGTATCCCTCTATTATTACACTAAGTCTCCATCAACTGATGAATGGATCAAGAAGATGTGGTTTATCTATACAATGGAATACTACATGGCAATGAGAAAGAATGAAATCTGGTGATGTGTAGCAACATGGATGGAACTAGAGGGTATTATGCTGAGTGAAATAAGTCAGGCAGAGAAGGACAGATACCTTATGTTTGCACATACAGGTGGATTAGGAGGAACTTAACGGAGGACCATAGGGGGAGGAAAAGGGGAAAAATAGTGGGGGAGAGGGAGAGAGGCAAACCGTGAGAGACTCTTGAATGCTGAGAACAAACTGAGGGCTGATGGGGGTGGGGGAGAGGGGAAAGGGGTGATGGGCATGGAGGAGGGCACTTGTTGGGATGAGCACTGGGTGTTATATGGAAACCAACTTGACAATAAACTATTTAAGAAAAAAAACACTGTATTACCTATTGATATGTCTGCTAGACTCCAAAGCTAAGGACAGGTTTATATCTTATTTATTTTTGTATTTAGAATATTTGGGACAGTCTGGCATATTTAAACTACTAAGGAAGTGTTTTTTGTGTGGTATGTTAGTTTGCTAGGGCTGCTATAACAAAGTATTTCAGACTGGGTGGCTTGAACAAAAAAAATCCATTTTCTCACAGTTCTGTTGACCAGAAGTCCAAGAACAGGTATGGTCAGGTTTACTTTCTCCTGAAGTGTAGTCTCTCTTTCATTTGCAGATAACTACCCACCTTCCTGCTGTATCTTTACATGGTCTTTTCTCTGTGTTTCTGTGTTTGTCCAGATTTCCTTTTCTTATAAATGATACCAGTCAAATTGGATTAACTTTATTTAACCTTGTAACTTTATTTAACCTTAGCTACCTCTTTAAAGGCCCTATTTTGGGGCACCTGGGCGGCTCAGCCAGTTAAGCATCTAACTTAGGGTCAGGTCATGATCTCACAGTTTGTGGGTTCAAGCCCCGCGTTGGGCTCTGTGCTGACAGCTCAGAGCCTGGAGCCTGCTTCGAATTCCGTGTCTCCCTCTCTCTGCCCCTCCCCAGCTCGTGCTCTGTCTCTCTCTCTCTCAGAAATGAATAAACATTAAAAAAATTCAAAACATTTTTTAAAAAAGACCCTATTTATACTCCTAGTCAAGGTACTGGGGGTTAAGCTTTCAACATATAAATTGGGGGGAGGGGCACAGTTCTGTCCATAACACACGGATACTTTGATTTGGCATATGTTCCAGCTAATGCTGATTTCTACCTCTACCTCCCCAGCAGTTCAGTGTAAGAGTTTTAGAGATGTTATTGGCAGTAGTGAGGGACTGGTGAAGTTGGTGAGCAGGATAAGCCTCACTCATCTGTCTCTTCCCTTTTTAGGATTTGCTTGGGAGAAATTTGCATATAATGCCCTAGTGCCCTTCCTTTTAAAAATAATAGAGCTTTTATTTTACAGTAGTTTTACATTTACAGAAAAGTTGCAAAGATAGTACATAGAATTTGTATGTTCCCTTTACCCAACTTCCTTTATTGTTAATATCTTACCTGTCATACATCTGTCACACCTAAGAAACTAACGTTGGTACATTACTATTAACTAAACTCCAGATATTATTTGAATGTAGTCTCCTCTGGTCTCACAGTTTCTCAGTTTTTCATTGTTTTTATGATCTTAACAGTTTTGAGAAGTGCTCATCGGGTATTTTGTAGAATGTCCCTCAATTTGAGATTGCCTAATGTTTTTCTCACTGGTTCGACTGGGGGTATGAGTTCTGTAGAAGAGTCCTACAGAAGTGAAGTTCTCTTGTTAGCAACATGGTTTATAGTATTAACCTTAATTATCTGGCCAGGGTACTGTTTGCTCCATGTAAAGTTACTCTCCTTTCTTTCTTTGGAATCATGTCACTAAAGGGAGAGGAGTTGTTAAGCTCTACCTCCTAGAAGGTATTCATCTCCATAAGACATTTGGAATTCTTTTATAAGTAAGTTTTCTCTCTTTGCTCCACTTACTTGTTTAGTCATTTATGTCCGTATAGATTAAGGGAAATTTATTTTATACTTTGGGTTAGAATCTAGTACTATGTTTTTTGTTTTGTTGCTACAGTTTTATTTTTTGGCCACTGAGAACTCTTTTCAGTTTTACTCTGGTGTCCCTTTGACATGCTTCTGTTTTTTTGAGTGTGTGTGTGTGTGTGTGTGTGTGTGTGTTTACTTTCTGGCACTTTCTACTCCAGGCTCATCTTGTGTCTTCCTTGTCACAGACCTAGAACCCAGGAGCCCTTGTTCCTTTTTTATTGGAGAATGATAGTAAAAATAAAAATTTGGATGCAGGGTCCTGGTGCCCTTTTTAGTTTTCAGTTCCTGTGCAGAATGGCTGGAAAGTCTGAACCTGGACATTTGGTTGAACAATGAAGAGATTTTTAGTATCACACATTTGTTTTAATAGTGCTTTATAGTATCTGTGTGTGTGCTTTGTTCTGTGCTCTGGAGTCATAAGAAGCATCTTTATAAAAGCACATCTAAGCATTTAAAAAAAGAAGTTGGAAAGCTCTAGAAGAATGTATGCTGGTTTTAGGGGCAGGCAAGTAGGGAAAAGTCAGATACTTTTGTTTTATTTTGAGCCTCAAAAAATGAAGTCTTCTTTAGATGAAAAAAGAAAGGGTGTCATCAGGAAACCTGCCATGAATAAACAGATGTATTTGAGAACTTATGCTAACAGGAATTGTAGACTTCCTAAAGTCTATTCCTCTTGGTCATCATCATCACCACCGTCATCATTAATATTAGTTAGTATTATTTTGCCATAGCTACTGTTATTCCAGCCTTAACTAACCTCTTTCCCATAATGCTGGCTTTTTTCTTTTTTTTCTTTTTAACCATAGAAGTCTTTTACAAATGACTTGTAGACTGTCAGGGCAGGTAAAAGATGAGGGAGACTGGAGCCTCTTTACAATTGATTTGGCTGGAGTGTGGTTCCAAGTAATGGAAATTGGAGCTTTTACATGTATTACGGCCTTTAAACTTCATTAAACATTTTAGAAAATGAATGGACCGGGGCGCCTGGGTGGCTTAGTCGGTTAAGCGTCCAACTTTCGCATAGGTCATGATCTCGCGGTTTGTGGGTTCGAGCCCCGCGTCAGGCTCTGGGCTGACTGCCAGCTCGGAGCCTGGAGCCTGTTTCAGTCTGTGACTCCCTCTCTCGCTGACCCTCCCCTGCTCGTGCTGTCTCTCTCTCTCTCTCTCCTAGAAATAAATAAAACATTAAAAAAAAAAATTAAAAAAAAAAAAAAGAAAATGAATGGACCTGGATCTAGGAATGAGTATATTGCTGAACTGTCTTGCAAAATCTGATTTGACATAGCAACTGCAGCTCTAAGAAAGGTTATAATTAGAACAGCAGAGTTTGTCCTTGTCAAAATGGTGAAAGAGCCAGTGATATTCACAAGTTTTCTAAGTTTCCTACTTTCTTATCTTTCAAAAATCCTATAGTTCAGCCTTTATCCTCCCACTTATATTTAACCTTAAGTTTTAGGATTGACACCCACTAGGAACCAAAGTTTTTAAATAACAAACCTGAATCTCGCTTTTTAAAAACATTTGGTTACTTTGCTTGATAAATTTGCAAAATAAAAAGGAAGTAAAGAATAAAAATAAATGAAAAATTATAGGTAAGATAGATAAATCACCCATGTTTTCTTTCTTACCAGTTTGAAGAAACTCTGCATGTTAGGAATTATGTTTCATATTTTGCAAGTATTTTGTGTATTTTGAAATTTTGTTCTTTTACCACTTTTAAGAATTTATATGCAGTTTTTTGTACTATTGACATTTGCATGTTATTTTGTACATTTTCATTAAAAACAGATAATGTTGGGGCGCCTGGGTGGCTCAGTCTGTTGAGCATCTGACTCTTGATTTCAGCTCAGGTAATGATCCCAGGGTAATGGGATTGAGTCCCACGTTGGACTCTGTGCTGAGTGTGGAACCTGCTTGAGATTCTCTTTCCTTCTGCCCCTCTCCCCATTTGCGTGCGCACACACACAGTCACTCTCTGTCAAATTAAACAAATAAAAATTGAGATTATATTGTTAGTCACAATTGGCATGTTTCCTAGTAAGCAACTAAAATTTATTAACCATATTGTTGTAAATATGCCTCAAACATGCTATGTATATGTTTATTTTACTGAGGACAATCTGTTTTCTGGGTGGCTCAGAATTATGATTCTGAACATCAGCTTTTATTCTGTGCAGTATTACAGTGTTGCCCTCAGAATCTGTTCACATAAATAATCTTATTCTAGACAAAGTGAACTCTTTAGTTATTGGGACAAAAGTGCTTTAGTTCTTCTGTGTCCTTCTTGGTTTTTTTTTTTAAGGTGCTGCCACCAGTATTCTGCCATTATACCTGGAATCCAGACAACTAAGCTTATTAGAATTATATGTAAAATAAAATAGTCTCTGAATATTGAATTGCATTTGGCTTTTCTGACAATATATTGTGATCCCTCAGAGAATCATTTTCCTGTAGGCTATGTTCCTTAAGAATTGATGTTGCTGGAAATCTGACTTCCAAAGAAATGGAGTACTTATTACTGCCTTACCGAAAGAGAATAGAGGAGTTATTTGAACAGTATGATAAGACCTGAAGAGTCTTTTATGCAGGACAATTATAAGTAATTGAATTATGAAAGATACTGTACTTTAACATGAATATTTGCCTATCAGATGGGAGTTTGAAGTGTGATATTAGAAAAAAACAGCATTCATTCTAAAATAACATACTTCTCTAGGGTTCTGTAGCTTGTGGTTCTAGCTTGATTGTTGAGCAGTGCTTTGCAAAAATGTTGAAAGCTTCGTGGTCATATTCTGGTATTTTGGCACAAGTTTGTTCATTCTGGGGATGCAGTCCTTGATTTGGTAAAGCATCCTGCCCTTCTTCACTCTCTTCCTGCGTGTCTTCATTCCTTCTACATTGGGAGAGTACAAAAGAATATAAACTGGGGCAGCTGGGTGGCTCAGTTGGTTGAATGCTGACTCTTGATTTTGGCTCAGGACATGATTTCATGGTTCATGGAATTGTGGAATCATCAGGCTCTGGGCTCACAGCGCAGAGCCTGCTTAGTATTCTCTCCCTCTCTGCCCCTCCCCCACGTGTACTCACTCTCGCTGTCTCTCAACATAAACTTAAAAAGAATATGAAGTAATGCTTATCCATGTAATAACTTACTACAGTGGCTTTTGGTTGGGCTGCCTTAATAGCATAAAGTTGCCAGTTTAAGTCCTTTTTTGAGTGGAGGGATGCTGTCATCTAAAATATATTTTCCAGTACAGGAGGGCATATTTGATTGAGGGTCCTGATATAAATTGAAAAGTTAGAGATTGGGTAAAGGGAAGTAAGATGCCCGACTTTAGTTTTGGTAGTCTTTATTTTATGTAATGTAAGAGTCAGAAGTTAGTAATTTGCTCAAAATAAGAGGGTGTAAAAAAGGAGGAGAGGGCTTGAGGAAATAAATATTGGAATCCTTTATTATGAGGAAAGAAAGAATTGCCAAGTTATTGTTATTAGCCTCATTGATGTTTAAAAATTTCAATTCAGAATATTTGGTACTGGATTAGTATGATTTAAATATCATATCAGCCTAAAAGCAAAGGCATGTGGTTTAATTGGTATAAAATTATTATTAGGAAGAGTGTTTGCAGAAGAAAGGGATAAAGAATTTAGAGCAGAGCTTTTTAGCTAGTATACTGTGATTGGGTTGCAGGTATGTAGAGATGTCTTCAAGCCATGAAGATTTGAGGGTCTGGGAAGAGTGGAGCCCCAGGGCTGGCACCTTGTAGTTGTCTTATTTACCCTAAATGCCCAACATATATAATATTCTGTATGTATCATAACATAAAAATAGTAGGGAAGCATTGATTTATGGAGCTGGTGAGAGCAGTACTGAGGTGTATTACTGAGTACTTACTCATTAGTCAAAATGTTAAGTCAGGAAATTAATAAATAGGGAGAATGGCTTCCAGGGTTTTGCCTTCTCAGACTTTTTTTTTTCCTTGCTGCCTTTTTTATGATTCTCTACCATATAATACTCTTTTAGCTGTATATTCTCTATATTCTGAATTTCACTTTTATGAAAGCAGATAATTTTTTGGCTCTAGTGATTTTATTTTCCTCCAAGTGGATGATGCTAAAATCTATATTTTCAGACCTGATATTGTAGGCATAGTCCCATCTTGTTCTCTTACTCTTATTTCGAAATAAAAATATCCAAAACTGAATCCCTGCATTCTCTTTCCAGGTAACTTTATTAAATCTGACTGTGACTTAACGTTTCTTGTAAATATCCAATCAGGAAGTCCCAGACTGGGCATTGGCCTTTTTCTTCTTTTCTGTTTCCCTATCTTATTTTTTTTTGTCTTAAATGACTCTCAACGTTTGCCTATCCTGCCTTTTCCTTCACTTCAGCCCTTTCTGCCCTAAAGCTGCCCTCGGCTCCCATCACAACAAAGCTTTCTTCATGGTGTCTCTGACTTTTCCCTCAAGCCTTCTCTTGTCATGACAGTACCTCCTGAATTAAATCTTTCTAAACTGTATTAAGTGGAAGCATAGAATTCCTACTTCTTGATAATTTGATTCCAGCTTATTCCCTCCCCCACTAAAACAAAAACGACACCCATACCTCAAACAATGGTAGTATTCAACACTACCATCTCTGCCTGCTACCATCACCTTGTGCATCCTTCATGGTTTGACATGGGTGTCATCTTCTCTATGCAGCCTTTCCCAGAAACACCGGTTGCTTCCTCCTATGTGTTCCCATGGAGGGTACTATTATTTATAGCATTCTATATTTTGGTTACTTATATTCTTTTTGGTGTGCTTAATTATGGATTTCTTGAAGGATAGAAGTCTCTATCTTATTTATATCCGAGAGACCCAGAATACAAAGTAGTTTTCTGTAACTGTTTGAATAACTGAGCATTTTCAATATCAGTCAGAACTTTTCATCTTGACATTTTTTTTAGCCCACCATAATTAAGTTCCACTCTACCTACTTTTAATAATATTTCCTGCTTCTCACAAGGATGTGCCATTTCATTGAGGTTCTTCAAAGAGTCTTGTCTGAGCCACAGTTACTTTTATTTTTGTATTTTTGATTTTTATTTCTCCTTCTTTAGCATCTTTCAACATATGTGACTACTTATAAGACCAAATCATTATAAGTTATTGACAAAAATTAGTTCAAAATGGCAAGTGTTTTTCTGTAAAGATTTAGGATTCTTTTTGGCAAGTGTTTCTGTAAAGATTTAGGATTCTTTTTAGCAGTATGGTTTAATTCTACAGTTATCTCTTGCAGATTGTTAAAATTTGATAAGATACTAGGTGTATTAAAGCAGATATTTCCATATTTAAAAGTATTGATCATCTTTAAATTGGCTTCTATCACTTTAAAAAAGAGTTTTCAGTTCCAATCTCCAGGGAAACCTGGTGGCCACTTGAAGTTCAGTTTTGGAAACTGGAAGTTTAAAAAATAGTAATTTATAAGATTAGTTTGCAAATTTGAAGCTTTGAAAGTGACAGATTGATTACTTAAAGAATTATCAAGAATGGAAGGTGATGGAGGTTTGTTTTCCTTTTACATTAATTTTTTACTTCTTCTTTCAGTTAACCTACCAATACTAATTACTGTTCTAATGATGACTATGAAATGGGTATAAGATAAATGATTACTTTCCAAGTATTAAAATTTCTTCGCAGAAGTAGCTCAGAAAAAACATGCCTAGAGCCACAGATCAGTATCAATAATTAAAAAGCATAATCCATTAAAAAAAAAAAACCCAGGGGGCACCTGGGTGGCTCAGTCAGTTAAGTGTCCCACTTGGGCTCAAGTCATGATTTCATGGCTCATGAGTTCAAGCCCCACGTCGGGCTCTGTGCTCACAGCCCAGAGCCTGGAGCCTGCTTTGGATTCTGTGTCTCCCTCCCTCTCTGTCTCTGCCCCTTTCCCACTTTTGTTTTCTCTTTGTCTCTCAAACATAAATGTTAAAACAAAAAACAAAGTTCTGTCCTAGTTTTGTTGAAAAATAAGATATATTTTGTCTTTTTTTTTTGTTCCTTTAAAAAATCCTTGTACTTTGATTTTTTTTTTTAAGTTAATTCATTTATTTTGAGAGGGAGAGAGAGATTGAACAAGAGTTCATGGGAGAGGCAGAGAGAGAGGAAGAGAGAGAATCCCAAGCAGGCTCTGTGCTGAAAGCACAGGGCTCAATAACCATGAACCAACCATGAGATCATGACCTGAGCTGAAATCAAGAGTCATATGTTTAAATGACTGAGCCACCCAGGCATTCCTTTGTACTTTGATTTTAAAGGGGGCAAGTGATTGTTTTATAAAAAATTCAAACCACATAGAAGTTGGTAACACAGAAGTTGAAAGCTCCAGCCCAGTGCTGTAAATCTTCGTCCTATAACTTCAGTCCGAAACTAAATGTGTATTTTTCTAGATTTTCCACATCCATATATAAATGTAAGTTGTTTTACAAAAAAAGAGATTGTTTGATAGCAGTTTTATGTGCAACGTGCTTTATTTTTTATTGTTGTTTGTTGATGCTTATTTTTGAGAGGTGGAGAGACAGAATCTGAAACAGGCTCCTGGCTCTGAGCTGTGTAAGGCAAGAACTCATGAACCACGAGATCATGACCTGAGCCGAATTCAGATGCTTAACAGATTGGGCCGCCCAGGTGCCCTGCAGCCTGCTTAAAAAAAATTATCTGTACTTTCTATATCCATTTGTGCAAAACTTACCTCATTTTTAAAGACTGCTCAGAAATTTTATTTGTATGACCTAATTTTATCTTAGTTGTAAAAATTAAAACTTGATTAAGAAGGAAAAAACACTTGAATCAGATTTTCCCTTATACATATAGTTATGTACAGTTACTATTTAAAATTTTTTTTGATGTTTATTTTAGAGAGAGAGAGAGAGACAGACAGACAGCATGAGTGGGAGAGGGGCAGAGAGAGAGAGGGAGACACAGAATCTGAAGCAGGCTCCAGGCTCTGTGGTGTCAGTACAGATCCCAACACAGGGCGTGAACTTACAAACCATGAGTTCATCACCTGAGCCGAAGTTGGACATTTAACTGACTGAGCCACCCAGGCGTCCCCAGTTATTATTATTTTTAATCAAAGGTTGATTATTCAGAAGTTCCAGTGAACAAAATGTTGACAAACTAAATGCAAACAGTATGAATTTGAATTAATCTTTAAGTTTTTAAAGGCATAACATGCCCATGATGATAGTATTTATGTTTTATCTTTTAAAAAATTATGGCTTTCTTATAATGTTTAACAAAGCCAGTTTGGAATCATTTACAGAAATGAAGTATTGCTCCACTTAGGAGGATTGTCTTTTACATCCTGTTGTACAGTTCTGTAGTTTTTTGCATATAGATCTTTTTTGGTTGATTCTTTTACTTTTTTGATAGAATATATTTTACATAATTATTAGCAGTATTTATATATTTCATATTTCATGTTACACTGTAAATTCCAGAGTCCAGCCTTTTATACCAGAAATATTAGACATTGTGTGGTGTACCCTGTAATTTGCAGTACTGCCTTCCTTACTGGTTGAAACTGACTCCCAGGTACTCTTCTGGCTTGCCAGGATCGATAACAGCCTTCATTTTGCTACTATTCCTCATGATGTTTCAGTACTCATGGCTAGAGAAGTAGACTCTGTATATTGAACTCCACCTAGTTTGTACTGATAGGAGACCTAAATAGATGTTAGATGTGTTTTCCTTTGATGACTAATACTTGAGGATTTTAGAGTATTTTAAACAAGACAAACAAGATCATTAAGTTCATTGAGTAATAGACACCTATTATTTGAGAGAGATTTACCTTTTTCCAAAAGTAGAAAGAAAGTCTACTCTTAGCAGTTAGGAAACATACAGCTCCCCAGAGTTTAATCCATAGTAGAGTAGAATTATTTGCTTTCATTGGTTTTATGACAAAGAAACTTAGTCCTTTATTTTTATACTTTAAGGTTATAGAAATAGTTGATTGTATGCCTTTCACTGACTCTAAGGATTTCATTTAGGTATAAGGGAAGATCTTAAACATCATATTTCTTATCTCTGTAACTGCTTCTCTAGAAAAGGGATTAATAATAACAGCCAGGTGCTCTGCCAGGTATTCTCATTTTACCCTTTAAGAAATTTTATGAGATAGATACTGTTATCCAAATTTTATAGACAAGAAGCAGTCTTAATGAGTTTAATTAATCTGCCCAAGGTGACACAGCTAGTCATGGGCAGAGTCAAGATTTGAACCCCGATCTTTTTAGTACACGAATGAAACTTACTTTTGCTTGACCATTTATTCTTTTTATTAGTGATCCCACTTAAACAATTAAAAAAATTACCTTCCCTAGGATACCTATTGGCTTGTCGTTAAGTGTCCGACTCTTGATTTTGGCTCAGGTCATGATCCCACAGTTCATGGGTTTGGGCCCTACATTGGGCTCTGTGCTGGTGGCAGGGAGCTTGCTTGGGATTCTCTCTCTCCCTCTTTCTCTCTACCCCCTCCTCCACTCGTGTTCGCTCACGCACTTTCTCTTTTGCCGTCTCTCTCTCAAAATACATAAACTTAAAAAAAAAAAAAAGGAAAATCACCTTCCCTGTTTGTCATTCAGTATCCTTTTCCCATAATGTTTTCCTGTAGTTCTTAGATATGCTGTAGCTTTTTTTTTTAATGTTTATTTATATTTGAGAGAGAGAGACAGAGTGAGAGCAGGAGAGGGGCAGAGAGCGAGGGAGACACAGAATCCGAAGCAGGCTTCAGGCTCTGAGCTATCAGCCCAAAGCCCAACGTGGGGCTCAAACTCACAAACTGTAAGATCATGACCTGAGCTGAAGTCGGATGCTTAACTGACTGAGCCACTGAGGCGCCCCTGCTGTAGCTTTTTTGATTATTATTGTAATGTCTCATTTTCTCTAGCTTCATATAATATTTTGAAAATATTTTATAAGACTTTAGTTTTGCAGTCTTCTGTTTGGTTGGTTCTCTCAGACAGTTCTCTTCCAAGTCATTTGCAAATAAGTCAAGTGTTTGCTTGGAGGACAAAGACTTCATTCACAGGGGAAGTTTTAGCCTAGACAGTCAACCCATGTGAAAGTCTCTAAATGTAAACATAGTGCTATCTATGCTTCTCAGTTCCCTTTTACTCTTTCACAGGAGATAGTGATCCTGGGCATACCTCTCACTGGGCAGCTTTCAGTCTGACAGTTCTAAACTCCATTGTACTGTATACCTTCATTCCTTTTAATGTGTCATGAGCAATAGTGTCTAGAGCAACATGGAATGGAGGATATCCCTGAATCTCCTCACGTGGATATATAACACAGCAGTCCCCGTTATAGTAGCATAGACCCCATCCAGTGATACTGCTGTCCTACCACCTCTCTACGCAGGTGACATCAAGATTTTATTTTGACTCTCCCAAGTGGATATCAGTGCTCATTTGGTTTCTAAAATAAATCCTACAGTCAGCAGGGAAAAAAAGATTTTATTTTGATGCTGAGAAAAGTAAGAAGTTCTGAGCTGCTTACCCACGGAACTGTGAACTGATCTGTGTGTTCTGTGGATGACAGAGAATCTTTGAAGGTTAAGAGAACTAGAATGCTAATTTCCTTGTTTTATAATATTAAAACTTTGCTAGTATTTTGGAATCAACATTAAATTTCTCAGTAATTTCTGCATAACTTGCATAGTAATAGTTTCTTTTCTTTTAAAAAAATTTTTTTTCGTTTATTTATTTTTGAGAGAGAGAGAGAGAATGTGCAAGCAGGGGAGGGACAGAGAGAGAGAAGGAGACACAGAATCTGAAGTAGGCTCCAGGCTCTGAGCTGTCAACACAAAGCCTGATGTGAGGCTTGAACTCAAGAACTGCGAGATCATGACCTGAACTGAAGTCAAACATGTAGCCGACTGAGCCACCAAGGCACCCAGAAATAGTTGTTTTCATACATGTCCTGTGTGTCTCTTGTTAAATGTGATACTGGGTATTAAATCTTTTTACCCCTATTGTGAGTGGTATATTTTTGTTATTCTGTAATATTTTCTAAGTAGCTACTATTTGTTTTAAAGGAAGGTTATTGATTTTAAAGAATTATTGTGGTAAACATGTAGAACTTCCCACGTATTTCCAGGGGTTTTCTTGTCAGTTTTATCTGTTGATGTCATCCACAAATAATGACACCCCCCCAAAAAAAATCACTTCCTTTTATTTATTTATTTTAATGTTTTATTTATTTCTGAGAGAGGGAGAGAGACAGCGTGAGCAGGGGAGGGTCAGAGAGACAGGGAGACACAGAATCTGAAGCAGGCTCCAGGCTCTGAGCTAGCTGTCAGCGCAGAGCCTGACATGGGCCTCGAACCCACAAACTGTGAGATCATGACCTAAGCCAAAGTCGATGCTTAACCAACTAAGCTGCCCAGACGCCCCACCTCCTTTTATTTTTATCCATTCTCTTGTTTGAATGACTTGACTGGCCCTAACAGAACAGTGTTATGTAGTGTTGAAAACCTTTTTTTCTTGATTTTGATGAGAACTAAACATCAGTTTTGTTTTGTTTCTCAATTATGCAGGCCAAAGGAAACATGTCTGTGAGCTGAATCCAGCCACAGTTCTCTGTTTTGAAGATTATTTATTTTTTTAAACTATTAAAAGATTTTTTCTGTTGTTTATTTATTTTGAGACAGAGATAGACAGAACATGAGCAGGGGAGGGGCAGAAAGAGAGGGAGACACAGAATCTGAAACAGGCTCCAGGCTCTGAGCTGTCAGCACAGTCTGATGCGAGGCTTAAACCCACGAAACTGCAAGTTCATGACCTGAGCCGAAGTCGAACGCTTAACCAGCTGAGCCACCCAGGAGCTCTGAAGATTTATTTTTTTAACATTGGACCTTGATACTCTCAAGGATACAAAAAGTGGTCTCTATAGACTTTCTGGAAGATGCAGCCACTTTCCTATTTAATACACACTATGAATCAAGAAGCAGCATATAGATCAGGTTACCTATTTTATGGAGGAGAAAATCTCTTGGTTCCTTACTGTTCTCTTTTGTGATCATTTTCTCTATTTCAAGAACTTTTTGGGCCCCTACACATAAAATAAATGTCTTCTGTAGTTCAAGGACTGTTGCAACTGAAAATTAGGTTATGATAAATGTTCAAGAAATCTTAGAGATGGGGCACCTGGGTGGTTAAGCGTCCAACTCTTGGTTTCAGCACAGGTCATAATCTTGTGGTTTTTGAGTTCTGTCCCCCAACTGGGCTCTTCACTCACAGTGCAGAGCCTACTTGGAACTTTCTCTATCTCTCTCTCTCTCTCTCTCTCTTTGCCCCTCCGACATGCACACACACATTCTCTCTCTCAAGATAAATAAATAAATTTAAAATTTTTAAAAAAGTAAGATGCAGGGGCGCCTGGGTGGCTTAGTCGGTTAAGCGTCTGACTTTCGCTTAGGTCATGATCTCGCGGTTCGTGGGTTCGAGCCCCGCGTCGGGCCCTGTGCTGACTGCCAGCTCAGAGCCTGGAGCCTGTTTCAGTCTGTGACTCCCTCTCTCTCTGACCCTCCCCTGCTCACGCTGTCTCTCTCTCTGTCTCCTAGAAATAAATAAAACATTAAAAAATTTAAAAAAAAAAAAAAAAAGAAAGAAAAAGAAAAAAAGTAAGATGCTAAAAAAAAAAAAGGAAAAAGAAGTTGATTTTTAAATGGAGTGCATGTTAGTCCAGGTCCTCTGAGAAACAGATGCCCCAACAGGATTAGATGTGCAAGGAATTTTTTGTGTGTGTGTGATAAAATACACATCATATAAAATTTACTATTTTAACCATTTTGTAAGTGTGTGATTTGGCATTAAATATATTCACAGTGTGTTGTAACCATCACCACCATCCGTTTCCACAACTCTTTTTTATCTTTCCCAACTGAAATTCTGTACCCATTTAACACTAATTTCCATTAGTGCAGGTTTTTGTATGGATTCCTTCCTTTTTAAGACTGAGCAGTATTTCACTGTATATTTACATCACATTTTGTTTATCCATTCATCCACTGATGGATATTTGGTTTGCTTCCTCTTTTTGGCTCTTGTGAACATGTATGTCCTATATCTGTTTGAGTCTCTACTTTGTTTTTGGTGCACAACTAGGAATGGGATTGTTGGATCATATTATAATTCTCTGTTAAATTTTGAGGAATTGCCATACACTTTTCCACAGTTGCTGCGCCATTCTACATTCCACTAGCAGTGTACAAGGGGTCCGGTTTCTCTACCGCTGATACTTGTTACTTTGTTTTTTAGATAATAGCCATCCTAATGGGTGTGAAGTAGCATCACACTGTATTTTTGACTTACATTTCCCTAATGATTAGTGAAATCATTGAGCATCTTTTTATGTTCTTTTTGGCCATTTGTATATCTTCTTTGGAGAAATGATTATTCAATTCTTTTGCTCATTTTCAGTTGTAGGTTTGGATTCCAAGTGTTGCTTACTATTTGACAGATCACTGAAACTTTCTAAGTTTTAGTATCTTGATGGAGCTAGACATGCAGAATATTGTATGTGGCACAAAGTATGTGCCCACAAATTGGAAGCTGTTCTTTTTTATTCTTTTTGGTATTTGATAATCTGTATTTCTCTGTCTCCTCACTTGGTGAATTCTGTGAGGGTTAGGACTGTGATTTTAATTTTATAATGTCAGTATATGGATCATTGTATCATGCAGCCCCTGACAAACACCATAATGGACCTTCTGGAACTGTTGATTCATTAGTGCAGTTTTTAGTGTTCTGTGAATTTTATTCTGGAAGTTTTTTTTACATTATCCCATTTTCTTCTGTACTTTGATAACATTATATCTATAATTGCTTCTTCTGGAACATTTAGTGAATTGTCTGTAATTGTTTATTTCACCTTGATGTCCTTGGTCAGCAAGAATCAAATGAATTATTTGATAGTTAACAGTCTTATCTTCTGAACATTATTGCCTCGTTAGGCTAGGTTGCCTTAATCACTGGCCTTTTTTCACATTTTTATTATATCTTGCTTCCTAAAAGAAGTTGAGTTTGGCATTCTTACAGTAGTTATTCTGACTAACTTCCTCCTTACATCAGATATCACTCTGCAAATTAATTATTATTTGCTAATAAGTTTATCAAGATTCGGGCACCTGGGTGGCTCAGTTGGTTAAGTGTCTGACTTCAGCCCAGGTCATGATCCCAGACTTCGTTAGTTTGAGCCCTACTTCAGGATCTGTGCTGACAGCTAGGACCTGGAGCCTGCTTCAGATTCTGTGTCTCCCTCTCTCTCTGTCCCTCCCGTGCTTGCACTATGTGTCTCTGTCTTCCAAAAATAAATAAACATTAAATTTTTAAAAATGTTTTTTATTTATTTCTGAGAGAGAGACAGCATGAGCAGGGAAAAGTCAGAGAGAGAGGTAGATACAGAATCTGAAGCAGCCTCCAGGCTCCAAGTTTGCCGTCAGCACAGAGCCTGACGTGGGGTTCAAACCCACAAACCATGAGATCATGACCTGAGCTGAAGTCGGCCACTTAACTGAGCCATCCACATGCCCCAATAAACATTAAAAAAAATTTTTTTTTAAGTTTATCAAGGTTCTGTTCCTCCTTTTCATAATTGAGTATACTATTAGACTGTGTGCTCCTACTAACTATAAGAGCAGAAGTGTCTCTTTAAGAAGTTTAATTTGTTTTTATCATTTTACTAATGTAATTATGAGCCCAAAACAGTGTCTTTTGGAGTGAAATCTCTTTCTATTGGATAAATGAAATTTTGACTATTCAAACTATGTAACAAATCATATTGTCCATAACTATTTAGCTGTAAGTCGTAGAAGTTACTAAGCATTGAGGTACTAAGAGAGAGTATTCTGTCAGGTACTATCAGCACAGAGCCCAACAACACAGGGCTCAAACCCACGGACTGCGAGATCATGACTTGAGCCAAAGTTGGACACTCACCCGACTGAGCCACCCAGGTGCCCCTGATTTCATATTCTTAAACTGGCACATAGTAAAATAAGCATCAGTAAAAGACAGTTAAAAATTGAAAAAATGTTCTAATATCCCTGTGATATAAGTATTATTTTTTTTCCACTTAATTATATGAAAAAAGTGGATAAACTGAATATATTTCTAGTTCATTTTCTAATAATCTTTAAAACTTGTATAGAAAAATACAAAATCATCTTATGGATGTTTTTAAAAATCTTGTTCTTTTAGAGCTCTGTAAAATCAATCATCAAATTTTTTTTAATGTTTTATTTATTTCTAGGAGAGAGAGAGAGAGAGAGAGAGACAGCGTGAGCAGGGGAGGGTCAGAGAGAGAGGGAGTCACAGACTCTGAAACAGGCTCCAGGCTCTGAGCTGGCAGTCAGCACAGAGCCCGACGCGAAGCCCGAACCCACAAACTGCGAGATCATGACCGAAGCGAAAGTCGGACGCCCAACCGACTAAGCCACCCAGGCGCCCCATCATCAAATTTTTATTTAAACTTAACAATACTTATCATTTGTGGTTAATGTTCATACCAATAATAATTATTTGTAACATATCTCAGCTTAGAAGAAGAGTTCTTCCAAGTTGTATCCATAATCTAAATGAGTTTTTACTCCCACTTTATGCTCACATAAATTTAATTTATGGTGTAAATTGCCAATCCTAATCGTAAATTTTAGTTTGAAAGTTAGTATTTTTAATCATTGTGCTTTTTTTTCATGGAAGGCTTACAACTAGTTGTGTATCCCACACTAATACCAGGAGTAATTGGTATGCTGGTTTCATGACATAACATTAAAATGATGGAACTAGTCTTGTGGATTCAGTATTGAAACAATGTATAATAGCAAACCATTCTTAATGTGGCTAAGGGAATAGATATACCTACTACGTATTTAATCCTCCTTTGTAAATTAGTTCAACCAGTAATTTTTACAGAAATAAAAGATGAGAGGGTCACCTGGGTGGCTCAGTCTGTTAAGCATCTGACTTCAGCTCAAGTTAAGATCTCAAGGTTGGTGGCTTTGAGCCCCGTGTTGGGCTCTGTGCTGACAGCTCAGAGCCTGGATCCGGCTTCAGATTCTGTGTCTTCCCTTTCTGCCGCTCCCCCACTTGTGCTCTGTCTCCGTCTCTGTCTCTCAAAAAATGAATAAACATTAAATTTAAAAAAAAGAAATAAAAGATTATATTGTGATTTCATCAAATGCCAAAGAGTTTGGAACATTACTGATTCTGTGTGTTAGTTTTGCTGCTTTTTTAGTTAAAAAATACAGAACTGGCATTTTGTTTCTTTTGATGAACTTACTTCTTTTTCTCATTTTAAAATAAGAACATGAATAGAGTACTCCCTTGGCAGGAACAGGTCAGATAACATGGGAGGTTAATTTTGCATGATGACTGTTTGGCAGGGAACTCCGAAAACGTTACTGGTGTGCAGACACATACATGTGTGGTACACACACGTACCACACTATATACCACCTGTCCCTTATTCTCTCCCGGCTGTCAGCTGGGCAGGCAAAATTCACTAAAACTCAGAGCAGAGGTAACCATAAAGAATTCCATTGTTTGGGCTTTGGGGCATAAGCCAATGGAAAAGAAATCGAGTTCAGTAAATTATGCAATGAATCACTTCTTTTTAAATTCACTTATGGGTTCCTGTTCTCAGAATTGATCTGTCCTTTCGGCAGGTTTTCATTGCCTCTCAGGATCTCCATTACCAGAACTCAGAGGATGACTTAGTAATTGCGGGTGAGGAGTCTGAAAGGGTTGTTTTCCTGCAGCGTATAAAGTTGATGTCTTTAGCAATCCAGCTCATCAAGACTCCTGGGAGGCATGGACTTCTGGAAAATCCCCAGATTTTTCCAAATGACATAACTCTTTTGATGGGCTCTAACAGGGGTCCATAGTTATCTGATACTTTTCTCTTCACTTTTTGGCAACAGCTTTATGGAGATAGAATTCACATACCATTACAATTCTCTGTTTTTAAGTGTATACGTCAGAAGTTTTTATACTATTCAGAGTTGATTAACTATCACCACAATCAATTTTAAAAACATTTTCAGTTCACTGAAAATAACCCTATACCCTCTTGGGCCATCACATCTCAATCCACCTATTCTGCCACAGGCAGTGACTAATTTACTTTCTCTATAGCATTGCCTATTCTGGACATTTGTTATGAAAGGATTCTTACAAAATGTAGTCTTGTGACTTTTTTTTTTTATTTAGTGTAGTGTTTTTGACGTTCATATCACTTTGTAGCATGAATTAATATTTCCTTCCTTCCTTCCTTCCTTCCTTCCTTCCTTCCTTCCTTCCTTCCTTCCTTCCCTCCCTCCTTCCGGGAGGGGCAGAGAGAGAGAGAAGCTTAAGCAGGCTCCACATCCAGTGCAGAGCCCAGTATAGGGCTTTATCCCATGACTGACTGTGAGATCATGACCTGAGCCAAAACCTGAGCCCAACCGACTGAGCCACCCAGGTGCCTCTCATTTCTTTTGATTTGTGAATAATCATTGTATGGATTTATTTATTCATCAGTTGATGGACATTTGTTTACACTTTTGGGCTATCGTGACTAATGGTGCTATGAATATTGTGGCTACACCATTTTAAATTCTAAAGTGTCCTACACCATTTTATATTCCCACCAGCAATGTATGAAGGTTCTAGTTCTATTATATGCTTGCCAACACTTGTTATTATTTATATTTTTTTTATTATAGCCATCCTAGTGGGCTGCCCCTTGAATCTTAAATCACACATACCCATGCCTTATCGCTGTGATTTGTATTTTCTTCTTTTTTTTTTTTAAGTTTATTTTTGAGAGAGAGACAGAGAGACCCAGAGAGAGAGAGAGAGTGCACGGGATAGGGACAGAGAGAGAGAATGAGACACAGAATCTGAAGCAGGCTCTAGGCTCTGAGCCGACAGCTCAGAGCCTGTTGTGGGGCTCATACTCTTAACTGTAAAATCATGACTTGAGCTAAACTTGGATGCTTAACTGACTGAGCAGTCCAGGTACTCCATGATTTTGTGTTTTCTTACATTTAATTTTGGGGATCCTTGTCTGAGTGGCCGCCTCTTGTAATTTGCTCATTGCCTATGTGTTCACCCATCTTTGTGTTCTTTCTTTGTTACTGATCCTGCTGAACTCCAGACAGGGCTTGATGGCTGATTGTGGATATAGCACTGCCTATTCTTGTAAATAAGAATAATAGAAAGTAATAGAAGATAGAGATTTTGATAGTTTTATATAGCAATAGGCTGTTTCTGGGGTTCCTGGGTGACTTAGTCAGTGGAGCATGTGACTCTTAATCTCAGGGTTGTGAGTTCGGGCCCCACATTTGGGCATGGAGCCTACTTAAAAAAAAAAAAAAAAGAAAAAAAAGGAAGGAAAAGAAGTAGGCTGTTCCATTTTTTAAATTACTGTCCTCTGTTCTGAGAATAGTTATATATTAAAATAAAGTGGGAGACCTGTGAGGTTGTATAGTCCTGTAATTGTCATTTGTGGAGAAGGAAATGACTTGCTACCAATACCTTTTTATCTTTTTTTTAGGAAGTGGTTCAAAAGTGCATGTTAAATACAAAACTCATCTATAGCCATAGAAGTTAAGATAGTGGTTGAAACTCCCGGTAGGTGAAGTGACTGGAAGGGGATTTCTAGGGTGCTGGTTATGCTTAGAGGTTACACAGATATGTTCATTTTGTGAGAGTTCATCAAGCTATAAATTTAGAATATATCTGTTAAACAAAAACTTACCTTACTATGTATCTTCCTATCTTCAGTAACATAATAAATTTGGTCAAAATCTAACAATTTCTTTAAAACCTATTACAGTAATCATAGATTAAAGGACTAGCATTCAAAAGATTCTGATTAGTCCATGTGTTTCTCCTGGTATCTCGAAAGTGGTAATTATTTTTTGTACCTCTAGATGGTTACTGTATTAGAAAGATTACTATAAATGATGATCTAGTATATATATAGCTTCCCTTTCCCATGGTTCTTTTCTTCATACTACTCTATTCTCTGATGAGAATCTGAACTCATTGACTAACAAAACATACAATTACTGCATTTTCCAAAGTTTTAGATATATGCAGAAAGAGTCTAGCTAAGACTGTAAATTGCTGAAGATCATTCAGTATAGTAGTGAACAGAACATAAAACCAAACTTCCTAGAACGAATCTAAGGGTAACTAAATCATTCTATCTCTGAAATTAGGGGCTGCTGAACAATGGGACTTGAAATTAATGCACCTACATCAATGCAATGTACACACAAGAATGGTGATAATGTAAAAGTAATAAATAAATGATTCAAAATGGAATGTATTTATTAAAAGGCAGTTAATGTGACTAGAGCAAAAATATGATTAAATAATGTTGATTTTTAACTTAAGCTTTCACTCAAATCTAACAGATAATATACAACTTATGGTTAATAGAAGTTTCAAGTAGGCTTATGTTGTATAATCTTTACTATATTTCTAAAAATTGAGTATGTGGAAGAGGTATCAGAAAAATATGCCTTAAAAGAACAGTAAAATGACTTATTATAGCCATTTTATATCCTGATATGTCAGGAAAAGACAGTTCTGCCTTATTACAGGGATGTTCTCAGTGGAATCTGACACTCTTCAGTTAGTATGATAAAACACATTAACAATCTTTTTAATCTCTAATTGTGTCTTTTAGGCCTTCCTTAAAGTTTCCCATGTCTCAATGGACTCCTGAATATAACAAGCTCTATACCTTAAAAGTGGATATGAAGAGTGAGATTCCTTCTGATGCACCAAAGACACAGGAGAGTCTGAAAGGGATCCTCTTGCATCCAGAGCCCATTGGGGCAGCCAAAAGCTTTCCTGCAGGAGTTGAGATGATTAACAGTAAAGTGGGGAATGAATTTTCTCATTTGTGTGATGATTCTCAAAAACAAGAGAAGGACATGAATGGTAACCAACAAGAGCAAGAAAAAAATGTTGTTGTGAGGAAAAAACGCAAAAGCCAGCAGGCTGGCCCTTCTTACATGCAAAATTGTGTTAAGGAGAACCAGGGAATATTAGGATTGAGGCAACACCTAGAAACACCAAGCGACGAAGATAATGATTCCTCTTTTAGTGATTGTCTTTCTTCTCCTTCATCTAGTCTGCATTTTGGAGATTCTGATACTGTGACTTCGGATGAGGATAAAGAAGTCTCTGTAAGACATTCCCAGGCAATTTTGAGTGCTAAAAGTAGAACTCATAGTGTGCGATCCCAAAAGTGGCCTCGGACAGAGACAGAATCTGTTTCAGGATTGTTAATGAAAAGACCCTGTTTTCACAGCAGTTCATTAAGGAGACTTCCATGCAGAAAGAGATTTGTAAAAAACAATTCCTCACAGAGGACACAGAAACAAAAAGAGAGGATATTAATGCAGAGAAAAAAACGAGAAGTGTTAGCCCGAAGAAAATATGCATTGCTCCCCAGTTCTAGTAGTTCCAGTGAGAATGACCTCAGCAGCGAATCCTCTTCCAGCTCATCAACTGAAGGAGAAGAAGATTTGTTTGTTTCTACCAGTGAAAACCACCAAAACAATCCACCTGTTCCCTCAGGTAAAAATGTTTCTTACGTTGAGCAAAACCTGCATTGTATTTGTGCCTCATTTTCTTTGACATTTTATTTTTTAATTTTTTTTTCCTTTTTTTTTTCTTTGACATTTTAGTGATTTCATTGCTTTGAGAAGGAATCTGAGGCTTGATTAACTTTGATTTCTAAGCCATATACGTAAATTACCAACTGTAGTATTAAACCATGACTCCAATTCTAAGATCCAAATTTTTTCAGATAGCTCTGTGATGGGTTTCTTTCACACTCAGCCATAGTAGTAACACTAAAAAAGTAATTAATATTATTTTTCCTTTAAGTGCTCTGTTCTTATTGTTTACTAGTTACCTTGTCTTGATCTTTTACTTAAAAATAATTTCAAATGTTTGAGAGGTGCTTTTATTCTAATACTAGAACACAAACTTTTAGTCCTGACAGTGCTCAGTAGAGCACGTGATTAATCAGTTAAAACTGAATAATTGATAGAGGACTAGCTTGACTGCACTCTCCCCTCCTTATGGTAAATATATTTAACTAGCACAAGATTATGTACAGTCTCTGGAGTACAATTATGTTCCATATATACCGTTTTTACGGTTTGTTGTAATTTAAAGGAAGTTGATGAAGTGAGCGTTGAATAACGTCTGAACTGAGGGAAAAGATTTATTTCTTGTAAAAGAATGGGGGAGGAGGAGAGCTTTTTAAAAGGGCTGTGATCATGGTGTCTAATAGTGACACAAAGGTTTCCCAGTCTTTGCCTGATGTACTGCTTGTCAGTCTACTGTGCCAATATGCCATTTTTCCCTTTTCTTTTCTCCTTCTGTATGGTTACTTTTTTTTTTTCCAAGACTCCCATTTCTATTTGTCTATCTGTGCCAGAACCCTGAAACCAGGAACTTTGATCTTAATTTTAGTCTTAGCCATGTTCAGTTTATTTTTTTAACCTACCCAAGTATTTGTTTTAATTATTTTTTCTAAGTTTATTTAATTTGAGACAGAGTGAGAGAGCGAGCACACATGAGGGAGAGGCAGAGAGAGAGGGGGAGAGAGAAAAATCTGAAGCAAGCTGTGCGTTGTTGGAGCAGAGCCCGACACAGGGCTCAAACTTGCGAACCATAAGATCATGACCTGAGCAGAAACCAACAGTTGAATGCTTAACCAACTGAGCCCCCCAAGACCTCCTCCAAGTATTTGTTTTAAAGAGTTCACTGAGATCATCTACAGTTGGGAAGAGATTACAGCAACCATTCTCTGAGGTCTTTGAGAAAGAGGGAGGAGAGAACAGGAGTTGTCTTGTTTAATTGCCATATTTTACATTTTGCCACATATTTGCCATTTTCCTCATGTGATTAGAACGTGAAGACTTGTTTGGGGAAGAGGGAGCAGCAGAGCCCAATTTCTGCTTGAAATAAGTGAGGCAGAATGGTTGGTGCTTTGAAGCAGAAGTTCCAAGGAGCTGGTATTTGTAGGAGGCATGAAGATAGAGTTGATGTAGGTCCATATCAGTGTATCAGTGTCTGTTTCTAGGAAGAAAGGAGTTCGTATACTCTCAACTATTCAACATAAATGCAAATTCTAGAATTAATTTTTAAATCTTTTTAAATACTTTTTGTAGCATGTAGTTTTTTACTCTTTCTTGGAAGAATTACATTGTTTCAACTACATAATATTTTCATACATTTAAGAGGAATGTTTGTCTCTGGAAACACAAATCCAAATGTTAAAATTCTTTTAATTTTTTTCCTGGTTTTTAGACCAGTGTTTTGTTTTAAACTAATTGATTTGTTTTTAAAATAATGGTGTAATAATAACATTCACATAGTGTGGAATTTTAAAAATACCAAGAATGTTTAAGATAAAAAATAAGTTTACCACTTCTTAGGTCCCAATTTTATTACCCAGAAGTATTCAGTAAGCAGTTTCTTCTCTTACTCAGAAAATGTGGAAACATACATAAGGGTAAATAAGGGGCGCCTGGATGGCTCAGTTGGTTAAGCGTCCAACTTCGGCTTAGGTCATGATCTCACAGTTCGTGGGTTTGAGCCCCGCATCAGGCTCTGTGCTGACAGCTCAGAGCCTGGAGCCTCTTTCGGATTCTGTGTGTGTGTCTCTCTCTCTTCCCCTCCCTCACTCGTGCTCTGTGTCTCAAAAATAAACAAACTATTAAAAAAGGGTAAATAAATATGAGCTTTAAAAGTACTAGTATGTATAGTTATCTCATTTTTTAAAAATGGTTGCATATTTCCTTTCTTGGATGTTTCATAATTTATTTAGCCAGGTTATATTGATGCATATTTCCTGATGAACAGCCTTGTACATACAGTTTTGTATACGTATGTAAGCATATCTTAAGGAATAATTTCTAAAAGTATATAGGAAGTTAACATGGATTTAAGAATTTGTTAGTTACTGTAATCAGAATGCCCTCCAAGGAGTTTTCATCAAGTTCCTTTACCATCCATCAATAGATGATGTCATGATGATAGTAAAAATACCTAGCTCTTTTTGGGTATTTACTCTATGCTGGTAATGTTCTGAGACTTTATATGTATTCTCCTTTCATCATCCCAACGTTCTTATGACGTGTATTCTCCTTTTATCATCCTCATATTATGGATGCAGCATTTGTAAAACCGTTTTAGAATGATTTGTATTTAGAATAGACTGAAATACTGATGGGACATATATCTCTATTGTCAAGAAATTTCAGCTCTCAAAAACTGACTTGTATTCTTAAGAGATAGGTTTTTCTTCTAGACTTATTTTTAGGGCTGGCTTTCTGACTCCAATTCTGGTATGTGTTAGTATATTGGAATTAGGAGAGGGTTGGGATATCTCAAATTTTAATTAGATTTATCTACTATACTTTAATAATATGTTTTGTATGGATGGGTATTAGTTACTGCGGAACTGCTAGGACAGATTTTTCACACTGTCCGTCAACACTTATTGCTTATAAGCTGATGGAATGAATGATGTGTTACTTTGTTGTATCTTCAAACTCTCTAAGATGTAACAGTTGTATATAATTAACTGGTTTTACCAAATCATCTAAGAATGAGTTAAGTCAGTACCTTACATTCTATAACAAGCATTAGTTTAATTGTTGTAATCAGTAGGTTTCTGGGAAATCTCTATTTGCCTCATCCTTGTTAATTGCTTTTTAAACTTATTATGGCTCTCTATTTAAGCAAATGAAGTCAAAATGATATGTGACTTGGATTGTTAGACATTGCGTTATTCCCAGTTGCCAGTTAGGTTGAGAATTTATACATCTAGTTTTGTTCCTGATAGTATTTGCCAAGAGCTTCAGGTACTTTGAAATAACTTAATAGAAGCTAAGTTTGAAAGTAGATGTTAATTTTAGTGACATATTTCTGTAATTTACTCAATGAACCTTACCTGAACTGCTGCTTAAATGTTTACATAGTCCTTATGTTAGCACTGGGAAATGCCCATTTATTTCCCAATTGTTGCTTTTTAATGTGATGACTGTATTTTTATTTATAGCTTAAAAATATATATGTGTGTGTATATATGTATATATCCATCCAACAGATATATATTCGTATTTTCCAAGTGCAATCTGTAGTGTATTGACTTAAGTGTTTTAAAAGTTTACTTTTAGGGGTGCCTGGGTGGCTCAATTGGTTAAGCATCCAACTTTGGCTTAGGTCATGATCTCACGGTTCGTGGGTTCGAGCCCCGCATTGGGCTCTGTGCTGAAAGCTAGCTCAGAGCCTGGAGCCTTTTTGGACTCTGTGTCTCCCTCTCTCTCAGACCTTCCCCTGCTCACCAGTAACTGTTCTCAGAGTTATCTGCCAAACAGTCATCAGAAATAAATAAAACATTAAATAAATAAATAAATAAATAAATAAATAAATAAAAGTTTACTTTTAGGGGCACCTGGGTAGGCTTATGAATTCAAGTCCCACATTGGACTCCACAGCCCTCCTTAGAAAAAAAGTTTACTTTTAAACTTTAAAAGATAACCTTTTAAAGATAACTTGAAGATTACCTTTGGAAATGTAGAGTTCTAATAACTAGGAATTATATTTGTGAATATTTCTTTTCCTCCTTTTCCAAAAATAACATGGATAGAGGAGGTGGGGGGGTTGTTGGGGTTTTTTTTGTTGTTGTTGTTATTTTTATATGGAAATGTTCACACATAAAAACAATGCCAACTACATAATCCAGCTTCAGTTTTCAACATTCTGCCATTACTTTATCTGTTACCCCTCAGTTTTTTTCTTGAGAATTTGGGAACAATTTCTGGATAGCATACCATTTAAGTTTTAAGTTATTTTGTATATTGCATATTTCCTGCAAACTGGTAGTTAGATCTAAAAGCTTGATTTAATTCAACTTCAGTTGAGCAACACTTCCTTGGTGGTGCAGTTTATTCCTGTTGTGTCACTTGTTAAAATTGATTAGAGGGGTTAGATGGTGTCATTCTGATCCTTCCACTCTAAAGTTCCCCATCAACATTTCATGTACTATTAGCAACAGCTTTGATGATCTTGCCTGGATCCATTATTTCATTTAGGTGTTGTAAAATGTTGACTTTCTAATTCTGTCATTCTGCTTACATTTATTAATGGAGGTTCTTCTACATAGAATTCTTCAACTAATTGGTTACTCTGAAATGAGGTCCATATGGGAAAGGCAAGATGAATGCTTGATTTTACCACTTGAAAAGTGGTAATTCATTCTGAAAGAATGAGTTGGTGCCAGAGCAGTGTCCAAAGAGGAGTTTTCATTTTCAGGTCTGATTATGAACTCATGGGTCTTAGCATAGTTGATATATTCAGTCTTTTTATTCTTTTGATATTCAGATGTTTCACCTTTGGTCAGTGGGAGCATCTTCAAGCTGGGTTTATGTCCTTTGATACCACCCCAGTGGTCTTTGACAAGATGATCTCTGATGTACAGGATGGTACAGATTCACACTTGACATTACCTGTCTCAAACCTGGAAACAACCATTTTTTTAAAAAATACTCCTTATTTCCTTTTATTGAGAAGTTAGAGGCTATAGACTGGAAATTAAGGTGTTTGTTGCTCTGCTGAGTTATTATTGCTTTTCGGTGTTTTTTTTTTTTAATGTTTATTTATTCTGAGAGTGTTTGAATGAGGAGGGTAGGTGCAGAGAGAACGAGAGAGAGAGAATCCCAAACAGTCTCTGCACTGCTAGCGATGAGCCGGACACAGATCATAAATCCACAAACCACAAAATCATGACCTGAGCTGAAACCCCACAGGGTGATGACCAGCCAACCTAGCCAGGTGCCCCGCTTTTCAGCGTTTTTAATGGACAAAGTTAGGAATGTAAAGGTTTTAGAAAGAGAGAAATCATTAATTTATATGACATTTCCATTGAAAGTTTAGGATTAGGATTTTTATGTAAACTTGTTTTATATTTGGAGCTCTTTACTCTTACATTGAAAACTGATTCTTAATAACAATTGCTTTTTGGCTTTATCCTGTAAATACTATAAATACACGTAAGTAAACATTCATAAATGAATACAAATGAAAATATTTATAATTATTACTAACAGTAATGCTAACAAGTATAGGAGTTTTTGGGGTTCCTTTTTGCTGTTGGCCAGCCTTCTGTGAGGTTATGCCACTAATTTAATATGCATTTATGTTAATTTGTTTTAAGTGTTTCTTTTTTTAAGGAATTTGTTAAAATTTTTAATTTTGCTTTTTAATTATGTAAAACATTTACCTGGTTCCAAAGTCAAAATTTTTTGTAATTTTTTAAAAAATTTACTTATTTTGAGAGAGGCTGAGAGCGTGCGTGAGTAGGGGAGGGACAGAGAGAGAAGGAGAATCTCAAGCAGGCTCTGCACTGTCAGCTCAGAGCCTGATGGGGGGCTTGAACTCATGAAACTGTGAGATCATGGCCTGAGCCAAAATGAGGAGTTGGATGCTTAACTGACTGAGCTACTTGAGGGACCCCAAAGTCAAAACTTTTAAACAAGAATATATTCAGTGAGCTCTAGTTTTCCACTTCCACCTCCTCTTCCTATCTTTTTCTCCTTCACAGATTAGCATTTTCATTACTTTTTAATTTTGTTGTTATTTTTTCTGTTTAATAATATAAATAAATATGTATATTATTCTCTCTCCTCTTAATGAAAATGTTGATTTTTTAGCTAACAATAGGTAGAATTGTTATAGTATAGAGAGATTATAGAGGAATAAAAGCATGTGTGTATAGGGGCGCCTGGGTGGCTCAGTTGGTTAAGCGTCCAACTTCGGCTCAGGTCATGATCTTGCGGTTCATGAGTTGGAGCCCCTCATCGGGTTCTGTGCTGGCAGCTCAGAGCCTGAAGCCTGTTTCTGATTCTGTGTCTCCCTCTCTATCTGCCCTTTCCCTGCTCATGCTCTGTCTCTGTCTCAAAAATAAATAAACTATTAAAAAAATTAATAAGAAAAAAGCATGTGTGTATACGTATGCATATATATATGATATATGCGTGATACAGAGTGTATATATAATGTGTCCATATATACACGTTTTCATTCCTTTATTCATTGCTTTTCATTTCTGTTTATTTTATTTTTTTACAGCTTTATAGTATTCCATTGTTTAGGTATACTAAAGGATGTTCAGGCAATCTGTTGATGAATAGTTTGCAGCCTTTTGCTGTTACAAATAGCACTGCAATGAATAACTTTTGGTGTATGTTAATTAATACTTTTTGCCATTGTATCTTTGGAATAGAATTCTCGGCGAGGATTGTTGGGCCAAAGATAAATGCATGTTTATTTTTAAAATAATAGCTCAATTTCTTTTTTGTGGGGATCATCACCATTTCTGATGCCCACCAGTAGTAGGGTTTGGGAGTGCCTATTTGCCCACAACCTTTCCATCAGAATTTATTGTCAGATTTTAGATTTTTTTGTCCATGTGATAGGTAAGAAATAGTATGGTAGTATATTTTTAATTTTTTAAGTAAGTAATGTTATATATCTTTTCATATGTTTAAAGGTTATTTTATTTTTTATGAATAATCTGTTCATATCTTTTGCCTGTTTTTCTATCAGGATATTGGTCTTCATTCTTCCACTAAATTTTAGTGCTTTATATATATTATATTGGGATATAAATACTATATAATAACACTGTTCTCTAAACTTGTTATTAGTCCTGTGATTTTGTTACTTTTTTTTTTTTTTTAACCATACCAGGTTTTTTTTTGGTCAGTCACATTTATTGATCTTTATCTTTTCTGTTTCTGGGTTTTGAATCATAATTAGGAAGGTTTTTCCCACTCCCAAGTTTATGGGAGAAATAACCCATTCCCTCCCCCCCATCCCACTCTTCCCTTCTCTATTTACTTTTTATTTTACATTTAAAGTACAGATGTATTTGATGTTTATCCTCATGTACAGTATGAAGGATGGATCCATTTTTTTAATATGGCTATCCAGTTGTCTCAAATTATTAAAGGTTTCTTTCTCATATTGACTTGAGATACCATATTTGTCATATGTTATATTTCCATAGGCATTTGGACCTATTTATGGAGGTTTCATTATGTTCCACTGGTCTCTTCATATACTAGAAGCATACTGTTTTAATTATAGACACTTATATTTTCTTGATTATTTTTCCTATTCTCTTGAGTGATTTTTAAAAATTTTTGATCAAAAAAATTTTTTGTAATGTATACTCATTTTTGGGAGAGAGAGTATGAGCAGAGGAGAGGTAGAGAGAGAGGGAGACAGAATCCAAAGCAGGCTCCAGGCTTCAGGCTGTCAGCAGAGAGCCTGAGGCAGGGCTCGAACTCATGAATAATGAGATCATGACCTGATCCCAAGTCGGACATTTCAACCGGCTAGACCACCCAGGTGCCCACTAAATGAAATTATAATTAGCATGTTTATATGAGGATAGTGGTAGTGGGGAAACATATAAAGTTATTCTTATTGGGATTGTAGTTGTTGGCTAAATTAGAGTGAACTGATATAGTTAGTATTTTGTGTATTCCTATTCAAGATTGTGGCATGTCTTTTCATTTGTTGCAGTCTAGTTTTGTATCTGGCAGGGAATGTTTTATAGCGTTATTTATATATGTATGTATTTAAAGAAAACAGCTTTATTGGGGCACCTGGGTAGCTCAGTTGGTTAAGCATCTGACTTTTGATTTTGGCCCAGGTCATGATCTCACAGTTTGTGGGCTCGAGCCCCACACTGGGCTCTGTGCTAACAGTGTGGAGCCTGTTTGGGATTCTCTCTCCCCCTCTTTCTGCCCCTCCCCCACTCTCATGCTCACATGTGCTCACAAAACTTAAAACAAAAGAAAACAGCTTTATTGAGGTATAACTTACATACTATAAAATTCATCCATTTTAAGTATATGATTCGATGATTTTTTAAATTTAGGGTTATGCAACCACCACCACAGTACGGTTTTACAGCATTTCCATCAATCCCAAAAGATCCCTCCCTCTTGTTTGCAGTTAATCCCTGTCCACCCTCAGATGTACACAACCTAATCTATTGCTGTCTCTAAGGACTTGCCTTTTCTGGACATTTCCTTTAAGTAAAATATAATCTGTAATCCTTTGTGTCTGGCTTTTTTCCCTAAGTGTAATGTTTTTGAAGTTCACCCATGTTGTCACAGCCATCAGTGATTACTGTCTATTTACTAGTTGTTGTTTTTTTAATAGTATTATGTTAGGTGGCTGTACTACATTTTATTTTACCCATTTGTCAGATGACTGACATGGAATTGTTTCCAGTATTTGGCTATTGTGAATAATGGTATTGTGTGTTTTCATTTCTGTTGGCTAGATAGCTAACAGAAAAATCCTAAAGAGGAGTCAGAGTTGTAATAACAACTTCTGTAAGTTTGTTACTGCAAAAGGAGCAGTAGCAAAAGCAGCTAGTAGCAGAAAGATGCTTCTGATAGTAACTAGCACCAACACGTTGAGTACTAATAGCACTGTGATATAGTTTTTACTAAGAGTATGAGTTTTAGGGGCACCCAGGTGGCTCAGTCAGTTAAGCGTCTGACTGGCTCAAGTCATGATTCCACAGTTTGTGGGTTCAAACTGTGAGTTCAAGCCCCACATCTGGTTCTGTGCTATCAGCTCAGTGAAATATATACTTAAAATGGGTGAAATTTTTAATTCTCAGTATTCTTATGGGGAAATTCTTTTCAAAAAACATGTCTTGTAAGCTGTTGGCAGACCTTGATGTAGACAGGTAATAGTAATGAACAGAGAGGAAAGTTTTTAAAAAGATTAAAAAAAAAAGACAGTGCCACTTTTATGAAAAATACAGCAAGGGAAGAAATGGAACAGTACTGTTTGTGTGTGTGTGTGTTTAACCATCTTAACCATTAAAAAAAAATTTTTTTTTTTAATTTAAGAGAGAGCACACAAGGAGGGAGGGCAGAGGGAGAGAGAGAATCTTAAGCAGGTTCCATGCTCAGTGTGGAGCCCAAAGTGGGGCTTGATCCCACAACCCTGTGATCGTGACCTGAGCTGAAGTCAAGAGCTAAGCGCTCAACTGACTGAGCCACCTAGGCGGCCCTCCATCTTAAACATTTTTAAGTATACATTTAAGTACTATTAAGTATATCCACATTGTTGTGAAACGTATCTCCAGAACTTTTCCCTTTTGCAGTCTGAAACTCTGTACTCCTTAAACAACTCCCTATTCCCCTCTCCCCTCATCCCTGGTAACTACTTTACTTTCTTTATGAATTTGACTGCTTTACGTCCACAAATAAGTAGAATTAATACAGTATTTTTATATTTTTTTGTAATTGGGTTATTTCACTTAGCATAGTGTCCTGAAGATTTGTTCACGTGATAGTTCGTTCCTTTTAAAGGCTGAATAATATTCCATTGTATGCATATACAATATTTTGTTTATCCATTTACTCATTGATGGATATTTGGTTGTTTTCACCTTTTGGCTATGAGCATGGGTGTGCAAGTATCTTCTTGAGACAAAATGTGAATTTTATTTTTATCCTTTTTTTATTCATATCTTTTAAAAAAATTTTATCTATTTCTTAAATTTTATTTTAGAGAATGAGAGAGAGATCTAGTAGGGAAGAGGGACAGAGGGAGGCAGAGAATCTTAAGCAGTTTCCATGCTCAGTGTGGAGCCCAAGGCAGGGCTTGATCCCACAATCCTAGGATCATGACCTCAGCTGAAATCAAGAGTAGGACACTCAACCATCTGAGCCACCCAGGTGCTCCATAATGTGAATTTTAAAAGTATGAAAGTCATAGCTTAGAGAAGCTGTTTAAAAAAATAGAATTATTCTGACATAAGAATTTTTGTCAAAGAAAATGAATAAATGACATTAAAATATAGCCTAAAACATGTAAGAATATTTAAGGCAGGTATAAAAACTTAATAGAGGAAAATAAAGAATTTTTCAGTAAATGGTTTGGGGATAGCTAATTATCCATGGAGAGAGAGGGCCAGATTCTATTTATAATCTTATGTAATGCTGTAAACAAAAATTAGTTCTAGATGAAGTCAATAATTAAGGAAACACATTGAACAAAATATAGTACGTATCTGTCCTCCAAATAAGTATACACTTTGCAAACTTAGAGCAATTTAGAAAAGAACTACAAAAGAAATGACAGATTTCATAACTTAAAAACAAGAGCTGGGGCCCCTTGGTGGCTCAATTGGTTAAGCAGCTGACTCTTGATTGCAGCACAGGTCATGATCTCATGGTTTGTGAGAGCGTATTGTGCTCTGTGCTCGTAGCATGGAGCCTGCTTTGGATCCTCTGTCTCTCTCTTTCTGCCCCTCACCTGCGCGCTCTCTCAAAAATAAATAAATGTTTAAAAAAAGTTTTTAAGCAAGTTAAAAAACCAGGTACTTTGTATTTCTTAAAAGAATACATATCTCATAAATAAAAACTATTTTGGGTAAAACAGTAAATATACTATATTTTAGATATTAAAGAGTTGTTATATAATGTGAATATCTTAGATAAGATCTTAATCCCTTTAGATATTACAGGATTAATATTTCTCAATAAGATCATACAGATTAATATGGAAATCACTAAAAGTTGTAAAGAACAAACAAATCATAAAAGAGGAAATAAACATATGAAGATACACAGATTAAGAGAGTATGGTGTACACTATGTATATTTAGCTCTGTTTTTTTTTAAAAAACTATTTGACAGTGAGGATTTTTACTTTTATAATGAATTTCATAGCCTTCAAAGTCAAGGTAAAAGTTTTTGTCTGTCAGTTTAAAACATTTTTCCTTTTTGTTTCCAGGAAGTATTGATGAAGATGTTGTGGTGATAGAAGCTTCCTCCACTCCCCAGGTCACTGCCAATGAAGAAATTAATGTTACCTCAACTGACAGTGAGGTGGAGATTGTAACAGTTGGAGAAAGCTATCGGTATGATTTTAATTCCTAGTGGTGTATGTGAAGTTTTAAATTTACATATTTAAGGATTTGTGCTGCAGATATTTGGATTCTTTTACTTTTTTTTTTCTTTTTTGTAACCTTGTTTGAGCATATACCAGATTAGTGGTTTTCAAACCAGGTTGCATTATGCTCACCTGGGAAGATAATAAAGTAAAGATAAACTTGTTCTTGGATCATATCCCAGCCCAGCAGAAGGGCACTGTAGTGTACAGCGAGAGTTAAGAATTATTGCTGCAGATAAACAGTAATTTTAGTTAGTGTTTTACAAAATTTAGTTTGTTTTATGATTCAGAGTTCATGCCTTCTTTGAATTTTAGATATAAATAAAACAAGTATTAGGAATGGTGCTAAAATTAAAACTATTGGAAAAATATTAAAACGTGTTGATATTCATGTATTCCTTTTTGTTATAATGTATTTGTTTCAGGATCTCATTGATACCAGTGAAATTTGTGCTATTAGGGCAACCTAGTATAAAACATATTTAAAGTATTTTTTTGGTCCTTCACTCAGTAATTTCATCTAAGAACTGAACTAAAAAATGAATGCAAATTTCTCATTTCTTGATAAATAACTGGAAATGATATTGCCCTTTTGTGAATTACTTTGACCAAAAAGAAAAATGAAAAAAAAAAAAAAAGAAACCCTAACACTATTCATCTTGTGCTTCAGATGATTATAAATATTGGTAAGAGAAGCAGTAAAATGTTCCTTTACTCCATTGGATATTCCAAACTAATCTATGGATGAACCTTAATTTTTGTGTTGGGAAGAATTTAGAAATGCATTTGCTCCTTGTGTTTTAATTTGCATTGTTATTTATTTATATTTTTTTTTATTTTGGAAGCATGTTAAAACATACTTAGAATATACTTCTCTATTTGTACTTTCCCGCTGGCGTACTACTTCTGAAGGCATGGAAGAGAGCACTCTGTAATGTATCTGTTTAAGTTTTAAATGATTTTCCTAGACTCTGAGGAAAATAGATACTACATGGTAGGTACCACAGTTTCCCTGTGATTGTGTATAGTGCTTGGTACAACACTACTCAGTTTTTATGAGCTACAAGGATTGCTGAAATGAAGGACCTATCTTTGTGGTACGGAAGACCTTTCATATTGTGGAGGTGCTTAATGTTCAAGCAGATGCATTTACAGTGTACTGGACCATGGTCTTGAAAAAGACATACAGTGCTCATGACCCATATTTATTTTCCTTATTGATACATGTGATATTAACTTTGTCACTGTTCAGCTGGCTTTTGGCCTTTTCTTTGTGAGAATGCATCCAGGGGCTCCTGGCTGGCTCATTCGGTAGACCATGAGATGCTTGATCTCAGGTTTGTGGGTTCAGCCCCCTCTTCCTTATACATCAGGTTTTTAGTATAATATTTGAAGGTTTCAGAAACTGCAAAGTGGACCTGGAAATTTTCTGCAGTTATTAAAAGCTTCCTAGAAATAATAAAGACTATTTAGTCTCATTGCAGATTCTTGCTTTCTCAAGAATTTTAAATAGTGATCTCTCTTTTCATCCAAAACCATTTCATCCTGAGACATTTGTTTACTATGATGCCTCGATCTACACAATTCTTGCTGGAATGCAGTGTCTTTTTTTTTTTTTTTTTCCTGCTATGTCTCAGGAATTCACCATTATACTCCTGTTTACTTGAGAATGTCATTTTAAAATTTGAGCCTCTTCCTAAATTCTTAGGGTCTAGAATTCATTTTCATCCCAGTTCTTTTCTGAGTGGTCAAGTTTACATCCCTGATGACTTCCATATTAATGGATCTGGTTCACCCTTTCCATACATGCTAACAATAAGCTTCTTTTTTTTTCTTGAAGATTTTTTTTTTCAGTAATCTCTATACCTTACGTGGGAGTTAAACTCACAATCCCAAAATCAAGAATTTCATGTTCTTCCTAACTGAGCCAACCAGGCGCCCCTAACAATAAGCTTTTAAGCAGTTTTACATTCAGTTTGGGCAAGAGGAAAAACCAACTCATAAGCCCCACCTTTCTAAAACAATTATTTTTCTCCTGAATCCTGAATAATGTCCCTCTGAACCCTCAGTTCAGATTATTACAGTGAATCCTTAAACATTTTTTTAAATACTTGTAGATAATTTAGTGGTATACAAAACCACACACATAATAAAAGATGACATCAGCGTTAGGTGTTGAGGGTTTTGAATATGTGCTTTAAAAGCATAAAGTGGAACTGCTTGGGTGGCTTAGTCAGTTAAGTGTCTGACTTCAGCTCAGGTCATGATCTCACAGTTCGTGGGTTCGAGCCCTGTGTTGGGTTCTGTGCTGACAGCTCAGAGCCTGAAGCCTGCTTGACATTCTGTCTCCCTCTCTTTCTCTGTCCCTCCCCTGCTGTACTCGTTCTCGGTCTCTCAAAAATAAACATTAAAAAAAAAATAAAAGCATAAAGTGGCTCAAACAAGTGGTGTTTCTTATGACTACCAAACAGTAAACTAGCTGTCTGTATCCTTATCTGTCCTAATCCTAGGAAGTCTCTGGTGTCTTCAGTGTTTAAAAGAATTTTTTTTTTTTATATTCAGTCTTTTTTAGGACAGTACCAGAAACTTATCTTGGTTTAGGACTTTCAAAGACATGTTTTGCAAATTTAATCTGGACTCCACATACAGGATTGTGTGGATGTTATTTAATATTAAAGGTGCTGATGTTTTTGTTACTTTACCTGTGGTGAATAGTTTTTAGGTATTAAAGAAAATGTGAATACCAAATTACAACCTAGTGAATATTCAAAATAACCATTGAAACGAGAGCGGCATTTTTGAAACAGAATCCTGTATTTTATACCAGTGATTGGTCTTACATATCATTCATATATTCTCAGGTCAGTTGGTAGGTGAACATTTTTGAACATTTCATTCAGCAAATGTTTTATTGAATGCCAGGCATTGTGCTAGTGATAATTTTTAATTCTATTACCATTATTTCCTTGGAGAAGAAAGTTTACAACTTCACAACATATTTTTTTGTTTTGTTTTAATTTTTTTTAATGTTTTATTTATTTCTGAGAGAGACCATGAGCAGGGGAGGGTCAGAGAGAGGGAGACACAGAATCCGAAACAGGCTCCAGGCTCTGAGCTAGCTATCAGCACAGAACCCGACATGGGGCTCAAACCCACGAACCCTGAGATCATGACCTGAGTTGAAGTCAGATGTTTAACCAACTGAGCCACCCAGGCGCCCCCTTCACAACGTATTTCCTAAGAAAGGCTTATGATTTCTTGGGAACTAAAATTTGTGTTCATTTTTTATATTTACTAATTTAATATTGATGTTATTTAAGGTCTCGTTCAACTCTTGGACACTCCAGATCTCATTGGAGCCAAGGTTCAAATTCTCATACAAGTCGGCCACAGGAGCCACGGAACCGCAGTAGGATCTCTACTGTCATACAGCCCTTGAGGCAAAATGCAGCAGAAGTTGTGGACCTTACTGTTGATGAAGATGGTAAGTTGGATTAGTAGCAGTATAGAATTATGAAGAGAACTGATAAAATCTCCTTTGAAACTCCTAAATGAAACTCCTACTGCTGTTTCCTGGTGATACTATTAAACTACAGGAAACTTGTTGGATATCCTAATCTTATTTTTCATTTGATATAATTACCTCAGTTTGTAAATTATGCCTAAAATTCTTTCTATTGTTTTGTTGCTCAGTAGTTATTTTTTTTAAAAAAAAACATTAAAAAAAGTTTTTAGAAATGACACTTTTTAAATACAACAGAAAAGCATAATTTTGAATTTACATAGTTAATACTAGTTCTTTGAAATGTCAGAATTACTGTAAAAATTACATTATTCTCTAATATTACTGGTACCTTTGTGGTGCTCAGCTGTAGTATTTTCTTTCAGCTTACAACTGCATCCAAGCAACAAAGAAAAGAATGCTAAAATTGGAAAACGGAGGTCAAGGAAAGTGGTAGCCTGTATGAATATGTGAATATTTATGTGTAGATTTTCCAACATAGAATTACTTTCAGGGTACTACTTCCATCTTAGAAGGAAATGGTCAATCATAATTTCCTTGAAGGAAGATGAAAAGCCTTATATGAATTTGTGAGCTGTCATTTGGAGGCAGGATACATAAGGCAGGTAGAAAGAGAGGCCTCGTGCAGTCAGCTCTTGTATGGATTATTTGCAGCCTGGGTGATCACAGCTTGCAGTGTATCACTACTTTGAATTAAGATGTTTATAAAGAGGTAATTTATTCCTCCTGTCTGCATTTCATTCAACCATGTCTCAGATTTTATTTTGAAATGCTGTAAATTATTTGTAAGACAGTGATTAATATATTAGGGATTCATTAAAGATTACTCAGTTAATTAAATTAAATTAGGATTACTATGTTGGATACTGTGTATGTTTTCCCCTGTGATATCTGCCAGCCAGTAAATAGGAAAATGTGACAGAGTAGTCTTTTAACCCAGTGAAGTTAGTTCAACCAGAATACTTTCACTAGGTTATAAGTATTCCAGTGATCAGTAGATGCCGTCTTCTCCCTACTAGTTTCTCTTAATGGAAGACATCTATCTTATTGAAAGTCCAAAATATTAAGTATATCAGTTGACCAATGGTTCTTACGTGGTGACCATTTTGTGCCCCTGAAAATATTTGGCAATATCTACAGACATTTTTGGTTCTTACAGTTGGGGGAGAGTACTGCTAACATCTAATGGGTTGAGGCCCAGGTTGTCACTAAACATCCTACAAGGCACAGGACACCCATGCTCATACCCTGACTCCCATCCCTAGCAAAGAATTACCCAGCCCAAACTGTCAGTACTGCTACGGTTGAGAGATGAGATACAACATTTGCAAATAAACAGAGGTTCCTTCCTCCCCTTTTTACATATAAGCAAATATATTTGTTTAAGCATCCAGAGTACAGTGTCCCATGTAGATCAGCAGGTACTATTTGTGTTTCAAGGATCAGCTCCGCACACTGCATTACATAGAAAAATTTATCTGCTCATTCTGTATCACAGTAAGAGAGTCCTTTCTATGATCTAATTGTTGTGACTGTGCTTTGGACAGACTTATTTTCACTTTTTAAACAACTGTTTTCCAGTCAGTCTGAAATATAACTTGTACATAAGTTAAGGTCTGCCTGAAATTTCTTTTACTTTCTACAAAAGTTTTAATTTTTAAAGTTTTTTTAATGTTTTATTTCTGAGAGAGAGAAAGACCGCGTGAGCAGGGGAGGGTTAGAGAGAGAGGGAGACACAGAATCCTAAACAGTCTCCAGGCTCTGAATTGGCTGTCAGCACAGAGCCCTATGCGGGGCTCGAACCCATGAACCATGAGATCATGACCTGAGCCAAAGTTGGACGCTTAACCGACTAAGCCGCCCAGGTGCCCCAAAAGTTTTCATTTTAATAGAAAGCACTGATGATTATCAGTATTTGCAAAAAAAAATTTTGAAAAACGCATGTAAAAAAGAGATTAACACAGTGTTAAAAATCATAGTTAATGTTTAAGTAGTTACTATATATAAACCATTATACAGAGTGCTTTATTATGTGACCTTAGTTCATCCTCATGATAGTTGTGTGAAGCAAATTCTGTACTTTCCCAGTTCTACAGATGAGGAAATGGAGAGTGCTTAGGTAACTTATCCATGATTGTAGTGTCAGTGGTGAGATCAGAATTGCTTATCTAATAAGCAGCCTGACTCTCGAATCCATTCTGTACCAGAGAACGTGTAATTTTTAATAGTGTTCTGACAGCCTATGACAAAGTGTATGAAAATAGTCAAGGAGCTTTTACTTTCCTTTTCTCATTTTCATCTTTGTGACAGATCAGAAAATTTACATAATTGTTATCCAAAAAACTGTGATAATCACCTGCATGTTAGAATATGTATATATGTTGGGGCGCCTGGGTGGCTTAGTCGGTTAAGCGTCCGACTTTCGCTTAGGTCATGATCTCGCGGTTCGTGGGTTCGAGCCCCGCGTCGGGCTCTGTGCTGACTGCCAGCTCAGAGCCTGGAGCCTATTTCAGAGTCTGTGTCTCCCTCTCTCTCTGACCCTCCCCTGCTCACGCTGTCTCTCTCTCTCTCTCTCCTAGAAATAAATAAAAATATTAAAAAAAAAAAGAATATGTATATATGTTGATTTTTTTAAATGCAGATATTTTATTTTAATAACATCATTTTAATGTTGCACACTAGTTTTATGAAAACTTTTAAAGTTTGTTTTAATAATTATAAAAATTTTACTGTGAGTTAAAATATAACCTATTACCTGATCTGTTTTGAAATGCTAAATAAACATTTTGTATTTTGCAGAACCTACTGTAGTACCAACCACTTCTGCAAGAATGGAATCACAAACCACAAGCACTTCCATTAACAATCCAAATCCATCTACCTCTGAGCAGGCCTCTGATACTGCTTCAGCTGTCACTGGTAGCCAACCCCCCCCAGTGTCAGAGACTTCACCTACTCTTACAAGCAATAGTATGACTGGTACTTCTATAGGAGGTATGTAATAAAGTGGGGGAGCACTGCTTTTCTTTACTTTTGTTAGGAAAATTATTGTTTTCAAGATTTTAGCTATGTTAGTAAGAGTATATTTGTAGAATAAATCCTATGTGAGCAAAATAATCACTTTAGAATTAGACTGATTTCATATGAGTTTGTGTGCTATATATTACCAAAGTGTCATAGCTCAACTGAAAGAGATCAGTGAGAATGAAATGGCTTACCAAAAATAAGAGGAACAAAAGAAAAAATAGGTAAATTGAACTTCGTCAAAATTTAAAACTTTTGTATATCAAAACATTATCTGGAAAGTGTTTTGAGAGCCTACAGAATGGAAGAAAAATACTTGAAAATCGTATATGTGATAAGGATCTAGTATCTAGAATATATAAAGAGCTTACACAGCTCAACAATAAAAAGACAGATAACCCCAGTTTAAAAGTGGGCAGAGAGTGGCGCCTGGGTGGCTTAGTCGGTTAAGCGTCCGACTTTCGCTTAGGTCATGATCTTGCGGTTCGTGGGTTCGAGCCCCACGTCGGGCTCTGTGCTGACAGCCAGCTCAGAGCCTGGAGCCTGTTTCGGAGTCTGTATCTCCCTCTCTCTCTGACCCTCCTCTGTTCACGCTGTCTCTCTCTCTCTCCTAGAAATAAATAAATAATTAATTAAAAATAAATAAATAAAAAATAAAAGTGGGCAGAGAATTTGCATAGGTATTTTTCCAAAGAAGATGCACAGTTAATCAAGACGGACATGAAAACATTGTAATTATTATTAGAGAAATGCAAATCCAAACCACAGTGAAGTATTACTTTATCCTCATCAGGATGTCTGTTAGTTAAAAAAATAATAAAACCAAAGAACAGGAAATTAGAAAATAGCCAGTGTTGACAAGAACAAGGAGGAATTGGAATGTAAAATGGTGCAGCTGCCTTGGAAAACGCTTTGGCAGTTCCTCAAAAAGTTAAACCATAGTTATCATATGACCTACAATCCCACTCCCAAGTATGTCCCCAAAAGAATTGAAAATGAGGATGGGTTTTTTTTAAAAAGCATGATGTTCATTTTCTCAATTTCCTTTTTTTTTGTTTGTTCTTTTGGTGTCATATCTAAGAAACCATTTCCTAACCCAGGGTCACAAAGATATCCTCCTGTGTCTTAAGTGTTTTCAGCTCTTACATCAGATTATTATGTTTCAGTTAGCAATGATATCTCTGGTTCTTTCTCCTATGAGATGTTTAACTGAGCATTAAGCTGGCCTCCTTTCTCTCCTGGACAATGGCACAGAGATAGGAATTTGCTAACCATTCACTAACAGCGGTATTATAGAACCTGTTATCTCATAGATTGACTCTATCAGCGTTAATAATGAAACCACCTCATGCTTTCTGTCATTTTTTACTTTTATTTTTTTTTTAAATTTTTTTTAATGTTTATTTTTGAGAGAGTGCAAGTCAGGGAGGGCCAGAGAGGGAGACACTGGATCCCAAGGAGGCTCCAGACTCTGAGTTCAGTGTGGGGCTCAAACTCACAAAACTGTGAAATCATGACCTGAGATGAAGTTGGATGCTTAACCTACTGAGCCACCCAGGTGCCCCTATTTTTAAGTTTTAATATAGTATCTTATTTCTTTTACAATATCCTCATAAATTACATTGAATAGATTAGGAAATCTGCTTGTGACTGGATTAGGTCTCCTTTCTGTGGGAAATTGAGAGTAGAAACCAGAATCCAAGGAGGTTTGCCAGAAATATCTTTTAAATACTATATTCTTTGAAAAAAAAAATGGAGGCAGAAATGGAATGGGCTAATTTTTATTTCATTTATTGAGTGTATACTCTTTCCTGAGTACTCTACTGAATATCTTCTGTATTATTTTATATATTTTCATTTACTCCTTAAAAACTTTTTTGTTGTTAGTATTATTCTCCCCATTTCAGAAATGTAGAAATCTGTAAGTTAAATACTTTTAAAGTCAATAATAATCTTTGAGGCACAGATTTGAATTTTGCTCATTCACTCCTTTCTCCTTGTAGCTTTATGTACTCTTCTTTCTTGTCTAGATTTTCTGTGACACAGTCCCAACTTTATTTCAGTTCTGCCTCAAAGCTTTTATCTCTATCTATTTATTTTTTAAGACTCTTGTCGCTCAGATTTCACATTTTATATCTAAGATAGTGATGACATTACTACCTGAATGGTTTTCTCATGATGCTACTTTACCTGTATTGATGATTACTTTTTGGGATAGACCTATTTGTGTTGTATTTCTCTAGACTAGGAGAACCTTGTTCCAGGCCAAATTGTTCCTCTGTAAATCTGAGAGAAGTACATACAGATATTCAGACTACATGAGGGGCACTAAGTTCTGCTGCCTTCATTTCCTGCTAAGTTTTTAAGCATTTCCTTAGTTTGCACCTTCTTGCATATTTCTTCATTTCCTTAGATTGTACCTTCTTGCATATTTCTAACTTTAACTTTGAATCATTCAAGCCATCTAACTTTACTCCTACCCAGGTTTTTAGATGGGGCTGGTGAAAATCATAGAATAAAACAGATTGGTGCCTCATAAATCTGTGGTACTAATCTTGGGCTTTTGGTAATAAGTTGCCATAGGGTGATATCTCTCAGTTAATTCCCTGTCCTTCTTCTCAGTGGCTGTTCCACAATTTCCTCATTCTCAAGACTGTGATTTCCCCAGGGAAAAATAAAAAGTAAATGAAGGTTCTTGAGCATTCATAACTTCCAACCCTCCCATGAAAACTTTTATAACTATCCTTTTCTTCTAATTCCTGGTCTTTTAACTCTTTTTTCTATTGCTTCTAGTCCCTTTATTCATCATCTGCCTCTTGTCCCTTCCTGTGTCCTTGACTTTGCTTTAACAGTTGTCTTCTTTATGTCTTCAGCATCCTTATTGGTTCTGTTACCTTAGTATTCCTGTGTACGTTGTGTTAAGTCTGTGTGCACTTAAAAGGATCTTCTATAGCTTAAACTCCTTCCTTTAACTTGCTTCTCACTTTTGTTAAAACAAATATGATGTTAAAAAATCTGGCAGTAATCTTGTCATCTCTGTTTTGTCCCAGGTCCCTATTTGTATCCTTTCTACTGGCCCACTCATAACTGCACATGTTTTCAACTACTACATGCAGTATGCCAGTGACCTTCCATTTTGTGTTTCCAGAGCCCTCTCCTTGTTTTAAACTTTTATATCCAGGTGCCTATTGGACATCTCCTCTGGACCATTCTGCAGTCACCTCACACTCAGCATGCCCATGCCCAGGCAGCTCATCTGTCTGACTTTTCCATGTGTTCTTGTTTTGTGCATGCATGATATCTTATATATTCATTTATTCAAATGTTGATTCATTATGCACTACGAATTAGGCACTGTCCTAGGCACTGGGAACAAAACATAAATTCTTTGCCCTAACAGAACTAATGTTCTAGTGGATAATAATAGCTAACATCTGTTGAGCTCATAATATTGGTCCATGATTTATCTATATTAACTCTGATTTTTTTAATAACTTACGAGGCAGATTCTTCTTATTTTACAGGTGAAGTTACTTGCCTATGGTTATATGATAGTGGAGCAAGAAGAATTCAAACCTAGGAAGCCTGGTTTGGAGCCCATACTCTTCCTTTCTGCCAGGATTTCTGAATCTTAACATTGCTGTCTTCGTGTTGCACAGTTCGGGGGGGGGGGGGAGCTTTCTTATGCATTGTAGGGTATTTAGCAGCATTTTTGGCCTCTGCCAGCTAAGTACCAGTAGTACCACTTCCCTTCCAGTTGTGATAACCAAAAATGTCCTCAGGTGTAGCCATATGTTTCCTGGGGGGCAACATTGCTCTATGCTTTATTAGAACCCAGTTTTGCTGTTATAATGCTATTGATTTAAATCTTACATTGTTTCCATACTTGATGGTGATCTCCTTGAGGACTACAGATGACGTTTTTCTCTTCTTAGCAGATAGCTCCATCATGCCTCTTTTCCCTTGTGACGTTAACTTATGTTTAGCAAGGACTTATTGAGCACCTGCATTGTGCAGGCCTGTTTCTAGTTGCTAGAGATAATATAACAGAGGCAGACAATAGGACAAGTTATTTTAAAGGCCAGACTTTCATTTTCACGATTGTATTTTCCAGTGCCTTTTGTAGATCCTTTACCATGCCATTATTATGTGTAAGACTTGCCAAATGAATGAATAAATATATGAATATATCTCAGTATTCCTGCTAGAATTACAAGAAAATACTTTAACCGGTGATTACTGGGCTGTGGAATTAATTTCTCTGGTTATTGTGTGTTATTGGCCCATTTTAAAGGACGCTCTGTGGGCTGATTTTAATAAAAAGGAAGTGTCTTATTTGTTGAATCAGATCTTTATATTTCACTTCTAATGTATGGCAGTTTTCCTTGGTGAGTAATTCTCGAACAAGAGAGATTCAGTTGCCTTTGCTTAGGATTCCTAGCCTGTTTGTGCAACAGAGAGGCTGTCCACTATAAGAAAATAGATCATTAATTTAATGGGAAGGAAACTGTACCCTAAGAAGTCAAACCATAAGGTCAGCTTTCTTTTGGAGACTGAACTGTTGGTGATATGACCCTTTAAATATGTGTTCAGCTGTAAATATAGTCATTATGCTTCCTCTTCTCTCACTCTGATTTTTACATTAGAAATATTTGAAGACAGAGGGCTAGTTCTTTCGGAATGAATAAATATCCTATCACTTCACTCACAGCCTTACTAGTCTACAGATCTTTTGCTCTGATTGCATACTCCTCCTAAATTTTAGAGTTGCATATAACTGGATTTGTAAAATTAAAAGCATCTGAATTGGAAGGTGATTTTGTCTACTTACTGAATGGATTTAGTGTTCCAGAGGATTTGATCTTGTTTTTTTTTTTTTTATAAAGTAACGTAATAAATGATAATCATTTGTACAATATTTTGGCATGGGAGCTGAGATAAAACCCTTAAAATGTTGCCATAAGTAAAGCTACCTTAATAGTTATTGCTACATATATTATACCATATAGAAAATAATTAATGTTTGATTCAGCAGACCAAAGATAGACTCTTGATCATGGTCTGTTCCTGATAAGCTGGTTGTAACTTTGTCCAGGTCATATAAGAAAATTGGAATGCAGGGGCGCCTGGGTGGCTCAGTCAGTTGGGCGTCCAACTTCGACTCAGGTCATGATCTCACGGTTCATCTGTTTGAACCCCGCATCGGGCTCTGTGCTGACAGCTGGTTCAGAGCCTGGAGCCTGTTTCGAATTCTGTATCTCCCTCTCTCTCTGACAGTCCCCTGCTTACGCTGTCTCTCGCTCTCAGAAATAAATAAAACATTAAAAAAATTAATTAAAAAAAATCAGAATACAATTGAATGAGAGTGACATAATTATGGAACTGACTTTGAATCTGCTATAATTTATGTTTTAAAAGTAAACACATGGGGCGCCTGAGTAGCTCAGTTGGTTGAATGTCCAACTCTTGATTTCAGCTCAGGTCACCATCTCACTGTTAATGGGATCGAGCCACATGTTGGGCTCTTTGCTTCAGTGCAGAGCCTGCTTGAGATTCTCTCTCTCCCTCTCTGCCCTTCTTCCTCCTGTTCACGTTCTCCCTTTCTCTCTCTCTCTCTCTCTCTCTCTCAGAATAAATAAACGTAAAAAAGAAAGTACCTTGTCGACTTTTCTTTTTTTCTTTTTTTGGTTACAAATTATTTGTAATGTTTAACCTCTCAACTGATTGCTAACGAAGCAGTGCTAATTCTGGGAGGCAAAAAAAAAAAATTGTAATTTTTTTTCCTATCCAAGTTCACAGATTCCTGAATTACAGTTCCAAGATTAAAAACCTTAACAATAGAGTGCAAGAAATTAGCCCAGATACCAGGAGCTTAGAAAAAAAACAATGTACAGAGATTTGGAATGGAGATACTGCCTAACAGGGTTTGGATCACAGACCTTGCCCAGAAGAGAATCAGGAAAGGCAGGATGAGACGTGTATGAGAGGGCAGACCCAGGAGAATTACAGGGAGGTTTGCTGCAATCAGACGCATCAACCAGAGCCTGCAGCATTCCACCCAGATTGATTTTTTTGAGCCTGTAAATTCCCTTTATCATTTTAGCCAGTTTGGGTTGGATTTTTGTATTGTTCGTGAGTAAATAGAAGATTCCAAATTGGTACATTGGCCCAGAAGAGATTTGCTAGGTTCTATTGGCCAAATCGGAGCAGGGTATCCCTGGTATTCGTTACTCTAGAAGTACGGCCAGAACAGTGGTCCTCCAGAAGCCTAAGGGTTCTGAGGAGGTGGCTCAGGAGTCAGGCTGGGAAGGGAGGAGGGTGATGTTTGTGGTAGGGAAGGACAGGGCTCTAGACTCCCCTCTCTTCTGATTTTTATATTTTAAGTAAAAATTTTTATCTCAAGTAAAAATTTTTATCTCCATTTTTATCTATTTTACGTAGTTTCCACATACTGTGTAGCTTGAGGAAAGAGTGCTGTTTTTTAGATGAGTTTGAAGCCCTGGAGTAGACTTTCTCAGGGCACTTCTGCAGCTCTTCTGGCATGGAAGAGCATACCTTCAAAATAACGCTGGGCATGTGGCAGAGAGCATAGTCAGGATTATATTATAATCTTTTCCCAAAACAATCATGCAAGCTCATTTATTTTTGTTGAGAGAGTGTGTGGGGGTGGGGACGAGCAGAGGGTGAGGGAGAGCGAGAATCCCAAGCAGACTCCATGCCATTAGCATAGAGGCTCGACTTGGACCTTGATCCCATGAACTCAGATCATGCTTGAGCCAAAATCAGGAGTCGGACACCTAACCAACTGAGCCACCTAGAATGTTTTAAATTCACTTTAATCATTTGTTATGACCTAGGAAAAGATGATCTCTTTCCGTGTTTAAATATCATGGTAAATATGAGCCTCCTGAAGAATTTAGGCTTTCAGGAAAATCCCATTGAAGATCACTGCCTGAAATTACATGATAAGCCATTTTTGGCAGAGAGAGAGGGAGACACAGAATCCAAAGTGGGCTCCAGGCTCCACGCTGTCAGCACAGAGCCTGACACGGGGCTCAAACCTGCGAACCACGAATTCATGACCTGAGCCAGAGTCAGATGCTCAACCGACTGAGCCACCCAATGGCCCCTACAGAGATTTGAATTTAATAAACATTTCTTAAATTTTTCTTCACTTATTTACACATAATACATATTAATTTACACAGTGATAGTTGATCATTTGATCTGTGCATTTCTGTTTGTTTCAAGATGACTCGAGGAGAACTGCATCTAGCGCTGTCACTGAAACTGGCCCTCCTGCAATGCCAAGGTTACCTTCCTGCTGTCCCCAGCATTCACCGTGTGGAGGGTCGTCACAGAATCACCATGCATTAGGACATCCACATGCAAGTTGCTTTCAGCAGCATGGCCACCATTTTCAGCATCACCACCACCACCATCATACTCCCCACCCGGCTGTCCCAGTTTCTCCCTCCTTTAGTGATCCTGCTTGCCCTGTGGAAAGACCCCCACAAGTACAAGCACCTTGTGGAGCCAATAGTAGTTCTGGTGCCAGCTATCATGACCAGGTATGTGGGATTTGATACATGTTTCTTAATTTTTAAAAATTGTGCTTTCCTGAAGAGGGGAAAAAAATCCTAATGATGAATTTTATGTACTAAAAAAGTCATTTCTGTTGCCCCTGCAAAAGTGGCCCAATTTTGTGGTCTGTGATTTGTTTTTAATTAAGCCTCTAGGATTTTCTGATGGTCTAAATTATTGCAACTAATTGGGAGGATCAAGAATGTAAGAGATTAGAAGTGATACTTTTTATTCTGAAATTATTTTAGTGTTTTAGTTAAATAAGGTGAATCTGCTCTTTGGGATTTTATTTCAGATTGTTGAAATTACAGTGTCTACCTGATTTGTGAGAAATCAAGAAATTTTCCAGTTTTTTACCTTCACCTTTTACTCTCGAGCTCCCTTTTATCTCCACTCATCTAGAAATAAACAGCCTTCTCAGATGCAAACCAATGACATAGTTGCCCAGATGCAGATGAGGTTTAGTTTATGGGAAATTGAAATATCAGTAACAAAATTATAACTAATAGTTGATATTATTGGTGAGTGCTTAAAATGTCAAATAATATTAAGTTACTAATGGTGAACATGTGGAGTAAATGAAGGTCATGTATTATATGTGATTTTAACTTTTGCTGTGCCATCTCTCTATAATTGTGATATAAACCTAAGTGGGTTTATATTACATACTTTTTAAACATACTTTAAAAAAACACAACATAATTTCAAAATAAAGCTATACCTGATGTTTTAAACATACTTTAAAAAAACACAACATAATTTCAAAATAAAGCTATACCTGATGTATACTAGAAAACAGTCCAAAAGAAAATTCAGAGCAACTGTTTCTCTGTATCCCCTGACCTTTCCTAAAGTACTTGCTTCATCTTTTGAAATTTTGATGGTTATCTCTCCTGGATCTGACAGATTAAAAAAATTTAAGAGAGAGATATTCTCTTAAAAGACAAGCTGCTGTTTTTCAAGAGTAAATAAGAAAGGGTTTAGTAGGAAATATGACTAAAGAAATTTTAGATGATGTTTTTTGCCTCTTGGGAACGAGGAAGCATCAAGAAAAACTTTAGCGGACTGAATGAAAGGCCTTGCTTAAAAGCAAAATTTTCTTTCACTAGAAATTTGAGCTCAAAGGGGGAGTTAGTAAGGATTGTAGAAAAATGATGAAGTGAATCTACAGACTGTTCCCATATTTGTTCACAGGCTACCAAAATGGAGGCCTCTTGTTTACAGATTATTATTGTTGAACTAATAAAATAATACAGCTGGTTTGAGAGATTGTGTATGTAACATTTTCTTTTACCCCAAGTGAGTTATGTATAGATGGAATCTCTTTCACAGTTTTGTTCATTGTTAAATAAATGTAACCTCTTCACTTATATCTAAGTAGAGGCATTTGGACTGCACACAGAACTTGGGGAAAATTAACAGGACCAGGCATTTGGTGGTGATAATGGGTATGAAGGAGAACAGAGAGTGAAGTTTGGATATAAACAGTTTGAGACTCATATAGACATTTGGAGGACTCTGAAATCAGCCACATGCTTATGAGATAACGTCAGGTAGTTTCCAGTTGAGACTTGTGTGGGCACAGCAGGAGGTTGAGGAGTGGGGGAAGCAGACTGATCTGTGGATTTGTGATTGTGTAGATGTGTTACAATTAGTGCCAGATTGTGGGTAGGCAGAAAAAGGTTGAGGAGGATGAAGCCTGATAACAGAGAAGGTTTGGTAGTCACTTGACTCTCTAGCTCTTACTGTTCCTTTGGATGTAGCTTTCTTTTCTGAGAGAATAGTTCAGTCAGGTTTTGCATTCCTTATGATCTTTGTAAAGTAATATTTGCCATTCTGTATCATCTAGCTTACCCATTCTTCTCCTTCTAGAGTAAGAGTTGATTGAACTGTTGGAATTATGAAGAGGGTTCTCTTTGTTGATTGTTTTCCCCTTCTCTTTCTATTCTTTACTTTTAACTTTACCCTCATTTCCTTCTAGGAGGGTATTCACCCTACTTTACTCACCCTCTGGGAGCATTCTTAATCACTGACTGGAGAAAAAGATAGGAAATTTGCTCATCTTCATAGTATGTTGATAAACTAGTCCATTTGCCAAATCTTAGCTTAAATAGGAAAATAGGGAAGGGATATAAATTCGATCTTACAGCATTGTTCTTAAGCCTTATTACTGAGATTGAGGGACATACATTGTCTTTGCCAACTCCAAAGAGAGCCCAAACATTTGCTTGATTGTAGACACGTGATAGAGAAGAAGAAAGGACTTCTTTTCACCTTCTCACAGCTTCTCCTGAGCCATTATTCCCCTTCCCTTTTAACATCTAGAGCTCCTTTTGTTTCTGTTCTTCACAGAGTCAGGAGTCCATTGCCAGTACAGAGGCCACTATGATTCCTCTATGGGCTGCTGGGTGACCTGGGCCTCTCGTCAATGCAGTTCTCTTGCTTTCTTCATCTCCAGCTTCTCAGCTGCCAGTATTGAAAAATTCTTGTGTATCATTTCATATATAACATCAAATTATTATTTTCTTTAATTACATTTTAAAAATTACAGCTATCCTGAACACTAAGCAAAGACTTGTATTTAAATTAGTTATACAAAGAGACAATTCTATTTTTGTAATCTGCTCTAGAGTAGATTTTGATGGAGTAAAGTGTTTTAGTTAGGACTTTTCAAAATGCTTTTGGGGAAAAACTTAAGTACTAGGGAATAGACATGGAATCTAGACTCTTTGGTTTATTTTCCAACTTACTATAAAGGGACGTTTCTTAAAGTCATATTTCTAATTTTTTAGTAAATGAAAAGGTTATGAGGCATAGCTGGCTCATAGTTCATCTTGAATAATCTTACACGTTTTGTTATCTTGGATAATGTTTGTGTTATTAGAGTTTTAATTGAATGCTTGTTAAATACAATTTAGAAACAAGACAGACAAGTTTTTACCTAGAGCCCTTAATCTTTTCAGTGGTGTGTGTGTTTTCCAAAGGAGTCCTAAATTAATAATCAAAATTATTGAGGGTAAAGAAGGATATGGATGTATTATTTTAAAGTTTCTTTCTCTGTAAGATCTAGAGGATGGAAGAGAAATAGACCTTAAAATAATATATTAAGTAACCTTTGTTCATTTTGTACCATGATCTTATGCTTGAATTCTAAAAACTGATTGTAGGTTTTAAATATATAATCATGGGGCGCCTGGGTGGCTTAGTCGGTTGAGCGTCCGACTTTCGCTTAGGTCATGATCTCGCGGTTCGTGGGTTCAAGCCCCGCGTCAGGCTCTGTGCTGACTGCCTGCTCAGAGCCTGGAGCCTGTTTCAGAGTCTGTGACTCCCTCTCTCTCTGACCCTCCCCTGCTCACGCTGTCTCTCTCTCCTAGAAAGAAATAAAAAATATTTAAAAATAAATAAATAAATAAATATATAATCATTACAGTTTTTACAATCCAGGATACACATAGGGTTTTTTTTATGCTAAATAGGTCTTCATACTAAAAATTTCACCATTTTGAAGTTTTTAATTCAGAGATTCTATTTTTCTGGATTGCATTAAGAATACTTATATAATATAACATGAAACAGTGCTTTGACCAAACTTTAGAAAAATAAAATAGAGTTCCTCTTTATACAGCAGGCATTGCCAGTAGACCTGAGCAACAACGGTATCAGAAGTCACGGAAGTGGTGGTTTTCATGGAGCATCTGCGTTTGACCCTTGCTGTCCTGTTTCTTCTTCCCGAGCTGCAATCTTTGGCCATCAGGCTGCTGCTGCTGCCCCGAGTCAGCCATTATCAATAGATGGTTATGGATCAAGCATGGTTGCGCAGCCCCAGCCCCAGCCCCCTCCGCAAGCCTCACTGTCGTCATGTCGACATTATATGCCACCTCCTTGTAAGTATAAATTTAACAGGCACAGAACTTAAAGGCATACAGATGAAGCATTGTACATTCCTCCATGAAATAACCTTTCAGTACTTCTAATTTGTATTGTACATTTTTAGTATTTCCTTGGCCTGAGACTGGGGTGTATTTCTTTCCATTTCATCTTCTCTTCACCCCACATTCCCAGAACATCTTCTAAGTTACATAGGGCAGATGTTGTTTAAAAAAGTCAAGTATTATAGTTTGTCTCTTACATTTTAATATTTGCATTTTAAATATATGAAATTAAAGTACACTGAATGGCACCTTAGATTCCTATGAAAGGAAATTTTAAGTGATTGAGATTTATCCCTTAGGAATAACAGGCAATTTGAAAGTTCAGTAATAGTTGCTAGGCACAGGAAAATAAGTTTTGACTAAAAATTCTGTTTTTTTTTTTAATGTTTATTTATTTCTGAGTGAGAGAGAGAGAGAGGCAGCTTGAGCAGAGGAGGGTCAGAGAGAGAGGGAGACAAAGAATCTGAAGCAGGCTCCAGGCTCTGAGGTAGAGTCTGTCAGCAAAGTCCGTGTGGGGCTCGAACCCACGACTGTGAGATCATGACCTGAGCCAAAGTCGGACACTTAACCACTGAACCACCCAGACGCCCCTGACTAAAAATTCTGAAGGTCAGCTGAGGCAGATGAGAGAAAACCTGCACAGAAAGCTTGCCCAAATGCAGAAAGATTTCTGTATTCATTTGATGCAGACAGTTAAATAGAGCCAGACATGGCTTTCCTAAAGGAATTGAAATCGGTGAGATATCAGAGTATCATAAGAAATGAGAAATACTTTTAGGCTACATAACACATATTTACTACTTTGTTATGTTACAGGCTAATAACCAAATGGAAATTTAATAAATACTTTGATTTTAAAAAAACCCACTGAAAACTCATTGCCAAGAGTAAACAAGGAGGTTGACAAGAACATTTGGTTTTGTTCTGATTACATGCAAGGGATAATTTTCAGTTATATATTTATATATTTAGACTTCTCCTTACATTCCAAAAATTTTAGAAATCTGGGTTTTGCAGACACAGCTGGAGTCAGCCCAGAATTTGTACAGTGAAACCTGGTGACATATCATTTACCTTTTCAATAATACAACTTAAAATGTACTGTATAAGTTAGAAAACCAATTTTGAAACAGTTTTTGCAAATTATTGACCAATGAGCAAATTCTGTATATGAGCACTGGTATAATGTACAGACTGTTTTGTGATACCTATTGATATTTACCTTTAATTGATCATTTTTTATTAGGAACTCAAAATGTGTGGTTTTCTGCCCCCTCCCCCAAAATAATATATTGAAACAATTTAAAGGGAGCCCATTTTGCCCTAATAAAGAAGTGTTTCAAATTTGTTTTACTTTTATTATAAAAGTAACTTTGTATACATCGTAAGAAGTTCAAACTATGGAATGACATAAATGAGAAGTTAAAGGCCCTTGTCACATCCCACTCATCATAATACCTCAAATGTAGCAACTGTTTGTAGTTTATAAAACCTTTCAGAAGTTTTCTTTGTACACACAAAAGTATATATATGTCTCTTCTTTTTAAAAAAAAAAAGTGGGATCATAACATTATTTGCCTCTCTTTGATTTTTTTCATTTAAAAAAAAATTTTAACAGTCCATCTTAGATTTAATCTTTTTCCATATTAGCTCATAAAAATCTGGGTTGCTGTCTGTCCTCAATACCCTCATAATATCCCATTGTGTATTAAATCAGTTCTATGTTGATGATTACACTGTAGTTTTTCAGTCTGTCTTTAGGCTAACTTCTAGGAGTGCAATTGCTGTGTTAAAGTGACATGTTGAACTTTCGGGAAACAATATCAAGAACTTTTTTTTTAACTGGCAAGAACACATAAAATAGAGAAGGAAGGGAAGTGGTCTGTCGGAATGCAGAATGTCACCTTTCTACAGTGGTTAGCCATCTATTTTGTTTGGAATATATAGTGAATTATGATAATGGCTGAACTTTTCACCACACACAAGAAAGATGGTAACTTGTGAGGTAATGGATGTGTTAATGAACCTGACTGTGGTAATCATTTCACAAAGTATATGTATGTCAAATCATCATCTTGTACACTTTAAATAAATATAATTGTATTTGTTAATCATATCTCAATAAAGCTGAAAAATAAAATTGCTGAAGAGTTAAATAAATTGATTCATTCTGAAGCAAAACTTTAAAATTTTGTAATATTTGTCAATATTGTTTCTTGTATAATGAATATAGAAATAGAAAACTTTGAATTGAAACTGGAAAAAAAAATGCTCTGAATTTGAGGAAAGCTAGCTAATAATATAAAACATAGTGACTTCTTTTTTTATGACCAGGTACTGAGTTTTCTTGGAGTAAAGCCTTGATTTGAAAACATGACATTTAGAAAATCACTTAAAAATGCATTTAAATACATGCTAACAAGGTGTCTTTTGAATATCTGGCTGAAATGAGTTCATGCTTACCTATTCATTCATGCTGAATGAAGGAGTGAATCAAAAGGATTAAAATTCAAGGGAATTCTTCTGTCATGAAACAAGAGAATGGCCATACCTCCACACCAGACTCTAAGAAAATCTTCCAAATACAGAGAAATTGGGGCTAAAATCCAAGGAGGAGACAAACATATATTTAGACCTCAAAAAGATGCATATCTCTTAGAGTAAGAGAGAGATGTATTCCTCAGAGGGACTTTTCAGCAGCCACTTCAAAACATAAAGAATGAAGAAATGGAGGAAACCATCTTTATTAAGGCTAATTCCATTGCAGATTCTTTGCACATATGCCCCTTGGTCTCCTTACTGTAGCTCAGGAAAAGTGGTATGGGGCTGGGAGAGAGAAGAGCGACAATAAAAGAATATCTTTGCAGTCTTGTCCAGAAGAACTTTCAAGTTCCCTTCCTCTTTTTAGTGCTCTATAACTAGTAATCATAGAGGAAAGCAAGATTTAAGTATTTATGAAAGTGTTACTTCTACATTTGACTTCACAAAAGCAAAAAACTTACATATGGTAAAATAAAATTAACAAAAGACAATTTGGAAAAATGTACCTTATTATGACAAACTTTCCATGTATAGAAAGAACACTTAAAAGTCCATGAGAAAAAGGTGAACAACAGCATAAGAATATGAATAGATATTCTGGGAAGAAATATAAGTGGTTAATGAGTATGAGATTTTTCTCAGATTGTCATTTAAAAATTTTAGTAGTTTAGGGATAATCAGACTCTTGTATGCTGTTCACGGAAATATTAATTAAGGTAACCTTTTGGGAAGGATATTCTGTCAAACTGATATCTGAGTTTTAAATGATTTCCTCAAAGAACTATTTATAGGAATTTATGCTGCAAGAGCCGTGAGTAGTGTGTGTGCATGAGCGTGCACTCCTGTGCATGTATGTATGAAAGAGAGATTACAAGAGGCATCATACACACAGATGTTTAGCGTTGGGTTGTTTCCCATTTTTATTAATGGCGATTTCTTTAATTAATTTTGGTATATCCCTATAATAGAATAATAGAATGCTATGAAGCTGTGAATGAAATAAAACTATATATATACTGACATGAGAAGATACCTAAGATTATTCGTTCAAAGAAGGAAACAGGTTGCAAAAGCAGAATTGAGCAGACTCAACATTGATAAAGTATCCATAAGAATGAAATGTGTACGAATATGTTTGTAAACTACAAAAGGAATGTATAACAGCAGTAGACGCTCAACCACATGGTGCCTACATTTTTTTTACAGATGCTTCTTTGACAAGACCACTTCATCATCAAGCCTCTGCCTGTCCCCACTCTCATGGAAACCCTCCTCCTCAGACTCAGCCTCCACCTCAAGTGGATTATGTTATTCCTCATCCTGTACATGCTTTCCATTCTCAGATATCTTCTCACGCAACATCTCACCCTGTGGCACCCCCACCCCCAACTCATTTAGCCAGTACAGCCGCACCAATCCCTCAACATCTTCCTCCCACACACCAGCCAATTTCTCACCATATTCCAGCCACGGCACCTCCAGCACAGAGACTGCATCCTCATGAAGTGATGCAGAGGATGGAAGTTCAGAGGAGGAGGATGATGCAGCATCCAACGTATGTTTTATGTTTTTTAAAAGACGGTCACACCGTATTCCTCTTCCTTCTATTTCTGTTAGTTTTTAAAACTAAAATCTTTAGAAGTGATGTAACTAGGCTGAACCCTCAGTTCTCTAGGAAGTTATTCTGTATTAATTAGAATCTTCCTTTTTCTTGTCCTGAGCTGTAGGTGGCTTGACAAAACAAGTTAATACCAGGCTATTTAAAGAAATCAGGCCATTTTCACAATATGACCCAGGGTCATCTATTTTTGTAAACCAGTCTCTTCTTGGTTTCTTGAATATCCCATAGTAAAGATTCACGTTAAAATCAGTGATCCAGAGGAACAACATACAAAGTTGTCCAAGATTTAATTCGATTTATTATATGTTACCAGCCAGAGGGAAGAAGAGTACTAGTAGAATTTTCAACAACTGTCGTTGAAAAAAATAGTCTTCTTTACCTAGTTTATTTATAAATTTAAATATTAAAATATTTTACTCTCCAAACATCATGAAAAGACTATATATAATTGAGCTTTTTGTTTTCTTTTGAAAAGTCAGGATATGATTTCCTAATTCATGGTCGCAAACTGTATTGCTCTAATTCTGCTTGCCTGTTTTTGTAAATAGAGTTTCATAGGCCAACAGCCCTGCTTGTTCATTTGTGTATTGTCTGTGTCTTCTTTCACACCACAAAGATTAAATTAAGTAGTTGCAGTAGAGGCCATACAGCCTAAACAGTCAGCAGTATTTACCATTGGCCCTTTTCAGAGAATGTTTGCAAAACGCTTTGCTTTTTTGTTTGTTTGTTTGCAAAACTCTTGACCTAATTAATGATCTAGCACATGTATAAATTCTTCTTTAGTTATGTAAGGTTATTTCCAGAATCTCTGGCTATTACTGGCATGCTAACATAGTAACTCTTTATATAGAAAGTTGGCAATTTAAAATTAATATCTTCCAGTATCTAGAAAAAATTACATGTTTTAAATCATTAAACTTAAACATGCAAAATTTGTAAATACATTAGAAACTGACAGAAAATAAGAATTCGACTGTAAAAATGAATACCTGGAATTTTTGTTTAGAACTTTATGACTGTTTACATTTATAAATGTGGCTGACTGAAGACTAAGAAAATAATAATCTGGAATACAGAATAAAGCTGTGAATGGAGCTAATATCAGTTTCCCAGATATGTTAACATGTATTTGCATGTGTTTGAAAACAGTGCACGAGGTTAAAAGTTTTTTCTCTTAGAATAAGCTTTATTTGTTAAAATGGATGAATGTCATTACAGTATAAAAGCAAAGCACAATATTCCATTTCCTCCCTTATTTTGTGCCTGCAGCATTTGCTGGGGTGTTTAATTTTTAAAATTCTGTTTCCACTCATTTCCTCTTGTTCTATTTAAAATATCTGCTGTAAGGAAAATATACAAGATAATGTTAAAAATTTTTCTTGGGTGATTTTTGAATTGGAGGCATTGTAATAAATGAGCATTGAGATTTGTGGGGTTAGAGTTTCTTGATTTACTTATTAATCAAGATAACTATATTTTTATAATTATTATAGACGTAATTTTTGGACTAATTTATAGATGTTTGTAATAATACTAGATTGTTTTTTCTACATTAAGAAATAACCAATTATTCAATTATTTCCAGTGGTCTTTTTGTGTTCTGTGTTTCCAGGCGGGCACATGAACGGCCCCCACCCCATCCACATAGGATGCATCCAAACTATGGTCATGGGCATCATATTCATGTGCCTCAGACTATGTCCTCACATCCTCGACAGGCTCCAGAGAGATCTGCCTGGTCAGTATCTTGTTTATTTCAAAGTTGTGCTCAGGAGCCTGTGGTAAAACTGTCAGAACAGATGCTTTGTAGTGGAATGCCATAGAGAACGGTGATGTGGAGAGGCTGAATTCCAGCATAGCTGTGAGGCAAGTTATAGAAACTTGGAGTGGAAAGAGGAACTTGAGTTCTGGGACAGAGAACCATGTCAAATGGGAGTAGAGCTTTTTTGTTACTGTTTTTCAGAAGTATCTGCCATTAAAGTTAACTCCCTAAATGGATCTTACTTTCACAACGTCCTTATCCACCTCCCCACCCCCCACCGCCTTTGTACTCAGATCTGCTTTGCCACCTCTAACCCTGGCTTTTTGACAAGGGAAATCCAGCCGGCATCCTCCTAGGCGAGAAACGGAAGCAGATTTACATTAATTTTTCTTCCTGGATCTTTCTGAGATCTTGATCCACAATGATATTTGAGGCAAAACATAAAATGAGAATAAAAAAGTGAAAATTTGGCATTTACCCATTTTACTCTTTCTAGAATTTTTTTGCCTTTGCTTTAAAAGGTATAGAAATGTTTGCTCTCCTAATTTTCCAACAAACAAAAGCCCTGGGAGCATCTGTAGCATTCATATAAACCGGAAAACTAAACTCTATATCTTGTATGTTCCTCAAGAAGAATCAGACTTTTAGATTTGAAGGGACCTTAAAGGGTCATTCATTATATTTCCTTCCTTTTTAGGATGTGAAACTGAGTACAAATGCTTTGCTTCTCATAGTCACAAAATTGAATTTTTGACTTTTAATTGCTGAAATGAATTTGAAATTATTAGTTAAATCTTTGTGGCTAAATTATCTTTTTCTCAGCTATGTCAGTTAAGAAATTTTACTTTAAAAAATGTAAACATGCTCCCCCATTTCTGTTGATAATAAAGACACTATAAGGATGGCTAGATGTTTAAGTGCTCTCTCCTCCTTCGTCAGGGAGCTGGGGATTGAAGCTGGAGTGACTGCAGCCACTTACACGCCTGGCGCGCTGCACCCTCACTTGGCCCATTACCATGCGCCACCTCGACTTCATCACTTACAACTAGGAGCTCTTCCTTTAATGGTAAAAGAAAAATGTCAAAATTCTGACTTATTCTCCTTCTAAAAGTATTGTTCCTTTTCTAAATTAAATTTGTTGGAAATTTTTTTAAATGTTACTAGTCAATATAGGTGTTTTAATAGAATTTGAGAATTCTTATTAGATTGAAATTGTGCTATAAAAAGATAATAGATAAATTAAAATCTGTATTTGTATTTGCATTGTGAAATGTACTCTCCTTAATATAAAAAATGACCAAGGTTTTTCTTCTATACCAAGATGATAATCTTGATCCACTGTCCCTAGGACATATGCTTTATTTTGTCATAACTGCTAATGGTTCTCTGCTGATGCATTCATTCTTTATTTTCTGATCTGCAGAAAGACTATACTAATTCTCTGATTTGAACAGATTCAGCTCTTGTCAGTACCAATTTGAGTTCTACAGAACAAGTTCAGCAAAAGTAGATTGAATTTGCTATTCATAATACCTACAGGTTATAAAAGTGGTACACAGTAGGGAGTTGTTTTGTCTTGTGGGGGTAAAGACCCTGTGGAAACGGTTTCCAGGACGCTCTCTCATACCTGCGACCCAGGCTTTGGAATTGGGAGCAGTCCTCTTACAGTGGTTATACCTCTATACAGTGGTAAGGAGCTGTCAAACAGCATAAGCACAAGGAACTCCAAGTAAGTTGGTATTTCTAGATCTTGGGCATGGGGATCACTCGGCAATAACAAAGAAACTGGGACTGAGGAACAAAGGAGACTAAGGAAGGTTTATAGGGTAAGTGCAGACATAAATACTTTGAGGAGTAGGAGTTCCTTTCTGATTTTTTATTTTCCGTAGAGATGTGGAGGAGGTTGGGTTATCTGCTGAGAGGTGGGTAGTATTGATTTTGATTATAAGGAAAGTTGCAGATATTTAAACAATCTATTTGAAGGTTAAAAGTTACTGCTTATTTTAAATTCTTTGCCATGTATGAATTGTCTTTTAAAGCTATAAACTTGCTAAAAGCATGCTGTGGTTCAGTGGAAGCTGACTAAAAAATAATATTGGAGATTTTATAAAGATGAAAGACTAGGGGCCCCTTGGGTGGCTCAGTCAGTTGAGCATCCGACTCTTAATTTCAGTTCAGGTCATGATCTCACAGTTGTGAGATTGAGCCCCATGTTGGGCTCTGTGCTGCCAGCACAGAACCTGCTAGGGATTATTCTCTCTTTCCCTCTCTGCCCCTTCTCCTGTTTGTACTCTCTCTCTCTCTCTCAAAATAAATAAACTTAAAAAAATAAAGATGGAACAGTGGTACTCTATCCTAGAATCTTGCTTTCCTAATACAGTCTACTCTTTTTTTTTTTTTTAACTTTTTTAATGTATGTTTATTTTTGAGAGCACAAGAGGCAGAATGTAAGTAGGAGAGGGGCAGGGAGCGAGGGAGACAGACACAATGCAAAGCAGGCTCCAGGCTCTGAGCTGTCAGCACAGAGCCCAGTGTGGGGCTCAGATTCCCAAAGTGCTGGATCACAACCTGAGCCAAAGTCATGCTTAACTGATTGAGCCACCCAGGTGCTCCCAGTCTACTCTTGTTAAGCATGTAGTTACATTTTATAGAGTTGTGCAAACACTGAGTCAGTAGAGCCAGTTTTCTTGTGGTAAATGCAAAGTTAGGTCACTGCAAACCTCTGGTCACACAACAGCCAGTCAATACATAATCTTGTTTTGATGTCCATTATGATTTAAAGACACCTTATTTGATATATATTATTGAGTTGTTAACATAGAGCTCATGGCAAATAAAACTCAAGCCTGAATGAAGCTTATCTCCACTCGTTTTGTCCATAAGGCGTATCACAGCCTTCTTGCACTTAGGGACACTAACTAGCATTTAAGCATTATGCTTGTGGCCATTTTAAATAACAAAGTCACCAGTGCACAAAAATGTGGAAAACATGGCACTAAATAGACCACAAAAAAGACCCATGTTTAAAGTGTAAGAACTGAAAAAAAAAAAAAAAAAGGCAGAGCCTTGTTCTAACCTCACTGGGAACAGGGAAACTGAAATTTTTTGCTACTGTGTGCATGTCCACGAATGATTTAGAGAGCACAGGTATTAATTTTGGAGTTACAAATAAATTTTATCAAGTAGGCAAATTCACAAAGGATCGATGAGTAATGAAAAAATTAGAAAACACTATTAATGCTTTCACTAACGGGCACCTGGGTGGCTCAGTTGATTGAGCTTCTGACTTTGGCTCAGGTTATGATCTCATGGTTCGTGAGTTCAAGCCCCACGGTGTGCTTGCTGTTGTAGCTCAGAGCCTACTTTGGATCTTCTGTCCACCTCTCGTCTCTGCCCTCCCCTGCACTCTCTCTGTCTCAAAAAGAAAATAAAACATTAAAAAAAAATAACTTTCACTAACAAAACCAAACAAAAAAAAGGAGGAGGATACCTGTGGCCATTAGGAAGTTAGAGAAAGGGAAATAGTTTTATTGGAAAATTCTCTGCATTCTGATTTCTTACTATGGTTTCATAAAGCTCTCTGAAAGTGACAAAATTTTATGAAAATTTTAGTCTTTATGCTGTTAGGCTACTAAGAGCAGCAGTCTTAACTTTGGGTATTTTCTATTTAGGTGTCTTTGTGCACAATAAAACAGGTATAAGAAACCTGTTAACTCGTGGAACAGCTATTCTCTTTTTTTTTTTCTGATTATATTTTAAGTGCTATTCTACGAGATTATATTTGAAGAGGAACCTAATCCTTACAGAGCGCTTACTTGCAGTTATGTATACTTACTGAAGTTGAATTTTGTGACTAGCTGGAGAGAACTGAATGTCTCAGTTGCTTAGTGTGTTAAACTTGAGCCTACTCTTGATTTAGCCTATCTCTTCTATTAAAATAGGTTCCTGACATGGCAGGCTATCCTCATATTCGTTACATTTCATCAGGATTGGATGGAACATCATTCCGAGGTCCTTTCAGGGGCAATTTTGAGGTGTGTAATAAAAGTAATGAGATAATTTGCGAAAGTGTCTTTAGCCCTGTCTTTAATGTAGAGAGAGAATATATGTATTCTTAGTATTAAGAATTGAACAGGAGTGCGATGATGGCTGGGGACCTGAATTGCTGAGACTGCTTCTGGGGGCTGTCACAGAAAGACTTATAAGTGATATTTACCTTAGTATCACAAGTTACCCAAATAGTTAAAGATGAGTAAATGCAAATTACCTAATATAAACGAAAATAGAAATTTATTAATCAAATCAGTATAAATATCAGATAAAGAACTTTATACCATTAAATTGGGGGTAGGGGAATCTTACTGCTTTTGACTAAGCTCATTTTTAGAGAAGCATCACTGGAGGGAAAAAAAACCCAACTAATTTGGTTTATAGCTAACTGTCTTGTTTGAATTTTCAGGAAGAACAAATTATTTGAATATGATTTGAAGTTTTGTTCTTCATGTTAGTTTGGAAGTTGGAGTCAGGGAACTATTGTTTGATTTGTTTCTGTATTTACAATGATTTCATCTTCTTGTGGCATTCATACCTACTGACTCAAACAGTGCCATGTAGTAATATGTTGCTCTAATCTGTAAAGATGACTTTGCCAAACCACTTCAGCTGGCTGAGAGAAGAATTAACGATTTGCCTTACCATATATGATTTTTTGAACACTGTATTTATATTGCAGGTTTATAAATATGGGACTTAATTGCTCTTACAATGGTAAAAGTGCTGTTCAAGAAATAATCATCCTGGCTTTTAATACTAATTATCCTTTACCTTCAGGAACTGATACATTTGGAAGAAAGATTAGGAAATGTGAATCGTGGTGCATCCCAGGGGACAATTGAAAGATGTACATATCCACATAAATATAAAAAGGTAAGAATTTATTCTGTGAAGTGTCTATATTATTATTGAAATGCATAAGATTTAATATTATGGACCTTTTTTGAGATTGTGAAATCTAGCAACCATATTATTTATTACCCAAACAACACATACAGTTTTTTTAAAAAATTGAAAGCCTCGGTTGCCTGGGTGGTTCAGTTGGTTAAGTGTCTGACTTCAGCTTGAGGTCATGATCGTGCAGTTCATGAGTTTGAGCCCTGCATTGCGCTCTGTGCAGACAGCTCAGAGCCTGGAGCCTGTTTTGGATTCTGTGTCTCCCTCTCCCTCTCCCCTCCCCGACTTGTGTTCTCTCTTCCTCTCTCTTTCTCTCTCTCAAAACTAAATAAACATTAAAAAACATTTTTTTAACTGAAAGCCTAAAATATATACTTGAAGTTCTTACCCTGCTGTCCCCAGTCTTCCTTCCCAGAAGAAAAATCAAAGTTAAGGATTTCTTAGGTAATGTTCCAGATATTTTTATGCATTTGCAATCATGTGCATATGTATGTGTGTTTTTCTTTCTCTTTCAAAAATAACACAAAGTGGATGGTATGCACACAGTTTTGCACATTTTCTTTTCCTCCTCTTTCAGCATTCACAGGTCACCCATATTCTTTTTTAAGAGCTTACACAAAACTTTATCATATGGCAGTACCATTATTTAGCTTGTGACTTATGTGGACATTTAATCTACATTTTTTATATTCTACCCTCAACTCCTATGTGTAGTAGTCTATCTAGAAGTTAAGGAGCAGACATTGTAAGTTTCTTTCAACAAACAACAATGTCCTATGATATACAGAGAATAATAAAGTATGAAAATTGCTGCCTTTGTATTTTTTGTCTGTTTTCCAAGAGTATTAGTGACGTGTTACCATTAAATTTAAGTCCTTTCAACTATGTAAGCTAACGACTAATTAGCATTAATTTATTTGGATATTATTTGAACCATTCATTAGTAAGATAAAATTTATTTAACTGTATTCATGATGGGACAAAAATAGAGCTCATCTTATATATCCTCCTAATTGTGGGTTAAAAATTTTAGAAACTAATGAATTCAGGGGCGCCTGTGTGGCTCAGTTGGTTAAGCGTCCAACTTCAGCTCAGGTCATGATCTCACGGTTCGTGGGTTCAAGCCCCGCGTCGGGCTCTGTGCTGACAGCTAGCTCAGAGCCTGGAGCCTGCTTCATGTTCTGTGTCTCCCTCTCTCTTTGACCCTCCTTTGCTCACGCTGTCTCTCTCTCTCTCTCAGAAATAAAAAACATTAAAAAAAATAGATACTCATTTAAAAAAAAACTAATGAATTCAAACTAATGACTTTCTGTTACATTTGCTTTTGCTTTTGATGCTGTTTAAAGATCTTAAAAGAACAGGTGGTGATAGTCACTTAATTCCTCCATTAAATCATGACGGCTGTACCTGGGAAATAAGTTGTGGGTGTGAATGTGTGGTTTTGTTTTGTTTTTGTTTTTCAAATAAACACAGACTTTACTCAGTTGTTCAATAATGTCATCTCTACTAATAAGGTAACAACTGATTGGTTCTCACAGAGGAAACTGCACTGCAAACAAGATGGGGAAGAAGGGACTGAGGAAGACACAGAGGAAAAATGTACTATCTGTTTGTCTATTTTAGAGGAAGGTGAAGATGTGAGGTAACTAGACATTAATTATCTAAAATCTGTTGTCAGAACTGTACGAGAGATTTGATTTGAAAGTAGGCAAGAAACCAAATAAAGATTGCTGCTGGCAGACGCCATTACCCCTATCTGATGTGTAGAATTCCCTTCCAGTGAGTGGAAGAATAGAAAGACCAGGGTTTCCATATCACCAACAAAGGGGTGGCAGTGGGAAATACACAGCACAACAAGATTTGCCGGGGCCATTTTGTGGTCAAATTGTCTTCTGTAAACCTTGCAGAAAGGAAAATTTGGAGGCTTTGGAGGCTATGGCAGTTATATTACTGTATTCCCCGAAGCTTAAAGAGGGCAGTCCCCATTAGCTCCATGCAATTTGTCTTAATGGCATCTTTTATAAATCAGCTTTGTCCTAAAATTTCCCCTCAGCTTATAGGAATATTCTCTTCTTGCAGCTGCACAATTTAGAAATGTTACTGTGCTAACCTACTGTTAATTTTAGGTATTTCCTTTTTATAATCTCTTGAGTAATTGTTCCTATTTTGATTTTTCTAATGTAACATAATGCCATATGAAACAAGTTCTGAAACATACATAACAGCACTGTATGATAATATTGTTGCCCTAATTAATAAGAATAACTTTATCATACTTCTTCAATTGGCGGTGGAGACAAAAAATATTATGAACAGTTGGTGCCTTACCACATATGAGGATATTTTAGACCACTGGATTTCCGATGAAGGTTTATAAATGGTAGAAGGTAGTTGTTTTTACAGCATCGACAATCCTGTTCAAGCAGTAATTGGAACGCTTCTTTTTAGCTACTAATTTTATAAAATATTAGGAAGTCTGAAAATGTATGATAACTCTTTTAACAGTGGATGGAAGTACAAATGGACTCTGTTAAGTCAGTAACTTTTCTCTCACTGTTCACTTAGATTTAATATTATCCTGTATTGCCTGGAAGCTTTGTCAGATTCTAATTGATAACTTAGTGTAGTACATTTAACTTCTTAACCAATTTTTATTTTTTCCACTAATTTTTTTATTGAGATATAACTGACATATAATGTATTAATTTCAAAATAGACAACATGGTTTGATAATGCAAATATATTACAAAACAGATTAACCTACCTTTAAAGGAGTAGGATAGTATTAGGTGGATTTAATAATTATCCCATGAAAACAGTATTATTAGTCTTTACTCAGTAAGGTACTCAAGTTTAAGGTATAAAGATCCTCTAGATAGAAAACAATATTTGCATATTAAGACATTTCTTGATTAGTATGACATGCTATATTTACAATATGAACTCTAATGTTTTGGAGAGAGAAGTAAATGAAATACGTTTTTTAAAGTGCTGTATAAATACAGTGATTTGAGATTAAAAATATATTTGCAGTATTATGTAACAGGGAACTTACTGCCAGCCTCTGTGTTGGCAGCTCATGTATAGAAACCATATCAGAATAATTGCCAGAGTAATTGTTGTTCTTAAAATTCTAAAGATTTTATATACTTTGGTTTCATAGCTGTGACCGTTAATTATTGTGGTCATTCATACATTATGTTGCCCAAAGTGTTAATTTTAATATAGGTATAACTCATTAGAGAGGTTGTGTATGTGTTGTGTGTTTGTTTTTTACAAAAGGGAAGGATGCCTGCTAACTACAAAACACTCATGAATTACTACGTTATCATTTATTTAAAAATAAACACCACATGTAGTTGTCATGAAATTCACTTTCGTAATTTCTGCTTTTTGTTTCATTTGCCTGTAATAGACGCCTTCCCTGTATGCACCTTTTCCACCAAGTGTGTGTTGACCAGTGGTTGATCACCAATAAGAAGTGCCCCATATGCAGAGTGGACATTGAGGCCCAGCTGCCAAGTGAAAGTTGACACCATGTCTCCGAACTCTTGCCCTCCCTCTCATTCCCATCCTCCTGGTACTGCAGTCAACCAAAGATGGCGTGACTTACCTGCGCAGATTTGGAAGCCTTGAACTTAGAGTGTGGCTCTGCTATATGGTACAACTAATGCTAGACCTACAGTTTATGTATACAGTTGAGTATGATGTATTTATAAAAGCTTTTTTTTTTTCTAGATTTGACATTTTTCCTGTATCATTTTACTGTATTTTTGCATGGTTCTTTGTATTGCATTTCTTTGCACATATTATGGGCTTGTGACCCTAAACTTGCAGGCAAGATTAGCTGCTTTAGTAAGTAGAATTTTGTGGTCTTTTTGTTTTTTACATAGTATCAGGTCTTGAGAATTATGAATTTTTTTTTATCCATTACTAACCTTTAATTTAATCAATCATGTGCTTAGTTTAATGTATAAAGATCCTCTAGAAAATGATAATATTGTGTATTAAGACATTCCTTAATTAGGACAAAATGGCTGCTGTATATTTACAATATGGAGTTCTGAGTTAAATACCATCCTTAATACTGGGAACAGAATACAAACCATATTCAATCAGATGCAGGTGGTATTCACATCACCAGAGTGATCAATAGACATGTTCTTGGTGTATCGTTTTCCTTTCAGCACAACGCAGATAGAGTTGAATATCGATATCATACATATAGACTGCTGTTCTGATTGTATTTATCTTTTTCCTACATCGTTTAGAACTTTATTTCCCTAATTCAGTTTTTTGCTGCTGTGAAACAGCTCTGATGAACACTAAATATTAACTTCAATTAGCTGGATTGTACATACTTGCAGATTTAACAAAATTTTAGGGAAATTGAAGAAGACATGTAGAATTTTGTTCAGTCTTCTGCTAAGCACGTTACAGTAATGATATCTGCTTAACATTGATTTTGTAATAAACACATTCAGTCAGGAGTTAGAATTGCAGTCATTGGCAGGTATCTATGCATTCATAGAATTTCTAAAGGTCCCAGGATCACTTTTAAGGGATTTTATTAGTTTAAAGATAAATAAAGTCAGCTGAATCTACATGTCTCTTGTTTTATTTCTCTTTAAACTTGAAAACAGTAAATCTGCAGATACTGTGAGGCACAAACCTACTGTTGCTCTGGTTTTAGACGCCCACTTCATACATTACCAAGAGTCGATCACTGATTTAAAATTTTTAATTTCTATAGTTAAGATTTACTGCATAATATAGAATATAAAGTTAAGTTAACGTACTAACATTTCTCCTTTGGAGAAAGTTTTAATCCACTTCAGGATGCATATTATCAAGATACTTTCATATACAGGATAGCCTAATTTTATTTGTCTAAATATGCTTAATATGCCCCAGATTGCAAATGCATCAGTCAGTAATGTCACTGTCTGTATGTGGAAGACATGTTCCCATGGATCATATGTGAAGATGTCAATAAGCTTGCATTAAGCCACCTGCTTTGTAAGTGGATTGATTAATAAATAACTTATATTTCTATTGTCTTTGTGTTTCATAATTAGTTTTATAAAACAGTTTATATTAAACATCTTGGAGTTCAAAATAGTGATCTCACTCAAGTTGACATTTGCATACTTTTTGTATTCATTTATGGCTATTTGCCTTTTCTGTATTAGTAATGTTACATTGTAGTATTTGTCAGTATCAACAGGCGGCAACATGGTTATGTGTAGAGGTGGAGGATGGACTATGGTTAAGAAATTTGGATAGAAAATAACATTTTTTAAAAAAGAATACTTTTGATGATTAGGCTGCAGTTGTAGAAGGGTAGAGGAAGGAGACAGAAAGAGTGACAGTGGCCTATGCCTGCCACCTTACTGGGGAAGAGAGCAAGTAGCCTGTCTTCGAGTAGCCTGCGATGGGTGTAGGACTTTGCACTGGAAAACCCAGGGTCACTGCCAAGGGAGGAAGATCTCTAGATGGGGAGGATTCTGTACAATTGAGTCCTCTTGATGTTCCCTAAAACACAAGACGAACAGATAGATTTCTCTATTTTTTAATATTACATCAGATTTAGATGCACGACTACCTGTTGACCTGTTTTATAATTGCTACTGAATTTTTTTTTTAATGTGGATAGAGCATTATTACTTTAAAAGTTTATTTAATACAGGTATTTATGGCATAAACCTGGGTTGTTAATGCAGGAGCTTAGTAAGCTACTGTAATTAGTTACAGAAAATGTGATTAGTAATGAGCCAAGTAAGGAGGAAGTAATTTTTAATATAACTTTTGTGCTTTGTTTTGGTGTCTTCCATATCCTGCTGCATCTTATGTCAAAATGAAAACTTCAGTGATAGCTGTCCAAATACTTTAGAACTAAAATTCTTTTGTCAGAAAATTCTTATTTTTATTGTTGTTAATATGCAAGTGATAAACTGATATTTGAAACATTTTTCTTATTCTGGTGACTTTATTTTAGCTGCTAAAACACTTCATCTGTAACAGTTTGACATACAGAAAACTAACATTTGTTAACACTAAAATTGAAATCTGGGCTCTGAAATTTTCACTATTTTTCATAAATGAGAATAGCTTAATTCTATAGAAACTACATCCTGATTTCTAACTTACCTCCCAACTCCTCTGGAAACACAGTGAATTTTTTACTTATTCAAGACTTGATGGGGCACCTGGCTGGTTCAGTTGGTAGAGCATGTGACCCTTCATCTCAGGGTGGTGAGCCTGAGCCCCTCATTAGGTGTAGAGATTACTTTTAAAAATCTTAAAAAAAAAAGACTTCATATGTCACAATATTAGATATATCAAGGTTGAACTATCTTCTCTCAGTTATAGATTCAATCATTTTCAGTAATTTTCTTGAGTTAAGAATGACAGTTGGCCCTTGAACACCATGGGTTTGAACGGCACAGGCCCACTGACTTACACATGGATGTTTTCAGTAAGTACAGCATAATAGATGTATTTTCTCTTCCTTGTGTTCTTTATTTTATTTCTTATTATCTTTATGATACTCTTTTTTTTTTTTAAGTTATTTTGAGAAAGATAGTGTGCTCACCAGTTGGGGAGGGGCAGAGAAAGAGAGAGAATCCCAAGCAGGTTCCAGGCTGTTAGCACGGAGCCCATCGCGGGGCTTGATCTCCCGAACCAGGAGATCATGACCCAAGCCAAAATCCAAAGTTGGACACTTAACCAATTAAGCCATCCAGGCATCTTTTTGATATTCTTTTAATTTTTTTAAACCTTTATTTATTTTGAGAGAGAGAGAGAGAGAGAGATACATAGTGTGAGTGGGGGAGGGGCAGAGAGAGAAGGAGACACAGAATCCAAAGCAGGCTCCAGGCTCCAGGCTCTGAGCTGTCAGCACACAGAGCCCATCGTGGGGCTTTAACTCACAAACCATGAGACCATGACCTGGGCCAAAGTCGTATACTTAGGGGCACCTGGGCGACTCAGGCACCCCTATGATATTCTTAACATTTTCTTTTCTCTTGCTTACTTTTTTGTAATATAGTATATAATACATATGACATACAAAGGCCAACTATATTCCCAAAACAACTATTTGTCTCTAAGAAAAATGTTGCCAATTTTGTGGTTGGGCTTACTGAGCACAATCTCCTCTCTGTCCTAAGTATTCTATACAAATTCACAGGACACATAAATGATTTTTGGAGTTGTGAAAAGTATATAAGCTTTGATGTCAGACGGACAAGGGCTTTGAATTGTGCAGCTTTGAACAACCTAGGCTTTCTGAACCTCATGTTTCTCATCTATAAGACTAGGTTGTTAATTAGAATTAAATGAGATAAGTGCAAAGAGCTTTGCATGTAGTATACTTATATTAAGAATATAAGTTCTCCCAATGCTCACTGCATTCCACCTTTACCACCCAAAACAACTACCCTTTTTTCTTTTTAACTTAATGGATTTCTTCTTTTTTTTTCTTAAATAGTTTACTGTCAAGTGGGTTTCCATATAACACCCAGTGCTCATCCCAACAAGTGCCTTCCTCCATGCCCATCACCCCCTTCCCCTCTCTCCCGTCCCCATCAGCCCTCAGTTTGTTCTCACCATTCTGGAGTCTCTCATGGTTTGCCTCCCTCCCTCTCCCCAACTATTTTTCCCCTGCTCCTCCCCCATGGTCCTTTGTTAAGTTCCTCCTAATCCACCTCTGCATGCAAACATCTGGTATCTGTCCTTCTCTGCCTGACTTATTTCACTCAGCATAACACCCTCAAGTTCCATCCATGTTGCTACCCATGGCCAGATTTCATTCTTTTTCATTGCCATGTAGTATTCCATTGTATAGATAAACCATACCTTCTTGATCCATTCATCAGTTTATGGACACTTAGGCCCTTTCCATGCAAAACAACTACCCTTGACCTTGATAACAAATGGTAGCATAGCATGGTGCTGGACCATAGATCAGTGTTCTCTCTAATCTTTCTGAGTCCAAGAAGCTAATTACTAGATAAGAAAGAACAATCCTCTTTAGACATTCTTTGATGGGTTGCAATTTTTCTTCTACTCAAGGGATAGAGGATTCCTGGCACATTGGCCTTCTTCCATTCTCTTGCAGTCACACAAGGACATAGTTGCCCATCCGTACCATTCAGTGCTTTATTTTAGGCAGCCATTGCCAGGGGATCAGAATTGGCAAGTGATATCAAACCATATTCCCTCTCTGATCTAAAGGAAAATTTTATGGAGAATTTCTCATTCTCCCCTAATTTTTCTCCTCACCAAATTGTGTTATGCAGCAACCTGGTACCTATTAAATGTTAATTAAGCACATACCACTGAATTGCCTATATCGTATTAGCTTCCTAGAGGCTTATTTTTAGGCTAATAGCTATCACTGAGAGAGCATGTGGAAGGTATGGGTTTCCAGTAGATGCTTTTGATTAGCCCCAACAAACTGCATATCTCTTATTTATCATCACTACAGAGGATGAAATGGATTCACTAAATGCTGATTTTCATTGTGGGCTCTGCTGAATCTTGAGTACAAACTGCTAAATAAGTTTTGCTTTAGGTGGTAATATTCAAATATATATGTGGGCAGGGTAAAAGCTTTGAAAAGTAGAATTCTGCAGTTTATTATTTGATACACGGTGCTCCATAAAGAAAGAATTTTATCTTTTCCACTGCCTGTGTAGCTGTTAGCGTAACTCAAGACACTGAGGTTTCCAATCTGGCAGTTCAAGGATGACCCAAAGGCTTGCCCTTCCTCTCTTACATATGTGGAAATTTTTTCATGATATGGGGTGCTCCAAACTTGTTATCCTAGGGAATCTATTCTTCAGATTTTCAAGAGCCTACGAAGAGGAGTGTTAGACAAGGGAATTGGAAGAGATATGGTAAGTCGCATCCTGCATCCTGACCTGCCTTTAAAAAGAAATGAGGGATGCCTGAGTGGCTCAGTTGGTCAAGCATCTGACTGTTGATTTTGGCTCAGGTCATGATCTCACAGTGTCATGGGTTCAAGCCCCATGTCGGGCTCTGTGCACTGACTGCAAGGAGCCTGCTTGGGATTCTCCCTCTCTCTCTGCCCTTCCCCCACTCGTCCTCGCTCTGTCTCTCTCAAAATGAATAAACTTTCAAAAAAAATAAGGAGGAATCTATGTCTTTTAATAGTGTTTGCTCAGAGATTAAGTTCTGTGGTGTACCTGACTTCTGAGCACTTCACTATTAGCCACACACTCCCCAAAGTTTTGTATTCTGTGTTGCTGCAAAATAGTTATTTTAGCTTAGTGGCTTAAACATCAAACATCTTAGTTTCCGTGGGTCCAGAATTTGGAAGCAGCTTAGTTTGGTACTTCTGGCTCGAGGTGTCTCCTGAGGTTATAATCAAAATGACGGCTGGGACTGCACTCATCAAGCCTCTTTCGTCTGGATGATGTATTTCTTTTTTCTTTAATTTTTTTTTTTCCCTGAGAGAGAGAGAGACAGCATGAGCAGGGGAGGGTCAGAGAGAGAGGGAGACACAGAATTCGAAGACAGGCTCCAGGTCCTGAGCTGTCAGCACAGAGCCCTACCCAGGGCTTGAACCCATGAACCATGAGATCATGGCCTGAGCTGAAGTCGGCGCTTAACTGACTGAGCCACCCAGGCGACCCAGATGATGTGTTTCTAAGCCCACTCATGTGGCTGCTGATTGGAGACTTTGGTTCTTTATTGGGTATTAACCAAGAGCCCTCTCCTTCCCCTATCAATGGCCATGCAAATGAGCCATCCTGAAGCTAGTACAGATTCAAGGGGACGGAAGATAGCTACGCCTGTTAATAGAAGTAGCAGCAAATTATAGCCATCTTTAACCTACTACGGTTAGGTAAAACAAGCCCTATTGCATGATTATAGAATTACTACTACAAACTTCCTAAGCACATTTAGTTCTTTCCCTTCTAAACCAAATTTTAGCAGATGGAAAAGCCATGTGTGCACAATGACATGTGTTCTCAAGCATAGTCATCAGGAAAATCGGTAGTGGAAGAACTTTAACTTCTCTATACTGATGTTTGAATAAAAGAAACGTATGGGAGGGAGAGAGCAAGGTATTTCTGTAATTTGGAAATTCTTTCTGCAGTATTCTTGTTAGATGATTGCTGCAATGGTTAATTTTATATGTCAACTTGACTGCACCATGGAGTGCCCAGATATTTGGTTAAACATCATTCTGGGTGTATCTCTGGGAGTGTTTCTAGATGACATTGACATTTGAGTATCTTGTAGATTGTGTAAACCAGATTGCCTTTTCTACTGTGGCCGGGCCCTATCCAATAAGATGAAGGCCTGAAAATGAAAAAAATGAAAAAATGAAACAAAAATGAAAATGAAAAAATGAAAATGAAAAAAAAATGAAGAAAACCCAAAAAACAAAAAACCTTGCCTCTCATGCCTCTCTCAGCACCCCATGAGTAAGGCACAATTTCTCTTGCCTATTTTTCTCTTACCTTTAGACTCAAACTGAGACATGGGCTTTTCCTGGGTCTCTCATCTACCAGCCTTTGGATTTGGAACTACACTAATGGCTTTCCTGGGTCTCTAGCTTGCACACTGGAGATTGTAGGACTTGGCAGCTTTCTTAATTGTGTGAGCCAGTACCATATCTATCTATCTAGTCATATGAACCAGTACCATGTAATCTACCGGCCTTCCTCCTCCCTTTCCCTCTCCTCCCCTCCCTTCCTCCTCTGCAGAGACCCCTAACTAATGCAGTGATCATGCCTCTACCTATATATACTTATTTAAGATGCACACTCCTTTTATAAGCAGTTACTCTTTTTTTTTTTTTTTTTTTTGGTAGGGGATAGTTTTTCCTGTAAGTTCAGTCACAGAGTCCTAGCCTATATTCTAGAGCAATGCAAAGATCTGGTTTCTGTATATACTAGATCTTCAGATTTTATAAGACAGCTATCTTGATTTTTTTATAGGTCTTCCCCAAGTGAAATATACTTGGTACCCTTGACTTTGTTTAACCTGGATTGTAAGCATCTTAGCTATTCTTGTCACCATTTTCTCGATACTTATTGTTTATTAACGTTTTTCAAAGTATGATATCTATAAATAATTACTCCAGATGTGGTCTGAGCATTAAAAAGTATACAATTATCTGAATTCAACTCATGCTCATGTGTTAGGTCTTGGAATGGTGGTATTTTGTAAGGGAGCACAGGTTACCTAAAGGACAGTTGTGCAAATAGAAGGAATAAGAATGAATTGGAGGGGCACCTGGCTGGCTCAGTGGGTGGAACATGCAACTCTTGCTCTCGGGGTCATGAGTTTGAGCCTCACGTTGGGTGTAGAGATTACTTACAAAAAAGTTCACTCATAAGAATGAAGGGAAGAGGATTCCAGAGTGAAGGGAAATGAAACACAGTCTTCCTTCTGTCATCTATGTGAAACTGAGATCGGCTCTCACATCTGAGTAGGCCTGCACCCCCCACAGGGACTGGTTAGTCCTGTAATGGGGCTGTTACTGAAAAGTCGCTTGATAATCCAACCGGGACACTCTCTACACTCCGCAGCTCCTCAGTGTTCTTCCAAAGCTGATAGACTCTGGTTCAGAAATTAGAGTTCCTCACAATATTTATCTGTCATAATAGAGAATAGGAAATTCGTGAATAATTGAACAACATAATTGTACATCTCTTGAGTCAATGGTTTATTATCCTCAACAGAACTTGTACCTTTTTACTCTCTAAGGATGAGTAAACTCTATTGTTATCCTTTCTTGTACCTTAGCTCTATATTGCAAACACCATGAGGGCAGGGACCCAGTTTTTATACTTTTCTTCCCCTTCTAAGTAGTAGCCACAGTACCTTGCTTATAGAAGGCATTAAGCTTACTTAAAAACAACAACAACAAAAAAAACTTGGGTAGGTCACAAGCTTGAGGTCCAGGTTTTAAAGAATCATTTTGAATGGAGGCCCATGGAGCCACTAGAAAGTTGTTTGTTTCCCCTCTCTGGGTCTTCTTGCTTCTGAGCAAGTTCATAGGCCCAAGACTGGGGCATGTGAATGCACCCTGTTCAGCCAGTAATAGATTACCTAGTTACCTTCGTGGGATAGATAATGTTGACCTATTGGTTAACATGAAAAATGCCAAGAGGGATGCTTCCCCCTCCCAAGGAAATTAGCAATAGAAGTTATTTTTTTTTCTTTATTACTTGGTTTGGATAACTTCTGAGAAAATTTTAACACAATCACTGAAAACTTTAGTGTTATTTACAGTTATTTTCTGTCACACACATTCAATTCTTTGCCAAGGTTCTGTTGTTTCTCCAAAATTGCCTCTCATACCTGTTTACATTTTTCATTTTTCACACATATCCAAGTCAAATTTTGTTACCTCTCACCAGGGACACCTTTAACTTTCCAATCTGCAACAGGTCAGCTTTCTAAAGCAAAACTCTAATCAAGTCATTATCCTTTTTTTTTTAAGTTTATTTATTTATTTATTTATTTAATTTATTTTTTTCTCATTTAATTTTTATTTTTTTATTTTTTATTTTTTATTATATTTTTTTACAAATAGTTTATTGTCAAATTAGTTTCCACATAACACCCAGTGCTCATCCCCACAAGTGCCCTCCTCCATGCCCATCTCCCTCCTCCCCCCCACACACCCATCAGTCCTCAGTTTGTTCTCAGCATTCAAGAGTCTCTCGTGGTTTGCCTCTCTCCCTTTTCCCCACCATTTCCCCCCTTCTTCTCCCCCTTGGTCCTCTGTTAAGTTCCTCCTAATCCTCCTATATGTGCAAACATATGATATTTGTCCTTCTCTGCCTGACTTATTTCGCTCAGCAGAACACCCTCAAGGTCCATCCATGTTGCTACCCATGGCCAGATTTCATTTTTTCTCACTGCCATGGAGTATTCCATGGTATAGATAAACCACATCTTCTTGATCCATTCGTCCGTTGATGGACACCTAGGCTCTTTCCATGTTTTAGCTGTTGTGGAGAGTGCTGCTATGAACATTGGGGTACATGTGCTCCTATGCCTCAGCATTTCTGTATCCCTTGGGTAAATTCCTAGCAGTGCTATTGCTGGGTCATAAGGGAGTTCTATTGTTAGTTTCCTGAGGAACCTCCACACTGTTTTCCAGAGGGGCTGTACCAGTTTACATTCCCACCAACAGTGTAGGAGGGTGCCCGTTTCTCCACATCCTCGCCAGCATCTAGAGTTCTCTGATTTGCTCATTTTAGCCACTCTGACTGGCGTGAGGTGGTATCTCAGTGTGGTTTTGATTTGTATTTCCCTGATGAGGAGGGATGCTGAGCATCGTTTCATGTGTCTGTTGGCCATCTGGATGTCCTCTTTGGAGAAGTGTCTGTTCATGTCTTCTGCCCATTTCTTCACTGGGTTGTTTGTTTTTCGGGCGTGTAGTTTGGTGAGTTCCTTATAGATTCTGGATATTAACCCTTTATCTGATATGTCATTTGCAACTATCTTTTCCCATTCCGTTGGTTGCCTATTAATTTTCTGGGTTGTTTCCTTGGCTGTGCAGAAGCTTTTAATCTTGATGAGGTCCCAACAGTTTATTTTTGCTCTTGATTCCCTTGCTTTTGGGGATGTGTCAAGTAAGAAGTTGCTGCGGTGGAGGTCAAGGAGGTTGTTTCCTGCTTTCTCCTCTAGGGTGTTGATAGTTTCCTGTCTCACGTTCAGGTCCTTTATCCATTTTGAGTTGATTTTTGTGCATGGTGTGAGAAAATGATCTAGTTTCATTCTTCTGCATGTTGCTGTCCAGTTCTCCCAACACCATCTGTTAAAAAGGCTGTCTTTTTTCCATTGGATATTCTTTCCTGCTTTGTCAAAGATCAGTTGGCTGTATACTTTTGGGTCCACTTCTGAGTTCTCAATTCTGTTCCATTGGTCTATGTGTCTGTTTTTGTGCCAATACCATACTGTCTTGAGGATGACAGCTTTGTAGTAGAGGCTGAAGTCTGGGATGGTGATACCTCCCGTTTTGGTTTTATTTTTCAGTATTACTTTGGCTATTCGGGGTCTTTTGTGGTTCCATACAAATTTTTGGATAGTTTGTTCTAGTTTTGAGAAGTATGCTGGTGCAATTTTGATTGGAATTGCATTGAATGTGTAGAGTGCTTTAGGTAGTAATGACATCTTAACTATATTTATTCTTCCTATCCATGAGCATGGAATGTTTTTCCATTTCTTTGTGTCTTCTTCAATTTCCTTCATAAGTTTTCTATAGTTTTCATCATACAGATCTCTTGTATCCTTGGTTAGGTTTATTCCGAGGTATTTTATGGTTTTTTGTGCAATTGTGAATGGGATCAGTTTCTTGATTTCTCTTTCTGTTGCTTCATTATTGGTGTATAAAAATGCAACCGATTTCTGTACGTTGATTTTGTACCCTGCAACTTGGCTGAATTCTTGGATCAGTTCTAGTAGGCTTCTGGTGGAGTCTGTCGGGTTTTCTATGTAGAGTATCATGTCATCTGCGAAGAGTGAAAGTTTGACTTCCTCTTTGCCAATTCTGATGCCTTTGATTTCCTTTTGTTGTCTGATGGCTGATGCTAGGACTTCCAGCACTATGTTAAACAACAGTGGTGAGAGTGGACATCCCTGTCGTGTTCCTGATCTCAGGGGGAAAGCTCTCAGTTTTTCCCCGTTGAGGATGATGTTAGCTGAAGGCTTCTCATAGATGGCTTTGATGATGTTTAAGTAGGTTCCTTCTATCCCAACTTTCTCGAGAGTCTTTATTAAGAAGGGATGCTGTATTTTGTCAAATGCTTTTTCTGCATCTATTGACAGGATCATATGGTTTTTATCTTTTCTTTTATTGATATGATGGATCACATTGATTGATTTGCGAATGTTGAACCAGCCCTGTAACCCAGGAATGAATCCCACTTGATCTTGGTGGATGATTCTTTTGATATGCTGCTGGATTCGATTTGCAAGGATCTTGTTGAGAATTTTTGCATCCGTATTCATCAAGGATATTGGCCTATAGTTCTCTTTTTTTGCTGGATCTCTGTCTGGCTTGGGAATCAGAGTGATGCTGGCTTCATAAAATGAGTCCGGGAGTTTTCCTTCGACTTCTATTTTTTGGAATAGCTTGAGAAGAATTGGGATTAATTCTGTTTTAAATGTCTGGTAGAATTCCCCAGGGAAACCATCAGGTCCAGGGCTCTTATTTGTTGGGAGATTTTTGATCACTGATTCGATTTCTTCACTCGTTATGGGTCTGTTCAGGTTTTCTATTTCTTCCCGTGTGAATTTTGGTAGTGAGTGTGTGTTTAGGAATTTGTCCATTTCTTCTAAGTTGTCCAATTTGTTGGCATATAATTTTTCATAGTATTCCCTGATAATTGCTTGTATTTCTGAGGGGTTGGTTGTAATAAGTCCATTTTCATTCATAATTTTGTCTATTTGGGTGCTCTCTCTTTTCTTTTTGATAAGCCTGGCTAGAGGTTTGTCAATTTTGTTTACTTTTTCAAAAAACCAACTCTTGGTTTCATTGATCTGTTCAATTGTTTCTTTGGTCTCTATGTTGTTTATTTCTGCTCTAATTTTTACTATTTCTCTTCTTCTACTGGGTTTAGGGCGTTCTTGTTGCTCTGCCTCTAGCTCCTTTAGGTGAGCTGTTAGATTTTGGACTTGTGCTTTTTCTAATCTCTTGAAATAGGCCTGGAGAGCAATGTACTTTCCTCTTAGGACTGCCTTGGCCGCATCCCATAGATTTTGAATTGTTGTGTTTTCATTTTCATTTGTTTCCATATATTTTTTAATTTCCTCTCTAATTGCCTGATTGGCCCATTCATTCTTTAGAAGGGTGTTCTTTAACCTCCATGTTTTTGGCGGTTTTCCAGACTTCTTCCTGTAATTGATTTCAAGTTTCAAAGCATTGTGATCTGACAGTGTGCATGGTATGATCTCTATTCTTTTATATTTATTGAGGGCTGCTTTATGTCCCAGTATGTGATCTATCTTGGAGAATGTGCCATGCGCACTTGAGAAGAAAGTAAATTCCCTGGCCTCAGGATGTAAAGTTCTAAATATATCCGTCAGATCCATCTGGTCCAATGTGTCTTTCAAGTCCATTATTTCTTTAGTGATTTTCTGTCTGGTTGACCTATCCATTGCTGTAAGCGGAGTATTAAAGTCCCCTGCTATTAGCACATTCTTATCTATAAGCTTGTTTCTGTTTGTGATTAATTGTTTTAGATATTTAGGTGCTCCCATATTCGGTGCGTAGACATTTATGATTGTTAGTTCTTCCTGATGGATGGACCCTGTAATTATTATGTAGTGCCCTTCTTCATCTCTTGTGATTGTCTTTAATTTAAAGTCCAGTTTGTCTGATATAAGTATCGCTACTCCGGCTTTCTTTTGATTTCCTGTAGCATGATATATATTTCTCCATCCCCTTACTTTTAATCTGAAGGTATCTTCCCGTCTAAAATGAGTTTCTTGTAGACAGCATATTGATGGATTTTGTTTTTTAATCCATTCTGCTACCCTATGTCTTTTGATTGGAGCATTCAGCCCATTTACATTCAGTGTTATTATTGAAATATGTGGGTTTAGAGTCTTTGTATCTTTTGTAGGGTTCATGTTTGTGGTGGTGTCTCTGGTATCTTTGTTCCTTGCAACCTTTCCTTCAGAGCATCCCCCTCAGGATTTCTTGTAGGGCTGGCTTCGTGGTGACAAATTCTTTCAATTTCTGTTTATTTGGAAAGGTTTTTATCTCTCCTTCTATTTTGAATGACAGGCTTGCTGGATAGAGGATTCTTGGCTGCATATTTTTACTGTTCATCACATTGAAGATTTCCTGCCATTCCTTTCTAGCCTGCCAAGTTTCAGTAGATAGGTCTGTCACCACTCTGATAGGTTTCCCTTTGTATGTTAGGGCCCTTTTCTCCCTAGCTGCTTTCAAAATTCTCTCTTTGTCCTTGTATTTGGCCATTTTCACTATGATATGTCGTGCAGAAGATCGATTCAGGTTACGTCTGAGGGGAGTCCTCTGAGCCTCTTGTACTTCCACATTTACTTCCTTCCCCAGGTCGGGGAAGTTCTCTGCTATAATTTGTTCCAGGACTCCTTCAGCACCTTTCCCTCTCTCTTCCTCTTCTGGGATTCCTATGATACGGATATTGTTGCGTTTGACCGTATCGCTGAGCTCTCGAATTCTTCTTTCCTGTTCCTGGATCAGTTTGTCTCTTTTTTTGTCAGCTTCTTGTTTTTCTATAATGGTGTCTTCTAAATCACTTATTCTCCTTTCTGCCTCTTCAATCCGTGCATTGGAGGCCTCTAATTTATTATGGATCTCATTTATCGCATTTTTTAATTCTTCATGCCTATTTTTATTTTCCATTCTGTCTGTAGCCATAGTTTCTTTGATGTCCCCTATGTTTTTTTCAAGCCCAGCTATTAATTTTACCATTATTATTCTAAAATCTTGTTCAGTTATGCTGCTGATATCTGTTTTGAGCAGTTCATTAGCTGTCATTTCTTCTTGGAGTTTCTTTGGAGGAGAGCTCTTTCGTTTCGTCATTTTAGTTAGCTTTCCGGCTCTTGTTGGTTTTAAAGACCTGTTATCTCTCTGTATCTATGAGCGCTGCTGTATTCAGGAAGACTCTTTGAGTGTCCAGAGCCTATCCTTTCAGAGAGTGTTTTTTGAATGGTATCTCTTGGTCTCTCTTGTTGGGATCTTGGTTATTTTATTTTCCTATTCGTAGTGATATTTGGGACTCTCCACCCTGTGTACTCTGGCTTGTTTCTTGAGGTAGCCGTTAGAAGGCTTTCTCAGTGGAGTCTGCGTCCTTTCTCTCCCAGTCTCTTGGGTGTGGTACGGTTTCTGATGGCTTCAGATCTTTTCCGTGTGATGCCTGGGCGCGAGTGCAGGTATGGAGCTCCCTACTTCTCCGCCATCTTGCCCCTTCTCCTCAAGTCATTATCCTTCTTAAAAACATCCCATGGGGGCGCCTGTGTGGCTCAGTCGGTTAAGTGTCCGACATTGGCTCAGGTCATGATCTCACAGTTTGTGGGTTCAAGCCCCACATCGGGCTCTGTGCTGACAGCTAGCTCAGAGCCTGGAACCTGTTTCGGATTCTGTATCTCCCTCTCTCTCTGACCCTCCCCTGTTCATGCTGTCTCTGTCTCTCTCTCTCTCCCTCAGAAATAAATAAAACATTAAAAAAAATTTTTTTAAAAGTCCCATGATTCCTCATTTTCTGGATCTATTGCAGCTTTATCTTTTTAAAAATTTTTTGTCCTTAAATGTTCATTTATTTTGAGAGAGGAGGAGAGAGAGCATGCACACATGCTCACATGTTTGGGAGGAGCAGGGACAGAGAGGGAGAGAGAATCCCAAGCAGGCTCCACACTGTCAGTGCAGAGCTGGATGTGGGGCTCGATTTCACCTATTGTGAGATCATGACCTGGGCTGAAATCAAGAGTCAGAGAGTCAATGAACTGAGTCACCTGAGTGCCCCTGCAGCTTTATCTTTAACATTTCTATGATCCAGATGCTTTAGGCTGATTAGTTTTCCACAGATTTCTTCTCATTGCTCCCACTTCTTTAACACCTTTCCCATTCCTGCCTGCTAAATTCTAACCCTTCAAAGCTCAGCTCAAACATTTCCTTTGTAGTAAGCCTTCCTTCATCTACTTGGAATTAGTCTTCACCTTTGTGCTCAGTATTTTATAGTTCTGCCTCTTATAATAAATTTGTTCCTACATGTCTCCATTTCACTGTTTTGAACTTGAGGTCATGGCTTATACTTTATTCTTCTCTGTGTTCCCTGCAGTGCCTTGCACACACTGACATTTTAATGTTAATATATAGCAAATATCTTTTGTCTTCTGGCTAGCTGAGAGAAAAGAAGAAATCAGAAAGAGGTAGGCAGAAATTGGGGGGTGGGTAACAAATGGGATAAGGGCAGCTGAGGGGGAGAGCATGGTATTGTATTAGGAAGATTACTGGGTTCTGATAAAAATTAGCTGGTGAAGGGGGTGGGTGGCCTGGGAGGCTCAGTTGGTTAACTAGCATTTGACTCTCGATCTCAGCTCAGATTCTGATCTCAGGGTCATGAGTTCAGGCCCAATGTTGGGCTTCACACTGGGCATGGAGCCTACTTAAAAAAAAAAATCAGCTGGTGAAAGTTGTAATTTGTTGATGATCTCATTCAGAAATTAATGATAGATAAATTAAACTGGGCCCTTGATGCCCTATGATCTGGAACAATGGCAGGTGAGACTCACCAAGGGTAGAGTGGAAAAGCATTCTTCAGGAATATAGAAATCACGAAAATGAGCTGAGCTTTTGGACTTGTCTTACACACTATATACGTGTGTGTGTGTGTGTGTGTGTGTATACACACTATATACTTGTCTTATACACTAGTAGGTAACCCGAGTGAGTCCTAATTAAAAAATCAATAATAAATAAGCATAAAACCAATTTAAGCACAAAACCAATACCCCTGCTCTGTAGTCCCTGGGTTAAGCTTGAACTGGTCTAGCGGCCTGCCTTTGGAACTTCTGGAAGGGCTGTTAGGTTTCCGACCCCAACTTGACCTGGGGCATTTTTGCTGCCTGAAGTTCTTGATTTCTCCATCAACAGTGGCTATCTGTGAAGTATTCCCAATGGGCGAAAGTCCTGAAAATCTGAGGAAAAGAATCCCAAACCCAGGAGAAAAAGGTGAGTATGTATTTGAATAAGAAATTGGAAGTGAGGAGGGTCTGACAAACGGCAAGCAAATCTTTGACCATTCAGAATAGTCTTGATAACCAAGACTGCAAATCTCTACCCCAAACTGGGGGATATTGGTGTTAGGAAAGAAGAGTTCCCACCTGACACTTAGGGACCTTTTTTTTTTTTCTTTCTAAAGTAAGCTTCACGGATCCCAATGTGGCACTTGAACTCACAACCCTGAGATCAAGACCTGAGTTGACACCCAGGCACCTCCCCCCACCCCTGTCTTTCTATCCCTGACTCCCTTTCACAGTGTTGGAAGACACTAGGCAATAGATACCTTGAAGCCCAATAGCTCCTGCCAAACCAAGCCACTCACCTTGTCTCCAGTCATGGCAGTTCAGTACTAGTGTTCTGTGCTTTTGCTTGTGGTGCACCCTTTGTCTACAATAATCTTCTGTTGCCCTATATCCACTGGAGCTCATATGTACACATGTTTGAAGCAGTAATTGATCAAGAAAGCAAAGTGAATAGGGGCACCTGGCTGGCTCAGGTCGTTGAGTGTCTGACTTCAGCTCAGGTCATGATCTCACAGTTCTTGCGTTTGAGCCCTACATCAGGCTCTCTGCCATCAGCACAGAGCCTGCTTCAGATCCTCAGTCCACACCCCCTCTATCCCCCACCCACCCCGCTCACGCTCTCTCAAAAATAAAAATAAAAATATTAAAATTAACTGATGATGTAGAATTTTACTATTGGCCTTCAAGAAAATAATTTTGGGGGGGCACCTGGGTGGTTCAGTTGGTTAAGCGTCCGACTTCGGCTCGGGTCATGATCTCACGGTTCGTGGGTTCGAGCCCCGCATCAGGCTTTGTGCTGACAGCTACCTCAGAGCCTGGAGCCTGTCTTCGGATTCTGTGTCTTCCTCTCTCTCTGGCCCTCCCCTGCTCACGCTGTCTCTCTCTCTCTCTCTCTCAGAAATAAAGAAAACATTAAAAAAATTTATTTTGGTAAATTTAATACTTGATTTCCTTTGATGACTGTTTCAAAGTTTCCCCGCTCTTTCTGCCAGTGTAAATAGAATGATAGCAGTAAATACACTTGAAAGAGCACAGACCTGAGTACAAATCCTAGCTCTGAAACACAGAAGCCCTGTGATTGCAGCCAAGACATTTAACTGCTGTGAGACTTAGTTTCTTCATCTGTCAAGTTGGGATAATATGTGATGAATGTTAACTAGACTTACTGTGATGATATACAAATACCTAATCATTATGTTGTGCATCTGAAACTAATGTATGTCAATTACACCTCAATAAAAATATGAAGCAAAATTTGGTATAATACTACTTACTTTTTATAAATACTGTTATGAGGATTTAACAAGAAAATTAATGTAAATTAATATATAGGAAGTGTGACCAATAAATGCTATGTGAGACAGGAGGGAACAGGAAATACAGAAGGACTAGGGGAATCTGGCTGGCTCAGTTGGTAGAGTTTGTGACATTTTAAAAAATGTTTATTTACCTATTTATTTATTTATTGAGAAAATGAGCAGGGGAAAGGCAGAGAGAGCGAGAAAGAGTGAGAGAGTGCGCGAGAGAGTCCCAGGCAGACTCCTGTCAGCACAGAGCCGAACACAGGGCTCCTTCTCAGGAACTGTGAGATCATGACCTAAGCCACAATCGAGAGTTGGACACTTAAATGATTGAGCCACCCAGGCACCCCAAGCTTGTGACTCTTGATCCTGAGTTCAAGCCCCACATTGGGCATAGATTACTTACAAATATATATATGTGGACCACAATGCATTCAACAAAAGGTCGAATCAAAACGTTTATTTGTAAAGTTCCAGGTTAGTTGCAGTGAAGGATACAAAAGAAATATTACCTCCATTTTTAATGAAATACAATCTGTCTAATATGAATTAAATTATTCAGTTTTAACAATGTAAAGTCAGTTAATAAAAGCACTTGACCATTCTTTAAGTGTTAAAACATTCTTGTTTACAAAGCCCTGAGTGGGTAAAGATGGTTAGTTTCATAATTGTAGCTTTTGATAACATCACAATATTATAACAAGTAAAAATACAATTTTATTCACGTCAGTGCATTAAATATCTATTTTTCCCTTCCTAAGACTTTTTCACTGGATACCTAATTTTTAGTTATCACTTCTTTCCATGCCACATAGTAGCTGCAATTATTCCTGTTTTACAGAAGAGGAAACAGGTTTAGAAATGTCAGATGCAAGGGCAAGGGCAGAGTTTTCATCTAGATTACTTAACTTCATTCCAGGTTCATCAATATCCCAGCCACAGAGGTAAGCCATTTTTTCCAAGAGTAGAACAGGTGGGAAAGCTTGTTCAAAAGAGGGTGCTGTCAACTGTCATTCCACTACCTTTACTGTGGGCGTTGGACCTTCCTTTTCTTTCCTGTTTCTTTCCCTTTTTCCTTTCTCCTTTTCCTGTATTGACCTGATCCTCCCACTCTTCTGCCCGAGGCTGGATCACACCTTCTTTCTCCTTTTAAAATCTTCTGTACATCATAGGGTCATTTATTCGTGGAATATTTATTGAAAACCAACCATAATGTATAGGGAAAACGCGCTAGGTGTTGGCAATACGTTGGAGAGTTTACGTGAATTATGAACCACACAAATCACATTTACATTTTATTTTCCTCTACCTTCGGAGTCTTAGCTCTTCCTTCCTTCCTTCCTTCCTCCCTCCCTCCCTTCCTCTTCTTTTTTTAAGTTTACTTATTTTGAGAAAGAGACAGCGTGAGTGGGGGAGGGACAAAGAGAAAGAGAGAGGGAGAATGAGAATCCCAAGCAGGCTCCGCACTGTCAGCGCAGAGCCCAATGAGGGGCTTGAACTCAGGAAACCCCGAGATAATGACCTAAGCGGAAACCAAGAGTGGGAGGATTGACTTAGCCACCCAGGCACCCGGGAGTCTTAGCTTTTGAGTAAATGCCACAATTCCCACTCCTTGAACACACGTTTAAGTCTCAGCCACCTAACAGTGCTGCCTGGAACCGCCCAAAGGCGTCTATTCCACCACCCAGGCCAAAACAACCTAAACTCTAACTCGAAATTTCCGGATGAGGAATAAAGGTTGAAAATGGCATTCCCAAAGTATTCCCTAGAAGGAACTTCTGCCCAGCCAGTACAAACGTAGAGAGACAGCCTTAGGTGAGACCTATTCAAAATTCAAAGAAGGCATCCTACGTCTGTCTCATTCCTCACTGCGACCATTTCATTTTTCTTGATCTTAGAGAAGAGGCCGAGATTTAAAAAAAAAAAAAAAAAAGCCAGCCGGAAAAAACAACCAGTTATTATGACAACCAAACGGGTCTGGAAAATTCAGCCAATCCACCTGCGGGAATGCCTCCTGCCTAGCCAATAGGAAGAGCGCGTCGTACGTAAGGCCGCCCAATGGGGGCGCGAGCAGCGCGGCATTTGAATCCCGTAACAAGGCGACCTTGCGAAGATCCCAAGCCGTGCGGACTGGAGTGGGGAGCTAACGGCGCCGCCGAAGCTTCTGTCCTCCCCCTCCGGTCCGCGTCCCTCCTTGGGTCGGGCGGGCACTCTTGCCTGCCCCTTCCCTCATGGCGCTGCTCCGACGCCCGACGGTGAGTCGCTCCCCACCCCCCGCTCCCGCCCCTCCCCCCCACCCCCCGCTCCCGCCCCTCCCCCCCCACCCCCCGCTCCCGCCCCTCCCCCCCACCCCCCCACAGGTAAGGGGCTTTGCCCTCGCAGCCCCCTCGCCAGCCTCTATCCGCCCCCTCTTCTCTGCGCAGGGCTTCCTCCTCCCAACGGGCGCCGCTTTCCCGTTCTGCCGGGCCACCTTCTTCCCCCGCGGCCTGCCCTCTTTACCGGCCTCTCTCTTCCTGGGATCCTCTCTGGGTTCCCCGCTTCCGCCCTGGCCAGTCCCAACCCTGGGATGGGGACAATGGAGGAAAGCGCCTCGGAGGTGGCACCTGTCAAGTGAGCGTCTCCAGCACCGGACGTCTCAGCGAGCGATCCCGGGAGTGCTCCTTGTCAGAGTGCTATCTAAATAGAGGCTCTTGTAATTTCCTTCCTCTATTCTCAGTCTCCTTGTCAGCTTAGGGGTCCGTGGTGCGGAGGGAAGGGACTGGAAGAAACTCTGTAGGTAGTAAAGTGTTCTGAAAGTTTGATCAAGTGACAGTTAATACTGCTTTTCGGAATTTTCACCTTTCGCTGTAAGTTTCCCATTTATTTCTGCACAGGAAGTCTTCCAGGCTAAGCTTACTAACATACACATTTGTCACTTAAAAAAATTAAATTTCTTTCACCAAGTGTAGTAGAGGGTTTACATATAGTTTACAACAATATGGCAGACAGAGAGGATCCAGATTCATTTATTTCATCTTTGCTAAAATCCGAGGGTTAATGGTGTTTTGGATATATTTTTTTCTGTGGGCTTGACTCGTGCTTGCATCTTTTTCTTTGCTGAAAAAGAAAGGGCCCTGACACACCTGAGTTCCATTCTCCTGGCTATAAAGCTAGTTAAAAGCTGCCAGTTTCTCCCTCCAGGTGGATTTAAACTTAGATTACATATAAGCATTAGAATTTCAGACACTTTTTAAAATTGGCAGTTGCTGCTGGAAAAACTTGTAGAGTGTGCTTTTGAGAATCCTAAAAGTAGAATGAATACAATCAGTACTTAATTCCTATCCTTTTGTGGATGTAAGTTGAATTGACAAGTAATTTTTAGTCTGCCCCATGAAGTTCTTCCGTAGTCACATTCTTTTTTTTTTTTTTTTTTAATGTTTATTTATTGATTTTGAGAGAGAGCCTGAGAGCGTGTGAACACAAGCAGGCTGGGGCAGAGAGGGAGAGAAAGAATCCCAAGCAGGCTCCCCTCTGTCAGTGCAGAGACCTGCGCAAGGCTCCATCCCACCAACCTTGGGATCATGACCCTGAGCCAAAATCAAAAGTCCCATGCTTCACCTGCTGGGCCACCCAGGTGTCCCCATAGTCAAATTCTTTTTATTCAGGGAAAGCTGGAGTTTTCCCCTGTCCCTCTGTTCTGGTAGGTCCATCGTGGAAGGCCCATTCAAATCCCCTGTTGAGAGCTTTTTTTTTTAGGATTAAAAAATTTAAGACCCCATTCTTAGGTTTAGGACATGCTGTTTTTTCTCATGAAATGTTCATCACTTCTATAATAAACTTTTTTGTATAAATTGCTTTTTCCGGCAAGTTTTGTTTCTAAGCACATTCTCTTGAAAGCAGGTTAAGGTGAACCAATGATTTTTTTTTTCTCCTACCATTTCAACTTTCTCTGAATTTGAGAGTAAAACTATTTTACCCATGAAAACTATTTCCTTTCTAAATATTTTTTAATGTTTATTCATTTATTTATTTTTAATGTTTATTTTTGAGAGAGACACAGTGTGAGTGGGGGAGGTGTAGAGAGGGAGAGGGAGACATAGAATCCTAAGCAGGCTCCTGGCTCTGAGCCGTCAACACAGAGCCTGACGCAGGGCTTGAACTCACAAAATGTGAGATCATGGCCTGAGCTGAAGTCGGACGCTTAATTGACTGAGCCACCCAGGCACCCCTAATGTTTGTTTATTTTTGAGAGAGAGAGACAGAGTGACAGAGTATGAGTAGGGGAGAGTCAGAGAGAGAGAGAGACACAGAGAGAGAGGGAGCCCAATGTGGGGCTCGAACTCATGAACTGTAAGATGATGACCTGAGCCACCCAGGCGCCCCCTAAATATTCTTGATCTAAGAGTGTCCATACTATGGCACCTCATTTTAAAAGGCAATATCTCTAAAGATCATGTCTATAGGAGCACTTCTTATTTGTAGAATGGCATAAGAATCAGAGCTAGTTCAGGTTTTAAACATCTGGACCTATTATAGCTCTTAAATAGTGTTTTAATTGCACTTGTTATTAATCTCTCTAAAGAAAAGTTTTTAAGTAGATGGGTAGAATACAGGGATCTCTAATAAGGGATTATTTCTCAAATAGCACTCAGTTATCTGTAAACCTCTTAATGAGAGTGTTTTACAGATAAGGTGGGTAAGTGATTTGCCTAATTATGATCAATCACTCAGCATTTTTAGACTTTCTGAAATGTACCTTTTCCCCCTTACAGGTAGATATTTGCATTTTCAGCTTTCCCAAATCAATTCTGCTTGTGGGTATTTGACATGAGTAAAGTATTGCAAGTTGTCTCAACTCCTCATTAACTTTTTTTCTCCCCCTCTTTTTTTTTAGGTGTCCACTGATTTGGAGAATGTTGATACTGAAGTTAATTCTAAAGCTAAGAGTCATGTGACAATCAGGCGGGCCGTTTTAGAAGAAATCGGAAATAGAGTTACAACCAGAGCTCCACACATAGCTAAGGTAATAGCCATGAGGACTGTCCATGTGCACACTAGGCTGATTGTGTGTAGCTCTGAGGAGCGACACTGACTGTCCTGCCCTGTTACATTTCTTTTTCTCGTAGAAAGCTCCGAGCACCAAAATACCTGTTCAACCCGCCAAAACAAACATCAGCAAACAACTGAAACCTACTGCTTCTGTGAAGCCAGTACAGATGGAAATGCTGGCTCCGAAGGTAGGATGGTCTATATATTTACAAACATACTTAATGAAATAGCCTGTTTTTGGCTAGACTGCAAGAGTGCCGTTATCATCACTGCAACTTTTGAAGACCATTCATAACTAGAGCTCTCCTTTGAAACAGCAGTGTACAGGGGCGCCTGTGTGGCTTAGTCGGTTAAGCGTCCGACTTTCGCTTGAGTCATGATCTCACGGATCGTGGGTTCGAGCCCTGCGTCGGGCTCTGTGCTGACTGCCAGTTCAGAGCCTGGAGCCTGTTTCAGTCTGTGACTCCCTCTCTCTCTGACCCTCCCCTGCTCACGCTGTCTCTCTTTCTCTCTCCTAAAAATAAATAAAACATTTAAAAAAAATTAAGAAAAAAAAAAAAAGAAACAGCACTGTACAAAATGAACATGGACATCCTTTTAGTGATGGTACCTTAATATAATGTTATGACATTGAATAACAAACTTAATTACCTTAATACTCAAATAAATGTAGTGATCTGAGTAACGTTTGGCAGATTTTATAACATAATCCATTATAAGAATGAACTTCCCTCTGGAGGCTGTGGAATCTGACTGTTCTGAGCCCCACACTCATATAGGAATAAGGTAAGGCCAAAATTCTGTATTGGTAAATTGCGGTCTCTGTGACTGCTTAGTTCACCTGCAGTTAGAATGCTAATGGACCCATGGGCCTAGTCACCTCCCACTGTGTTCGAGTTGATGCATGCTTTCTTTCATAGATTACAGGCATTCAGGTAATTACTATAGGACAGGCACTTGCGGTAGGTGCTGAGAATACAACAGTAACTGTCTTGCTCTTCTCAGCTTAATATAGATGTATATTTATTTTATATAGTAAAACCTTGGTTTGTGAGCATAATTTGTTCTGGAAAGGTGCTCCCAAAGCATTTGTATATCAAAGCAAATTTCCTCATAAGAAATAATGAAAACTCAGATGATTTGTTCCACGATCCAAAAATACTCATTAGAAAAAATGATTAAAATACTCTAAGATAATACAAAATAATAAAGAAAATAAGAAATATCAAGAAAAATAAACAAGTTAACCTGCACTTACCTCTGAAAACCTTCGTGGCTGGTGTGAGGGAGATAAGAGAGAGGAGAGTTATTGTGTAGGATGACTTTCGCTATCACCAACGGAATCACTGCTGTCTATCCGCTCAAGGGAATCTTCTTCTCTTCATACAACTTTAACAAGGAACTTATCCAATAACCATTGCTGCCTCCTTTTGAGGACTTTATGGAAATGTGACCTTGCATTGTCATTAAACAGATCCATCGCTCGCACTGCTACAGCCTTAATCGGGTGGTGCTTTTCTACAAAATTTTGTACTGTTTCCCATATTTTATATATCTTCCTAATCTCATTTGAAGTGGAGGGTTCCTCTGCCCTTTTTTCTTCCTCCTGCAGATGAGATGCAGATGTACACTTCTTAGAAAATCTTGCAATTTCAGCCACTCACATATCTTGTTTGTACTTCTCAACGATTTCCTTTTTTTAAAATTTTAAAAAATGTTTTATTTATTTTTGAGAGAGAGATAGAAACAGCATGAGCAGGGGAGGGTCAGAGAGAGAGGGAGATAAAGAATCCGAAGACAGGCTCTGGGCTCTGAGCTAGCTGTCAGCACAGAGCCTGACACGGGGTCAAACCCACAAACCATGAGATCATGACTTGAGCCGAAGTCGGATGCTTAGCTGACTGAGTCACCCAGGCGCCCCTCAATGATTTCCTTCTTAACTTCCACCGTAATCATCTTCTTCTTACCGCCTTTCTTTTCAACCTTTTCCTGCAAGGGGGCCATTTTATATGTTTGCATGGATGTTGACTGCAGTACAGTATTAAACTCTTGTCATATACTGTATTTAATGTACTGGCAATAAGGCAGCAGAAGAAATGGTATCTGCAGCTATCACCAGACCTAGAATGAAGCCCAGCATTCCTTAGCTTACTTTTGTGTAGAAGCCAAAGGACTGTCCATAGGTTCTTTGACGTGACAAAAAATACACTAGTGCCAGTTGTGGGCACCTTCCAGCGTTCTGAAAAATCACTGATTTCTGCCAAACATCACAGCCAGAGATTGAGCATCTGAGCATGGGAGATGGTCACCCACAATCCTGCAGCAAGAGAGGAGACCGGAAGGAAGGAGAACCATTGGCTCAGTTGTGATCATATGATGTTCGGCATCATGTACTACTCGTATTGCAAGACAGCGTTCGTTTATCAAGTTAAAATTTATTAGAAATGTTTGCTTATCTTGCAGAACATTTGCAGAAAAAGTTATTCGCAATCCAAGGTTTTACTGTATATGTAATGTACAATAATAACATATTTATAACATTGTTTGAAAATTTTCAAAATAACACATTGGATATATTTGAAAAATATATGTATTGAGCACTTAATATACACATCCAGTAGTGTTAAGGCTGATTAAGAGATATCTTCCCTTGGGGTGCCTGGGTGGCTTAGTCGGTTAAGCATCCGACTTTCGCTTAGGTCATGATCTCGCGGTTCGTGGGTTCGAGCCCCGCGTAGGGCTCTGTGCTGACTGCCAACTCAGAGCCTGGAGCCTGTTTCAGTCTGTGACTCCCTCTCTCTCTGACCCTCCCCTGCTCACGCTGTCTCTCTTTCTCTCTCTTCTAGGGAAAAAAAAAAAAAAGAGAGATATCTTGCCTTGATATCTCCCTTATCCAGGAGGAGCATATGTACCTAAAATTAAATTAGTCCCAGGGAATGATGCCAGATGCCCCTGGACCGTGGATGATTGAACATCAACTGTCTGGGGTAGATGGAAGTACCTTCCTTCAGAAGGTGCTTGTACAGGAGGGAGAGAACACCAAACGATGGAGTGCTTGGAGGAAACTTCTTGGAATAGGTGTGATTTTTAAGGACAAGGAGATGCTAATAGTAAAGAGCACTTTTTGGGGCAACAAACCACAACAGGAATCAAGGCACCAAAGCAGAAATAGGCCTATGACCTTGTCCTTTGGGTAAAGAGTCAGCACATCTAAGCTGGGTCAGAAGATTTGTGTGAGTAAGCAGAACAAAGTTGGGAAAAAGGTTGCATTTGGATTTGAAAGCCTTGGAACTAGGATTTTATCCCATTAGGCAGCGAGGAGCCTGTGGAAAGTTTTGAGGAGGTGGGAAATGATGAAAGCAGTGTAGACTGGCCATGGAAAGGATCTAAATTAGCAGGTATTGCCATTGTTCTTGCAAGAGCTGATGAGGGTCTTGAACTAGCTCGGATCGCCCCTAAGCACTCACCCATATGTGCCAGTGTCTGTAGGTGCTAAGAAACATCATTGAATATTGGGGTGTACCAGCTCTTTTCAGGGACATCGTCCTGTATTTAGAAGGAATTCTTAGGCTGTGTTGCTTAGAGTGAAGGAATAAGACCCTTAAGCACTTGAGTATTTAAGAAGCCATTTATGGGGGCGCCTGGGTGGCTTAGTCGGTTGAGCGTCCGACTTTCGCTTGGGTCATGATCTCGCGGTTCGTGGGTTCGAGCCCCGCGTCGGGCTCTGTGCTGACTGCCAGCTCAGAGCCTGGAGCCTGTTTCATTCTGTGACTCCCTCTCTCTCTGATCCTCCCCTGCTCACGCTGTCTCTCTCTCTCTCTCTCAGAAATAAATAAAAAACATTAAAAAAAAAAAGAAACAATTTATGGAATAAATTACTTTGAAAAATGAGAAAGTCAGGAAAGGGAGGTAATTCTGGGGCACGTGGCTCATTTGGCTTTAGATTTGCTGAGGTAACAGAAACATCCGCCGGAAAATACAGTCAGAAATACGCCAGCAACATCTGAAGAAGAGGGGCCGACCCGTGAGCCTTCTTGTTGCAGGTGACGGTTGCAAGCACGTTGCTTTTCGCAGCCAGGGGAAGGAACGCCAGATCAGGAACTAAAGCTCGGCCCAGATACGGAAGACCCACCTTGCTTTCATAGGCCTTTCCTTAGAGGTTTCCAGGGACATCCTAAATGCCAAACCCAAAGCAACTTTTCAGCCTTGATCTCCAGACCATTACGCAGCATTTTATGTGGGTTGCTCTTTGAATATGGTTCCTCCCACATGGCAGGAAGGCAGTTTGGCAGTGTTATTTCAAAGGGTTATTCTCCATACCTATTAAGTCTGGTTTTTCCTTCCTTTCCCTTCCTTTCTTTTCGTGACTCTGCTGGGACATGAATCCTAGTCTAGTAAGTCTGTTTTTAAAATTTATCCTAAGAAGGGGCGCCTGGGTGGCTTAGTCGGTTAAGCGTCCGACTTTCGCTTAGGTCATGATCTTGTGGTTCGTGGGTTCGAGCCCCACGTCGGGCTCTGTGCTGACTGCCAGCTCAGAGCCTGGAGCCTATTTCAGTCTGTGACTCCCTTTCTCTCTGACCCTCCCCTGCTCACGCTGTCTCTCTCTCTCTCTCTCCTAGAAATAAATAAAACATTAAAAAAAAAATTTAAAAAAAATAAAATTTATCCTAAGAAAATTATTAGAGGGACACCGAGGACTTTTAATTACTTCTGAAATTAATATCTCTTACATAATAGGGAAATATTAAGAGATCGGTTAAATTTATTTATATTCAAGTATAATTAACAGTGTTACATTAGTGTCAGGTGGACAATATAGTGATTCAACAATTCTGTACATTACTCAGTGCTCATCATGATATGCGGATTCTTAATCCTCTTCACCTGTTTCACCCATCTCCCACCCAATTCCTCTCTGGCAACTATCGGTTTGTTCTCTATACTTACGAGTCTATTTTTTTTTGTTTCATTTTACTTTTTCCTTATTTATTTTTTTATTTATGTAGTAAGTAATCTCTATATCCAACATGGGGCTTGACTCACGACTCCAAGATCAAGAGTCACATGCTTTTTTGACTGAGCCAGCCAAGTGCTCCATCTCTTTTTGTCTTTGTTCATTTGTTTTGTTTAATTTTTAAAAAAATGTTTATTTTTAAGAGTGAGTGTGAGTAGTGGAGGGTCAGAGAGAGAGGGAGACACAGAATTCAAAGCAGGTTCCAGGCTCTAAGCTTTCAGCACAGAGCCCAACCTGGGGCTTGAACTCACAAACCGCAAGATCCTGACCTGAGGATTAACGCTTAACCAACTGAGCCACCCACACACCCCTGTTTTGTTTCTCAAAATCTGCATATGAGTGAAATCATATGGTATTTGTCTTTCTCTGACTGACTCACTTCATTTAGCATTAGACCCTTTAGTTCCATCCATGTTCCTCCAAATAACAAGGTTTTATTCTTTTTTTATGGCTGAGTAATATTCCTGTGTGCAGCGCGCACGTGTGTGTATGTACACATCTTTATCCATTCATCTATGGTTGAACATTTGGGTTGCTTCCTTATCTTGGCTATTGTAAATCATGTTGCAGTAAACATAGGGGTGCCTGGGTGTCTCAGTTGGTTAAGTGTCCAACTCTTTTTTTTTTTTTTAATGTTTTTTATTTATTTCTAGGAGAGAGAGAGAGAGCGTGAGCAAGGGAGGGTCAGAGAGAGAGGGAGATACAGACTCTGAAACAGGCTCCAGGCTCTGAGCTGGCAGTCAGCACAGAGCCCGACGCAGGGCTCCAACCCACGAACTGCGAGATCATGATCTAAGCGAAAGTCGGACGCTTAACCGACTAAGCCACCCAGGTGCCCCTAAGTGTCCAACTCTTGATTTTACCTCAGGTCATGATCTCAGGGTTTGTGGATTCGGGCCCCAAGTCAGGTTCCACACTGATGTGCAGAGCCTGCTTGAGATTCTCTCTCTCTCTGCCTCTTCCCCCCTTTCAAAAATAAATAAATAAACATAGAGGTGTGCACATCTTTTCATCATCTTTGGGTAACTATCTAGTAATTTCATTACTGGATCAGAGTAAATCAACTTAATGAAATACATGGATCATTAATACCATGTTTTAGTAGAATATTTAAAGATTTTAGAAACAAGGTTTCCAGGACCTTGAGGGGTTAGCTGCTGTTAGGAAAAGGCCTTTCATTACTATTTAGTTAAAAAACAAAACTCAGTCATGAGACTCTTCAGATGTATATCAGGGAGCTGTAAGCTTGGAGTATTATTGCCAATATATATCTTGGTGGGGTATAGAGATATAGGAAGTTTCCAAAGGAATTTTTTTAAACATCTTTTTAAAAGCATATTTATTTATTTAGAGAGACAGAGTGCATGACCGAGGGAGGTACAGAGAAAAAAGGGGAAAGAGAAACCCAAGCAGGCCCTATACTCTCAGTGCAGGCCCTTGTGGGGCTCAAACTCGGGAACCACAAGGTCATGACCTGAGCCAAAATCAAGAAACAGATGCTTAACCAACTGAGCCATCCAGGTGCCCCCAAAGGAATTTCTATATGTTAAAGTAGACTTCCAGCATCCTGGGGGGATCAGGCTAAGATTGCCTTTTGCCCTTAGTGAAGTGTCAACATTGAGGCAGCAGAGCTCCCAGAGGAAGGTCACTCTGCTTATCTCAAGGACTTGTCGTTGGGCTGTCAGTTGTAAGGAAATTTAACTTTCTTCTTTTGTCTTTGTTTCCCACACCATTCCCCCTGAACAATTTTGACTCTTAAATCTTTAAAGTTGCTGAGTGGAAGGTTTTATCGTCTGTAACTTCTTCCTGCTGAATGAATGGCCTAATCTCCCTCCCTACGGATCAACATTGGTCAGTTATGTGTATGTGTGTCCATACACACATATACACACACACACACACACACATCCAAGGGATCCAAGGGAGACCGCATGTCTGGATCTTCCTGAGTGGAAAGGATCTCTGTCGGCCTCAAGTTATGGCAATGAAGGAGTCTCAGCACCAGGTGGAGAGATATGGGAGAAAACAGCAAAACATTATTAGAATTAACAAAAAGAAAATGAAGCCTATATAAGAGTCCTTTGATAGTTGACAAAAATCCTCCTCCAGTCCAAGAGTTTAACCAATTATTAAAGGAAAGAGAGGGATCCTTTAAGGCCCCAATTTGAGTGTTCATGTCAGTTAGAAACCCAGAAATATTTTTGTGGCAATTTAGAATATGTACATAGTACTCAGTTTTTATAATAGCACAAGTTTCACCTTGTGTAGCGGTTAAAACATCTAATGTCATTGTGTTTTGTAAAACTGTTACATATTTGTGTTACTTCAGTATTTAATAGAGAAATGCTATTTTGAGTGTCATTTAGGGCTTTGACTATGAACCTATTAAGAATTTCCGTGTGTCAAACAGTATCTTCCAGTCCCAAAGAGGTAACAAAGATGGATGCTAGGTGGTCATACCAATGAAACACAAAACATGTCCACCATTGTGTGTGTTTTTTTTTTTTTAAGTTTATTTATTTTGAGAGAAAGTGTGTATTTGTGTGCATGCTTGAGCGAGCGGGGAAGGGGCAGAGAGACATTTGTGCATTCCGGCAAAACCCAGAGTACAGTGGTCTACCCAGCCTGGGTGGGGGAAGCTATCGCAACTAGTTAGAGCCACAGAGCCACTCGGTCGCCTTAGAGGCCAGTCATCTAAATCTGAGCCTTGTTGAACTGCAGGCAAGATTTCAAGGGCCATTTGGTTTTGGAGGACCATCTTTCCAGAAGACTGTGGTTGTCAGGCTGAATGTAAATAGTAATTACTTTAAGGCCCAAGCTGTTTGCTGAGTTATTAGTGCAATATAAAGATGGTCCATTGTTATTTTATAGGGACCAGGGGGACCCAAAACTAGGGGCAGTGTCTTCTAGCAAGATTTTCTTCATCTCAGTGGCCTTTTGATTCAAATCAGTAGCCTGGTATAAACCCTATGTTACCCTCCATTGGTTATTTGGCAGGGGGTGGCTGGGGGTGGGAGGATAAAAATTTTTCCCTTATTATTAACCAGCTAGTCCTGTTTTTTTTTTTTTTTTTTTTTTTTTTTTTTTTTTTTTTTTTTTTTTTTTTTTTTTTTTTTTTTTTTTTTTTTTTTTTTTTTTTTTTTTTTTTTTAATATCCTCAATTCCTGTGCTATGTGAATTTACTGGTCTGAATAGACTGGAGTTATGGACTTTTATTTATTTTTTTTAGAGAGAGAGCACATGTGTGAGCAGGAGAGGGGCAGAGGATCTGAAGTGGGCTCAGTGCTGACACTGGGTCTCAAACTTACAAACTGTGAGATCATGATCTGAGCCGAAGTTAATCAGCTGAGCCACCCAGGTGCCCCTGGAGTTATGGACTTTACTGGAGTTAAGACTGGTATAAGACTTTTGCCAAATTGTTTCCTACAGATTCTAAGGTCCTGTCCTTTGGATGTTCTTTGAGGTGAATAACAGCTACCTCCTTAGGAAGGTGTAAGCTTCAAGAAGAGTGATAATTTTGGGGCCATATTTTATTGGAGAGTTATGGCTTGATTATAATCCCCTTTTCTTCAAATTGCTCTGTGGGGCTGTTGGACTAGGAAGGCATATTTAGAGTCAGTAAAGGTATTAATTTTGAGGCCCTTTGCCAACTGTAAAGCATGAATGAATGCTATTAACTCTGGTTTTGGGGCAGATGTATTTGCCTGGAGGGCTTTGGCCTCCACAGTCTGAGTTAGACTGAGTATAGCATACCGAGCTTTTCTTACCCCCTTTTCTGTGAAACTACTGCCATCCATCCGTAAAACAAGCTGTTGTCTGCATTTTCAGAAGGGGAATCTCTTAAATCTGATTGGCTAGAATTAACAAGACCAATAATCTCTGAGTAGTCATGTTCTAACACAGAAGTATGATGGTCAGGCTCAGGCAAAGGGGAGCTGGGTTTAAAGTTTGACAAGTTTTAAGAATTATTTCAGGTGTATCTATAAACATAGATTTTAGATCTGTATTAATAAGTTGACCTCCCATCATCCATTGGTGGCCTTTGGTCTCTAAGATACACTGGACCTGATGTGGAGTCATTACTATCAAGGACTGTAACATAGTAAGTTTTGAGGCTTCTTTGACCTCAAAATAGAGGCTAAAGCCTCTGTTTGCAATTGTACATCAAAGAGGTATAGTCCCTGGGACAAATATGACTAAGGAATAAAACCATTAAGAAGCCTTCTTTGTTTGAAGTCCAGCCTTAACAATATCCTAATTATGAGGAATCACTGCTAGAGTTTCCTCTAGTAGCATAGACTTATTAGGAGGAAAAGGACCTATTCAGACAATCATCATCCAATAAGTCCAGAGGAGGTTTATGAACCTGCTTGGTGGTTAGACACATTCTGCAAGAGGCCCTAAGGTCTGGATCCTGCTTTAGGGCCATAAAAGCCTGGACACAGAGGACTTAAGTCCATTTGCCCTGCTTCTTGCATAATAGATCTAACCACTAGATCCTACTAAGGGCAGGCAGTGTTACAGAATATCAGTCCTCTCGTAAATTTTGCAATCTGAATTGTTTCTAGTAGGTTAAAAGGCGTCCCAAGAGAATCCTTGGGGACTGAAGAAGTTCCCATGCTCCTAGAAAAATATAGGGTCCACTACCAACATTTCCCCCTGACTCCAGGTGGCATCCCTTGCAGGATATATCAAAGGTTCTCGGTGTCCAAAGTGACCCAAGGTATCCCTGGAATGAAAATTGCTATTGATCACCATACTACCTTGCCATGAAGGCAGTGCAGCCATAAAAGGCCCTGTAGAAGTGATGCAGCCTCCCTCTGCTTCCCCATTGCATCTTAGGCTACAAATGGGTGCCTGACATAGGGACCAAAGTACCATGCCGTGCCTTGAAAGCTGTGCCATAAAAGGCTGTGCCTTGAATAACATGCCATGAAGGCCATGCCTTCATTTACCTTGCTTTGAATAGAATGCCATGGAGGCATTGCCTTAGTTTGCCTTGAGGAACCTGCCATTTTTAACCCATGGAAAACACTGAAGTTTTACAAGGGGAAATTACCCGGTTTCGTAGTTCAAGTAGTTGGTTGGGAAAACAGTAAGGATAGAAATCCATCATGGTCTAAGCGACATTCCAACACGTGTAGTCTTTACAACCACCGTGTCTCGGAAACAGTCCCTGGCTGGTCTTTTTTTTTTTTTTAGTCATCTAATTTGTTTATTCATTTATTTTTTTTTTACAAATAGTTTATTGTCAAGTTGGTCCGGCTGGTCTTTAATTTAATTGGGTACTGGTTTCGGCTGGCTCCAAGTGGAGGTTTTGCAACCAGCTAGACCAGAGATATGGAGAAGATCACATTAGACCAGTGAGGAGAAAACCTCACACAGGAGTCTTAAGATTGGCAGCTGTGCTAGTCACTTAGGTGGCTGTTCTGGGTCTTATTACCATTCCATGGTACTAACTTCCAGCCAAAAGGCAGGTTTCCTCCCTCCCGCACCAATCCCCTCCCCCCACTCCAGAGTAGTCATGGCCTAGAGGATTGATTGTAGCCTGAGCAATTGACATGAAAGTGTTCCGATAAGACCATACTCTTTGAAAAGCCCCTGAAATGAAAGTAAAAGAAAATACCAAGGTTGTATTGAGCCTCAGAGTCCAGATGAGAAGGCTCAGCCCCACAATGGACCCCAAATGATGTGAAAAATGTTGGGGTTAGAAGCCCAAGAAAGAATTCTTGAGAAATCTTTGGTGCAAAAAGATGGTTTTATTAAACCACCACAGGAGTGGGCAGAAAGAGCTGCACTGGGGATGTGACTGGGGAAAGATTATATACTTGCAGGTTGGGAGCAGGTTAGGGATAGCCTAAGTCTCTAAGCCTCAGGACCTTGAGCTGATGTTAGGGAAAGGTCATTCATTACTATTTAGTAAAACACCAAGTCATGAGACCTTTCAGATATATGTCAGTGGGTCATAAGCTTGGGGTATGTGTGATTGCCAACATATATCTTGTTGAACAGAAGAGATAAAGGATGTTTCTCCAGGAATTTCTACATGTTAAAGTAGACTTAAGCTTCCTGGGAGGTTGGGCTAAGGTTGCCTTTTGCCCTTAGCAAAGTGTCAACATCAAGGCAGCTGAGTTTGCAGAGGAAAGTCACTCTGCCTGTCCCAAGAACTTGTCAATGGGCTGTCAGTTGTAAGGAAATTTTTTAATTTTTCTTCTTTTGCCTTTGTTTCCCACATCAGTTATTTTTGCATATGATGTTCGGCTTAAAATTTTCAGACTTTTCACTCTAGATACATATTGCTCTTCCAATTGGAGAAGGGAAATTAAAAGAAAAAAAAAGAAGTAAAAGTGTTATGAACAAAACAAAGGAGAAATTTCCTGCTGTGACCTCTGTAACTTCACTCTTTCTGAATTACCCTGCATTTCCTTGGTGACTCCTTTTGCTCTAGCTTCCTGACAAAATTGAGGCCACAGTGTTTCAGATAAAGAATTATGGACCTGTAATTCAGTTGATATAAATACCACTTCCATGGCTGAAATGTGCTTCTCGTTTTATTAGACATCAGGGATTAACGAACAGTAATTACTTCCAACTCAAAAACACATTTCTCTGAGAAATGTAATATGGAAGAGATGATTAAGTCTACAGTTGAGGGGGAAGACCCTCATCCTGGCAGATGAGTCTCTCTGCTTGCCTGGTTCTGGTCAGTCCTTTGACTTTGTCCTCCACTCTATCTGCAGTCATTGCTGCTGCTTTATAGCTAGTCCCTGGAGGAGTGGAAATGCCAGTTGTGCACAGGGTTCTAGCAGCAGTGAGCCCTGGAAAATTTATAAGCCCACGTGCTCATGAAAGCAGATGTTCCCAGTCAAATCCATACCATCCTTTGCAAAACTAGAGGGCAGGTTTCTTTCTTTGTAGCAGATGAAGCAAATGAATCACAAAGGGCTCTGGCTGAGAACTTGAAAAGGTTTCCGCTGTTCACAGGTGTTTGCAGAAGCTTATTATCCTGCAATTTTGGGAGAAAACTGTTTTTGTTGTTGATGCTTTATTTTATTTTATTTTGCTGACCAAAGAGGCTTTGGCAAACACTGAGTGGTGTGAAAGGAAGAAGGCTTTTTCCTAGCCACATTGTTTGCTGAACACTGGAAAAACCAGTTGAATGAACCACCAGCTCTGTCCAAAAGGAACCCCAGTCAAGTGGAGCAATGTCAGAGCACACATTATAACAGGGTGTAGCAGAGACAGATGCATGCCGATGAGAGGTGCTGGGGAGTCAGAGCTAGAAATTCAGATGAGGTTTTAGATTTAAGATTTGATCTAAACACTAAATTCAGTAATAGTTGTGGGGCACTCTGATTGGATGGGGGTGCCATCAAACATGGGACATTTGGGTGGGGGCTGGTGGCATGGGTGGTGAAAGAATTCACCCAAGGCAGAATGAAAGAGAGGGGTTTATTGAATATGAAGAGCCTGAAATTAAGTCCTCCATTAAGAGCAACCTCGGGCTGCACTTAGCCCAGTTCCAGGAAAAGCTGCAGCTGAATCCACCCTCAGGACCACCCTCGGATCAGCCAATCAAAAGAAATGTGTCACATTCCTGTGGTCTGAGTCAGGGCTGGGAACTGCAGGTAGTTACTCTGTACAAACTAGCCAATCACTCACTGCTTGCCTAACCCCAGGTAGGCCCTTTGAGCTCACCTTATAATTGGTCATTTTCAAAGGATTCTCAAAGGTCATGATTGGGTCCTGCCAAAAGTAACGGACGCCTCACGGATACTGAATGGTCAAAACTAGAACCATGGGTGTTGTACAATTATAATTGGTGCTTATGTGATGATGCAAAACGTACAACGTGTGCACTCTAACACCCCCGTCCCTTACCCCATAAAAACCCTGCTCGCCATTGTTCGAGGCTTCTTGCTGCCGCTGCGCCGGTAGACGGGTGAGCCCCAGCTCAAGCTTGTAATAAAGACCCTTATGTACTTGCATCCGTGACGGCTCCTTAGGGGCCTCAGGGGACTCATGATTTGGGCACAACAAATATACCACAAGGGAGGGGCATCTGGGTGGCTCAGTCGGTTAAGTGCCCAGCTCTTGATTTCGGCTCAGGTTATGATCTCAGGGTTTGTGAGTTCCAGCCCCACATTGCTCTCTGTGCTGACAGTGTGGAGCCTGCTTGGGATTCTTTCTCTCTCTCTCTCTCTCTCTCTCTCTCTCTCTGCCCTTCCCTCACTTATACTCTCCCTCTCTCAAACTAAATAAACTTTAAAAAAAAATTTAAAGAAAAAATATACATAGCAAGGGAGCAGTGGGTGGGACAGCAAAGGAGAGACTGTATGTGGGGAGGTGGTGGTGAAGGGCCACAGTTATAGGGCAGAGTGAGTGAGTATGGGACTTAGGGAATTTTCCCTTTTTTGGTAATCTTAGGAACTGTGCCTGGTAGTAACTGGTCAGTTAGAGCCTATGGTGGATTGCTTAATAAGTCTGTTTGAATTGCTTCTTTGTGTTCAGCTTGGTGGTCCCTGTGGGCCCTTTTACCTTGATCAAATTTCATTGCTCAAGCCTGTTGCAGAAAAGTGGCCTCTACAATAGTCATTATTCAACTCTGAGAATCTTTTATGGCTTAACTATCCTTAATAGAAAAACTAAATGTAAAAGGGAAAAAAATACAACTATTCACATTAAAAAAAAAAAAAAAAAAGTGCCTTTTTGGGGTGCCCGGGTGGCTCAGTTGGTTGTGTGTCCGACTTTGGCTTCGGTCATGATGTCATAGTTCGTGGGTTTGAGCCTGGTGTCGGGCTTTGTGCTGACAGCTAGCTCAGAGCCTGGATCCTGTTTCAGATTCTGTATCTGCCTCTCTCTGACCCTCCCCTGCTCATGCTGTCTCTATCTCAGAAATAAATAAAACATTAAAAAATTAAAAAAAATAAAAGATATTTTTAAAAAAGCTGCCTTTTTGGGTGCCTGCCTGGCTCAGTCAGTGGAACGTGTGTGTCTTGATACAGGGTTGTGAATTCAAGCCCCACGTTGGGTGTAGAGTTTTCTTAAAAACAAAATGTTTATTTTTATTTAGTGTTTTAGTTTTTATTTTAGAAAGTATGAGCAGGGTGAAGGGTAGAGTGAGAGAGAATCTCAAGTAGGCTCCAGGCTTAGTGCAGTGGCCACTGTGGGGCTTCATCCCACGACCCTGGGATCATGACCTGAGCCTAAATCAAGAGTTGGTTGTGCAACTCACTGAGCCATCCAGGTGCCCCAATAAATAAATTTTTTTAAAAAAGTGCTTTTCATATTTAATAACAGAAGAAACAGGTATAACAGCAAAATACTGCAGAAATACATCAAGTATATAGAAGAAAAAGTCACTTCATTTCTGGTGCCTGGGCGGTTCAGTCAATTAAGCATCCAACTCTTGATTTCAGCTCAGGTCATGATTTCATGGTTCATGAGGTGGAGCCCCGGGTTGGGCTCTGTGTTGGCAGTACAGAGCCTATTTGGGATTCTCTCTCTACCCCTACCCTGCTCATCTGTGTGCTCACACTCTCTCAAAAAATAAATAATATAAAATCAGCATGAAAAAAGGTCAGTTCATTTTTACTACTATCCCTACCCTCCAAATTCCAGTTCACTGTATTCCCTAAAGCTATTCCCAGTAAATGATTTTGCTTTTCTGCAATTGTGTGTGCTTTTTACTGCTACAAATCATGAACTGCCTATTTGGAAGCATCAGTTTTTTTGGGAGTCCTTTCTTGTACTTAATTGAAATTGTTTATCATATCATAAGGGAAGTCTGTTTTATCAAAGCTCATGCAAAAACCTACACACTTGCATATTAGTAGTAATACCTTTTCTCAACAAACCCAACTCAATAATAGTAGAATATCTGTAGCCTTTACTCAGACTACCCACTCCGTACCAAACAAGAGCTTCTGAACTTCAGCAAAATCTCACAACTTTGTTATTTTTGATATGACTTTTCATTTGTCTCTGACAACTGACAGAACTCATTCATTAATCTAATTTGAAGGCTTTTATTCTATGACTACTTTTGTCATTCAAAAGTTTGTGATGGTTACTAGTTTCTTAGCTTTCTAGGTTCTTTTTTTGAATGTTTATTTATTTTTTGTATATGTGCTGCTGAAGCGAGCACTGATGTTTGTTTATTTTTAAGAGACAGAAAGAGCAAGAGCCAGAGAGAGAGAGAGAAAGAGAGAGAAAGCGAGAGAGGGTGCACACACAAGTGGGGGAGGGGCAGGGAGAGAAGGAGACAAAGAATCTGAAGCAGGAGGCTGACATGGAGCTTGAACCCACAGACTGTGAGATCATGACCTGAGCCCAAGCTGGATGTTTAACCGACTAAGCCACCCAGACACCTGAGCTTTTTAGTTTGTTAGGACAAAGGATGACATGGCTACTGCCTCCCCAGGATTTTATAATAATTAAATTTTGTTGGAGTCCAAAAGGAATGCTTTCGAGAAATTCTAAATTAAGGAAGGACCAGAGCAATTAGCTGTGTCTTATCCTGGTGGCTTTGGGATATGGCTAAACTCAGATGTACTTCTGAATATACACAGGTAAACATTTTGGGTTGCTAAGACAGGACACACAGCATACGACGTTAGTTTCGGCCTCCTTAAACCAGGTTTGCCAGTACTGACTGCACTTCCCTGGGAGAGTGATGATGCTTATTCTTGAAACATAAACTTATCCTTGAACTTAACCAAACTGCATGTGCTTATTAAAATGCCCATCTGTTCGTAGCCACTCTTTTTTTTTTTTTTTTTTTTTTTTTTTTTGAGAGAGTGCGTGTGCATGTGTGAGCAGGGCAGGGGCAGAGGGAGGAGAGAGAGAATCCTAACCAGGCTCCATACCCAGCACACAGAGCCTGACTTGGGCCTCGATCTCATAACTGTGAGATCATGACCTGGATCAAAATCAAGAGCTAGATGCTTAACTGACTAAGCCACCCAAGCACTTCACTTTTTTTAAGATTTTATTTTTAAGTAATCTCTACACCCAACAGGGGCTCGAGCCCCCAACCCCAATTTCAAGAGTCTCTCCCTCTGCCAGCAGAGCCAGCCAGGTGCCTCTGATTCTAGCCACTTAGTTCCTTCAGTGGGTTCACTTCCCTCTGGGTAAAATCTGAACTCCATAGGAAGGTTCTTGCTCACCTTTCTAGCCCATCTTCTCGTACATCATGTGCTACCTTCCACCATTCCAAATCAACGTGTACTTCCCAGACTTGCCTTTATTTCTTGGCTTCCTCTGGGACTTTGTACTTGCCTAACCTTCTGCCTATTCATTCACCTTGAGGTCTTACCCTCTCTGGCAACCTTATCTAAGTTTCTCCCTGGTACCCCAAGTAGCTCTTATTCATTTCAGTCCCTTGAGGTTCTTAAATTCTTGAATAAGTGGCATGCATACCTGCATAACTTGCTTAGCTGGCCCTTCCTCAGTTTAAGAACTTTGAGGTAAGAGGGAAGGATGCGATCTGAACTGCTATATATATTTTGCTGCTGCTACTGTTATTGTTTTATCCTTCTGTAAGACTGGAAGCTATAATCACTGAGCTTTAATATAAATTAAAATTGTTTATTATACATCCTTCTCTTTCTGTATTTTATTTCTTTAATACATAGTCTTTTAGCCTAGCAGTCCTGTTAGGTTTTAGTTTGAGAAGTACCTCTTATTTTTTGGAAAGTAACGGTTAATTTATACTTCATTACCAAACGCTTGTTTTTAACTTACTTTATAAATTTTTAATTTGTGTGACTTTTATAGCCACCCAGTCAGCATAAGAAAATACTGGGTGTGTGCTTACTCAGTCTTTGCTTCCTTCTCCTATTTTATTCATAGGCCAGAATGTGCTTTTCTGCTTTTTAGTTGCCAGTTTCTCAATTTGGAATAAATTAATTTATGATTCGCCAGAGAGGCTACAGGTGACGTGAACTATTAGCTCTAAGAGTCTCTAACCCAAGTTTGTTTCACTCAAATATTTAGTGAGCACCTACTATGTGTCAGGGATGATATAAGTGTTTGAGATATCTTAGGGGCCAAAATCGTTCTAAATAAATGTGAGCTTATAGAGCATACAGTCTAGCAGAGGTAGACAGAAAATAATATACATCATATGTAAACTCCGTAATCTGTTAGAAGGCTATAGGTTCTATGGGGAAAGACACTGTAAAAAAAATGAAACGTGGTAGGGGTGGTGATACGTGGCAGATGGTGATTTAAAATGGGGGTCAGTATATACCTAACTGAGAAGGTAAACTTGAAGAAGGTGAGGAAATTGCCCACAGGGGTGCAGGGACAATAGCTTCTGTGAAGAGGGAGCCGGCAAACCACAGGGAGGGAAATAGGAGACGGGGCAGCAGAGGAAGAGCACTACGCCAGATCATGCAGGCCCACAGGCCATGGTGAGGACTTCAGGTTTTCACTGGAGTGAAATTAGAGAACTTTAAACAGAGGAGTGTATCCCTAAAAACTTCATCTACTGCTGCTTGAATTATTCACCTCTTACTCAAATGTATTTGTTTTGGCTTTCACATATTTTAAAAATGCATATGATACTTTTGAACCAGCTGACTCTGCATGTATTTGGCTACGATTAGTGCTTGAGGCTACTGCATGTTAATCTGTCCCCGTAGGGTCCTGCTCGCCCAGAAGAGGATCTCTCCACAAAGGAAGAGAACCTCTGCCGAGCTTTCTCTGATGCCTTGCTCTGCAAAATTGAGGATATTGATAATGAGGACTGGGAGAACCCTCAGCTCTGCAGCGACTACGTTAAGGATATCTACAAGTATCTAAGGCAGCTTGAGGTGAGTGAGCCTTTGGGCCTTGGTTGTGCAAGCAGTGTGGAACTTACCACACAGCTGGGAAGGAAATAAGGTCAGCTTCTCAAACTTCTCATTCCGCCAACAGGTTCTGCAGTCCATAAATCCACACTTCTTAGATGGAAGGGAGATAAATGGACGCATGCGCGCCATCCTGGTGGACTGGCTGGTGCAAGTCCACTCCAAGTTTAGGCTGCTGCAGGAGACCCTGTACATGTGCATTGCCATCATGGACCGATTTTTACAGGCAAGTGTGGCTTCAGGGACTCTGTACCAGCGCTCACTGTAATTGCATTATGCAACACCAATGATGGCACCTTGAAGTAAAGACCAAAAGCCACATTGTGAGAAATCAAGGAACTTCACGTGCTAGAAAGGGAAGTAGCCAAATGTGTCAAACCCCTGGTGATGCTGAACACTGCTGGGTGTTTCTGTCGGGTCAGTCTGCAGAGAAGTGCTGGGAGATGGGGGTTGGGGTGGCACGTGGGCAGCAGAGGGAGACACTGCATTGCCAGTTATTCATCAAAGAAAACATACCAGCAGGAGGTCTGAAAGTCAGCCCAAGCCTGGGGTACCTTTGGATGCTGGTTTTCCAGGTCTGCTTAATCGATTTTGTAGTTCAGTACTCTCTGCTATTACGTTTCCTCATCTGAAAACGCGGAGTTTAGCTAGAGAATGTTGTGGTACCCAGCGAACTGTGGCATGAATCGCTGTAGAAAAAAGAAGAGGCAGAATTTTTTTAAAAGGGGTTGGAGGGGCGCCTGGGTGGCTTAGTCGGTTAAGCGTCCAACTTTTGCTTAGGTCATGATCTCGCGGTTCGTGGGTTCGGGCCCCCCGTCGGGCTCTGTGCTGACTGCCAGCTCAGAGCCTGGAGCCTGTTTCAGTCTGTGACTCCCTCTCTCTCTGACCCTCCCCTGCTCACGCTGTCTCTTTCTCTCTCTCTCCTAGAAATAAATAAAACATTAAAAAAAATAAAATAAAAAAAATAAAAGGGGTTGGAGGTATGTGTGGGGAGTATACTGAGATATGGAGGTCTAAATAAATGTAAGAAAGTAAGCTGAGAGGCAGGAGTGGTCATCAAAACAGTTATCAACTGATGACACAAAACACCAGTTAGAGGAAATGCCAGATATAAAGCACTAGTGTGTGATCCACCAGGCGGTAGCCCTGAAGATAAGGCTTATTTATTTAAAGTTGACATTTATGATATAGCTCAAGTATAGATTCTTCCCCAACAATCCCATAATAATTCTATTTATTGTAATAATGACCTGAGATACTGAAAAATCTCAATTCAATGGTTTGCATAATACATTTCTCATGCAGTAGGAAAGCAGTCAAATTTTACGTAGATTTTAAAAAATGAGAGTTGAAGCAAGAAAAGCAAAGTTCAGTTTAAAAGAAAAAGTGAATGAAGGGACTGAGATTTTCTCTGACTCTGAAGCATCTCTGAAGATATCTCAGGTTGATTAATGAGCATAGTTTTGGTAATGATTAAGGAAATGTGTCAGCTAACCCCTTCCATATCCCTAGGCATCCATCATTTAATCCTGCTTTTTGGTTTGGCCTCATCTTGATGCAGACTAGGTTGAGTGCCATGTTGGGGCTTTCTCCAGACACTCAAGTCAGGATGACTAGACTGGAGCACGGGCCAGGAGCTTGGTTCTCAGGCGTATTTCTTCCCTACTGAGCAGTTGAGTGACCTGGGTCTGAATCTCTTCCCAGGCCATCTCTTTGTATGTGGAGTAAAATACATGTACTTCCTAGGAGTTTTGCGAGCATTCAGTGAGATAGTTGTTGGAACATTAGCACTGTGCCTGGCACATAGTGAATACGCAGTAGTCTCCACACCCAATGTGGGGCTCGAACCCACAACCCTAAAATCAAGACTTCTACACTCTACCGACTGAGCCAGCCAGGAGCCCCTGATGGAACCTGCTATTAATACACAAGTTACCTGTGTTCTTAAGAGGGGGATGAAGAGAGACAACGTGGTTCCTCTCACTTTCTTATATCCAGAGCCCCAGCCTTCTGGTTACATATGACTTAAGACACATTCTTCTTCAATTAGGTTCAGCCGGTTTCCCGAAAGAAGCTTCAGCTGGTTGGGATTACAGCTCTCCTCTTGGCTTCCAAATATGAGGAGATGTTTTCTCCAAATATCGAAGACTTCGTTTACATTACAGACAATGCTTATACCAGTTCCCAAATCCGAGAAATGGAAATACTGATTTTGAAAGAACTGAAATTTGAGTTGGGTCGACCTTTGCCACTACACTTCTTGAGGCGGGCCTCAAAAGCCGGGGAGGTAAGTGCCTCCAATTCCATATGAGACTTTATTTTGTTGCTTATTGTCTTATGCTAGAAACATTGATTCAGTTAAAAGAAAACTTACAAATTTATAGGAAATCATGTTTTCGTTAAGTCCTAATGCTTTATCTCCTCAATTCTTTTTTTTTTTTAATTTTTTTTTTTAATGTTTTATTTATTTCTAGGAGAGAGAGAGACAGCGTGAGCAGGGGAGGGTCAGAGAGAGAGGGAGTCACAGACTCTGAAACAGGCTCCAGGCTCTGAGCTGGCAGTCAGCACAGAGCCCGGCGCGGGGCTCAAACCCACGAACCGCGAGATCATGACCCAAGCGAAAGTAGGACGCTTAACCGACTAAGCCACCCAGGCGCCCCTATCTCCTCAATTCTTAAAAGACCTCGTGTTCTGTGTAACATACTGTGGAATAGGGCAGTTGCTGGGAAGGGCAAGTGAATTGAGTGGACTTCCACTTCCAGGCCTTCACCCAGGATTTTGCAAAAACTGTAGTAATGGCTGTGCTTATTATTCTGGGCTCTTCTTTCCTAGGTCGATGTGGAACAGCACACTTTAGCCAAATATCTGATGGAGCTGACTCTCATTGACTATGACATGGTGCATTATCACCCTTCAAAGGTGGCAGCGGCTGCATCCTGCCTGTCCCAGAAGGTTCTAGGCCAAGGAAAATGGGTGAGTGTTGGGTTGGGTTAAGAAAAAACTAGGTTATGTTTTAGACCCTCTGGATATGAAAAGTCTTAACATTTTCATAACAGTGTTGCTGAAACAGTTGTTAAAATCCAGAAGCCTGAAAGAAAGCTGCTTGGAATGCTTCAGACGGAGACTAGGCGAGCACACCATGGCACCCAGGTGTGCTATACAGTTGTAAAGGCTGTAGAAGGCCACCAACAGCAGGCATGCTAAGGTTTCTGGGATCTTTGGTTAAGTGAAACCGGCAAGTCATCAAGCATCTATGAAAAGCAAGTCAAGGCCCGACAGATTTAGCCAGTAAAGGTGAAAAGGAGCCACTTTTAGATTCATACAAGTAGCCAAAGCTCCTGGCAGTTGGGGTCCCTTATCTCACGCACCAAAAAGGATAAGAACCGACACAGAAGGGGCCAGGTGACTGCAGTGGGAGTTGTGGGACACCCTTTTGTGGATGAGCCAATTCTAGACTGGCACTAAGCAGTTTATAGTCTGTCGTTGGTGCCCCAAGAGACAGCAGCAGAATGAAATCCTCCTCTGAGCCCAGGTGTTAAGAAACGGTCTCATCAAGCCTCTCAGGGGAGATATGGAGGCGAGTGGGAGCTGCTTCTCCTCAGTCTCCGTCCCCTCAAGTTCCAGGAGAACCACTGAGCATTTTGCCAAAGACGCGTCAATTGTGATCAGGCCTTCACCTGGCCCCATGTGGCTACCTGAAGCTTTGCCAGGGCACCATGGCAGGTCTGTCCCTCCACACATTTTATGTAAGAAAGAAGGGGAATAAAGGAGAGAATGTATGTGTGCTTAGGTATTTCCTAGTTAAAAACAAAAGTACAGGAAGAATAGACCAGAAATGATACTTGAGGGGTTGGATGGGAACAGGGTAGAAGGCTGGGGATGGGAGCAAGACTTGTAATTTTTTATCAGCTGTATACAATACACTGGAACTTGTTTGACTTTTGAACAATCTGAGTGTTTATGCAAACCCTAACTGGAATTAAGCAGAAACAACAATGTCACCATATATCAAACGGATAACGAAGCACAGAGGGAGAATTCAGATAACTTTTGAAAGCAGTATTCTGACTGTGAACCCTTAGTGGGATGTGGTTAGATAAAACAAAGGGCCAAAAGAGGTAACATACTTAACATTTACTTGGGCGATGTATTGTTAATAGCAATCTTTTATTATAATTGTGAACCTATTTAGGGATATTAGTGTAATACATTGTTATTAAGGACTCAAATTTTCACAATAAGAAGAGGAGTAATTTTAACAATTAAAAACAAAGGAAAACCCCTATGACATTAAATATGTTTTGGAAATGTCAGTAAATTAATCACTAGAAGGCCTGGAGACAGTGGTAACCCCGTAGCAATGACCATACCTAGCGCCCACATACTGGATACTAAGTTCCATTGCCCACTAGGACTAGGCCTCCCTTGAGAGATAGCTGCTATCACGTTGGGGCAGAAGAAGTACAAGATGAGCCTAGATCAGTTTATAACAGACAGCAAGCAAATTCTCAAGGATCAATGGGGGTCACGTCAAAAAGACATAGGAACTGGCTTGAAAGGGCTCTTACTGACTATATCTGAGCGTCAAAAAAGAATAGTGACAGTAATAGATTGTAATGCATTTTTTAAAAATGTTTATTTTTTGAGAGAGAGAGACGGAGATGGAGGATCCGAGGCAGGCTCTGTGCTGACATCAGAGAGCCTGAAAATGGGGCTTGAGCTCAAATTTTAGGGGCACCTGGGTGACTCAGTTGATTAAGCATCTGACCCTTGGTTTTGGCTTAGGTTGTGATCCCACGGTTTGGTTTGTGAGATGAGCCTCTGCATCGGGCTCTGCACTGACGGCACGGACCCTGCTTGGGAATCTCTCTCTCCCTCGCTCTCTGCCCCTTGCCTGCATGTGCGGATGTGCACTCTCTCAAAATAAATATTAAAAAAAAAAGAAATCAAATTTTAACTCCTAATGTAATAACTGATTCAAGTGACGATCAACTGATGGTTATATCATTAGGTGAAATAATTTTGGAGAACAAGATTCACATGGTCTCAAAATATCACCTCATAGGTATTGTAATAATTCTGAAGAAAACTGAACCTTTATGATAGGGAGGTCTGCAAGTGACCACCTTAACCTGGTGATCAAGCTTGGCGTCACCAGTGGTAGGAGCACTTGACTTGACCTGTGTTCTGGTGCAGTAGGATGTATGCATTATCCTCTCGATGAAATTCATGCCCAAATGTTTGGCACGAATCCTATCATCAGGAAACACTCCGATTTAAAATGTGGGATGTTCTACAAGTAACTGGCCTGGATCCTTCAAGGTGTCATTTAAAGCCAAGAAAATAGGAGTTGTTTTAAGTTAAACAAAACACCAAAAACCAAAGATCAGATATATTGCATGTACTTTGATTGGACCTGGATCTAAAAAGACAAATCTTTAAAAGATAATTTTTGGAACAATTGGATAAATTTGCATATAGACTATATTCTCAAGAAGACTGTGGAAATGTTGATTTTTTTTTTTTTTTTATCTGAAAATGCTTTGTGGCTAGATAGGAAAAAACTATTTAGGGGATGTTTCTGAAGCATTTAGAAGTGATGTGTCACGGTGTCTGCAACTCGTTTTCAAATGGTTCAAAAATCGTGTGTGAGTACGTATATACACAGTTTTTGCTGAACCATTTGAAACTGAGTTAGCTGCAGACACCATGAGAAAGCAAGAATGTGGCAGGATGTTAATAACAGACGAATCTACACAAAAGATACACATGTTCATTATATTATTCAAGATACACATGTTCATTATATTATTTCAGCTTTTCTGAAATAATTTGAAATTTTTTTAAATAGAAAGCTTGAGGCAAAAAGGCCGCTGGTACATGAATGATAACATGGTCCTGGTACCAGTGGCTCATTTTAGTTAAATTACTTTCCTCTTGGACATGTCTTCTTGGGGCTCTGAACCTACTAGAGATCTTGTTTTCTAGGAATTGATTTTAAAGTACCAGTAGTTGTGTGTTATTTCAGGATTAATCTTGCTTTGTTCTTTTATTCTTTAAATTATTTTAGGATTGGGGCACATGGCTGCCTCAGTGGGTAGAGCATGAGACTCGATCTCAGGGTTGTGAGTTCAAGCCCCACATTGGATGAGGAGCCTACTTTAATTAAGTAAAAAAACAAACAAACAAAAAAATACTTTAGGATTAAGATTAAATTGTGATTGGGGTGCCTGGGTGTCCCAGTCAGTTGAGTGTCTGACTTTTGATTTCAGCCCAGGTCAGATCCCAGGGTTGTGGAATTGACCCCTCAGTGTGGGATCGGAACCTCAGTGTAAGGTTCCACACTGAGCGTGGAGCCTGCTTAAGATTCTCTCTCTCTGCCCCTCTCCCCTGCTCATGTGCACTCCCTTGCTCTCTTAAAAAAAAAAAAATAAAAAAAAAATTGTGATTTATTTTCCCAATTAGATGGTGCATATGAGACAGATGTACTTTGGCTTTTAGAATTTTACCACAGAACTGAGATAAAGTTGGGTTACATATCTTCATACATGCTAGGTCTTACTAGCAATCGACAACTGTTCTTTTGCTTGATGCTTGTTCTCCAGGAGGCTAGGTCACACAGCTAGGGGTAGAGGCTTCTTTACTCTCTCTTTTCCAGTGCTTAACTACACAGCGCCCAGTGAGAGAATCCTGGGTAGTCTTAGTTCTTCTGGACTTTGTAGGTTAGATTGCTGCCCATGGCCTAGTTTATTCTTTTTTTTTTTTTTTTTTTAAATATTTTTATTTCTAGGAGAGAGAGAGAGACAGCGTGAGCAGGGGAGGGTCAGAGAGAGAGGGAGTCACAGACTGAAACAGGCTCCAGGCTCTGAGCTGGCAGTCAGCACAGAGCCCGACGTGGGGCTCGNAGGCTCCAGGCTCTGAGCTGGCAGTCAGCACAGAGCCCGACGTGGGGCTCGAGCCCGACGTGGGGCTCGAACCCACGAACTGCGAGATCATGACCTAAGCGAAAGTCGGATGCTTAACTGACTAAGCCACCCAGGCGCCCCAGCACTGGCCTACTTTATTCTTAATCATGAACCTCTTTCCCTGACTGACAGTGAGTACTTGGACTCTCTAGCTCCCCACCAGCCACTGCCCAGTAGGGATTTGAAGGGGGTGGGGGGAGGGGGGCGATGGTATGTGAGATATCCTTGTCCCTGCCATTACTGTGAAAAGGGCTTTCCTTCGCTGGGTTTTGTTTTTACTCTGCCCCACTTTCCATCCCCTCTCAGTGTGGTGATAAAAGCATGAAAGCTTTGTTACTTGGAGTACCCTACATACCTCTGCAACCTTCCTTAAAAAACAATACTGTGGGAACTTTGACACTTGATGTAGCTGAAGTTGCACAGTGTCTTAATTTAGGCTTGCTCAGAGCCAGTGTCATCTTGCATTTACTGGCTCCTTTGCTGGTACCATGGTAGTGCATAGGGCTGTTACTGAATTTTCTGAAGGTAAGAATATCGTTTTACAGCTTTTATGTAAGTGGCAAGTGATATCAGCATGTATAAGATGTGCTCTCCTAAAGAAACAGCAGCTTTATCTTGTTTCATCTCTTTGCATTGTGTTTCAGAACTTAAAACAGCAGTATTACACTGGATACACAGAGAATGAAGTATTGGATGTCATGCAGCACATGGCCAAGAATGTCGTGAAGGTTAATGAAAACTTAACAAAATTCATCGTAAGTACTCCTTCCTCAACCACTAAAGCATTAGATTATGGGTTTTGTGAATGAGAGTATGCGTATGTATGTGCGTTTGCATTTTCATGTAAATGTAATTTTGGCATATGTGAGAGTCCATTTTAGCACAAACTCTTTTCTAGCCCAGCAGGAGATGGAGCATACTGATCTATCCCCAAAACAGACTTTCTTTAAAGCAAAGTAGCTAGGCTAACTATGTTCAAGCCCCTGGTAGTCAGCCAGGCAGCCATTCAGTGTGTCTGCCCACGTTGTCCCAGCATCCTGGGCGGGGCACTCAGCCTCAGGGAATGCGCTCCCCATGCCATCTGGGACAGCAAGGGCCCACCTCACAGGGCCCTGTGAAGAATCGGGTATTTGGGTGGTGTCACTCAGGGCCTTTGTCCAGGATCTTTTGGGACAGTGACCAAAAGCATGGTGAAGAAGGTGGGGCAAGAGCCCATTCAGAAAGCCACCTGGGGGCCAGGTATCTGTCTCTGTGCCGCCCACCTGAGAGGAGGAGTCAGAGGAGATTGGGTGCTGTCTTGTGCTTGTGTGACGCTGAGTATCACCACGAATCTGGTGACAAAGAGCAAGGCAAATGTTTGTGCCAAGCGCCCTCACGACTCAATTGCTTGCATGTAGTTTCTGTATGATTTAGCACACATGGCAGTGTGACATGTTGCCCGTCCTGAGGGGATTGTCTGGGATCTGCCAAGCACTGGTTGCCACTTGTTTTTATTGTCAGTAGTTGCTGCCGGTCCTGGCAGACCTGTTATGTCCTGATGGTGCTTAGGTATGATACACACAGCTGCCGCCTCCCATCCCTCTGGCAGCATAGGAGAGAAAGCCTGCTCCTTGGACCTTGACATCATTTATCCCTCCATTACCTGTGCTACCAGCTGGGCTTTATCCATTGCTGGGGATGGAAAGAAATTGTCAGGTGCAACACATTATGACCTCAGAGCGTTCCCTGGCTTCAGTGATTTGGCATCATCACGCCATTTGGAGATTGTGGGTTCTGGCCTTTAAATACCTGTGAATGAGACTAGGAACAAGGTATAAGGTAGGCGGTCCTGATGCGTGCTTAATCACGGATGACTTCTGCAGGCCATCAAGAATAAGTATGCAAGCAGCAAACTCCTGAAGATCAGCACGATTCCTCAGCTGAACTCAAAAGCCATCCAAGAGCTTGCGTCCCCTCTGATGGGACGGTCCTAGGCTGCTGTGGCCCTCGGGAAGGAGTGCTTCATTTGTTCGCTTTGCCTTGCTGATTTGGAACTCTTCATTTTGTACATAGTCCTCTGGTCTATTTCATGAAACCTTTTTTCAGACCTATTTTCTAAATGTATATTGTGGAAAAATAAAGCTATAAATTTTTCTTCACGTATCCTGTGTATATTTATTTGTGAATTCTATACTGAAAAAAATGTCAGTGGAAGCTTGGGTTGACTAATTTCTTTTTGAGCTATTATGAGAGCATGTAAATTATTGCCTTTATGTCCTTGGGAAAGACCATTGCCATTTGGCAATGACCTTCTCAAGTGGAAAAAACTAGAACTTGGCTTCAGTGAATGCTAACCCATTCTTAAACTTCTGAGATATAAAAAGATTCATGATGAAATTTGAAAATGGGAGGATAACTATGACAGTTCCTTTTCTAGAACGTACTCAACTATTTTCTCATTCCTATGCAGTAGCACCTGGCCCACTGGGCTGAGGGCTTCGGAAACAGCCCTTACAGCACGCCTCTCTCTCAAAGGCATAGTGGGGACCAGGAATGTCAGTCCTAAGAGGCCACCACTGGAAAATGAGAACAGGTCTGCGACACCTTGTTAACATTGAAACTTGGAATGCATTTTTCTATTTCATAGGTTACTATTTGTTGTTTTTTTGGTGAGCAGTTGATCACATTTAACATTATTCTGTGTGAATGCATTCTCAGTCTCCAGCCACTAAAAAGCAAGACAAAACCCATAAAATAAATGTCTTACAGCAACAACTTCCCAAACTATTAGCTCAGCACAAGTTAATTGCTTTTTGAGAGAAAGGAGCTAGTCAAATACATCCAGGAAACACTGCAAACACATTAAGATTCATAAAGGCTGGGAGAAGCTTTGCGGTAAACCTTAACTCCGCCTCCCCCCAAGTCCAGAGTGTGGTAAAAGCTGCTTTCTGTGCGACAGCGAGATGTGCAGGTGCTGGTTCTGTGACTCAGCTGTGGCTTCTGGCTGCTCTGGGAGGCGAGCCTGGCTGGCTCTAGCTAGCGCTCGCTTCCCACCCCTCTCCCTGGGCAGGCCGGGCTGTCTAAGTAAGTCTTCACGTGCCGAGTGCTTAGACGAACGGGAGGTGTCTGTGTGTAAAGCTTTAGAAAGATCCCTCGTTGAGTGAGACTCGTTCCCATGGCAGCCTTAGGCGGACTTGGGTTACACGTGTGAGCAGTAATGAAGTGAGACTCTATGAGGAAGCTTCCCTGGCTCTGAAGAGCAAACTTACTTCCCAGGGATGCTTGAGCTCTGACTTCTCATCAGGAAGGGAGGGCTTTTGTAGACTATTTGGAGACATTTTATAGCTTCTTTATCACATATTTTGCTTAGTTAACTATTAAATACCCCGACTCAGGAAATTCCTCTTTCCAGGATGTCATAAAAAAAAGACCTTTGAGATCTTCCTTATGTGCCACAGCAGGCACCCAAAACTGAAGTGTCAGACATATGAAATAAGTTTCTACTGTAAAGGTAGAAATCATAATATCATAAAAACACTGCAATTAGGAAATGAGGCGATGGAACCATAGTTGAAAAGCCCCGATCCTGAAGCTGCATCGCATGGGTCTCAGTCTAATTAGCAACTGTGTGACCTCTGTGCCTTGTTTTTGTGTAAAAATGGAGGTAAGAGCATCTACCTCATAGTGTTGTAGTACAAAGTATGCCAAGCCCTTGGCACTGTGTCTGGATGTGCTTGTATATTAGTGGCGGTTGTTATAAGGAGGTTGGTGGTCTTGGGAAGAGATGGATGTTGGGCATTCAGAGATATATTAGACATGGCTCTTGCGCATCAAAAGTAACTTACACGGGCATCTGGGTGGTTGGCTCGGTTAAGACTCCATTTCGGCTCAGATTATGATCTCACTGTTCATGGGATTGAGCCCCATGTCGGGCTCTGTGCTGACAGCATGGATCATTCTTGGGATTCTCCCTCCTTCTCGCTCTCTACCTCTCCTCTGCTCATGTGCCTGCACTCTTTTTAAGTTTATTTTTGAGAGAGAGTTTACAAATTTATAGTTGTTGAGTGAGTCCTATTTGTGAATTTTTCTTTTTTTTAAGTTTGGTTTTTGATTTTTGAGAAAAAGATAATGGAAGTTGAAAGGTTGACAATTAAACTATCAAACTCCTGGTTATTTGATTGATTGAAGACAAAGATGAAAAGCATGGGCGTTGGGGTCAGATCAGGAGTCTATTGATGGTTCTTCTACTTCAGAGCTGCATGACCGTGGCCAAGGTAGTGAACTACACTGCTGCTCATTTGCAAAGAGGTTTTAGAGTAATTCATGGTGGTCAGAGGGGGCGGGTGCAGTACTATAGGTGGGAAAGGCATCAAGTTCCTAAATTCAGGAGCAACTGTGAAGACCAGTTAGGCCTCGGGAGTGACACAAAACAAGACAGGAAACGGAGTGACATTACAGAATGGTCCCACTCTTTGACCATAAAAGCAAAAGGTGCCAGGAGCATCATCAGGCTCTCCCCCAAAGATGCATCCTGTACACCCTGTACTCTTGAAACTGGACTCTGGCCTCACCTGGCAATGAAATCGCTGTGCAAGTTGCAAATAGAGGCAGGCCCAGCCTTTAGTCTGCCCAGCTCCACTTGGGAGGTCTGCTGAGTTTAGAGAGAGTCCAGAAGGGAAAAGATTCAGATTATGTATAAGCCCTGCACTGTGGCACACCAGTGAAGATTGTCAGTTACGTGGATGTATAGCCATGTCATCTCGCACTTGTTCTTGAGGATATCTCTGCCTGGAAGGAGCCATGCCTGAAGGAGGAAGATCTCTCCCTGGTGCCCGGGACAAGCTGCTTTCCACACCGAAACTAACAGTCTCCAGCAAGAGACTTCCAGCCTCCCTGGCAGTTGAGGCCACGTGACTTAAGGTCCAGCCACTGGAATATGAGTGGACATGGTGTGTGCACTTTGGAACGAATGTTCTTTTTTTATTACTATTAATTTTGATGTTTATTTTTGAGCGAGAGAGACAGTATGTGAGCAGGGGAGCGGCAGAGAGAGAGGGAGACAGAGAATCCGAAGCAGGCTCCAGGTTCTGAGCTATCATCACAGAGCCTGATGCAGAGATCAAACCCACGAACTGTGAGATCATGACCTGAGCTGGTCAGACACTTAACCGACTGAGCCACCCAGATGCCCGGTAAGAAATGTTCTTGAGAAGGAAACTGCTTCTCATCACCTTTCCACCCTCAGGGCTGGGCTTGGTAATGGTGGTATCATGTTTGAACAGATGGGCTAACACGTGTGCATGGTGTGCATGCCTGTTGGGGGAACAGACTTAGAAAAAGGGCCTCACCCTTTGCCCTTTCCATGGGCATCGTCTTGCTTCCGTAAGCACTGTGGAAGAGATGGCTCTTTTGCATGATGTTTACAGAGAGCCAACTGTGCTGACTGCTCTACCCCCTATTCATTAGCACTTAGTCCCTCTGGTGGTTCTCAAAATGTGGCCTGGGGATCTAAGTGGGGTGGGGGTGGGGGGTCCTTGAGACGCCTTCAAGAAGGCCGTGAGTCAAAACTATTTTCATGATAATACTAAGATGTTGTTTGCTTTTTTTCTATTCTTGTCTGTCATTAGTGTACGGTGGAATCTTCCAGAGGCTATGAGATGTGATGATGTCATCACCCTGGTGGTTAGTGAAATATGTATGTGTGTTTGTTGGTGTTTTAAAATTTTCTGCTTTAGGGCCACCTGGGTGGCTCAGTCAATTGAGCCTCCGACTTCAGCTCAGGTCATGATCTCATGGTTCACGAGACTGAATCCTGCATCAGGCTCTGTGCTGACAGGTTGCTCAGAGCCTGGAACCTGCTTCAGATTCTGTGTGTCCCTCTCTCTCTGCCCCTCCCCAGCTTGTGCTCTCTCAAAAATAAACATTAAAAAAATTTTTAATTTTCTAATTTTTCTTATGATAAATATGGATAGCTATATCAGACAAAAGCATAATTCTTTGAGGTTTTCAATAACATTGAAGAGCATATTTTATCTTATTTCAATTTTTTAAAAATGTTTGAGAGAGAGAGACAGAGACAGAGACAGAGCATGAGCAGGGGAGGGGCTGAATCCTGACATGGGGCTCAAACTCATGACCTGGGTCAAAGAGTTGGATACTCACCAACTGAACCACCCAAGCTTTTAATTTTAATTTTTTAAATTTTAACCTAATTTATGTTTATTTTTTAAAACATTTTTAACATTGAAGAGAATAAAGGGGTTCTGAGGCCAAAGGGTTTGAAAACTGCTGGTCTACTACTCTGTTGAACATCTCTATGCTAGGGAACATTCAAGCCTGCTCACTTGGTGCTTGGTTACTTTGAAACCTTTGGTTGAAGGGATCTGTCACATCCCTACATGGCATTTTCTACTGCTGTATATGTATGGTATATGTGTGCAAGCATACCATCATCCCAGATAGGATGGAGTGTTCTAAAGGCAGGGGTGACCCCTTGATCGTCTTTACATTCTTCCAGGTTAGGTGACTCTCAAGCTACCTGCACGACTGCTAACTGAACAGTGAACAAAATGGCAGGCCTGGCCAGATGGAGGGCCAAGAGAAGCCTCAGATCCTGACTTCACACCTATAAACATGCATGTTTATAGCATCACTTGTTGAGGACCTCCTTGAGCCTGCCACTTGGCGCGGCTCCTGGGCGCAGTGCTGGGGCTCGCTCTGTGAGCCTGAGCCTGAGCCAGGGCTCTTCCTGCTGTTTGTCCAGAGGTTGGACTCCATTCCTACGTTGTCACCTAGAGCCTGAGGAGTCCCGGTTACACTCCAGTTTTGGAGGCCAATCATTAAAAGCAGCCAGGATTGATTTTTTTCCCCATCTCTTTTGTTTTTAATGTTTTTTTAAAGTTTATTTATTTATTTTGAGAGAGTGCATGGGGTATGGGCAGAGAGAGAGAGGGAGAGAGAATCCCAAGCAGGCTCTGGACTGTCAGCGTGGAGGTCGATATAGGGCTCAAACCTAGGAACTGTGAGATCATGACCTGAGATGAAATCAAGAGTCTGACGCTCAACCTGACTGAGTGACCCAGGTGCCCCTGGGTTATTTTTTTAATACATAACATCAGGAAAATTATGTAAAGCCAATAATTTTTTTTAGTATAGCTGACACACAATGCTACTGTAGTTTCAGGTGTACAACTTAGTAATTTGACAAGTTTATACATGATGTGTTCACAAGTGTAGCTACCGTCTGTCCCATTTTGTCACTATTATAATGCCATTGACTGTATTCTTTATGCTGTGCCTTTTATTCCCGTGACTTATTCATTCCATGATTGGAAGTCTGTATCTCACTCTCCCCTTCACCCATTTTGTCGCCCCAACCTCCCTCCCCTCTTCCAACCACCAGTTGGTTCTCTGTATTTATAGGCATGATTTATATTTGTTCCTTTTTTCCCTAGATTCTGATTAGTAGAATCATATGGTATTTGTCTTTCTCAGTCTGATTTATTTCACTTGGCGTAATACTCTCTAGATCCATCCATGTTCACTCAAATGGTACAGTCTCATCCTTTTTTTTAATGAATACATTTTTATTTGAGGAATTTCACAAGTGATTCCTTCCACTGCCCACCAGGGTCACCTTAGTTCCTCCAGAGCTTGAGCTAATATTTATCCCAGAATAACCTATGCTTCATTCAGGCTGTCCTGTCACTTGGCCTCAAATTCTTTTAAAGTTGGTCTTCTTTTATCCCAGGACTGATTTTTAAGGGGGAAAACACCAAGGGTGTGTGGTAACAGTGGAAGGTGATCTTGGCAGTCCTGCCTGTGAGAAAGCCACCTGTGTGTTGAGGCTATGGGGGGGTCCAGGGTGCTTCTTCCTTCTTATTCTGGTTCTAGCTCCTTCCACTTTCTGTGAGTCCAGGAATGTGAAAGTCCTTTGTCAAATATTAAGAGACTATTGGTGTAAACAGGGATTACCTTTCCTCATGTCATCACATTATGGCTTTATTTTTCTCTCAACTGGTCACAAAATGGAACAGAAATCTACTTTAAACATTGTTACTGTTACCAAATGAAGTTTGCTCCCTGTTCTTGAAAATGCAGAATCTAATGGTTTACTTGTTCCAAATTCAGATACACTTTTTTCTGCATATGAAGCCCCTGATAATTTTTCCCGTGGACTCAAGGATTTTGGAATGGATTCTGGTCAAATCCTACTTTCCAAATAGGTTCAGAATGGCTGAGGCAGCCGGGAGGAGAAGCAGAGAGGTGAGTCTTCCCTGAAAACCGTTCCCTTATTGATAGACATGACATCATTTCTGACTTTTCACCATTACTGCAATAAGCATGGTATTGGTTTGCTAGGGCTGCCTTCACAAAGCGCCACAAACTGGGCTGCCTACCCGCAGAACTCCTGGTCTCACACCTGTGGAAGCTGAAAGCCTGAGATCTGCGTGCGGGCTGGGCCCCTCTCCTTGGCGGTAGACGGCTGTCCCTTCACATCACCCTCCCTCCATCAGTGTTCAAATGTCCCCTTTTTATCAGAACACCAGTTGTACTGGATTAGGGCTCACCTTAATGACTTTGTTTTAACTCGATCATCTCTAAAGGCTATATTTCCGAATAAAGTCATATTGTGAGGTAATGGGGGTTAGTTAGGGCTTCACCATATCCGTGTTTTGGGGGTGGGGGACACAATTCAACTGGTAACAAATGTCAGGAAAGAACAGGTGGTTCACTGATTCCTTTATTGACTTAGGGGGAGGGACACGGGACACAGGAAAATGACCTGCGGGGAAAGGGTTGGGAAGGGTTTGCAGGGGCTGGGCTAGAAAGCAGTAACACTGATTCTATAGTTGAAAAGGAGTAGTGCACATTTGTAAGTACCTGGTGGGAGTTTTGTAATAAAACCTACCTTAAGAATAAGTACAGTGGAATACTACTTAGTACATTCATACATGTTGCTACCGTCTTGAGATTTTTATATATACAGTATATGATCTGTTTTTATAAATGTACAGCTTGAAAAAAGAGATCGTTCTTATAATAGGTACAGCATTAAACACAAAACCAACATGGGCCAGCCACATTCCAACTGAAGACCCGGAGAAAGCAAGGCCAGCAGCTGAGCTCCCGGACCCTGCTCAGCCTGGCGGGTCCCGGCCAAGTGGAAAGCAGCCGTCCTCTGCACCTGCGGGCTTGGCAGGCCACACTGGCCCTTGGCCTTTGCACGGGACGCGCCCGCTCGTGTCAAGCCCAGCCTGCCGAGAGGGCAGGTCCCCCTGAAGGAAAGTGGCAGAGAGGAATGTGTATGTCAGGGAAGGAAAAGAGGGAGGAAAGAAACGTGCTCTTCGACCAAAGGCACTTGTCAGCGGCCGCCTACAGCCATTCCCTGGGCCTGGCGAGCGAGCAGGGTGCTGTTTCGATAGAGCCGACGAGGTCTAAGTGGACCTCGCCTGTCCTCTCACCAGGTTTAAATACAATAAATAAATCTTAGTGGGTGGTGGTTTTGCCCTCCTGGGCTCCTAGGAATAGGCTACCTTTTAGGATCGTTTATGCAGTGACACACCCTGTCCCCAGCCCAGCTTTTCAATGTCCTCCACGGGGAAGGTGCCAGAAAGACTCCAGGCCTTGCAGAAGGAAGCAATTGCTTGCTATGGATCAGAAGGAGAGCCCCCAAATGTCCCCTTCCCTGGCTGGAGCTCCTTTGCCCGTGCATCAGAGTCTCTGTGCACTTCAGATCTTGGTCACGTAGTTGTTGGGGAACAGGCCCTGCTTGCCTCGTAGTCGACCCGTCCACCAGCCAGAAGGATCTGCAGGAGACAGAGGCGGCGAAAGTGAGGGTGAGCAGGGCAGTTCTGCCTGGGCCAAACACGCCCCACCCTGTGGGGCATCATGGGGCACAGGGGGTTGGGCTCCCTCTATGTTCTTTTTCCTGCTTTATTTTCTTTGAGTTTGTTGTAAAAAAGTAATCCTTCCCCCACGGTAGACACAGCACTCAGGGCCCCGTTCTAGAAAGAGCCTGCTGCAAGGCGAGGCTTTGCTGATGGCTGGAGGCTGCCTGGCCTCTCAGAGGAGGCTGACTGCTCCCCTTGGGGCCGAGGCATGCCAGCCTCAGGGCGCGGTGGGGCCACAGGAGGCCGCTGGGTTGTGGTGGGATGGTCCTGCCTCCCCAGTGGGCTACTCCCCCACTGTGCCATTCCTTCCCCTTCCTCCAGCACAGCATCTGCTTTGCGGAGAACCCAGTGTGTGACACTTCCCACCTTAGCGCCAGGCCCTGCACTAGTGACAAGTACGCACCAATACTATTCCAGATCCTCCTCTGCGACTGTGACCGCACACGTGCTCATCCTAATACCAGCAGCCACTCTGTCTTACTATTCTGCATCTTGCTTTCAATACTTAATAGCTATCATCTTTCCATGTCTGCATCTCATTTAAACATTTTTAAAAATAGTTTATTTTTGAGACAGAGACGGAGCATGAGCGGGGGAGGGGCAGAGAGAGAGAGGGACACAAAGAATCTGAAGCAGGCTCCAGGCTCTGAGCTGTCAGCACAGAACCCGATGCGGGGCTCGAACCCACGAATCATGAGATCATGACCTGAGTTGAAGTTGGATGCTTAACTGACCAAGCCACCCAGGCGCCCCAGTCTGTATTTCATTTTTTAAACGGCTACACTGTATGCATTTCCTTTTTGATGGACATTTGTTCCCAATTTTTCACTGTTGATGGAATAAATTTTCCTACATATATCTTTATGTCCACATGCAAGTAGGTCTGTAGGATAGATTCCTGGGTCAAAGAATACAGACCTTTTATTCTGTAAGACAGTATGATTCATTTGTTGTAATAGGTGATATTCTTAGATGTACTTTCAAAAGTATAAACAGTAAAAACAGCTACCCAGATCCTTTTATTAAAAAAAAAATGCTTATTTTGAGAAAGAGAGAGAGTGAATGGGGGAGGAGCAGAGAGAGAGGGAGAGAGAATCCCAAGCAGGCACAGAACCCGACACATGATTCAATCTCATGAACCATGAACAGATCCCTTCTTTGAAGGCCTGCAGCATTAGATTTTTTTTTTGTGCTTTCAGAGATATTTCATGTATATAAAAGCAAGTGTTTATAAAAATTATTCCCTTCTTCCCTTTTGTACACAAACAATAGCAAACTATGCCTCTTACAAGTTTTGCACTATTTTTAACCTTAATAGTATATAGCACCTAGGTGGCTCAGTTGGTTAAGTGTTTCACAGTTTGTGGGTTTGAACCCTGCCTGGGTTTTGTGCTGACAGCTCAGAGCCTGAAGCCTGTTTCAGATTCTGTGTCTCCCTCTCTCTCTGCCCCTCCCCTGCTCGAGCTCTGTCTCTCTGTCTCAAAAATTAAAAAAAAAAAAAAAAAAATTATATATATAAAGACCATTTCATATATAAAGGGTTTCCATAGTATCTTCCAATAGCTGCATGACTTCCTATCATTTGCCTTCTTCTCTGTTATTGGTCTTTATTTAAAAAAAATTTTTTTTAAACATATTTTATTTTCTGAGAGACAGAGTGCAAGTAGGGGAGGAGCAGAGAGAAAGGGTGATAGAGTCCAAAGCTGGATCCAGGCTCTGAGCTGTGTCAGCACAGAGCTCAATGCAAGGTTCGTACTCATGAACATGAGATCGTGACCTGAGCTGAAGTTGTATGCTTAGCCGACTGAGCCACCTAGGTGCCCCTGGTGTCTTATTATTTTTTTTTAATGCTTATTTTGAAAGAGAAGAGAGAGAGAATCCTAAATAGGGAATCCTGACATGGTGTTCGATCTCACAAACTGTGAGATCATGAACTAAGCTGAAATCAAGAGTCAGACGCTTAACTGACTAAGTCACTCAAGTGCCTGGGTCTTTATCTTCTTGATCAGGAATTCTTGGGACGCCTGGGTGGCTCAGTCGGTTGAGTGTCCGACTTTGGCTCAGGTCATGATCTCACAGTTCGTGGGTTTGAGCCCCATGTCAGGCTCTGTGCTGACAAGCAGCTCAGAGCCTGGAGCCTGTCTTCAGATTCTGTGTCTCCCTCTCTCTCTCAAAAACAAATAAAAAACATTAAAAAACAAAAAGGAATACTTTATATATTAGTGGATTTGTCATGAGTTGCAAATATCCCCTCTTTAACTTTTTATATCTTAATATTTACGTAGTTGAGTCAAATGATATATTATTTTACAGCTTCTTGACTTTCACTTTCATAAATATTTTCCCACACTGGTATTATTAAAAAAAATTTCTCCCATACTTACTTCTAGGATTTCTGTTTAAATATTTATTTATTTGGGATTTACCTTGATGGAAGGGGTTAAATATAAATTCAAAGTAATTATACTGACATGGGCATTTTAAAATTTTGGTAAATAACCATTAAATTTCCTCCCCAAATCTATTCTAGATAAGAAAGTACCTTTCACTGTGACTTGGCACAGATACTATAGTCCACATTTGATTTACAGTGACTAAATCCAGAAAGTTCTTAAAACTTAAAGGTTCATGTAATTCATTTGATGGCAAACCTGACCTGAACTGATTTCAGTTCATTTATATTGTTTCTTCTGACAGAGGGCGAATGCTCAGATGCTGCACAGCAGAGATGCTGAGTCTGACCCAGGTTGTTGCCCTGGGAACCACCAAGTGTTCTAATATATATATGGTGTATATGTAAATATATATATAAATGTATATCAATCACACATATACACACCATTATTGACTTTCTATCCATCTCTGATTTCTTTCTAAAACTCAGAACTTAAGGATCTGGATAAGGGAATAAGGACTGGATCTCATTTCGGTCCTTTGCTGGTGTCACAGGTGAAGTCTTGGGCTCTCCCTTACACTCGGCCATGCACTCAGTAGCAGTTGTCCACTTTTGGACTGGACAGTTTGTCTTCGTATTCACGTGGAGGAGCTATTTAGATGTGTAAAATGTTTTTTCCTAGCCTGCTTTCTATAATTTACCTTTGTGCCTGGTGCAATGGACCATAGAGAAGGTTTTAATTTAGCCTTTTAATGAGGTTTAAATCCTCTATGGCTTGTGGGTTTGAGGTTCTCCATAGGAAGACTTTCCACCCCCAAAGATTAGTATGATATTCTAGGTTTCCAAGATTTTTATAATTTAGTTAAATATTTTTCGATCTTTAATTCATCTGATATTTTGTGTATGAGGTAGAGCTTAAACTTTATTTTCTTAACAAAATGGAAAGTAATTGACTGTCCTTCCCCCGATTTAAAATGCCACATTTAGCATATATTAAATATCTCTATGGCACAAAAACAGATCAATGGAAAGAATAGAGAACCCAGAAATGGACCCACAAACATGTGACCGGCTAATCTTTGACAAGGCAGGAAAGAATATCCAATGGAATAAAGACAGTCTCTTCAGCAACTGGTGCTGGGAAAACTGGACAACGACATGCAGAAAAATGAACTTAGACCACTTTCTTACACCATACACAAAAATAAACTCAAAATGGATGAGAGACCCAAATGTAAGACAGGAAGCCATCAAAATCCTTGAGGACAAAACAGACAAAAACCTCTTTGACCTTGGCCACAGCAACTTTTACTCAACAGGTCTCCAGAGGCAAAAATGAACTGCTGGGACCTCATCGCACAGTGAAGGAAACAGTCAGCAAAACTAAAAGGCACCCGACGGAATGGGAGAAGATAGCTGCAATCGGCATACGCAGATAAAGGCTTGGTATCCCAAATCTATAAAGAATTTATCAAACTCAACACCCAAAAAACAAATAATCCAGTGAAGAAATAGGCTAAAGACAAGAACAGATACTTCTTCTCCAAGGATGGCCAACAGACACATGAAAAAATGCTCAACATCACTCATCATCAGGGAAGTACAAATCAAAACCACAATGAGATACCACCTCACACCTGTCAGAATGGCTAGCGTTAACAACTCAGGCAACAACAGATGTGGGAGAGGATGTGGAGAAAGATGATCTTTTTTGCACTGCTGGTGGGGGTGCAAACTGGTGTAGCCACTCTGGAAAACGGTATGGAGGTTCCACCAAAAATTAAAAATAGAACTACCCTATGACCCAGCAGTTGCAGTACTGGGCATTGATCCATGAGATACAGGTGTGCTGTTTCGAAGGGGCACATGCACCCCAATGTTTATAGCTTCACTATCAACAATAGCCAAAGTATGGAAAGAGCCCAAATGTCCATCAACAGATGAGTGGATAAAGAAGATGTGGTATATGTATACAGTAGAATATTACTCAGCAATCAAAAAGAATGAAATCTTGCCATTTGCAACTACTAGGGCATATTATACTAAGTGAAATTAAAGAAAGACAAATAACATACGGCTTCACTCATACGAGGACTTTAAGATACAAAACAGATGAACATAAGGGAAGGGAAGCAAAAATAATATAAAAACAGGGAGGGGGACAAAACATAAAAACTCTTAAATATGGAGAACAAACGGAAGGTTATTGGAGGGGGTGTGGGAGAGGGGTGGGCTAAATGGGTAAGAGACCTTAAGGAATCTACTCGTGAAATCATTGTTGCACTATATGCTAAGTAACTTGGATGTAAATTTAAAAAATTAAAAAATCATATTTAGTACCAAAAAATACAATGCCATTATCACAAAAATTAATACATAAACATCTCTATACATGTGGCTCTATTTCTGGATTCTATTCTAACTTATGTATATTTCTGCACTCACACCACATAGAATAAATTACAGTGATAATTTATAGCATTTTTTGAGAACTTCTAGAGCCCTACACTTTACACAAATATGTAATTGGTTTGACTATACCCCCAAATACTTGGTATTTCTAGAAAAATCTGAAATACTGGGAACTAAAAAGGAAGCAATACTCAAAATTCAACATTTAAGGAGACCACTTTATATCTTCTATTATATATAACATATACATACATGCAGACAGCCATATATTTTATATTTTTACAAAAGTGAGGCTGTAGTCCAGTCTGTATAACCTTTTCCCCTTTTCTCATGAACATTTTTCCATTTCAGCAAATATACTATAGTATTGCAAAGCTTATTTAGCCAATCTCTGCTACTGGGTAATTGGTCATTTCCAATATTTTTGCTGAACAAAGCTGGTGATAAAAATTCTGTTTGTGTTTACTAAGCATTTATTTCAGCCCTTAATTTTACTCTGACACTTTCGAGGAAGTATACTAAATGGCTAGAATATTAAAACCTATAGCAAACTAGATGGCTAAATGAGATCAAAATAATGCCTAGAGGCCATTTAGGAGGTCAGTCCAGGGACCTAGAAGTCTCCTCATGTGAGCTCATATGAAGAAGGAGTTTGATAAAAACACCATTCCTGGAACTGTGTGTCCTTGGTCACCTCTTCCTGAAGGCTAATCTTACCAAGCTGTCCTTGCTCTGCTCATAATGGATGGCTCCACACTTGTCCACAAGTCCTCCTGATCCTGACATTCAGGGCCCTCCACTATCAGGCCACTCCTAGCCTCATCTCGTCTCCTGTGGCATCTCCTGGGGGACCCTGCACCATGACTGAGTGTTGGCTCACTTTCCTAAAGTGACCTGCTCTTTCTGGTCTCCATGGCTTCTCTTCCACTCCTCACAAATGCCATTTTCTTCACGGTGCTTTTTAATATCCTAAGGAGGTATCGTTTTAAAGACACTTCCATAAGCCCTAATGTTTGGTCATATGAATATTACATTCTAACTTCTCTACCAAATTAATAAAGCATTCAGCCAAGCTCATAGCGTTTTTTTCTTTCTTCTTTTTTTTCCTTTTCTTTTCTTTTTTTTTTTTTTTTTTTAGCAGATTGAGAGAGGGAATCTTAAGCCGGCTCCACGCCCAGCATGGAGCCCAACGTGGGGCTCAATCTCACAACCTTGAGATCATGACCTAAGCTGAAATAAGAGTTGGAGGCTTAACTGACTGAGCCACCTAGACCTCCCCAGACTACTTTTATAACAGTTATTATAGGTTGTCTCCCAGGCTTCCATTCCGTCTACCTTCATTATGAGGAGGCCATCAAGTTTGGGTGGGATAGCCCTAAAAACCATTTCCAAAAGAAGTCCCTGTCAGGGATGGGCACATGTCAACTGGGTCTAATCAGAGTAAAACCTAGGACTTTTGTCCAATGGCTAAGAGAAGTTTCACAGATAAAGCGGATTTCAGACATAATTTCATCTGTTCGCTGATACAGCCATTTTGCTGCCATTAAAAAAACAGCCTAAGAAGGGAGCAAATACAAAGAAGGTAGAACTGAAAGGAAAGAAAAAAAAAAAAAAAACAGCTGGAGCCTTGGTCAAACTGAGCTTGAAACCCTAGCCTATCACCACAAGTTTCAGTTACAGGAGCCTAGAAATTCCCTTCATGTTCAAACTAATTTTTATAGCAATGTCACTGAATGTTCTTTAGGAGGCTGTCCCAGCCAGCCATATACTTACCTTCTTTGATAATATCGATAATGTCATTGGCATTGAAGCTGAGTTCATCTGTGTCCTGAGCATCGTAGGCATACAGAGCCTTGCACTGTGGCACCTGAGGCTTAGGCTTGGGCTGGGGCTTGGGTCTGCCGCCTGCTGGGGGAGGCCGACTGGTCGTTTGTCTCCGGACACTGTGGAGAGAGTGGAAGCAGGTAAGAGAAGGGACCTAACAGGAGGCAACACTATGTGGTGGTCTGGAGCATGGGGCCAGCACTAGCCTGTTAAAGTTCAAATCCAGTTCTGTCCTTAGAAGATACGCCACTCCCTAAACTTTCTCCAAAAATAACCCCTGCCCCCCGCCAACTTCAGAAACAGAACTCTTGCCAGTGCCACAGAAGCAGGTGGTACCGCTCCTCAACAGCGATCCTTCCCACAATCAGCCGCCACTCTGCATTTTGTATTAGTAACTCTGCTTTTCTTTGTGGTTTTACCACACACGCAAGTATCCCCAAACAATGCACAGTCTGCTTGTTTTTTTAACTGTATAAAAGGAATCCTATTCTACGATCACTTGCTCCATTCTTGAGATGTACCCTGGTGATGCATGAATGTACTGGCCGTGCATTCTAATGGCCTTAGACTTTTCCACTGCACAAATAAGTCACAATTTACTTAGCGACTCCACTGATGGTATCATTTGGGATGATTCCAGTTTCTAGTACTGCAAAAAAAAAAAAAATGCTTTGAATTTTTTTCAATTCAACCGAGCCACCCAGGTGCCCTCTGCTTTAAATATTCTTGTGCAAGAGTTCAACCAATCTCAGCACTACTGACCTCGGGGGCCAGATAATTCTCTGTCATGGTGCTGTCCTATGTACCACAGGTGGTTAGCAGCATCCCTGAACTCTACCCATTGAGTGCCAGTAGCATCTCCCCCTCCCCGTTATGATCATTAAAAATAGCCCTAGCACGAGAACCCTAATCTGAATCTTCTAGCTTTAAATGTATTCTTTGTATACACTATATTGCCTCCAGTCTCCATTCATAAATTGTCTCAAAGGCAGAGAGGTATAGCTTGTGAGATCTTTAAATTTATATCGGAAGCAACTATCTTAAATATGTTCATAAAAAGCATTTAGAAAAAAAGTAGAAAACATTTTCATCAAGGACAAACCAAGGTTAAGCCTATATTCATATGCTTACAAAGGAAACTTAAGCTTAACGTTTCTTTTCAGAGGAATTGGGTGGCCCTCAACTTGGTGGCCTGTGGAAGGAAAAAGGGAGGGTCTTTCCCTGGGCCCGAGTCCTGGACGGGAAAGCACACCCAGTTTTGAGCTGTGTTCTCAAAAAGAGCTGCTCTTTCTTTGCTGAGGCCCCATAGCAAGTAGTAGGTAGTAGATGCTAATTGGGTACTGATGAGTGAAGTAGATCTGGGGGGCAGGGGGACACTGGCTGCCACCTGGTGAGGCAGGACTATTCTCGTCAGGGGTGGGATTTCAGGGGGGTTCCCTGGAGCTCCCTGTGTGGAAGGGAGAAAACCCCAAGGTTTGAAGACCGTCAAACCCCATTCTTCTTAGGTCAACCTCCATCTCTATCTTCCCAACCACCACCAAGCACTTGTCTTAGATCCTGGAGGGAAGGCATCTTATAGATGATTAGCCTGACATCATTTCCTTCCTCGTCTACTGGAAATCCCCATTCCCTGCTGGAGCTGTGCTTGCCTCACTGAACGCTGGCCAGGCAAGCAGGCTTTTAATTAAGCAACCTATATATTAGGGATGTGTCAGCATTTGGTTAATAAGAGCCATTAGTCTGCAAACAAGAAGTCATCTGACTTCCCAGCAACAAGGAGGGAGGGGGTGGAGGAGGGGTGTGCATTAGAATACCCCAGGAGGGGAAAAGCCACCAGCCTGGCAGTTCCAGGACACAGGGTTGGGAAGGCTGTACACACACACTCTCTCTCTCCCCTCTCAGATATTCGTAGACGGAGAAGATCTGGACTCTATTATGTCCAGGGAGGAAACCATACTTAGTAAAGGCTGATGAGGTCTCTGGGCCCAAGAGTATTGGGACTTAGGTGTTGTCTCCGGGGAAAGGGCGCCAGGGAGCCTCTCAGTGGGGAGACAAAATGGACGATGCTCTGAAACATAGGACTATCCTCCCTGCAGTGGTCCTGGGAGTCACCTCCTGGCTCCTCTGCCCATCACCTCCAGCTTTGCTCCAGCCCTGGCAGTTCCTCCTCCTCCATGTCTCTGCTGCCAGCTGCTTCCTTTCTGGGCTCCCTGAATATCCCCCCAACTCCGTGTTTGTTAGTTCACGTCACCCTCCACTAAAAATCCTAACGGTTTCCCCTTGCTCTTGGGAAATGGACCAAAACCCTTCATGAGGCCTACAAAGTCCCTGCCAGGTGTGGTCCCCACTGGCTCCCAGCCTCACGTCCTGCCACAGGCCACACTGCTGCCTTCCTACCTTCCTTTATGAGCCCTGACTGGCGTTAGGACATTCCGTTCAAATATTCCTAGCTTACGTCATCTTTACTGATGAACGACAATGCTTTCCCCCTAAGATCAGGAACAAAATAGGGAGGTAAGCTCTCCCCACTTCTGTTCAGTACCGCACTGGAAGCTCTAGCCAGAGCAATTAGTCAAAATAAACGGCCTTCAGACTAGAAAGAAGTGAAAATACTTTTTTTTTTTTTTTTAAATATATATATTTTTTTATTTATTTCTAGGAGAGAGAGAGAGAGAGACAGCATGAGCAGGGGAGGGTCAGAGAGAGAGGGAGATACAGACTCTGAAATAGGCTCCAGGCTCTGGGCTGGCAGTCAGCACAGAGCCTGAAGCGGGGCTTGAACCCACGAACCGCGAGATCATGACCTAAGCAAAAGTCGGACACTTAACCGACTAAGCCACCCAGGCGCCCCGAAGTGAAAATACTTCTATGTGCAGGTGAGATAATCTTGCATATAGAAAATACCAAGGAATGCACTAAAAAGCTATGAGAACCAATAAACAAGTTCAGCAAGATTAGAGAATACAAGAGAAGACAATTCTATTTACAATATATGCCATTTAACAAATTTAACAAAAGGGTGATTCTATTTTTACGAAATATCCAGAAAAAGCTAATCTATAACGACAGAAAGTGGTTGCTTGGGGCTGAGGCTGGGGGGTTGGGAGGCAGTGGCTGCTAACGGGAAGGAGGGATCTTTCTGGGATGATGAAAATTCTAAAATTAGATTCTGATGGGGGCAACCTGGCTGGCTCAGTTGGTAGAGCATGTGACTCTTGATCTCGGGGTTGAGTCGGAGCCACACACTGGGTGCAGGGATTACTTAAAAAAAAAAAAAAAAATCTTTAAAACGAAATAAAACCCAACAGTTGAATGGTACTTTAAAAGGGTTGATTTAATGGTATATAAATTATATCTCAAAAAATCTGCTTAAAAAAAGTAAATGACATAGAACCCTTTTGGCTTAGCACTGCCCTGCTGACATCCAGAGTGACCTTGGCCAGTCTGTGCCCGTAGACACTGGGTGTCCTGGAGCCAGGGCAGGCTGGAGGAGACGGAGGTGGGGAGGACTGTTTAAACACCTATTCGAATGTGGCCAGTGCGTGGTATTTGGTCCCAAAGCTACAGAGGATAAGTCAAAGTAAACCCAATCAAGGTTAGAGCTCAAGGGTTACTGGGCGATCTGCTTGTCAACAGTGACCTTGACTGTCCCAGGCCCTGGACAGCTGCTCCCGCGCTTTACCAAGGTGAAACCATCTGGTTATTTACTACTTGGCTAAACGGGGTTCACAGTCAGGAGCAAAAAGAGCCCCGGCAGCTTTGAGATGAGGCACTGTTTACTGGGGAACAAGAGTGTGGACTAGGGGACTGTGTTTCATGGGGAATAGATGTGGAGGCTGGGAGGAGCTCTGCATTTTGCATTAGGGAAGTGTCAGTTTCAAGTTTACTTATATTTTGAGAGGGAGAGAGCAGGGGTGGGGAGGAGGGGCAGAGAGAGAGGGAGAGGGAGAATCCCAAGTAGGTTCTGCACTACCAGTGCAGAGCCCCACACAGGGCTCAAACTCACAAACCAGGGGGTCACGAGCTGAACTGAAATCAAGAGTCAGACACTTAACCAACTGAGCCATGCAGGCGCCCCAGGGAGGTGTCTGTTTGGACAATGAACCCTGAGGTCACTATTGTCTGGCTCTTTCCTGTTTAAATGTCCTCTGTGACCAGGACAGAGCACAACTGCTCCAGCAGGGAAGCCAGTGACAACAAAGTCTTCCTGGCCGGTCACTGCTGCCTTGTTCTCACATCTGAGCACGGTTTCCCTCCTGCTGTGAGTGTCTGCAAGCAGGGACATGACCTGGGACGCCGTGCCCGGAGCTGTAAGAAACACAGAGAAACCCGCCCGGGCTGTGGCCGCGCTGGGCAAGGCACTGTGCCGGCATCTGCACAGACACTGCCTCATTTAGTGTGAAATGACCACTGTACGTTCCTGGGACTTCCTGCCAGTCTCATCCCTAGACGACACGATGGCAGATGCATTAGGGTCCCTGAGCTCTGGCCACACAGACCTTTCTGGTCCCTTGGTCTGACCTCCCCCCTGCCCACCCCTACCCCAAGCAGCAGTGTTAATTCCTGCTAAGCCTTCAGATCTCGTTTCAAACCCCCCACCACATCCTGGGTAGCCCACACGTGCTCAGAGCAGGGGTCAATGTGGCGGTACAGGGACCTGTGTCACCATTCAGCTGACTCCCTCTTAGGACTGTAGGTTCCCCGGGGGGCAGGGCCTGGGCTTCTTCCTGCTCACCACTGTAGCCCCCCGGACCTGGCACCAGGCCCAGGAACACCGAGCGGCCTCAGTCTGCACATTCTCACAGAGTGACCGGGTGCAGGATTAGGAGGGGCGCTGCCCTGGCTGAAGTCAGTGCACTGGGTCTGAGGCCCAGCTCGGCCAGAAGCTGGCACGTGGCTTGGGTATGTCGCTTCACCTCTTTAAGGATCAGCATCTTCATCTGTGAAAAAGGGAGATTCAGGCAATGGTCCAGGTTCTTTTCCTCATTCTTAGAATGCTTTCTAGAGCACTCTCCACAAAATCTCTAGCATCAGATGTACCACGGGACACAGAAGTCTGTGCCAATGAAGTGACTGCTGCCTCCGCATTTTAGCACACTGCAGACCCGGAAACCATCAGAGAGAGCAGTCGGGAGGGACAGCCATTTTCCCAGCTCTTAGACCGCCGCAGCCTCAAACCCACACAATCTCCTCTGCATCACTAGGTGGCGATCCTGTGTAATCAATAATGGGGAGAGGTAACGACTAGGAGCTGCCAGAAAGTGATTAATGAGGCCTTTTAGGTGCCTGGAGCCTCCACTTGCAGCCAAGGGGTAATTGGTCGATGCAGTGAAGAAGGGAGTCAGACTTGCTCACACGGCAAACAAGACACTCCCGCCCAAGCAGCTGGCACCGGCTCGTCTGGCCCAGGAGAGAGGGTCGTTACGCCGTCAGGAATTCTGTGAGGCAGTTGTTAAATACAGCCACTGCTGCAGATTAAACGGAACACACAACTGACGAAATTAAAAGCAAAAGCAAAAACTACTCATCACTCAACCCTTCCTAACCATTTTGCTACATCTTATTTCTGTCTCTGTGCTTGATGTTAAAAAACGTCTGGTTGCATAAGTCTGGTGGGAACGCTAGGTACGGTGTGCAGCTGCCTGTCTCTTTCCACCCAAGGCGGTGCGGTCATGCTGGTAGCCTGGCATTGGCCACGGTGAGTAGAAAACTGGCAAACTGGGCACAGCTCAGGCCCTTTGCTGCCGGGAGAGCCAGTCAGTCACCAGCACGCAGCCGACCTCACACTGTCGTGCTCTGCCCAAATGTGTTTCGTAACGCACAGGCAGGACTCAGATAATTTTGGCACGTGACATCTGAACGCCTACTAAGCGTTACATAGTTGAAAACTGTCAGAAAAACAATCATTTCATGGGCTCACGGGGGTTGGAGCAAGAATTTCGGACTCACAACAACAGTTTTTCTTTTGCCATTTCAATAATAAGTTTTCACGTTATATAGACTAACACGTAGTTATAAACCCCAATGTCACTGACCAAATTCAGTGTCTCCTTCTATATAACTTCTGCACAGCATAATCCAGTTTTCCTGTTACTGCTTGACCCATCACTTTGGGGGAATCTGTACACACTTCCCCTTGAGCATATCACTCCCGCACTAAGAAGACAAACACAGGGAGAAGCTAAGTTCCAGCAGCTTGCTTTTACAGCAGGTCGTTTTCCTGAGTCAGGCATCAGACCTCCAATGCCATCACATGATAACCCAAACCCCGAGGTTTCCCAAGTCCTCAAGCGCCTTCCATCCAGGCTGCTTTTGGGAAAAACCATGCTGCTGAAGAAGCCTAGTCTCAAGTGACTGAGGAAGACCTTTGCCCTGAGACCTCAGGATGCCGACCGACACTTGAACCCTCAAGGACAGCTAGCTGCCTGATCTCATAAGATGCCGAACGCCCACAAGAAAAGCAAAACCCCAAATCATGTCAGTGGTGACAAGGTTCTCTAAAGTGAGTGTTCATGCATTTGCTCTCTCCTGCTAACTAACGTCTGTCATCTTCCATTGGATGTTGGCTGTTAACGGCGACTGGAGCAGAGGATGTCTGAGTAGGAAAAGACGGGGTAACAGTACAGCTGGAGAAGAAGTTTTGGACTTTTTTACATTGTCCAAATGCAAGAACGTCTGTTGTAACGTTTACCTCACGGCTGTTTGGCTGTTGCTCTCACCCACAGTGAGCGACAGAGCTCTTACAAACGTGTGTGACGGGGAAGGGGTCTCCTGGACTGGTCCCCTTAGCTGCTTCCCCAGGCCACCATTCCCCCAGTTAAAGCCCACAATGCCTGAAGCTTAGACCCTCATGGGGTCTAGAGATTTGAGTTCTTGAAAGTAAAGCCACCTTTCGATCCTGATAGAATATTATCATTCTCCAGGGCACGTGGTTGGCTCAGTTGGTTAAGTGTCTGACTCTTGGGCTTGGCTCAGGTCATGATCTCACGGTTTGTGAGTTCGAACTCCAAGTTGGGTTCCGTGCTGACAGCGTGGAGCCTGCTTGGGATTTGGGACTCTCTCTCCCTCTCTCTCTGCTTCTCCCTTACGTATATGCACGCATGCATCTGTCTCTCTCAAAACACATAAATTTTTTAAAAAGAATATTAATATTTCCCTATAAGACCGAAGGACATAAGTAACAGTAATAAAACCCATACAGATAAACTTTCAAGTTGCATCATGCTTGCAGTTTACAAAGCCCTTATTTAATCCCCAAGGAGTGGGCTTTAACATTATATTGTTATCCCTATTGTACAGTTGAGGACACCAAGGTGTAGAAAGAGTAGATGCCCAATGTGAGGAAGCACAGCTGGTAATTGCCCAGCATGTGGCACACAGAAGGCGTATGGCTCAGTAAACATTTGATGAACCAATCAATGAAGGAACGAACAACTGAAATGGGACCCACACCTGGTCCCTGCCACTGTGACCCCCTGTGCTCTCTGTGCACCACCAGGCCACCTTCTGGGAAGGTGTCAGAACTCCCACGCCTCCGGGGCAGCTGGATGTACCTGGTCTATGCCAGCGCAAGCTGGGATTGAGCTTTAAGATCACCGCTTTGTTCTGCAGATGTGAGATTTATGTCTTGAAATTCCAAGAAAGAAAATAACGGCATTTTATTTCATTGGCTATTTGAAATATGCTCTGTTCCAAAAGGTTGAATCTATAAACATTACTGGAAATGTGGGAATGGATGCCAGGAATTCCTAAGCCTCGTGTCTGCCTCGGCCAGGATACGGCTGCTGCTCCTGTCGATTATGGGTTGAGAAATATTGCTATTGGACACTTGTTGGAAATTTTAAGCCCCTTGAAAATATGACTCCATTAGGAGAATCCTGTCAAGAGACATACAGGCAGCCTTTGAATTTTTCTATCGATCCCTCCCCTCTGTGGCATGGCAAGAAGCTCAAGCACTGAGTGCTTTCAATATTTTTCTATTTCTCCTGTTTCTAGTTGGATTAATCTGGAGTATCTCGAAATTTCCTGAAGTTGCCATCCCATGAAATGGACCACAGGATTAAAGAGGCCAACAGAAAAGACATTTCCAGTCTGGGTTTTAATGCTTCCAGTGATGAACTGGAGTCAGATTATGTACGTCTCAGTTACAGGAGGGATAAGATAAAGCGCGCTGGATTGGCAAATCAAGTGTTCCTATGAAATCAGGGCAAAGGCTGAGGAGTGAAATGTTTGTAGGATTCTTGCTTAACCTGTTCTCTTCCCTGATTCTCAGGACATACCTGGAACCTGAATCAGACATTTCAAAACTGAGACTGGACAATAATGATTCCCTCTACATCTCTCTTAGTTTCCTCAGACAATAACAATATAGACGACAATAAAAATAGCTACCATGTCACAAACATGGCAAGCCAAGGGTAAAGGATCTAGTTGGGATGGTAATTAATTTAGTGAAGGCTTCATGCTCTCTCCAAAAAAACCTGGCTGAACCTAAAATAAACTGACAAAGACTTTCCTGAATTAACTTAAGGTGCTAATTATACCATTTGATTTTATCCACATTACATGATCCAAAAGAAATGATTGCTTATGCTAAATATGTCTATAAAGAAAAGTGCACTGGGGGTGGAAGAAGGAAAGGAAAGATAAACCCAGCAGTATGAAAGCCCAGGGAGCAAAAGATCGCACAAACTCTGTCTTTATAGATTGGCACTTTCAAGGTCACTATTTGGAACTGTGACGTATACAGGAATTTTTGTGTTTGTGGAAAGGCTGAGGTTTGGGATCCCAAAGTCTGCTGTTTGCTCCAACAACCTCCTGTGAAATAAAGGCAACTCGTGTTTTCTTGGCGAAGAGGAGCTATTAAATGCAGGTGGCCCCGAGACTCCTGAAATGTCTCAGGCATGCCTAAGGTCTCTGGCCACATCAGAAATTATTTTAATTTTCACTTGATGTGTTTTAGAAAATAACTACAAAGAACAAGCTCAGACCTATGACCAGAGTAGGATTTTTAAAGGAATGCTTGCCCCACAGCAGATTTAAGTGTACAGAGAGGGGGCTGGCTGGGATGCTTGCAGCTCCCGGACTCAGTGTGCCTAATGAAAGCACAGACAACAGAAGGTCAGGAAAATCTTACTGCCTGGTAGACGGCTGTGAAGGTGCCCTCTCCGTCCAGCCTCACAGCCATCGCCACGTCACATGACGTACGCCTGATCTTTAGACCTAGAGGTGGCAAAGGGTGTGCTAAGACTTCAATAGGAGCCAGGCAGCTGAGGGCTGGAAGGGAGCAGCCTCAGTTAAGACACAATGTTCCTAAATTGCCTGCCTTTGGCTGACAGATGCTAGCAGTTGGCTGGTGTGCAAGTCTGTAACTTGCAAAGCAGGGCTGGAAAGATGGTTTTGCTTGCCAAAGCCAATGTAAGTAGGAAGCTAACAGACACAGCTAAGAGATTTGGTGCATTTTGTTGACTGGCTGATTTGAATCCCCTGCCTACTTTGGGACATCAACCTTGAACCGGGCCCAGGAAGAGCTGTCTGATTATTTTCATTATGTCCATCTGTCTTAATACTGCAGGTCTCGGTTATGGAGCAAAAATCTTAATTGCCTCAACAGCACCCTCTCGATTCACTTGTGCAGAGAATCTTCCCTGGCTTTATCAGTTAGAGAACAGATGCCTTTAGATGAGTGGCTTTCAAAATGTGGTCCCTGGATCAGCAGCAGCAGCAGCAGCAGCAGCAGCAGCAGCAGCAGCAGCAGCAGCAGCAGCTGAGAACTTGACAGAACTATAAATTCTTGGGCATCGCCCTGGACCTACTGGTCAGCAACTCTGGGAGTGGGCCGGTGAGTTCTCCAGGTGATTCTGTGCACGTTAAAGTCTGAGAACTACTGCTTTGGACCAAGCCAGGCAGGCAGGCTGTGATCGTTAGAACTGGGGGGCGGCAGCAACTTACACAAACGGGGTAGGTGCGGAGAGAGATCCAGGGTAGGGTGGCGTCCCCTCTACTGTCCCAAACTAAGGTGTTTTCATATCTGGAGCCCAAATGAAGGGAGACTTGCCAGGGGAAGAGGAGCCCCAGGAGAACGTGGTTAAGTGAGTAAGAGCTTTGTGGTCTTTGGAAGGAAGCTGACAAGGCAGGAAAACATCTTGTAATGGGGCGTGGAGGCAAACGGCAGGAGCCGCTGCCTCTTTCCTGGCACTGCTCTATTTATTTCATCCACAAGCCTCCTGACCACATTTGAAACTTCATCATGGTAGAGCCACAGAGAGAATGGAACACGCAGGTAGGCATGAAGGAGGGGAAGAGTGGGCTGGAGCAGGCCCATTATTGGGGTCAGCAGAGAAAACCACTCTACCATTGAGAATTGTGCAGAGTTGGAGGACTCCTGAAAAGTCACTCATTCAACCTCGAAGTCACTCCATCAACCTCAGTGAGATAATGCTGGCTCATCGTCATCACCACCATCATCGTCGTCATCAAGCCCCAGCTGACTGAGTAGCTCCTACATGCCCAGAATCATGCTGGGTATTTTATGTATACAATTTCTCGTCCTCCCAACAACCTGCACGCCGGTGGCATTACATCAGCATATAGATGAGGAGAACAAAGCTCAGGGAAGGTGAGCAGCAGGCCCAATATCAGCTAGGTAACAGGGACTGAAATAAGGCCCTCATCCTTACCTGGTACCTGACAACATCACTCTACAGTACGTCTGTTTGCTTATTTCCATCCACCCTGTGCCTGAATTATTTCCAGGGTCAAGGTACTCCTTACATCCTAACTCATCTTTGGGATTCTAGAATGCTCTTTTGTTTACTGACGCCAAAAACTACCTCCTGGCGGCGTTCCGTTACATGTCTTTGAGGTGGCCCGTTTTATGCCTGGTGACTCCACAGGATGTGTCGAACCCCCTTTCCACACTAATAACTGTGAATATCAGTATAGAGTTCCAGAAGTCTTTACTTCCTCCAGCTAAAAATCCTGGGTTTCTTTTTACCACTCTTCATTTTCAGTTCTAGAAAGGCTGAGAGGCTCTCATTTTAAAGCCCTGGAGATCTGTATTCATAAAAGCATCTATACCTCAGAGAATGCTGGGATGTTATTCTTAATGCTCCCAATGGCTCTTCGAACTGTAGTGTTTATGCAAAAGCAGGCACAGACATAAATCAAAACCCCATTATTCCTCAGCCATGCCAGAGAGCAAGACAAGTCACAGAGTAACTGAATCTCAGGGCTGATGGGGACCCTCTTCTGATGCTGACGATAAGCCGTTTCCAGAGAATGAGTTGTGTTTCAATCTGGCTGTACTTTTACAAATGCCAACCAAGAGCCTCATGGCTTTGGGTCCCAGATTACACCAGGCAGGTGGAAAACAACTTTAGAACCATGTACATACACCCCAAAGAAATCCCGGGACCCTGCTGTGATAGATGGAGATGGAGGTGACCAGCTTCGTCTGTAGAGGGTGGGACTCTTACCCGGCAGCACCCTGGTCTGGGACCTTAAGGAAATCCAAGCTCTCCGGCGTCTGTGACACTCGGTCCGAGCCGGTAGACTGTTGGCGAGGCAAGGGTGGACGGGCCATGGAAGTGTACAGACTTTTCTGATTTAACCTCTGGTTCCCAGGAGCATGGGGATGTGGCACAAACTGGTTTTTGAGGACTCCATTCTGATGGTAACCTAGGGAGGGAAAAAGGGGAGAAAACAAGCTTAAATTTTCCAATCTGCTGAAAGGCTCTCCAAATTTCTTCCATCGATTAGCCAAGAGCAACTCACTCAGCTTCTCTAGGCCGCAGTTTTCCCATCTGCAAATACAGAGGGCGCGACTGTAAATACACTGTGAGGAACAGAGCTAATACGTTGTAAGCTCCCTGGCAAGTGCTTGGACCATGGCACACACTCACACGTGCTTGCTGAACTTAGTATGAGTATCACCAGAGATTCGGGGTTTCAAAGCCCACAAAAGGAAAGGTAGGTTTGCAATGAGTTGGCAGGCACATTCTTGTATCTAAGCAAAATTAGGAGGCTATGATTCAAGAGGGCTGGCAGGCAGTTGTTTAAACAGGTGAACGTCCATTTTCAAGGGGTCAGTCTGGGGTGTCCTCTGCAGAAGCGCACTGTGGGGGGTGGAGGGAACATTCCACACAGGTGGGGAAATGTGGCCACTGCTGGGATCAATCCAGATAGGGCAAGCTCCCATGGCCAAACAACTGCTTCTAGTCAAGATCACATTAGGTAAGTAATGGAATACGGTGATGGGCTCCAAACCACAGGCCTTGGCCTCTTCTCCCTTAGCTCTTCTCCCACGGAGACAGATCTCGGCAAGAATGAAGGAGAACAAGACTCCGCCAGGCACATTTTGGTGAACCTACCATAAAACCTCTTCCAAGTGGATTAAGAAAAGGACTCTTTCGTACAGGTGGGATGACCCTTAGTTTATAAGAGGGACCAGCAGGTCAGAGTGGGCTCTGCCTATGTTAGCTCTGTTGACCTTGAGCAAGATTCATGACCTTTCAGTGTGTCAGTTTCTTCATGAAAGAAACAAGGAGCTTGCTGCCAAGGTTGCCGAGGAGAGGGGCAAACAGAGCAGGGCTGTGAAATTAAAGGGGGACGTTCACAGATGGGCTGCTCCGTGCTGCGTGGGACGCACTCACCCTCGGTGAGTTCAGAAATTAAGAATAAGCACTTAGGGGCGCCTGGGTGGCTTAGTCGGTTGAGCGTCCGACTTTCACTTAGGTCATGATCTCGCGGTTCGTGGGTTCAAGCCCCGCGTCGGGCTCTGTGCTGACTGCCAGCTCAGAGCCTGGAGCCTGTTTCAGAGTCTGTGTCTCCCTCTCTCTGACCCTCCCCTGCTCACGCTGTCTCTCTCTCTCTCCTAGAAAAAAATAAAAAACATTAAAAAAAGAAAGAATAAGCACTTAGAAGCATTCACAGCAGTTTTGTAGACATAGTTCATATGAGTCTTTTGAATCCAGTAAGGAATTTTGGCTTCTACTCTGAACGCTTTTAAAATTCCATTCTTCTAGTAATTTTTTATTCTATCTTACAATAAAAGTACGGTTTGTGATGGGTTGAGAAAGAAAGAAGGAAAGAAGTTAAGGGGCGCCTGGGTGGCTCAGTTGGTTAGGCATCCAACTTCAGCTCGGGTCATGAAATTGCAGTTCACGGGCTCGAGCAATGCATCGGGCCCCACACTGGCAGTGCAGAGCCTACGTGGGATTCTCTCGCTCGCTCTCTCTCTCTCTCGCTCGCTCTCTCTCTCTCTCGACCCCTCCTCTGCTCATGCTTTCTCTCTCTCAACATAAATAAATCAAAACAAAACAAAAAAAGAAATTAAGAAAACAAAGAAAAAACCCAACCTTGTTCCTTCACCAGATAGTTTGAGAAAGGCTAATATAAGGGATTCAGGTCCAACTGCCTCATTTTATTGAGGAAGAAACGGTCACGTAGAGGGTTGGGAGCTGAGCTCAAGGTCAGCCTTTTGGTCTGAGGCAACTTTGGCCAACCTCAGCTGAGGCAAATGAACTTTCCAGGTGGTCGGGCCAGGATTTTGCACAGGGGTAGGGGTGGGGGTGGAGGGGCCACCACCATGGAAGTGGTAACACAATACTACAGTGGTTCTCTTCAGTTCCTTTATGCTTGGATTTTCTTCAAGGGAAAAGGCAGAGAGGAGGAGAGAGAGCTGGGCCAGGCAGCGTGAGGTCTCCAAAAGGGACCTGAATTAGTTTGTCAGCTAGCTACGGGCGTCCATATTTTAGCATATAGCTGCGAGATTCCAGAGCAGGAGATGAAAAAAACGCTTTTCCCTGCTCACTTCAGACACTGCTACAAATACGATTTCCTTGTCTGGGATGATTTAAGTGTGGTCCTAAGGTGACTCCTTCAGACCTAGACTCCTGAACTGATGAACACCAAATATTTTGGGGGCAGTTCCTTATTAACTGAGTTTTATGAGTGATGGAAAAACATTTTGTGCATTTTGAGAGTGCTCTTAAAACACTAAAGGGATTTTTCCAGGAAAAGAGGCTTGCATTCACTCAGGTTTGGATTTTAGTGACCTGTGTGCTGTATTTTAATCATGAAACATGAGAAATATGAAACTTTAAGATCTTGAAAAGTTTTTTTTTTATCCATTTTGTAATTCTCTTAGATGTTCCTTTATTTTTTGGAATAAAGAACCTATCTGACTGAAAATACAAATTTTCCACTTATTCATGAAGCTATTAACTAGTCACAAAATATCATCGTGATACTCGGCCGGAATGGAGGGCTGGCGAGGGGGTTATCACCGGTGAACTCCTAGCCCCACAAAGGCTGCACCCTCCCAACCGAAAAGCTGACAACATCATGGATGCCTTGGGCAAGGAACTCCTTTTTCTCTTACTGATGTACAAAGCCTTCCCTCTGGGAGTAATATTGCTAGGTGATGAAATCCAGATCGTTAACTCAGCCTCAGTTCAGTCTCACAAGCCCATACTTCTGCATTTCGGGCTCCCAAGCAGGGCCATTATGCTGGCGGGAGTGCATCTGGCACTGAAATGGCTCGCGGTCGGGTAATATGTGTGCATCTATCTGCTAACAGGTTTCTTCCCAAATACAGTTTACAAGTGATGGCTCCAGGTTGGCGGTCCCGGTCTCGGGCGCATGCCGTGCTTACCTGGAGGGGGAGGGGCGGCTCTCATTGGGTAGTTGGCATTGTGGGTCCCACCGGAATAGCCTCTGTTTTGAGTTGTGTTCCTCCTGGTAGGACCTGAAATCAACAAGGAAGACAAAGTCAACATCAGTTCCACTGGTTGGTTTCATGGCTTCTGATGGTTTCTTGCTTATGGAAAACTTTTGAGAAGAGTGTGGACTCCAGGTTCCAGCCAGATCTGCAAGGAGGCTGCACTAGAGAAGGGATATTTGAGGGAAGTGCTGTCTTAGCAGCTATGGGACGGGAGGGGCCGGAAGACATGGCGATGGACCCACGGTGTTGAAATGTTAGAGACAATGACTTTACAAAGCAGTATTAACAGTCCTACAAAAGCGTTTCTATTTTTGTGGGCTTTCAAAAGAGATGGGTGGGACATTTTAATGTTTGCACTTGCGGTCTGAACACAGCACGGAACGAGCCCGTGAGGGCTGCATGTCACGGTCACTGGCAAGAAGCACATTTCTGCGCTCACTGTACTTCAGCATAGGGTCAAGAGCCTGCATTGTACAGTCTTCCAATGAAACAGAGACCAGAGAGGACAGAAGCAGGCTTGTACCTTTGACATAGACGGGAGGAGTTAGAAAACAAGCTGGTGCTACCCGGAACCTCACTGGGGGCCAGAACTGGGCCAGGGACGGCAGGAACACTGCCAGGCAGACGGCATCTCTGCAGAGACACGTATGGCAAAGGAACCCAATAGATGGGTCTCAAGTAGGACATGAAGGAGGGTAGGGTTAAGCCAGCTGCAAGAGTGGTGCACAGGGAATTCCTTGCAAGAGAAAGGCTGAGGAACTGAGAAGGATGGGAAGTGAGAAGGCACGAATACCACAAAACGAAGGAGCTGGGTCCTCGGGTCCGGGGACAAGGGGAAGCGGCCTGGTGAGGGTTTCTTTCCCGCTCAGTCCCTGCACTCCTTCCCTCCCGATTGGACAACATTCCACTTCGGGGCCTGCTGAACACTGTTCACAACCTGCTGGTTATCTGTTGCTCTCCTTTGCCATGCTCTTCGCCCAAAGGACTGCTTTCCCTGGGCCAAGAGGCCTCCACATTCCAGTTGGGTTTGGCCAGGGGGAGGTACTGGCAGGAGACCAGAGTGTGAGAGGGGGTCCTGCTTCCTGCCTATAGTCTTCAGCTCAACTCTTTTCTCCCTCTGCCCCTTCAAGTTTAGTGGTAACAATGGTGTCCTGCTGTTTATTGTCCCTGGGTCCCCACTCACTTTGGTCCTTAAGCCAGCCCCCACCTCTGTAAGGAATCCTTGTATGTATATATGTATGTACGTATGTACATATGTATTTAGTTTTAGAGAGAGACAGAGAGAGAGAGACAGAGACAGAGCATTAGCAGGGGAGGGGCAGAGAGAGAGAGGGAAACACATAATCTGCAGCAGGCTCCAGGCTCCAACCTATCAGCACAGGCCTGATGCTGGGCTCAAACCCATGAACTGCGAGATCATGACCCGAGCCAAAGTCGGACACTTAACCAACTAAGCCACCCAGGCATCCAAAGAATCCTCGTATTTAAAGGCATCTTCAAAAACTGCTGTCACGGGGTACCTGGGTGACTTAGTCGGTTAAGCATCCGATTATTAGTTTTGGCTCAGGTCACGATCTCATGGTTCGTAAGTCCCATGTCGAGCTCTGTGCTGAAAGTGTGGAGCCTGCTTGGAATTCTCTCTCTTCCTCTCTTTCTGCCCCTCCTGTGCTCTCCCTCTCTCTCCTTTCTCTATCCAAATAAATAAATAAACTTAAAAAATGTAAACCCAAAAGAACTGCTATCTGTTTTCTGTAAATACCAACTCATATACAGATTTACCCCAACATTTTTTGAGTGGCTATTGTCCATACTGTATTTGTGAGTTATAGGACAGGCCAGTGTGTACCCTTGTACTTCACAAAGGCCTATTTTATGCCTGGCATCCGTTCATTGTACGCATGGAGAAAACTGTATAAAGATATCTATAGTAGATGAAAGCATAGCATATACGGTTACTCTATGCTGTGCATTATAAATTTTATAGATATTGCTAATAAATAGAAAAAGAATCAAAGGTTGGTGAAGGAGTTAGTACAGTGTGGTGGCAGGAGGGGTTTTCTAGTGAAGCCCTTGCTCTATGGTGGAGGGAGGGGCCTTTATCTCCGATGCACAATAATACAACGAAACCCAGTCGAGGGCTGGTAAGCGTGGTCAGGTTCTTCTAGCTGCCAGAAAAGGTAGTGTTTGTATTGTTGACAAGAGCTGACTGGAATGGGCTAGAAATGTGAAGCTAACAAACTGATTATTTTTTCTAATTTTTTAAATGTTTATTTATCTTTGAAAGAGAGAGAAAGAGAAAGAGAATGAGAATGCACAGGGGAGGGGCAGAGAGGAAGACAGAGAATCTGAAGCAGGCTCGTGGGGCTTGAACTCATGGACCATGAAATCATGACCTGAGCTGAAGTTAGATGCTCAACCCGCTGAGCCACCCAGGCACCCCTGATTTATTTTAAACACAATATTTGTAATGGCAGGAATACTATACATAAGTATTCAGAAAGGTTTAGCCTGCCCATTTGCCTTGATGTTGGTTTAGTTGGAAACACTTCAAAGTGACGTAAACCCCAGGCCCAGAAAGCAGTGAATGTGCTGGTTCTCCGCCCTGCAGAGCCCCGTGAGCATCTGGTGAGAAGCGAGCCTGGCACCGAGCAGGGTGAGGAGGGGCGGCGGTGGTCCGCTGCGGGGCCCGCGCACACTTACGGGAGTTCTTGGGCAGGCCCGGTCCGATGCTGACCTGCAGCACTTTGTTACTGGGCTTCAGGATGGCCAGGTCACCGAAGCCTTGGTGGAACTGCACTTGCCGGGAGCCCCCTGCACTCCAGGGACCCCAGGTCTCCTTTTTCAACTTGAGTTCAAGCCTGTGACAAGATTTGTTGGTAACAAGTAGGAACACAGCGGTGAGAAAACAGTGCTCGCAGACCTCAGCAAGGAGTTCTGCTGCTGGGCAAGCGTGCTGTAAAACGAGGCAAACCCAGGTCATCTAAGCCAGCACGGAGCCCTCAAATCGGGACAGCATCCTTGGGTGTGGGGCAGCGGCGTGGTGAGCCCCTGACCAGAGGCACAAGTATCTGGGGCCCAGCATCTCTGAGAAACCAGCTGGTGAGGGAGGTACTCCATAACAGGTACCAACGTCACTCTATCACGTGACCTCAGGTGGGTCTGCCCAGAGGACAAAAGGAACAGACACTCGCCAGCCCACGCCTACTGTGGCGTGTCATTGTGCCTCTCTGATTTCCCTCGGTCTGTTTGTGGAGAACTGAGAGATGCCAGACACAAGATAGCCCATGTCTTCCCAGCATGGAGAGTGGTTATTATTTAATTAAATTTGATTCAGCACTAGCAACCAAAACCCAAATAGATGGGAAGTTTACCCACAGCTCCAAAACGCCCCAGCCAGTTTTTATTTTTCATACTGCCTATGTGCCTACATAACACAATTCCATCTTCTGCTTTTTTTAACTTATATTTTCTCATGTCCTAAGACAGAAAAACCCTAATTTTAAGTAGTTATCCATATTACTTCACAAAAATGCAAAAGTGATCTTTCAAGGTCGGTAACAGCCATCACGCCTGTCTTCTACAGGCCCTAGGATTCTCTGGGGGAAATGGAGGCACACAGGGCTGGGCTTCTCTGAGGCCACTGAAGCCAGTCAGAGCCCCGCTCCACCCCACAAGCCTCCTCTCTTCTCAGCCTTTACCACAGCAGGGAGATCACGTTTTACTCAGGGTTTTGGGCCCCAGAGCCCCACTTACGTATTGCTAAATTTCAGAGGTAGTTGCTTCTGGGTTTTTTCTTCATAACGCTTTGCTAAGAGGCTCAAGAATTCCGTTTTGAAGACCGACTCAAGCAAACTGTCATACTCTTGCTCATGAAGAATGAAAATGTCATCCTGCATCGTACTGCAAAGAGATTGGAATGACTTAATGAAAGTTGCACTCTGTTTATTCCATTTTATCCGCTTAAAAAAATTCTGTAAGATAGTATTAGGTTTCTACAGTCTAAGTGATAATCTTTAAAAACAAAACACTACAGCTATAAATTACATAACAAAATTGCTGAAATCTGCTTTCGAAGGAAGTTTATAACCCACCAAAAGCGTAATGAAAATAAATCTCCCACGTGACTTTTAAAATCAGGAATTTAAGGACAACTTAGTCTGTATTAAAAAAAAAAGCCACATACACACTTTCAAATTCAACTTCTACGTTCTCAGGATCGTAAAAATCCAAACCGTCACGAATAGAATGTAGCTGAAAGTGAACAATTCCACTTAAGTGCCAAGTTAGTAGAATTTACAATATGGTTGTGGCTATTGTAATAAATAATGACTAGAAGAATTATAGCTCAGTTATGAAAAGGGAAGCCAATATCCTGGGCTCTGTACACTCATTAGGAGTCTTTGGGTGTTGGGTGCTCTGCTTAAACTGTGTGTCACAAGCTGCTGAATTCACAAACACACCAGACTATGGACATCAACAAGACAGGTGGACCAACAGCAAGCAAGCACAAGTATCACCTTCAAGCCACTGGACTTAGTGGGATGGGGCGCGGTAGGGGTGGGGGGAGAGAACACACCTCTGTGGAGACTGCGTGTTTGGATGGGGTAGGGCTGTGGGCCAACTCGGGACTGGAGGGAGGAAACATGAGATGCTGCAGGAAGAATGGAAGAGGCTGAGGCAAACCCAGTTCTGGGGGAAAATGCTTACTGGTAGAGGGGACTGATTAGACTCAGTTCCATCTCCAAGCCCAGCTAGACTTCATGGAAATTACAACACACATATAATTACTACTTTTTATTCCCCAGCTATTAGATGTAGAGCTCAGTTGAAGGAGGCCACCACCCCCAAAGGTTCCATAATACACACACTTACAAATACCTCCAAGTACCACCATCCACTATGTAAGACAACCCTCTAAAGAATGACATTTCATTAGGGATGGTGTTTTCCAGGTATAAAAAACAAAGCAAACCTGTTTCAATGAACTGACCACAGTAACATTTTCATCTTCCCAAGTGCAGGAAATACCAACAACATGGTGTGTGTGTGTGTGTGGTTTTGTTTTTAGTAACCAGAGATGAGCTGTGTCACACAGGGGCCTGCTCTTGGGGCCCCAAATACTGCTATACCAGTAGGTTACAAAGCCAGATGGGAAGGCGAGTACGGAGAATTCAGGCATAGAAAAGCTTTGAGATTAAGGATTCTTTTTTCATGTAGACTCTGACCCATTTAAACTGCAATCCCATGGTCTCTCTGTTCAGTTCCGTAAATATTACAAGGTTGAGGTAGACCAGAGGTCTTCTCCGGGCAGACAGGCCTTGGTGGCTTCTCAGGAACTTCTCTCTTTGAGCCTAGAAGGGAGCTAACGACCTGTACCTGACTGAGTCAGTGGCTTTAGCCATAGCCTCTCTTCCTGAAACCTCAACCCCTTGGCTTTCCTACAAGAAAGGAGCTTGGCAATCTACAGGAGAGGAAAGGTCTAAGGTAGGACCAGAGCACCTGGAATTTAAAGGCTCAGAACGGCAGCATGCACAAACCACAAGGGAGGGATGAGTAAACTAGGAGTAACAAGACAGCAGCACAGGGAAAGGGAGCTCGGCCCTTTAAAGCCTGTTTAATGAAGATGAGTCTGCAGAAGAGCTCTTTTTAGATGTAAAGTCAGAATACTTTACAGGCATTTTTGAACATATAACGGCAATTTAGGAGGAGCACTGGGTGATTATTACCTCAAGCCTTTGTTTTCAAACTTTACTACATCACACAACTAGTTTCCTTTACACTCTTCTTATAGTTGGGATGTAGCTTTTTCTGTCATGATGAAGACTGTGGCAACTGGTGGTTTAAACGACATTTGCATTTTTGTCCAGTTACTCAAAAGCATGTGCAAGAGCAATTCAGGACAAACGTGACCATTGTACAGGGCCTGGGGGCCAGGCATTTACTCTTTCCCTTTACAGGTAGGACCAGGAGGTTGTACAAGTCACTTATGCTGGCCACTCATTGGCCAGCACTATGTCACATGGTTACACCTAACTGCAAGGAAGCCTGGGAAATGCAGTCTTAGGGGAGGCTGTCAGCTACTCATACATAAAGGAGAGAATAGGTATTGCAGGACAGCTCACAATCTCTACTATACTTCCTTGTTCATAAACTTTTCCAAACTAGGGATTGGAATCTTTGCGTAGTCTGGGAATGCACCTCAGAGGGCCTAGCCACAAAGTTACTATCATCTTCCTGTGTTTAGGCAGATGAAAACTCTAGAAACGTCTTGATGACTTCGATTATAGCAATTCAGAACTCCAAACAAAGGCACTTATGTAAACATCATTTGGAATTAGTGAAGTAAACCCCAAGCATCCCGGCCCAGGGGTAAGAAGACTGCTGCATGAGGAAGGGGGTGTATGCAATAGGGAAAGAGTAAAACAAGAAGCCCCACATTTCGGTGTGTGGGGTGCAGAATGGAACTCTGCTTGATGCAGAGTGCTCTTGGGCATGTCTGGATGTGTCTGTTTCCCTGGCTGCACTTCTTCGCGGGACAGTGCTTTTTCAACCGGGCTAAATGAGCCCAACACAAGTAACCCTGAGTAGTTTAATGTGCTTAGATTTATTAGGAGTTTCATTACCATAAAGAACAAAAGCAAGAAGGCCAAAGCTTCAGGGCCAATTATCAGCAGGAGTCTGGAAATGAGAAGAAGTGTTTGGACACTTTGACTTGAGCCATCAAATTAAAAACCCTTCCCTCCGGTGACCCAGGCATGGGAGTCAGTGAAACCCCCCCTCAGTCAGGCCAGAGTTTCAAGTTCATCTGCCTCTCCTCAGCCCATGCTCCAGGGTCTGAAAACAAAGCTTTTACATTTATTTATTCTAAAAATTCAGACTTATCTTTGGACCTCACCCCTGTCTTATTCATATGCTCAAGCTGCAATTCCTTACAGATGTTTGATGTAGTCCCCTGTGTTGAAAGATCCTTTATTAGTAGTCCCTGGTTTGGCTCCCTATTTGCTTCTTATATTGCTGACAACGCTAGAAAATCTTGTTTCACTCCCCTAACCAGTATCTTTTCACAAAAAAAATGTTACAAAACACTGAGTCAAGACTTAAAGGAGTTTTTTTCCTTAAGATGAAAAGGCAATTTCTTAGGCCAGCGCTGCCTTTATTTAAACCTTTATATATGCTCCTTTTAGCACACTAGATAGTACAGAGGTGGTTAAAGAAGAAAATAAGCCCGGGGGCCTGGGTGGCTCCGTCGGTTAAGTGTCGGGCTCAGGTCATGATCTCATGGTTCATGAGTCCAAGCCTCGCATCGGGCTCTCTCTCCCTCTCTTTTTGCCTCTCCCCTGCTCGCCTGCACACGTGCTCTCTCTCTCAAAAATAAACACAAAGAAGAAGAAAATAAACCTTCTCCAGAATTCTACCATTCAAAGAAACCAGTGGCACCTGTTTTGGGGCTACCTGACTTCCCTGAACAAGTGCAGACACACGCTGTATCAGGCCTAAACACGGGCCTCCGAGCGAAGCCTCACAGACCCCCCAGTGAGCAGGCCCGTTGCCATCTTGTATCCCAGGAGTATCCTGTGTATCATCTCCTAACACTTGTAACCTGTATGGCAAATGCCTACTCAGGGATTTGCTCCCCTTCCAGAATGCCAGGGAGCTCCTTGAGGCAGTGACTATGTTCTCATTCACCTCCAAATTCCAGAGTTGAACAGAAGGTAGGTGGTCAGTCCAAAAATGTTGACAGCTTCCAGGTTCCCAAATTTCAAAGGTTACATCAGGTCAAGATTTCAGTAATGCTTCAGGTCAGCTGAGCAGTGGCAAAGCAGGCTGTTCTAACTTCCAGGCTTAGCCAATGTCCACCCACATAGACATACTGGAAAATCTATTGAACCAGACAGGGAGCCACATAGTTTTTGGTCTCCGGCCTCTGGTGATCAGCTATTAAAATGACAAGGACTCGGGGTGCCTGGATGGCTTAGCCGGTTAAGCGTCCGACTTCCGCTTATGTCATGATCTCGCGGTTCGTGGGTTCGAGCCCCGCGTCGGGCTCTGTGCTGACTGCCAGCTCAGAGCCTGGAGCCTATTTCAGAGTCTGACCCTCCCCTGCTCATGCTGCCTCTCTCTCTCTCTCCTAGAAATAAATAAAAATATTTAATTAAAAAAAATGACAAGGACTATTAGAAGCCTCATCAGAGGGGGGGCCAAGATGGCAGAACAGCATGGAAGGTTTTTTTGTCTACTGTCCCTGCAATGCAGCCAGATCAACACTACACCATCTTGAGGATTTGAGGATTACCACAACAATCTGCACAACCCGAACCACAGAACTCATCAGGTACACAGTGCAGAGGGGTGAACGGGGGGGAGAGACAAGCCTCAGAGGGCAGGGAGCTGTTTTTGCTTGTGGAGAGAAGTCGGAGACCGGGGAGAGTATGGCAAAGGACCCCCCACAAAAAGCAGCTGGAGACAAAGTGGAAAAGTAGAAACAGCCGAAGAGACTGAATAAAAAAGGGAGAAAGGAAAAAGGAGAGGGTTTAAATTCTATGAAGACTCTATAAACAGGGGGAGGGAGTGCAGAGTCTGGAACTCTACAGCTCAATACCTGGCGGCGCTCTGGTGGGAAGGGCGAATCCCCAGGAGCACAGCGAGGTCTGGGGGCCCTTGGGCAACGAGGCGAGAGGCGGTTCCCCTGCTGGGAGGACACCTGACAGAGGCTGTGCCCGCCCCCCCCCCCGCACAGGCAAAGACCCCACTGGACCCCAGAGAACAGCCACATTTGCTGGTGCCAGAACAAGGACGTTAAGGGTGAAGCCTGGTACCAGCTGTGTCTTGTGATTTGCCATAATCCCTGAAACACTGCTGCTACACCATTGCGTGAACTTTTACTCGGGCGGGCTGGCACCCAGCTACAGCCTCTGGGCACTGGCAGCAGTGTGGTCTCGCGAATGTTCCTGGGGGCGGGCGGCACCCAGCCATTGCTCAGTGAGACCCACCTCTAGAAGGTCTGAGCAGATCAAAGCTGCAGTCCCTCAGAAGTGAGGGGTCGGGAAACACAGCCACCTCTGAGATAAAACTCAGGAGGGAGGTGTCGCCTGGCAGTCTGACGACTTGGTCACAGACAGTGTAGAAGTGAGGAGTGGACAGAAGCTGGAGATAAAGGAAGGGTGCTTGACTGCCAGTTGTGGAGAACACAGAGTTCAGATACCAGAGACTGGGTAGCAGGACGACACCATTTTCACCCCGCCCAGGCACGCGCATACACACCTACAAGCACCACAGCAATCCACCCCAGGAAACTAAGCAGCACCATCTAGTGGAGAACAGAGCCATTACACTAAACCCTGCCCAAATGGGCCAACAGCGCTCTTGACAAACTCAAGTCTCTCCACCTGCTTAGTTTACGGACTATCAAGTCCTTCACAGCTTGACTTCTACAGGAAACCAGATGTAATTTCAATGTACTTCATTCTGTTCACTGGTCCTTTTATTCAATTTTTTTTCTTTTTCTTTCCTTATTCTTGAATACAGAAAGAAAAAAATATATTTTTATTTTTCATTTTTATTAAAAAATTTTTTAATTTTTCTACTATATTTTTTACTTTTGTAAATTTTTAAAATTCTATTTTACTTTCATCATTTCACTTTATTCTATTTTATTGCATTCACTTTTTCAAATTTTCAAACATTTCCCTTTTTTCCCCTATTTTGTTTTTTTCCTTTTCTTATCTTTCCCTTTCTTTTCTAATCTATCAAGCTTCTTTCAACAACCAGACCAAAACACACCTAAAATCTAGCATCCTTTATATGATTTCTGTTATTTTAATTTTTTAATTTTAATTTTTCTTCCTATACTAATTCCTTTTCTTCCTCCAAAAGGATGAAACGAAGGAACTCACCCCAAAAGAAAGAAAAGGAAGAAACAACAGCCAGGGACTTAATTAACATAGATATAAGCAAGATGTCTGAACCCAGAATTTAGAATCACAATAATAAGACTAGCTGGGATTGAAACTAGATTAGGATCCCTTTCTGTGAAGGTAAAAGAAGCAAGCACTAGTCAGGATGATATAAAAAATGCTGTAACTGAGCTGTAATCTCTTATGTATGCCACAGCGGCAAGGATGGATGAGGCAGAGCAGTGAATCAGTGATACAGAGGACAAACTTATGGAGACTAATGAAGCAGAATAAAAGAGGGAGACTAAGGCAAAAGAGCACAAAATAAAAATTAGAGAACTCAGTGATTCATTAAAAAGGAGTAACATGAGAATCATAGGAGTCTCAGAAGATGAAGAGAGGAAAAAAAGGGTAGAAGGGTTATGTGAGCAAATCATAGCAGCAAACTTTCCTTACCTGGGAAAGACACAGATATCAAAATCCAGGAAGTACAGAGAACTCCCATTAAATTCAACAAAAACCGACCATCAAGAAGGCATATCACAGTCAAATTCACAAAATATTCAGGGAAGGAAAGACTCATAAAAACAGCAAGGGAAAAAAGTCCTGAACCTACAATGGAAGACAGATCAGGTTCGCAGCCGACCTATCCACAGAAACTTGGCAGGTCAGTAAGGAGTGGCAGGATATATTCAATGTGCTGAATCGGAAAAATATGCAGCCAAGAATTCTTTATCCAGCAAAGGCTGTCTGTCATTCAAAATAGGAGAGATAAAAAGTTTGCCAGACAAACAAAAATTAAAAGAGTTTGTGACCACTAAACCAGCCCTGCAGGAAATTTTAAGGGAGACTCACTGAGGGGAGAAAAGATGGGAAAAAAAAAAAAAAAAAAAAAAAAGACCAAAAGCAAAAGAGGAGAAAGGACCAGGGAACATAACCCAAAACTCCAACTCTACAGGCAACATAATGGCAATAAATTCTTATCTTTCAGTACTCACTCTAAACGTCAATGTACTAAATGCTCCAATCAAGACATAGGGTAACAGAATGGACAAGAAAACAAGATTGATCTATATGCTGTTTACAAGAAACCCACTTTAGACCTAAAGACACCTACAGATTGAAAGTAAGGGGATGGAGAACCATCTATCATGCTAATGGTCACCAAAAGAAAGCCAGAGTACATACTTATACCACACAACCTAGATTTTAAAATGAAGACTGTAACAAGAGATGAAGAAGGGCATTATATCATAATTAAGGGGTCTATCCACCAAGACTTAACAATTGTAAACATTTTTGCTCCAAATGTGAAAGCACCCAAATATATATATCAATTAGTCACAGATATACAGAAATTCATTGATAATAATACCATAATAGTAGGGGACTTCAACACCCCACTTACGCAAAGGATAGATCATCTAAACAGAAAATCAACAAGGAAACCATGGCGTTGAATGACACACTGGACCAAATGGACTTAACAGATATATTCAGAACATTTCATCCTAAAGCAACAGAACACACATTCTTCTTGAGTGAACATGGGATATTCTCCAGAATAGATCACATACTGTGACACAAATTAGACCTCAACAGTTATAAAAAGATCGAGGTCATACCATGCATATTTTCAGACCACAATGCTATGAAACAATACAATGACACAATGCTATTTTCAAGCACAAGAAAAAATTTGGAAAGATAATAAATACTTGGAGACTAAAGGACATCCTACTAAAGAATAAATGGGGTGCTCGCTTTGGCAGCACATATACTAAAACTGGAACAAGATAGAGAAGATTAGCACGGCCCCTGTGCAGGGATGACATGCAAATTCATGAAGCATTCCATATTAAAAAAAAAAAAAAAAAAAGAAGAACGAATGGGCTAACCAAGAAATTGAAGAGGAAATTAATAAGTACATGGAAGCCAATGAAAATGATAACACCACAGCCCCAAACCTCTGGGACACAGCCAAAGCAGTCCTAAGAGGGAAGTACATAGCAATCTAGGCCTTCCTAAAGAAGGAAGAAAGGTCTCAGACCTAACCTAACACCTCAAAGATCTGGGAAAAGAACAGCAAATAAAACCCAAAACCAGAGAAGACAGGAAATAATAAAGATTAGAGCAGAAATCAATGCTTCAATGAAACCAGCAGCTTGGGTCTTTGAAAGAATTACCAAAATTGATAAATCCCTAGCCAGTTTGATTAAAAGGAAAAGGACCCAAATAAAAGAATGACAAGTATCACATGACTTTACTCATATGAGGAATTTAAGATACAAAACAGATGAACATAAGGGAAGGGAAACAAAAATAATATAAGAGCAGGGAGGGGGCAAACTATTTCAATATTGGCATAGAGAAGGATTTTAACAGATGTCTTGTACTTCAGGGCAAAAGCTGTATTGTGCGTTCATGTGCCGGAGACTGTGAGGCTTAGTGCTAGATTACCAGCTGCAATGACGGCCCCATGGCTTCTAGTTAAGACCATCAATGTGCCCACAACATTGGTCTTCTGGACCACCTCTAACTCTTATATAATATAACCACTGGGAAAGCAGAATGGGCTCACAGCTCCCAAGCAAACCAACCAACTGTGTGAAAACAACCATGCGACAGTTTGGGAAATGAGAGCAGGACTAAATACTTGATATGAAGGATTTAGTGTTCATCTCCTTAGCGGTGATCACGGCATTGTGGTTAGTTTTGTCTAAAGAGGCTTTGTCTGGGGCGCCTAGCAGGCTGTGAGTAGAGCATGTAACTCTTGATCCTGGGGTCATGAGTTTGAGCCCCACACTGGATATAGAGACTACTTAAAGATAAAATCTTAAAAGAAAATTTTAGGGGTGCCTGGGTGGCTCGGTCAGTTAAGCATCTGACTTTGGCTCAGGTCATGATCTCATGGTTCAGGGGTTTGAGCCTCTCATTTTGTTCTGTGCTGACAGCTCACAGCCTGGAGCCTGCTTCAGATTCTGTGTGTGTGTGTCTCTCTCTCTCGATCCCTCCCCTGTTCACACCCTGTCTCTCTCTCAAAAATAAATATTAAAAAAATCTTTTTAAGAAAAAGAAAGAAAATTTTAGGTAAAGAAAAATACATAGGCCAGGCCCAATAGCTGCAAGCCCATTCTGCTTTCCCAGTGTTTATGTAGTAAGAGTTAGAGGTGGTCCAGAAGACCAAGGTTGTGGGCACACTGATGGTCTTAACTAGAAAAAGCCATGGGGCCGTCATTGCAGCCGGTAGTCAAGCACTAAGCCTCACAGTCTCTGGCACATGAACGCACAATACAACTTTTTCCCTGAAGTGCAAGACATCTGTTAAAATCCTTCCCTATACCAGGATTGAGATAGTTTGAAAGCATGTGCACACGCATGCGTGCGCACACACACACACACACACGCTTGGTGGTCTGGTACCACAATCAATTTCTACCCTGCGTTTGATTCCGTACATAACATCACCCATGTGGTGCCTTCCTCACTTGGTTTAGATTACTGGCCTAACCCGGTGGATGAAGGAAATGAGGGAACAGTATGAATCTGGGTGAACGTGAGGCCCTGTGACTGCAACATGCACAGATCACAAGTTACAGTGACTCAGACTCCTCTCTCCCCGGAGCCACAATTTTTGGACTAAGCACCTCATTTTATTACATCCTGTAACAGGGAAAGGCCGTAAGAGAGCAAACGTCCAGACCGTGAGGAAGCAGCAGTAGAAGGTGGTTTTACTACGAGACAAGGCAGCCCCAAAGGCTGTTCGAGAAAACAAGACAGAAGGAAAGAATTTGGGGGGGACAGCCCACACCTTGATAAACACCAAGGCCTAGACAAAAAAGATAGTGTCAAAGTGCCCGATATAAATGGAGACATATGGTTATTTATGATCAAGCATTGCCTAAGTGGCCTGAAGACTGAAGACACAGGCCTGGGCAATAACAACAGGAAGAATGAAAGTCACTCTCAGAGTAACGCGCACATGTGCCCGGAGCGGTGATTCCCTGGCGTTGAGCCACTGCCCCTGTCAGGAGCACACGACAGGCTTCTGCCAACCCCGCTTAGCCCAGGTGTGGCCTGTCCCCATGCAAGAAACAAAGAAGCTTCTGGTTGGGTTCCTTGGAACAGCAAGGGCAGCCTCAGTGCCCAGCTCGCAGGGAGTGTGGCCGGCAGGCTGCCCAGCTCAGGCTGTGGCCCAGCTCGTGAGCAGAATGCTCGGGAAGGTCTTCTCAAAACTGGACAGGGGCGCCTGGGTGGCTTAGTCGGTTGGGCGTCCGGCTTTCGCTTGGGTCATGATCTCGTGGTTTGTGGGTTCGAGCCCCGCGTCGGGCTCTGTGCTGACTGCCGGCTCAGAGCCTGGAGCCTGTTTCAGTCTGTGACTCCCTCTCTCTGACCCTCCCCTGCTCACTCTCTCTCTCTCTCTCTCCTAGAAATAAATAAAAAACATTAAAAAAAAATTTAAAAAAAAAAAAAAAAAACTGGACAGTGCCTGGAACTCTTGCTTAAAACCTACGGCCCTGAGACCCACTGAGGTGGGGTCTGCAAAGAAGGCCGCTAATGGGCTCATCCGCTTAGAAGTTTCCCCACATCCTGAGCTGAATGAAACGTTTTCAACACTTGACCTCACACCCCCACCTGGCCCTTTCTCAGGAAAACTGGGAACAGAGAGGACCAGAAACCACAGTCACACAGGCAAGAATGGACACAACTTGAAATCTGTTTTGGATTATCACACTGGAGCCAGGATTTCCAGCCTCGTAGCTCGGACGCCCGAGCACACAAAACCCCAGCTTTTTCCTGAGAGCGGCAGTTTTGTCTTCTGTGTGGAATAAGAGGTTAGAGGTATCCCAATTCCAGGAAGAGGTGTTCATAAGGCACCAGAACCTCACGACTTTCAACGCAATGGCAGCCAGTAGCCTTCCCTCCGCAGAAGCAGTGGTCTCAGAAGGGCCCACAGATGCCACTCGAGGGGGAAGCCACTGAGCTCAGAGGGGCCTTTCTTCCTCTTTTCTTAGCCTTCTGTGACTGGGAGGATTTCCTCTCATGAGAAGGAACTGAGGGAACTCTGAGCAGGGCAGATTTAAAAGGCGTCTCCTTACACATACAAGCCCCTCTGCCAAAAGAAAGCTGAGGCCCCTGCCTGTGAACTTGGGATTGAAGGGGGCATTTGGCAATGACGCCAGGGCTGCTTGGGCCTTTGCTGGGGAAATGGGTCAGGTCTTCGATGTGGGCAAGGTGGGCTTCGGGACAGGACCCTGGTCCCCTGGCCCCACTTCAGTAAAAGCATTTATACTGTGTTTCAGAAACCAGGTTTTTCTCTTACTTTGTGGGAAGAAAGGATGCGAGTTCCCCTTGACTAGTGGAGCTGACCAGAAGGCCACTTCTTGGAATCTCATTCCTGAGACCTACGAAGGTCAGGCCTTCTCAGGGAAGAAGAGGAAAAACTCAGTTCTCTTCACCAGGATCTTGACAACGGGGGAGCCGGGCCAGGCCTTTCTCCAGTTTAGAACCACTGATAGGCGGAAATGAGGAGGGCCGGGCAGCCTTGCCTCCCACCCTCGCCGCTCACCTGAGGGACACGGACAAGATTCTCTCCATCTCGATTCTCCGCTTCAGCACTTCCTTCACCAGGCCTTTGTCTGGGCCCTGTTTCACTTTCTCTCGTCCAATTAAGTACAAGCACTTTGGAGTAAGAAGCAAGTCTCGCTTTACACCCTGTAAAGAGAGGTGCTTTAAGAAGGTGGACAGGGGGCACCTGGGTGGCTTAGATGGTTGGGCAGCCAACTGTGGCTCAGGTCATGATCTCATTGTTCGGGGGTTCGAGCCTCGCGTAGGGCTCTGTGCTGGCAGCTAGCTCAGAGCCTGGAGCCTGTTTCAGATTCTGTGTCTCCCTCTCTGACTCTCCCCTTCTCACGCTGTCTCTCTCTCTCTCTCTCAGAAATCAACAAAAAAACGTTAAAAAAAATTTAAAAAAAGAAGGTGGACAGACATGTCAAAAAGGCAACTTCCCCCACAATGGGCAGCGATGAGTGTGTACCTTGAACCTTCTGTCGTACTTGGTGACTGTGTCTGCAAAGTCGATCTTCTCCCTTTTCCCCACGAACTGCTGGAGTTCCGGGTGTTCCTCCATTCCGATGTAATCCCCGATGAAGTTCCTGTTAATACTATTCCTCCTTCTCTCTTTCTTGTTCAACAGGAGGTCTGAGGCTGCAGTTCCCGAAAGGCCAGAGAAGAGAGAAGGGCCAGGGCCCCAGAAAGAGGAGGAATATTGTGTGGAAATACACAGAGAAACTCAAAATGAATACAAGATTTTAACACGTGACATTATAGGCAAAGTAAAGCGAACTTGTAACTCCGTCTGAGCTCACAATTATTCTTGAGATTTGTTAAATGCATGAAACAAAATGACTACAATACCTTCTTCTCTCATTTGGACGTATTTCTTCCGGGCCACAAATTTCCTCCATGATTTCTGTATCACTCGAGCATACCCATCATACTTTCTCTCTCTCATTTCTTCTAGAAGGAATAGCTGTGAAGGTACAGAGGGCAAATGTGAGCCAATTCATGAGACGTGAACATCACTTTTTTGGGTTATTCCAGAGACACTCAGTTTAGTCAAGGGCGTAACATGGGGAGAAGTTTCTCTGACTTGTGAACAAATGTGAAAAAATTATTATTGGGGCATATGGTTTCTAATTACTATAATGTCTTTAAAATTTTGGGGGGGTTTATTTACGTTTTGGTGGTGGTGCGGTAGAGAGAGAGAGAGAGAGAGAGAGAGAGAGAATCCCAAGCAGGCTCCGTGCTGTTAGCACAGAACCTGACTCGGGGCTTCAACCCATGAACCATGACCTGAGCCGAAATCAAGAGTTGGAGGCTTAACCCAGGCGACCCTGCAATCACTGTAACATCTTTATCTCTCTCTGTTCTCTGTGTTTAACCAAATACATAACAGAAAACAGCTGTTATATGGGTGTTAGTCACCCTTGCTCATAATCTGTGTAAATCAGACGAGTGGTTCCACGTTCATCCCCTCGTTCTCTGCCTTGATCCAAAGAGGATGCTCACTCGATGCTAGATGCAATGAGCAAGAGGAAGCCGCTGTTTAGTCCTGCACACGCAGCCTCTTCACAGAGTTTCCTGCTCTTGTAGAGGCAGAGCTTGTGCTGCTGAGGAAGAGGGCTGCCCTATATTCAGTCGGGTCCATGAGAGTGTAGACTTTTGGCTGCATAGATTCACCAAGGAGTCATTGGGCCAGAGGGCAGTAACCACCGTGACTGGAGCTGGACATAAGACGTGCTGTTGGGACTTGGCTTCGCCTAGAGGGACTGACACTAGCAAAGAGCTGTAATGTACCAAGAGCCCACAATGAGTCAGGAATCCTTCTAGACGGACATTCTAGAATACATTATTTCATTCAACTCATCAGCAACCACACAGGCCACACGGTTCTGTCATCTCCACTGCACATAAGAGAAAATTGGAACTAAGATTGGGTGGGTCTGGAAAGTGAACCAAGGTCTTCCAGGCCCTGTCAGGCTCTTCTTCACTTTGACACACAAGTCTGTGTTTGTAAATCTGCATTTGGTCAGCTCATGAAATGGTGGGAAACTTTCTCGCTCACCTAGGCAGTGGTTTTCACAACTCTCTAGGAGACAAAAGAAAATGTACCAAGGAAAATAAGTAAAGCTGATGAAACGTCACTATGGAAATGTTCCAGAAGTAAACAAGTGAATTTGGTTTGAAGGCAGCCAGGCTTGATTTGTTGCCTCTGTTTATCTGAGTCTATCCTCAGGAGCCACATCTGTCCCTTCCTGTCACTCAACTTCTGCTTCTCACAGCCCTAGCTGTGCGAAAACAACATCTCAAACACAGAAGGGAAGGGGCCGCCGCTTCATTCCGCAGCCCTCAGTGCCACATACCATGGGATGGGGAGCATATTTCTGAAAACAAAAGGAATACGTGGTTTAACATTTGGACAGAATGTTTAAATACGGAGCTCTGTGGTTGCCTGTTTGAAGAATATTCGTCGGTCTTTCTTATCTTGGTGTGTTGGGTTTCTGAGTAAGCCTTGTTTTCTTCATTCCCAAAACTATTTTGGGAGTGTCACAGAAAATACACTTGTGACTCAGAAAGGAGGAGGCAACCAATTCCCAACCTCCTATAGATGGTATCAAAGATTAGCTGGGTTTTAGGTTTTTTCCAAAAGCCATGGAGGTTAGAAATCAGGGACCTTCAAGAAAAAAAGGAAGAGAGAGAAAGAACTCCCTACCCCCACCACCAAGGACACATGTACCAAGTAAGCAAAACCAAACCCTTTGGTGTCTGATGGGGGTTCTTAAATCAAATGGGTTATTTCGTATATTTAGCCCATTTACTCTAAGAGTCAAGGCAAAATCCTAAGGTAGATTCTTAAAAACCAGTTTGTTTAAAAATACGTGCAATGTCAGGACCAGATGTGGATGGCTGAGCGACAGGGGAGGGGAGAGTAGTGAAGGTCCATGCACAGTGAGTGTGTGTGTGTATGTGCGAGTGTGTGAAAAATATGGGGTAAAGGAGAATCAAGTGAAGCATTCGGAAGGAAGACGGAAAAGAAAAACCCAAAATAAACCTTGATTTTGGAAGTAAAACCCCATAGCTCAGTTAAATTAGAAAAAAATATATATATAAAATGCTGAGGCTGTCCTAATTATACGTGAAAATTTGGCAAGACAAGAAAGTAAAAGCGGGTATAAAGCAACAGAGGAATTCTGCATTGTACTGATAAATCACTCCATCCCATTTTAGAAAGAACAGGAACTGCTCTGTGGGTTGCTTAATGGTGTATGACACAACATTTTCATTTTATATTTGGAAATGACATTGCTGTGAAGCTACAAATAACTCAAAGTGGAAAATGCTACCACAAACTTCTCATAAACGGGTTCTATTGATGTGTGCCACTTATTTATTTAATAATTTTTATGGCTCTTAAAGCCATTCAGTCGCAGCCATTACCATTTCTGAGTCTCGGGTTGATCTTCTGAGGCAGGACAGCGACCATGGGGCCCATTCTAGAGGACGCAACTCACTCCAAGACCAGGGTTTGCCTAAAGTCAAGTGTTTCCGCAGTCACCAACACTGCCAGTTCGCATGGTGTTTCCCCTGGATCTGATGACTAATTTTGTCAAGTTCACCAAAGACTCTTGAAATGGAGTCTTGTGACTGTTAAAGGAACCTCAGGAAATGATGATGTCCAACCCTCCATCTTAAAAAGTCACGTCTTCATTCCATAGTCCCAGAGGTAACTGGGCAGAAGCACTGAGGGGTTCTGCCAGAAGGAATCCAACCTAGGGACTAGGAACTTCCTAGGAACATTCATTAGGCTCAAAGTGACCACCTCCCCATCAGGAAAGAGCAAGAAGTTCCTCCAATTAATCTGTGGGGGTCTGATAAGTCTATGAATTATAGAGTATATGTCTGAGTTCCTTACTAGTAAATATTTGTGTTCCATTAACCCAGAGATTTCTTCCCTTTCTTACTCAGTTCCTCAAAGCTCTTTTCAAGCTCCGTCATGGTCTTCAAGATCTAGTCCTAAGACTGACCACCCTTGACCTCTGCTCCACCTTTGAGGTGGAAATCTGTATCTGCGTGTAAATGACCTGTTTGGTGTCACCCAGGTGAGGATGGTAAGTTTACCCAAGCCTCCTTAGTGGGACAAAGAAGTCCCTTTTAGCTTAGACACTACTGGACACGTAAGTAACTGGCGGGCACATGCTATGAGCCACTTTCTGTACAAGGCTCTGAGTACACAAGCATATCAAAGGGTAAGAGTCCCTGACCTTGAGGAGATGGCCATCTAGAACGGGAGAGAGACCATAAGAACAGGAACCATTGTATGATGACATCTTTTTATATGTGCTGAGCTCTCTGAAGGCTCTGCAGAGCAAGGGTTTGGGGGAATGACCCACACTTATATTGGGAGCAGGGGTGAAGAGGCCGAAAGCACGAACCAAAGGGTGAGAAAACGAAGGCAGCGTGTGTGGGGAGGGGCAGCAGAGGCGCTGCGGGGAGAGGGGCAGTGAGGACGTGACGGGGGTGCAGCGGCATACTCACGGACTCAGGGGCTTTGATGAACACTTTGCTCCTCCCGAGCTGGAACTGATCACTGTCCATGTTGACGGACTGCAGCAGGTGGAGGACACCTTGTTTCTCGTCCCCTCTCCATGAGGGCCAGGTGGCTTTGGTCAGAATGGCATACCTGTGAGTGCAATTGGGGAGAGAAGGCTCGGACTCAGACCGGACTGCCCACCCAAGGCACCACTGCCGCCGTATCCGGGCCATCCACTCACCTCTGCTCTTGGCGTAGGGATGGATCTCAGCAGCTGTAAAAACCCACCGGGGCCGGCATTCCCAATCCGGAGCACCCGACCTGCCTACTCCCTATCTGCCGGTTTCCATGTTAACACCCTGGGGAAAATCTGCTTTTCCTTTCTACCACTGTCTAAAAATAGCACTGCCGAAGGTCGCCGATGACAACCTTTGGACAAAATCAAATGTTCTTTTCTCAACAGTGATCTCCCGTCGTTTCTCTGGTGCACTTAACGGTTAATGCAAAGAGTTTGATAAAGCTCCCTGTGAGCAGCGGTTATCACTAAGTACCCACGTTCATTTTGACTCACGAGGCCCTGGTGTTTGGTCACTGGCTCTCCCCTCTACTTTCTCTTCCGCTCACTGTGTCCCTGAGAGAACAGCTTCTTCATGCACACTAAACTCTTCACCTCCGCAGAGCCTTGTCCATGCTGCTCCAGGTGTGCCGGTCTGCGAACACCTCGCGTGGCCAGCTCCCATGGCACCGTCCCTCAGTGACACTTGCAAAGGGCCCTGACCGGGCTTTTTGGACTGCCAAAGCCAGAAGAGCCCTCCTTCCATTTTCTCTCATAGAAAATAGTATTTTCCCTTCAGAGTATATATCGTAATTCATAATTATACTCATGTTATTATTTATTTTATTTCTGCCCCCTCTGTGAGGACAAGGGCTTCACGAATGGATGCCACACCTGAGCAGGCGACAGCCCATATCCAGCAGCTCACACAGAGCCTGGGGCTTGGCAGTACTAAGGAACAGTAAATGGCTAAGATCGACGGGCTGCTCTCCCTGCATCAAGTGCTATTCTTGGGGCGTTAGGTGCATGGTCTCATTTTATTCTTCCAGCAACCTGATCAGGTTGGTCTCTCCATTTTGCAGAGTAGGAAACTGAGGCAAATAGAGACTCAATGAAGTCTACTTAGCTAGTAACTGTCGTAGCTGAGATTTGAACCCCCAACTGTTTCTTTAATCATAACACTACATATAAGCCAACGACTGGCTTATGGGTAAGTCTCTTGTTTAAAGGTCATATGGTCTACTACACGTCTATGTTACAAACATTGCAGTTATGTAAGAGGCTGACACAACAGACACAGAAGTACACTACGCGATGTCAAATATAGAAAATCTCAAAGACTTAACGTGGAAGGAAGGGAGGAGAAATCAGACAGGAGTGCAGGAAAGAAGGTGGGGGGCAAGGCCCAAGCGAGGCACATCTAGACACAGCCGTGAATGGGCTCCAGGTCTGGAGAGAAGCCATGTCCTCCTTTGTTCCCAGAAGCTACTACCAGGATTAGACAGACTTATGGCATCTAAGGGAGAAGGGAATCTTAATAAGAAGAGCGGCCATGCCTTCCGGATCCAGAGCTCACTAAGAGCACAAAACCTGGTATTACCCTAAGGGTCACCTGGTTGGGAATAAGGTGATTCTAGGGACCCTCTCTCCTCCTCCCAAATATCCTTATTTTGCTTGACAATGTCTTAAATGTCTTGGAGAAGCAAATCCTCCTATTCCCTAGAGATAAAAAGCTTAAAAATGGGGGGCCCCTGGGTGGCTCAGTCAGTTGAGCGCCCAAGTTTGGCTAAACTTTGTGGGTTTGAGCCCCGTGTCGGGCTCGGCTCCATCAGTGTGGAGCCTGCTTTAGATCCTCTGCCCTCCTCTCTCTCTGCCCTCCCACCCTCCCACTCATGTTCTTTCTCTCTCTCAAAAATAAACATTAAAAAATATTTTTTTGTGTTTAAAAAAAGCTTAAAAATGAAAATAGCTGAAGCCACACCTTTGCATGAATATATTCCTATGTGGCATAATGAAGTCAAACAAATGAAGCCACATATAATGATTGACAGCAGAACCTTTCTAGATATGACTGGGAGGCCCAGTGAACAAGTAGGAATGTGCTGGCAATCTAAATGGAGGAGGGAGAAAAATTCATGCCAGCTATGAGTGAGAGAAAAAAACCAGGCCTCTGACGTGACAGGTCTTTAAGAGTTCAGGTCTGCCATGATTAATCTAATCAATTTAAAAAAATGTTTTATTTCTAAGACAGACAGACAGACAGACAGACAGCGTGAGCAGGGGAGGGTCAGAGAGAGAGGGAGACACAGAATCAGAAACAGGCTCTAGGCTCTGAGCTAGCCCTCAGCACAGAGCCCGATGTGGGGCTTGAACCCACAAACCATGAGATCATGACCTGAGCCGAAGTCGGACGCTTAACCAACTGAGCCACCCAGGCACCCTTAATCTAATCAAAATTTGAAAGGAGAGTCTCTGTATTGTGCAACTGCAAACACAGGTAGCTCTTTGCAATCCACCCCCCCACCCCCCGCCATTAAAGTAATGCTGCATTTCTCATTTGATTTTTTTATAGTAAGGGAGTTGTTTTGCAGAGGCTTTTTCTCCCTTTTCCTGACAAAGCTTCTACGAGTTTGAGTCTGGGTGAGATGTGGGGTTTGAATGGCATCTCCGGGGTACTCTGATCAGGGACCATGGCAGTGGGCCCCTAGCTTTCCTGAAGGCTGATGTGCCCTCCTCACCTCCTTGTGTTCACGAGAGAGACCAGGGCATAACTCTAGGATAAGGCTCTCCCATCCCCAGGTCACTATCTTCCTCTAGGATATGTTGCTGGGAACGGGGTGCACAAGGCGATGCCTCACTGGTACCCGTGAGAATTCTGGAGACATGAGGATCATGGCTTACTTTCCTTCCATCAAGTATTTTTACTTTAAGACCCAACTCTGCCGGTATTTCATCTCAAGCCTATGCAATGGCTGTTCTCTTCACCTCTGACTTGTGAGCTCCTTGTTCTCTCTCAGATGACCAATTGATGTTTCCTCCTCAGAGGAAAAGCAGCCCAGATGCGAGTGACATCTAGCTGCTGGCACTGGGGGTGAGGATGTTCCTGACATCCAAGGACACAAAGGTCTGGACAGCTAATGAGTAGGACGCTCTCGACCCCCCATGCTTTCCTGATGCTTCTTTCTTCTCGCTTGCCCAGGATATGGATTGACTTTCCTCACAAGCGTTCCTTTCCCACCCCTACAATTCTGAGAGGCTAGGTCAGGGGAAGTAGGCTCCTGAGAAAGTGTAAACGGGGCCATAAGATAAACTGTAGGGGGCACCTGGCTGGCTCAGACAGTGGAGCATGTGACTCTTGGTCTCAGGGCTGTGAGTCTGAGCCCCACGTTGGGTGTAGAGATTATAAAGAAAAATTTTAAAAAAAAGATAAATTTCAGAAAGCTCTTCTGTTCCTATCAGATTTTGCTTCCTAAAAATCAGGACCCACATTTGGGTTTATTCCTCAAGCCATGGTAAGGGGCACACGCTGCTTAGCTCTAAAAGTTGTTTTCTAAGAATTTATAGATAGGTATTTTCTTAAGCCGAGACTCAAAGCAACTGCCATGTCTAAGAGCTTTTTAACACTTTCTAAAGATATGAAAGCTGTATCGGGGGTGGTGAATAGGGTATTCCTTCTGAAGGTACTGTAGGATTTAGTTCTGAGCACACGACCCACCGGTGAGGATATTAAGGCATCTTCTGATTTTTAGTCTCTAATTCCCAATCAAGAGGGATGGTTTTGATAAATACAAAGGATTTTTCCAAGAGGAAATGAACACACACAAAGGACTGTTTCCCATTTGCTAAGCCTATTTTCTAAGCTCTAAGTTGTGTCTGAACCAGTCTCTGCTTAGACCCGTGGGCTTCCTTCCCCGGGAAGGCTGGAGGAGGTGTGCACACAGGCATCGCGCTGGGTATTAATACGTCCTTTTCCTTCAGGTTGTTACTTTCTCATTTGGCAGGCTTTCTGTGGATATCTAGAAAGCAACTTTGTAAACCAAGTTTTTATTCTCAGCCATGAGGAGAATAAAGGTCTGGGGCGCCTGGGTGACTCAGTCGGTTAAGTGTCCGACTTTGGCTCAGGTCATGATCTCATGGTTTATCGGCTTGAGCCCTGCATCAGGCTCTGTGCTGACAGCTCAGAGCCTAGAGCCTGCTTAGGATTCTGTGTCTCCCTCTCTCTGGCCCTCCCCTGCTCACACTCTGACTCTATCTCAGAAATAAATAAACATTAAATAAAAATTTTTTAAGGGAGAAAAAAGGTCTGACATGGCTCAATTACTCACAGAGGATCACAGAACAGGACAGACAAGGGCAGGGGCAGATGCTCCCAGCGTTACTTATAGAAGTCAAGTTCGACGGCTTGTCTGTTTTTAATATTTGTTTATTTTTGAGAGAGAGAGACAGAGTGCAAGCAAGATAAGAGCAGAGAGAGAGGGAGACACAGAATCTGAAATAGGATCCAGGCTCAGAGCTGTGAGCACAGAGCCCAATGTAGGGCTCGAACTCACGAACTTAGAGACTGTGACCTGAGTTGAAGTCGGACGTCCAAGTCACCCAGGCACCCCTGTCTGTTTTTTTAATGTTTACTTATTTTTGGGAGAGAAAGACAGAGCACAAGCAGGGGAGGGGCAGACAGAGAGGGAGACCCAGAATCTGAAGCGGACTTCAGGCTCTGAGCTGTCAGCACAGCCCTGGATGCAGGGCTTGAATCCATGAATTGTGAGATCATGACCTGAGCTGAAGTCCGATGCTTAACCGAAGGAGCCACCCAGGTGCCCCTGTTTTTAAATAATATGGAAGGAGGTTTTTTAGAATTGCTTTCTCCAAAAAACAAACAAACAAAACACAAAAAACAACCAACAAAAACCACACAAAAAAAACAAGGTTAAATTTTTTTAAATAGCTGATTAGTTTTCAAAAGTGGTATCAGTTGGAGAGGATTTGCAGGTATCAAATCAAGGGTTTTTAAATACAGGAAAAAACACTGGAGGATAAAATTATGAATGCTTTGGAATTGTTGAGAGCAGGTCTTTCTGAATTAGGGAAGGATGGAGGAAATACTTTTCATTCACTATTTCTGTACTCAATTTCTTTCTCTTAATTAAAAAAAGGGCATTTTCAAAGACAGACAGTTTTGCAAAAAATTTTAATGATTATATAAGCCATGGTTCTCAACTGGCTTTGCACCCTCAGGGGACATTAACAATGTTTGGATATACTTTAGATTGTCACAACTTGGGGGAAGAGAGCGTAGTGGGTGGAGATCAAGGAACTGCTAAGCATCCCACAAGAAAGACTCATCCAGCCCCGAATGTCAACAGCTGAGGTAGAGAAATCCCATTCTAGCTGGTGCTATTGATTTGTTTAAATGAGAGAGAAGTCTTTCATAATTAATATCTCAGCTATTTGTCAGCAAAGGTTGCTGCTACAGTCATGCAAGAACTTGATAGATTTATTTTCTCAACTTCCTGAAGACTTCTTTTCATACAAGTTCTGCTTTCACTATAGGTGTAGTGGCCCCTTTAATCTATTCAGAGAGCAGTGAAGTTTATTCCTAGTCTAGCCAGCCTTCAAAATCATCAGGAATCCTGACCATGTGGAGTCAGAGTCAAAGGGGCTTTTATTATATGGGATGATCCACCTTTTCATCAAGCCTCTCTCTCTCTCTCAACCTTCCACATCAGTGACCTTCCACAGATGAGCACTCATGCTGGTGACCAACAGGCTGGCCATTCCACTCTCAAGACACGAGAAACAAGAACAGTCCCGTGGAAAACACTACTTTATCGGAAGTACTGTGTTTCGAAGACCATAATGAAGCTCGTATTCAGCCTGCTAATTCTTCGTTACACAAAATTTTAATTAAAGAAAATTCTTACATCCTGTTCCTGTATCTATACCAGGAAGACATAATTATTTTCTGATTAAAATGCTAAATATGGTTTCCTTCTTTCTTAACGTAAATAGATGTAGAAAATACAGTGGGGCCTCATTAACGTAGAATCATTAGAGAAGCTAAAATCATGTAATATTTTAAAGACACTATATTCTACCCTTTTCAAAAACAAATACACAAAATAAATAAGAGTAATTTAAGTGCGGGTCCTGCCAAATACACTTTAATGGAAACATGAAAATCAGTTTCAGTTTATATGTGGGCTAGATAAGAATTTTGAGGTTAAAGACTTTAAGCTTATTTTATTTCTTTCTTTCTAAAAAATATTTATTTTTGAGAGTGAGAGAGAGAGAAAGAACATGAGGAGGGGAGGGACAGAGAGAGGGAGAGAGAGAACCCCAAGTAGGTTCTGAGCTATCAGCACAGAGCCCAGGGCGGGGCTTGATCCCATGACCCCCAGGATCATGACCTGAGCCAAAACCAAGAGTTGGACACTCAACTGACGGAACCACCCAGGTGCCCCTTTAAGCTTCTTTTCTTTTTTTTTTTTTTTTAATATTTTTATTTATTTCTAGGCGAGAGAGAGAGAGACAGCGTGAGCAGGGGAGCGTCAGAGAGAGAGGGAGATACAGACTCTGAAACAGGCTCCAGGCTCTGAGCTGGCAGTCAGCACAGAGCCCGACGCGGGGCTCAAACCCACGAACCGCAAGATCATGACCTAAGCGAAAGTCGGACGCTTAACCGACTAAGCCACCCAGGCGCCCCTAAGCTTATTTTCTTAAGTAGGTTAAATGTTTCTCTGAAATCACCTTCATACTATTAATTTGGTCACTCGAGTTAAACCTCAGCCCTCCTGTGTCAAAATTATCAGGAATTCTTAAACTTCTGTGTTACACTACACAGACCAAATACTTGTGGCTACTGATTTATTCTACAAAAAAAAATGGTAAAAAGAGTTCTGTTACAACTTAAAAAAAAAGGACTAATAGCTAAATTTAAAAAATGGGCAAAGGAGCTAAACAGACATTCCTTTAGTGACCCAAAAGCACAAGAAATATGCTTAACATCATTTCCCACTAGGGAAATTAAAATCAAAACCACGAGATCCCACTTCATACTCACTAGGATGACTATAATCAAAGTCAGATACTAACAAATGTTGACAGGGATGCAGATGAAGTGGAGCCCTCAAACACTGCTGGTGGGAATGTAAAATGGTACAGCCACTTTGGAACTCAATCTCACAATTCATCAAAAAAGTTAAATGAAGAGTTACCAAAGAACCCAGTCATTCAATATTTTTTTAATTAAAAAAATTGTAATTTATTTTTGAGAGACAGAGTGTGAGTCAGGGAGGAGCAGAGAGAGAGGGAGACACCGAATCCACAGCAGGCTCCAGGCTCTGAGCTGTCTGCATGGACCTGATGCAGGGCTTGAACTCATAAACCTCAAGATCATGACCTGGGCCAAATTCAGATGCTCAACCAACCGAGGCACCCAGGCACAACCCCCTCCCCCCAAACCCTGGTAATTCTATTTTTAGGTAAGCATGCAAGAGAAATAAAACCATAGGTCTATGCAAAAAATGTGTCCATGAACAATGACAGCCATGTTATTTGTTATTCACGGTAGCCAAAAAGCGGACATAACTGAAGCTTATCCGCTAAAGGACGAACAGGTAAAATGCAATACGCTGTGAAACTGGTGCAAGGGAACATGACCAGGCAGTGAGTCGGAGCGAAGCACAGGCACACACTGCAGCGTGTATGACGCGTACGAACATTACACTAACCGAAAGAAGCCAGACATAAAGGACACACGCTGTGTGATTCTATGTCTACGCAATGCCCAGAACAGGAAATGTTTTGAAAGTCTTTTTACAGAGATTGAAAGAAGTGTGTGCCCGGGAAAGAAGGCAAGGGGAGAATTGGGGGTTGGCGGCTAGGGAAGTGGGGTCACTTTTAGGGGTGATGAAAATGTTCTTAAATGAGTGGTAGTGATGGATGCACAACTCTAGAAAAATATTAAAAGCCTCTGAAATGTATACTTTAAGTGAGTAAATTATATGGTAAGCAAGTTATGTCTCGATAAACCTGTTTAAGTAAAAAAAAAAAAAAAAAAATTCACAGTCACCAGTCTCCTACCTCTGGAGGAATTTTTGGAAGACACGCCGATAGGCGTAACCAGCTCTTCTCACTCGGATGTTTTCTTTCAGACCCAGGTATTCTACTTGATGCTTCACCCTGTCAAGGAGAAAAAGGAGTTGGGACATTACTGGATAATTCTTTCACCTCGGTCTCCTAGCCACTATCCCCTCAAACCCCCAAATACAAGCGACAGGGAAACACTGAAAAGACTAGAATTTAGGAGCTCCTCTTTATGCAAACAGACCAGAAGGGATGCTGCCCAATTCATGAATAATTGAATAAAGCCAATCTGATCTTCACATGCACTCAGTTGAATTTTGTAAAAAAAAAAAAAAAAAAAGGAAAGAAAAGACTAATTTCTAGGGTTCAGAGTCTGAGCATCAGGTTATACAATGTTAATTTAAAACTATTTTAGGGGTGCCTGGTTGGCTCAGTTGGTTCAGCATCTGACTCTTGATTTCAGCTCAGGTCATGATCTTGCAGTTGTGAGATTGAGCCCTACGTTGGGCTCTGTGTGGAGAGCTCAGAGCCTGCCTGGGATTTTCTCTCTCCATCTCTCTCTGCCGCTCTCCCATCTGTGCATGATCTCTTTTCTCTCTTTCTCAAAATAAATAAATTAAAAAAAATTTTATTGTGAGATACAGCAATTACAGAAGGTTTTATGGATCTATTTCAAAAAAATAGTAAAACAAAAAGCTCTATGCCTATCATTGAAACTGTAAACCAAAGTATCAGTTTTTCAAAAGACTAAAGGAAATGCTGTTTTTTTTGTAAGGTGAGGTTCTCTTTTATTTACTTATTTATTTTCCCCTTTTTGGAGAGGAAAGGAACAGAAAGAGAGGGAGAGAGAAAATCTCAAGCAGGTTCCATACTCAGCATGGAGTCCAACACGGGGCTTGATCTCACAACCACAAGTTCATGACCTTAGCAAAAATCAAGACTCGGACACTCAACCAACTGACCCACCCAGATGCCTCTAAAGGATACAACTTTTAACTCTGGAAGTAAATGACGCTAGAGCGATTTTTGTTCTCAACTCTAACTTAATAGTAACTAGACCTAGTGAGGTTATACTTCTAGGCTTTTCAAATACAGTGTAAGAGAGGGAATATAAAATGATGAATATGAAATACCCAAATTAAAAATGTTGTAATAACATGTGAAAATTAGAGTTGTAGTTGGTTTTTAGGACAGTAAAAACCTGTCAGCATGTTTTGGAAAATGGATGCAGGTACTCCTAGATTGATGTTCTCACACAGGATTAGAAAATGCCCCATGCCCCACACCTTGCGGATGCTAGTTCAGTAACCTGGGAGGTCTGGGGTGGTGTGCCGACCTGGGGACTGTGAAAACCCGCCCCTTCCTGAGAAGCACAGTGTCCTGGAGGCCGAGTGGCAGATCCTGGACACTAGCTTCTGACTGTCCTCTCGGGGAGATAAATGGTGCCTTTGCTGTAGACATTTCAATGGGCTGGTTGAAAACAGATTGGAAACATGAGATTTGAGGGAAATGAGGAATAAAAAGTACGCTTCCCCTCTCTTTTGAAGCCACGGTGTCAGAACTGTGCTGTGGCAGGGAAGCAAATCCCATCCTCCCCGCTGAGCACATTTGGGGTCGTCAGCACTAACAATGGCTCGGGCTCCCGGAGATACGCCCCTGGTGAACTGCTGCCCTGGAAAGACAATTAGCAGCAGCCTCCCTACAACTTCCCATAGGTGCCCGACAGCGGTCTCTCCAGCCAGGCTCTCGTGAAAGCCTCCTTTCCAACCAGGCTCTGCACTTGCCCATACCCATCATGTGCCGGTCTGAGCCGCGCTATGCAAGGTGCTCAGGAACCGGCAAAGGCCATTGCCATGGTTTCTGCTGAAGACCTTGCAGACAGCACAGTGGTTTGCAGCCAGCTTCCAGAGCTGGGTTCCTCGTATGCCACCGGGTAACCTCTCTATGCCTCACTCTCTACTCCTATAAAATGAGGATGGTGATGTTAGTTCTTTCTTCCTTGTTGGGTACATTCCATGTACAGCACTCAGCTGGCCCCTGGCCTGCGTGACATACAGCTGCTATTATTCTGATATAAACACAGGTACAATAAGTAAGCCAGGAAAGCAGACTAGAGAAAGAGATGGGTTGTTCACAGTGAGGAGACTCCAGAAGGGGACATGTGCCTGGCTCTGCAAGGGTGAGATGAACTCACCGGGTGCAGAAGAGGGAGAGGCAGGGGGCACAGTGGAAGGGAAGGCACAAAGACAGCAAAGTCTGTGGCATGGGGTGGTGCGCGACGAACAGGTGGAAAACTAAGCTGGAAGGAGGGACAGAGCCTTGACTGCCCTCGGAGAGATGAGGTGACACAGTGAGGGATGTATGAGAAAAGCCTCAAATCCCACTGTTCTTACTTGAACTAGAATCCATAAATGTCAACTCCTTTAGGATAATTACTTATTTCAAAAGGGTTAGGGTTAGGGTTAGCAGGCTCCAGGCTCTGAGCTATCAGCACAAAGCCTGACGTGGGGCTCAAACTCACTAACTCTGAGATCATGACCTGAGCTGAAGTAGGATGCTTAACTGACTGAACCCCACTGGCGGCCCAAGGTAATTACTTTTTAAAACAACTTTCATAGGGGCACCTGGGTGGCTCGGTGGGTTAAGCATCCAAGTCTTGGTTTCGGCTCAGGTTATTATCTCACAGATCGTGGCTTTGAGCCTCACATCAGCTGTATGCTGACAGCACAGAGCCTGCTTGGAATTCTCTCTCTCTCCACCCCCCTCCCCCTACCCCCTCAATAAATAAACTTAAAAAAATTAAACATTTATAGAAAGAAGTAATATTCAATATCCACGTTTGATTTGTGACACACAACTGGTTAACTAAGGGAGCAGAAATCAGATTCAGGGAAATAACCAATATTCCTTCCTCATATCCTCCAAATTCAAAATTCACCACTGGCCTTTTCTCTCTTAAGGACAATACACACAAGGGTATCAATTAGAGGTACTTGCTCATTTTAAGTATTTTTCATACATATTGGCTTCCTGCCGAGCTTTTGAAGCAAGGGAATGCATCACCCATTGATTCAAGTAGAAACATTCTATTCCCATAAATCACATAGGAAAGACTATGCCTCATGTTTAAAAAATGGCTTTATTCACTGTAACTTCCATCACCATGACATTTCCTTATGGGAATTTTCTTCAACAGGACGGTCCAGTTAGCATATTCTGTCCTGTTCAGGGTTTTCTGTAATCAAAGGATCCAAAGTGATTTTTTTTCATGTCCCTGGAGCACTGTCCCCGCCTCAGTGAACACCAACCCGCCTGCCAATGCCCGGCCGCACCGTTTCCCCAGGTCCTGCCATTCCGCCACTCGGGGCAAATCTTCTCCACGACTTTCCCTGGCCATTAACCCAAGTAGGTCAAAGCCTGAGAGCTCTGCCGGAGCCGCCGTTCTGGACCCAGGGCAAGCAACTTCGCCAGAGCCAAACACAAACACATTTTCAACAGGAAGAGAAAAATAAACCACACCCCATAAACTTGTGGAATGAGTAACCCTGTCCACCAAGAACTTCAATTGACCGTGTAATCCCTGCCAAAGAACCACGCTGCCTTTCACAGCCCCTGACTCTCCACCCTCAGAAGTGAAACCATCTGTCCCACAAGAAACCTAAAACAGGATGGGGGGGGGGGAGGGGCGGGGACGCAACCCAGGAAGCAATCCTACTGGATAATTGAATCAACACTGGACCAACACATACCTTAGGCTTCTTGACACCTGTTTGCATGACGTATGTTCTGAAGTTCCTTACTTCAACTCAAATAAATGATGGGATTAAAAGATTTCTTTAAAGGAAAACATCACTGTGGCAGATTCTATGAGAATTTACTGAATAAACGTATTCAACGTCTCCGTTTTGTGATATTTTTAAGACTCAGTTTGGATTTTATGAGAAGGAAGTGTCAGAGATGGGAATCTTTCAACCAGTAGCTCTAAGAAAATGTCTACATTAGAGGGACTTTGAGCAGAGCGATCTCTACGGGGTAAGGGAGAGTGGGCTGGGAGGTGCTGTATTTGCAGGGGGAGCAAGATGTTTTCACTGAAGATGATGTTTATTGGAAAGGGCTGGGGAAGGGAAGCTGGATGGGATATGGAGTAGGGGGAAGGGCGGGCTAAAGCCCCCCTGAGCCCTGCCTCTGCTTCCAAAACTCCTGTAATCTGTTTCTGAGGTTGCCTCTGTCATCACCCTTCTACCGTGTGTGCACACGTGCGTGAGACGTAATGCAGTGTGTATGCTGTGAGCGCGTGCGGGGGGAGTGTGGGAGTGACGTGGAGACAGGCAGAGGCAGGCTGACAGAACCGGGGGCCAGGGTCTGGGAGAGTTTATTCAGTCAGACTGAAGGAGACCCCGTTTTGAATGGAGTCTCTTAGTTTAACGAGGAAGAAATTGAGGACTGAGGAGATTACGTGAGACATGTCTCACCCAAACTACTTAGTGACAGGCCAGCACCACAAGAAGTTCTTCCAGATCCCAGCCCGGCCCACTGCCCCAGATCAGCCGTTCTCAAAGCATCAGCTGTTCTCAGACCATCAGCATTAGCATCACCTGCAAGCCTCTTATAACCGCACAGTCCTGGGCCCCACCCAAACCCACTGAACCTCTGGAAGCAGGGCACAGCCACTCGAGTTTAACAAGCCCCTTAAGGGATACTCTGGTGCATCTGTAAGCTTGAGAACCAATGTAGGAAGGCAAAAAAGAAGACGTTTTCTATCTTCAGGTGGGAAGGAGTGACGCTGCTACCCCCTTAGCCTCCAAGGAGAAACTGAGTGACCCGTTTCAGAAAAGCAGAAGGCAAATTAAGTACATCAAGGGGAATGACCAGAAGGGGATGGTCAGGTGCCTCCATCAGAGGAACTAACTACCGTGGAAGATAAGATTCCAGGGAAACCTGATGACTGCTGGGAACAACCACAGGGCTGTCAAATGCATAAGTCACGAGAATAATTCTCAGGGGCGATTAGAGATGTTGGGTCGGGGTCAAACTGACGTGGACAAAGACCACAGGGCTTGCTAATACAAGTCATCCGAAGCTGGACTCATCACCTAGGGCAAGTGGGCCCTCCTTGGAGCTGTGGAGTAGCCGCCTGATACTGTTTAAGAGGAATTCCTGCCGGAAATTCCATAGAAATGACACTTCAGGAATGTGCACCTATTTCACCTATTTTTTTTTTTATTTTTCAATTTTATTTTATTTTTAGACAGAGTGTGAGCAGAGGAGAGGGGCAGAGAGAATCTTTTTTTAAACTTTTTTTTCCCCTAAATTTATTTATTTATTCTGAGAGAGCAAGAATATAAGCAGAATAGGGGCAGAGAGAGAAGGAGAGAGAATTCTAAGCAGACTCCACGCTGTCTGCACAGAGCCCAATGTGGGGCTCGAGCCCAGAAACCATGATATCATGATCTGAAATCAAGAGTTGGACGCTTAACCTACTGAACCACCCAGGTGCCCTGAAAGAGAGAGAGAGAGAGAGAGAGAGAGAGAGAGAGAGAGAGAGAGAGAGAGAGAGAGAGAGAGAGAGAGAATCTTTAGCACAAAGCTCAGTGTGAGGCTCAATCCTACAACTCAGGGATTGTGACCTGAACTGAAATCAAGAGTCAGACACTCAACTGACAGAGCCACCCAGGCACCCCAGGAACATGCATCTACCGACGAGATGACTTAGCATACTGTATGCTGACAAGATGGCAGGCTGCTATGGCCTACAGCATCAAAAGGTGAGAAAACAGACTCAGCTGCACAAGCAGTGGGAAAATACATATGGGGACCGGGAGACAGTGAGTGCTGGAGCCTGGGCATTTTCCTCACCACTCATTTCTTCCGTCTCGTAACGGATCAAGTCTCAGCTGCCTGCATGCTCAGAAAGGGCCTGCTCTGGCAGGAAGGGAATGGGCCTACACACGTCTCTCAGGGGAGGGAGTTGGCAGCCATGACTTTCCCTCCTGGTCTTGCCATTCTGGACGCTAACTTCGATAAGTCACTTGATACCCAAGTCTATCTAATTTTCTCCAAGAGAGAAAAGAAAGAAGATAGTAATTCAGTATGCTCCCGTCTAGGGACGTGAATGCCTGTTGACAACTGTGGGCTCCTCCCTCCGAGGGTCCAGTCGTCACAATGCCTTGCCTGGGGCCCTGCTTCCCATGTGCCCATGGACGGTGCGTCTTAGGAACATGCATCTGAATCCTCCAACCGGAGAAGACTGTATTTTCTAGTCATCATTAATACTTTCCTCCTCAACACCCCATTCCATCCTGCACAGGCCACATCCCTAAATGCCAGCTGCGGGAGGAACAGTGACCCAGGATTCCTCAGGGGTCAGAGCAGGGAGGGCTCTCCACGTGCTGTGCGCCACATGTCTCCCTGTGGCTTGTTCCCTCCCAGACGGAGTCACTCTGCTCATGAACAGTCCTCAGGGGCAGGTGCCAAACCTAGGGCACGCCCCCCAGGGCCCCTGAAAACGACAGACTGCTTTCCACCAGCTCTTCAGGCCTCCCCTCATAGCTCTGAGAGAGCATTCCAGGCCACATCCTGTGGGCTGTGATGAGGAGCTGAGTGCACTGCGAAATATCTACACAGGGCCTCACACTGACTTTAAAACCACCCTGACTGGGCAGTTGTAAGGTTTTGTTGTTGGTTGGTTTTTCCTTTTTCCCCATCTGTCTCCAGAGTAGCCAAGATCAACAGTATTATAAATTGCTAATTGTGGACTGAATGGCACAGCTAACATTTTAGGAAAAGACAGGAGGGAGGGAAAAGAAGGTTTCATCCGTCATGAAAAAGTTAAGACACAAAATGCATCTGAGAACAATTTAAACTGCTTCTGAGCGTAAGGTGGCCCCTTTGACCAGAGGGAACATGTACCGGGGCCCACCTCCACCGGCCTCAACTTCCCCATCTGCCGTTTTTTTTTTTTTTTTTTTTTTTTTATTTTATTTCTAGGAGAGAGAGAGAGACAGACAGACAGACAGCGTGAGCAGGGGAAGGTCAGAGAGAGAGGGAGACACAGACTCTGAAACAGGCTCCAGGCTCTGAGCTGGCAGTCAGCACAGAGCCCGACGCGGGGCTCGAACCCACAAACCGCGAGATCATGACCGAAGCGAAAGTCGGACGCTTAACCGACTAAGCCACCCAGGCGCCCCGCCCATCTGCCGTCTTGACATACCTGCTCTCCTCCCAGTCTCGGGGCTTCTTGGTTTCGTTCGGTTTTATGCAGCGGATGTAGTGAGGTGTACACTTCATCAGGGTGCTCACGAGGTCATTGGCTTGTTTCTAGAAAGGAAGAATCACATCAAATGGAAGCACAGAATTTTCCCTCAAGCAGACTGACTTTCAAAGGGCATCTGTGAAACTCTAGTGCGGACATTTACAGCTAGAAATTAATCTTCATGACTTGCTCGTTAAGCTTATCTCTGCTCGACTATACTTTCTTAAGGCTCTACTAACTTTTATGATGACTTTAACACCTGCAAACAGGTTTGAAGTTAGATTTTTGAAAACAAGCAGGTCTTCTTAGTTTATAAAATAAAACAAAAAAACCCAGTATATCTTCGCATGCAACTCTTTTCATGAGAAGGAAGCACGCCAGTTATTAACAAATTTAGTTTTATATTGATTGAGGGCCTTTGCAAGCACATTGTTCTCATAAGCTTTTTTGGTGCACAAGCAGAGCGGGGAAGAAAAATTATCTGCAAGATTATAGCATTAGAGGCCCCTGTACTCTCTTTCCAGGCAATTCCACCAGTGTGGAATCACCTTATTAAAATGATGTAAATGAATAAAGAGTGAGAGCTGTATAAGAAGCTCAGAATTTATAACTCTTTTCTTTTAAAAAAAAAAAATATTTATTTTGAAAGAGAGAGAGTGCATGAGCAGGAAAGAGACAGGAAAAGAAGGAGTGAAAGAATCCCAAGCAGGCTCCATGCTGTGACCACGGTGCGTGGTTTGGGACTTGACCCCACAAACCGCGAAATCATGACCTAAGCACAAACCAAGAGTCGGTAGCTTAACCAACTGAGCCATCCAGGAGCCCCGTATAGATCTTTCCATATGCCACTTCATTCGCCGGCTTCCTTAGCATGTCTTTTTATAATCCTGTAGCATCTGAGCCGTACTGGTGCACCAACTCACCTAGTCCCTCACAAAAGACCCAATGTGAAATCATCTCTCGCTACCTGTGCACTGGGTACCCAAAAGGAAACTGGGCTCAAGCAGAGAAAGCCACATAAAATTTAAGCTGGAATTGCTTTTGATGTATTTAACATCATGAGTATCTCAGACTAGGAGGAAACGGGAACAGGGCCCACATCGGCACTCCCAACACCACACAGCTGTGCACTTGTGGGGCCCAGGATGGGGCACACGGAAACCCTCCTTCCAAGCAAATCAGTGTGAAGAGGGAAAACCTCCAAAGGAAAATAGAGGAAGGACCTCTAAAGCCAGAAAACCATTACAAAGTCAGCAGAAGAGATCTGCCTCCAGTAGGCAACTCTCTCTCAATTAGGGCTTTTCTGTTTTCATGGGTTTGGGAGGGAAATCTGAAACCCTTGAGAAAGATGCTTGAGTATATTCAAAGCAAGATGTTCACTGGTGAATTATGTGCTCTGTTTAGATGTCCAGAATATAGTTTTTTTGTTTTGGTTTTTTTTTTTTTTTTTGCAGTGCTTAGAAGGACAAAGCTATAGAGGTTGTGTGGCCAAAGCAAAGCCCTACAGTGAAAAAGTACATCGATTTGTATTTCCCCTTTCGATGGAGATTGTACCTGAGAACAAATCTGATGATCTTTGTGACACAAGAGGTGAAGCTGGGCAGGGCCTGCTTATAACAAGGCTTTTTTTTTAAGTTCCCCAGCTTGTAATTTTTATTTTTTCTATTTTAATTTTTTAATTTTATTAAAACTTTTTAGTTTCCAAGAATAACTCGGCAGGCCTTTACTCCTAAGCATTTCACAGCATACCCTCACTTTTCACCTTTGTGTGAGATCACACAGGGGCAAGTGTGATTTACAGGACATAGGTTTCTCTGGCCCCAAGTAGTAGTGGAGTAACATTTACTGAATATGCACCAGGTGCTAGACACATGAAACTTCTCATTTCTGCCTCACATTTCGAACACATAGCTACTACTATATTATTTCCATTTCTTAGACGAGAAAACCAGGCCATAAAGAGAGTATTGCTCAAGATGTCACAGATTACTGACAACAGAGTGGAGGCCTGAACCTAAGTGTGCGAGCTACCACGTCTGTTCCTTAACCACAATGCTCTCCCGCCTTCTTAGCAAGATAGGAGCTGGTTCGGTGTGATAAAGAAGGAATGAACACAATCATCTAGGAGTAGGTAAAGCCTGTAGGCTGTGACATAATTCATTTTGGCAAACAGGAATACACCTTACCCATCAAAATTATCCTGAATTTAGCTATGGGGTCAATTTTAGATGTCTCCTAAGCTGGTTGGGAAGCAGCAACCAGATTTATCCTGACTAGACAAGAACGGTCCATGAGTTAGGACAGAAGGAGACCAGAGGCACTTATTTACCCAACAGAAGCCTAAGTCCAAACACACAGAAGGGACAGTGAGTAAAGGCTCAGGGTGAAGGCTCCTCCTTGTACCTTCAACACAGATTACTAGGAGCTCGAGGTGGGGTCTTGTCTCTATTATTTGCAAGCTTTCTGACAAATCGCTACATATCTCGGGGCCTCAGTTTCTCCATCTGTAAACAAAATGGATTCAAACTGGAAGACCCCTAACATCCTAATCTAAAGGCTCGAGAAGATGTTACAAGGCAAGCAGTCCAGTCCCCGCACGGTGCTTTCATCTCCTGCTGTATCCACTCCTCAGAGTCTCTGCTTTCACTTAAATGAAGCCGCAATCCTGTCCACTTTGCCAGTGCTGAGCTCGGTGCCATTTCCCAACAGCATCAATCTTTAGCTCTAATTTCAAAATTGGTCCCTTCCAGCCACAACAATGCAGAATTTAGTGAAGCCTCAAAATCAAAAGGCGCTAGTAAATATACAATGCTATTATTTACAAACAAGAAAACAGGAGTTCTCACCAAATGAATATTCATTACTTAGATCCTACAGATTAGTTTCTTTTTTTTTTTGAGGATTTCTTTTTTTTTTTTTTTTAATGTTTTTTATTTATTTCTAGGGGAGCGAGAGAGAGAGAGACAGCGTGAGCAGGGGAGGGTCAGAGAGAGAGGGAGTCACAGACTGAAACAGGCTCCAGGCTCAGAGCTGGCAGTCAACACAGAGCCCGACGCGGGGCTCGAACCCACGAACCGCAAGATCATGACCCACGCAAAAGTCGGACGCTCAACCGACTAAGCCACCCAGGCGCCCCTAGATCCTACAGATTAGTTTCAAATTTAAAAGTATTAGAAAACAATAAAATACCCAACACAAAAACTACCTTGAACATAAATTTGATTTTGCTTCCAAGGAACTTGAGATTTTTTTTTTAATTTCTAGGAGAGAGAGAGAGAGACAGCGTGAGCAGGGGAGGGTCAGAGAGAGAGGGAGTCACAGACTCTGAAACAGGCTCCAGGCTCTGAGCTGGCAGTCAGCACAGAGCCCGACGCGGGGCTCGAACCCACGAACTGTGAGATCATGACCTAAGCGAAAGTCGGACGCTTAACCAACTAAGCCACCCAGGAGCCCCTTGAGATCTTTTTTTTTTTTAACGTTTATTACTTTTAAGAGAGAAGGGGCAGAAAACAAGCAGGGAAGGGGCAGAGAGAAGGAGACACAGAATCAGAAGCAGGCTCCAGACTCTTGAGCTGTCAGCACAGAGCCCGACACGGGGCTCGAACTCACAGATCGCGAGGTCATGACCTGAGTTGAAGTCGGACGCTTAACCGAATGAGCCACCAAGGAGCCCCTGGATCTCTTTAAATGTGTGTACTTTAGGGCTATCATTTAGAGGATACTGAAAATCTATAGTGCTGTGGATATGGAAGGTGTAAGAGATTGGCCATGGCTATGCAGCTCTTAGAGGTGTTTCAGAGGGTATTAAAAAAACAGAATTTCATTCCTACGTGGAGGTATAGCATCAGACAGAGACACGGACCATGTAGTCCACAAAGGAGGGTACCACGGGGGGTGAGGGGTAAGCATATGGACAGTACTATAATCTTACAGAAGCTGGCTGACTTGAGGTTGACCTCCTCAGACAACAGCAATCTTTGCAGTCCATGCAATCCTGAATACTTTTGAGTATACCCAGAAGGTGGCAATTGTGAGCATTCAACCAGACAAGAATGTGAGCCCAAGTCTTCCAAGGAAGAGAAAAATGCCCCGACCTCCACCCTCTGGTTTTTAGGGAATAAACTCAACTGAGAATCCAGACCACTTGAAAGTGAGTCATTGAAACCTTGATGATCTGGGCCCCTTGGATCTAAATGTGACAGTCTTGTGACTAGATTTTCCAGCCCAGAGCTAATCCTTATCCAGGGCCTTGAAGTGAAGGCATGAGTCAGAAGCTTCACACAGACATTTCTATCTGAGGCCTCATGAGAATGGCATCTGCTCTCTGCCTTCAACTCTTGGCTCCAGTGAACTCAACGCAGAGATTGTCCCAGGGCTACTAAATGTCTCTAGTACTTTGAACATGACTGTCCCTAGTCCGAGAGGACTCTACCCTCTAGTTCAAAACCCAGCTTGCATCTGACTTCCTTCTCTAAACCATAAGTCTTCTCTTGACTAGAATCTTCTCATTGCTATGAGGTTTTTTTCAGTTTTTTTAATTTTTAAAAATTTTTTCTTACAAATAGTTTATTGTCAAGTTGGTTTCCATATAACACCCAGTGCTCATCCCCACAAGTGCCCTCCCACATGCCCATCACCCCCCTCCCCCCCACATCCATCAGTCCTCAGTTTGTTTCTCAACATTCAAGAGTCTCTCATGGTTTGCCTCTCTCCCTTTCACCCACCATTTCCCCCCTTCATCTCCCCCTTGTTCCTCAGTAAAGTTCCTCCTAATCCTCCTATACGTGCAAACATATGATATTTGTCCTTCTCTGCCTGACTTATTTCGCTCAGCATAACACCCTCAAGGTCAATCCACGTTGCTACCCATGGCCAGATTTCACTGTTTCTCATTGCCATGTAGTATTCCATGGTATAGTAACCACATCTTCTGGATCCATTCGTCCGTTGATGGACGCTTAGGCTCTTTCTATGTTTTAGCTAATGTTGAGAGTGCTGCTATGAACATTGGGGTACATGGGCCCCTATGCATCAGCACTTCTGTATCCCTTGGGTAAATTCCTAGCAGTGCTATTGCTGGGTCATAGGGCAGTTCTATTGTTATTTTCCTGAGGAACCTCCACACTGTTTTCCAGAGGGGCTGTACCAGTTTGCATTCCCACCAACAGTATAGGTTTTAAAGATCATTTCCTTTATTCCAGCCAGTCTTCTCGTCCTCAGGGGCTGCAAAGCAGGCCTCCATACAAGAAACACTCAGAGAAGAAAGCCAGCTACCAGAACATACGACCACCATGGTATCCATCAGGCGGGGGTCGTTGAGGACACGGTGAGAAGGCTGAGCAGGATTTGGATACACCGAGCCAGGGAGAAGGCATGGACACACACATCTAGGAGCTCACTAAGAATGACGCAGAGATGAGTAAGCAAGGTGTGGCGCCAAGGACGGTGCCGAAGGAGCAGTGTAACAGATCAGGTACATTTTGTGCTTATGAGGTTTCAGGCAGCATGCTAAATGTCTAAGATGGATTGCTGAATTTAATATTACAACCCCCTCCCCCCATCCCGATAGGTACAAAGATCCCCATCTTACAGATAGATAAAGCAAATGACGCACTGAGAGTTTAGGTAATTTGCTGGCAATCACAAGCTAGTAAAAGCCAGAGCTGGGATTTCACCACAGACAACGGACCCCCCAAAGCCCTACTGTTAGATGATCCTATTGATTATAAAACTGCAGTGGTATTTAACTGATATTTTTAAAAAAGAGTTTAGTGACTTTCTCAAAGAAGTATATGATTAAGTGTGTTTGATGCAAACTTTAAATTCAGAGTGTAATTAGGGACAATGAATTTCATCTCACAATGGCTCAGGTGATGCAGTGCACTCTCCACAGGGGCTTCCCAAAAACACCGTAAGAACTCCTCGTGTGAAGATACCATGGGGGCAAAAGTGCTCATAATTTGCAGAAAGGCGGGGCCTGAAAGATCCAGTGAGGAGGGTGCATAAATTGCCCCCAAAAGTCCCAGAATTTCAAGTACGTGAAACTCCGTAATTGGCAAGTATTGGGGTCTAGTCTGGAAAAAGGTCATTGAAATCCAGAATGTGGGGGTGCCTGTCAGTTAAGCATCCAACTTCAGCTCAGGTCATGATCTCATGGTTTGTGGGACTGAGCCCCACGTCTGGCTCTGTGCTGACAGCTCAGAGCCTGGAGCCTGCTTGGGATTCTGTGTCTCCCTCTCTCTGGCCCTCCGCTGCTTGTGTTCTGTCTCTCTCAGGAATAAACAAACATTTAAAAACTTTTTTTAAAAACTCCAGAATGTGGCTCTCATTCATAAAATCCTCTGATAGTTTAATGTGTATTCTTCCAGATTCTGTTTAAAGAAAGCCATTTCCTCTTAGAGAGTAGCTAGTTAGCATCTGCTGACTATGAAGCTATGACGTACTTAATATCCATCTGGGTTCCCGTACAGCCAAGTCAAATTTAGGGTGCATCCTTTCTCAAGCAGCAACATTACTTCTGGGCATCTCCTGTAACCATTCTGTTACATCTCACTGACCTCATCCTGGCCCAAGGGTACAGATTCTGACTCCTAGAAAACCCTGCCTCTTATAGGAATCTGTAAACTTCCCACAAATAGAACAAACCTTTATTTTGCTTCCGGCAGTCGTTGGGCGCCCTTTCTTGTCAGCTTGCAGATTCTCCGGAAATAAAGACTTTATAAAAGGTCTGGAAAAAGAGAAAGAGAAGCAGTTAGCAATCAGCGGCTACCTCGGGGGACGAAAGCCTGCTTCAGTACAGAATGGAAGGGAGGGCTGTCCAGAAGCACATAACTTTGGCTCTGGAAGGCCATCTGACTCCAAGCACGAGCCATCAAGGTGTGACCTGGGGAAATAAGCAGTGGACAAAAGAAATGCAGGAAGAATTCTAAGATAGAAGCACCTTAGTGTCTAAGCCTGAAATATAAATTTAAAGACTCTGCCTTTTGAATCCGCCTGCTCACTAAAATGGAGGTATACGCTGGCAAGAGGACACACAGAGGGGACTGGGACCGGATCACCGAGATACGGGAGACAGACCAAAGCTCAGGGAAGTGTATGAATTGCTGGGGTCGAGTGCAGATTCCGCCTTGATCTAAAGCAGGGCTTCTCAGTCTTGGCGCTATTGACCCCGGGGCTGGATAATTCTTTGCTGGGATGGGGAGAGGTAGGCTGCCCTACACATTATAGGACATTTTCCAGCATCAGTGACCTTTGCCTACTTGATGCCATTAGTACACTGCACGCTGCACCTTCCCCCGCCCCTGCAAAAACCCTTGGCAAACTGTGCTTTTTTAAGTACAATTTTTTTTTCTAGGAGAGAGAGAGAGGGAGAGAGAGAGAGAGAGAGAGAGGGAGAGAGAGAGAGAGAGAGAGAGGGAGAGAGAGAGAGACAGCGTGAGCAGGGGAGGGTCAGAGAGAGAGGGAGACACAGACTCCGAAATAGGCTCCAGGCTCTGAGCTGGCAGTCAGCACAGAGCCCGACGTGGGGCTCAAACCCACGAACCGCGAGATCATGACCGAAGCGAAAGTCAGACGCTTAACCGACTAAGCCACCCAGGTGCCCCTAAGTACAAGTAATTTTAAGTGGAGCAGTAGGAGCTCATCAATCCTTTACCTACTGAATATATTCTCATTAGTCAGTGTAATTGAGCTGCATTTGTTCAAATGCCTGCCTCACCAGGACACAGGTCAGGGACAGAGTCCTAGTCACCTCAGTGTCCCTGGTGTCTGGAACACAGCCTGATACACAGCAGGTGCTCAATCAATATGTGCTGACGGACCGAATAAAGTCATCCATGTACACCAGCAATCTGACACCAAGTTCAATTCCCCCTAAATGGCTTTTGGGCCATCTCGAATTTTCTAGGAAGTCTCCCTACAATCTACTTTTAACTTGACCAGACATGATTATAGATTGTTGAAGCCAATAATCTATACAATAGATTGTAAAGCCAGTGTGTTTAATAAATATAGACTCTGTCTATAAGACAGGAGCTTTACGTGGAAGTGTCAATAGCTCTCAAACTTGGCAGAAATTTTAATTAAAAAAAAAATACTGAAAGCATGTCTGCACCCGACTGTCATAAAACCCACAGGGCAGGACTTGTGGTTTACCTGACTTTTTAAGAGGAGCAAACCGATTTTATGTGTTTTCAAATGAAAACAGATTTGGAATCTCCAAAATTGGGGGCGTGAGCACAGGGAAGCGCAGCATGGGGAGATCATGGGGAGATGAGGGCCAGGGGAAAGGGGAGGGGGGAAGGGGAAGAGAATTAACTGGAGCCTGAAAAGCATGCTTGGTTTTCTTAGAAAATGATCAGACTCGAGGCTGTTGACTAAGGAAGTTAACCTTGCTATTACGACAGCTCAAGTAACAGGAACTAGAAGGGCAGCAATTACTTGGAGGTCAAGCTAAAAACTGTAAAATCTGGAAGACTGTGCAATATTGTACTTGCCTGGCTTATACGGGCCTGACCATGTAAATTATTCTTTATATCCATTACCTAAGGTCTTGGGAACCTTTGCAGGGAAGAGGGGAGGGAAGGACATAGCAGGCTGGTCCTGGGAACTCCTGAAGGGAAGGGAAACGGACGCCTCTACCACTCCTATCCCTACAGCTTAGACAGGGTCTCGGGAGAGAGATCTCTGAGGCAATCCCTCTTGATCTTCCCCTCCCCAATTTCTTGAGCCATTTCCCAAGTGCTTCAAGGACATGTTATCTCACATCCTGTGAAGCCATTAGCTATTAAAATAATTGAGTGACCATGGAAAATTCTTGGGATGCTATTCTAAGGGCAAAGTATCAAAGAACCAGAATGTTCTACTCTTAGATGTCAAAAATGGCTGCCTCAACCCAACCCCAGGAAGGGCACCTCTCCCTGATAATATTGCTGAAAATGACGAAGCTGGGGGCCCTGAAGGGCACACACATAGCACATGAAATTGAGAGGCAGAAGGTGTTCGGGGCACATGGGATTCGAGACGAAAAGTTATTTTGAAAAACCGAATTCTCCAAAGATTACCCAGACCAAGAGCCCAAAGGAACAAAACTAACTGCCACAAGATTTTTTTTTTATATAGAAAATTTGATCAAACCTATATCCCATGTCAGATAGGGTAAAACACACTTACAGCTCACTGCTCTGCATAAGCTCGATCAGATCCATAAAAAGCACATCACGGTTCCTTTCACAAAAGCCATCCATGTCATAGGATACCTGGCCAAGAACGGAAAGAAATCTAATTTTATCCTGTAAGTATTTCATTGAACAAAAAAAAAAATCCAAGCTGGCACGGCTATTCTTACCAGAATGTGAATATTTCCAGATGTACAATTGGGATTTCATCATGAACTGTCACATTAAGGCTGTGCAAGTTTTATTTAACTTGTTAGCTGACTTAGGTGGTGACGGTCTGCAGATGCTGATGAATGGGATCCGGCTGCCTACATGGCTCGGGTGACCTATAACCAGGACATCAGCTACCACGATCACACCCCTTCTTCAGTGAAGCCATAGGAATGTCTAAGTAAAACACTGAATTCTTTCCCTAAATTTTCACTACAACAGAATAAAATAAAACTCCTTTTGCTCATTAATCCATTGCAATGGAGCATGTCATCTGAGTGCAAGTTTTTTCTACAAATGGCATCACAGTTAGATCAATTCAGCCAAAAACTCATGCTCAGAGACCTTGTGAACGAGAGATTAGATGGGTGAAAGGTGAGACCAGTGGGTTTTCCACAGGACTAGAAGACTCTAAATATCATGACCTCAACTTACTTATCTTTTTATCACTGGCAGCTGGACAAAGCCTAGTAACCAGCAGGCACCTGGTAATCACAGGTGAGAACAAACATCAAAAGCCAGCCTTATTTACACTCCTAGCAGGCAGGGCAGGTAAGGAAGACAGGATTGTGACTGCAGCAAGAGGCAAGACAAAAATCCATTCCTTCAGCAGGGTGATTCACAGTTTAAAAACATGCAGTAGTTGGGATGCCTGGGTGGCTCAGTCGGTTAAGTGTCCGACTTTGGCTCAGGTCATGATCTCATGGTTCATGGGTTCGAGCCCCACATCGGACTTTGCGCTGACAGCTTGGAGCCTGGAGCCTGCTTCGGATTCTGGGTCTCCCCCACTCTCTGCTCCTCCCCTGCTTATACTCTGTCTGTCTCTCAAAAATGAGTAAACGTTAAAAAAATTTTTTTAAACATGCAGTAGTGTGTACTATCCTTTGATTGCCTTTTAGATACTTCATATGTCCCGTGCTGTTGAATGAATGAATGAATGAATGAGTGAATGAATGAATACTGAGTGAATAAAATACAGTGAAGAGGTGAAACTCTATGGATACTGTGATCAGTTGGCTCATGGGAAAACAGATCACAGACCCAAAGGCTTACAACATTAAGGGAGGTGTTGGAAAGGGTAACTTCTTCTCTCCCATGGGTTCCCTGCTCCTTGGACATACCTTCCCTGCATAATGGTGAATAATGAAGCCTTGATTCCAGCTGTTGAAGTGCTCGTGATTTCCAATCTGCATCTGAAGTTTCTGCAGCAGTGTCTGGTCTGCCCCCTCCCCCACTGCGTGCATCGTGGCACACACATCGTCCAGGATGCTCATGATCCCAGGAGGGTTCTGAAGGGATCAAGAAGGCAAAGTCCCAATTCAGTGACTGTTTAAAGCCCTGGGTCAGTGGCTTATCAGGTCTTTCCTTAAGCAAGGAAATAGTTCCCTAGACTCAAGATACCATCTTGAAAATCAGTCTTTCCCTTTGAGCAAAATTGCCATTAATAATCCCAAATGGGAGTTGCCACTTAGATCTAACAGTAGAGGGAAGTCCATTAAAAAAATAATTGCTTAACTTCCCAAAGTTCTGTTTAAAGTTATATACAGATTGCTATCTGCTGACTCCTATTTGAACTAAGTTGATTTTCCAAACCCAAAAGAAAAATGAAAACATTTTCCTTTGACCCTAATTCATTTCTTAATATTCGCTCTCAGCCTGCTATCCACAGAGGCACAGTTTACAGTTACAGACTGTACATGCTCTATCATGCATTACTTTGTTTCACAAAGCACTGTTTTATAAACAGTCCTCATGTTTTACAGAGTCTTCATACCTACTATTTTAACGGCTATCTATATTTTTTTGCTCTGATACGCTACAGTTTATTTAACGACTGAATTGTCTTTGGATGTCTTTATGGCTTCCCGTTTTGGACTTTTATAATAAAAACAAAACAAAACAAACAGTACTGTGGAGATCTCTGCCTGATCTCTGTTGTTTTCTTTTGGAGAATCTGTATAGATGGTCCAGAATGTAGGGCCAATTTTATGTCTCTTCATACGCTATGCCATCCACATTAGTCAGCAATGTCTTCCCTCAGAAATCAGTAACAGCTTCCATTTGTAAATTGATATTTTATTCACACACACATGTTCATATTACTACACATAAGTCTATACACAAAATTGAGGAGATTGTAAACATTCTTTGCAAATCAGAGTTGTCGCTTCTCCTATCCTAAAATAGTGACACAGAGAACAAAAACCCACTTGATGTAAACCCGTGTGCAATGAAGGGACACATCAGACAGATACTTACAACTTTGTTCTCTATGAGGTCACACACGATTTTGTTATTAAAGTAATCAATGGGCGTCCATCTTATTCCCTCCTGAACATATTCTTCCTGAGGGACAGAAAGCGAGAATTCACATTATTACCCAGTGAAGACTAATTGCAGCTCCACCCAGATAACTATCAAAAGCACACAGGTCACCATGAAAGAAAAACTTGAATGCCCTTCGACATACAATGGGAATTTTCTTTATTTTTCTAAGAGGGATAGAAAAGGAACATTTCATTGCTTGGTAATTTTTTAAAGTAAACTCTATGCCCAACACGGGGCTCAAACTCACAATCCTTAGATCAAGAGTCACATGCTCTACTAACTGAGCCAGGCCAGTGCCCTATGCTTAGTAATTTTTATATTTAGTTTGAAATATATGAAATTTACTACCAATCATTTATGACATACAAACAATAACAATTTAATATGGCTTAACCCATAGGCCAGTTACAAAATAATCTCTTTGAATTTAACCTAAGAACAGCAGTACAGATTAGCTGCTAGGCACTCAAGGGGAGGGTCTCTCACCCAGGCCAGTTGCTCAGTTAACTTGATGAGCACCACCATGCTTGCCTGGCTTCCCTTCTTCCTCACCTTGCTTGGTTAGCTTCCTTCCAGATCCTCATCTCAAGGAGAGTCCTTTGGCTCCATCCTTCAGCTTTCCTATATTCTCAGCCCTGCTTCTCCAGAGGATTTTAATCAATCCCATGGTTTTAAATAGCACCTGGAGGCTAATGACCCCCAAATTTATTTCTCTGGTCTAGACCTCCCCACCGAGTTCCAGGGTCATGACACTTCATATATGAGAGCCTCTGTTCAGATGAGTCACAGGCCTTAGAAAGGTAACTTCTTCAGTGGAGTTCTGATTCTCCGTTTCCCACCACTGCCAAGCAACTTTCCTCCTAACCTTACTCTTCAAAATATAGCCTCACCATTGGCCCTTTTATTCACACCACAAAGGCAGAAATCATCTTTAATTCCTCTTTCCTTTTTAGCTCATTGCTAACTATTTTGAGCAAGTCACACTGACTCACTTTCCAAAATACATGTCACATTGGACCACCTTTCACCATGTCACCACCTCTACCGCTTCCATCGTTGTCTACACCCCCAACGTTTCTTGCCCAGGCTCTTACCTGGTTTTTAAACTTTCACTCTTTTTTTTCCCCATGTTTATTTATGTTTGAGAGAGAGAGAGAGGCAGAGAGTGAGCAGCGGAGGGGCAGAGGGGAGGGGGAGAGGAGAGGGAGACACAGAATGTGAAGCAGGCTCCAGGCTCTGAGCTGTCAGCGTAGAGCCCGATGCAGGGCTCAAACTCATGAACCACGAGATCACAACCTGAGCTGAAGCTGGACACTTAACTGACTGAGCCACCAAGGCTCCCCTAAACTTCCACTCCTGTTTGCCTTCCCCTCAGGTCACTCTAGAGTCTACAGAGCCTAAGTAATCTTTTCAAAAACATAAAGCAGACCAGGTCACTCTCTGCTCAAAACTCCCCCAGGGTTTCGCATCATACATACCATAAAAACTGAAGTGTCAGCCACACCCTACAACATTCCTATATTATCTGGCCTTGGCCTACTTCATCCGGGTCTCAGCCCTACCACGCCTTCACCTGGCTGTTCTGCTGTCGCCTCTCTGACATGCCGGAAGGCTAGAACACCAGGGCAGAGGTTTATGTGGAAACCACTGGCCACTTCCATGCCTTAATGTCCCCCAAAGAGCCATTCATATGTACAGCGGGTTGCACGTGACCCCAGAGATTTCACGTCCACCTAAAACTTCAAAACGTGAGGTTTGGAAATAGGATCTTTGTGATACAATTAGCTAGGGACCTTGAAAATGAAATCATTCTGCAGTTAGGGTGGTTCCTGACCCCAGTGACTGGCGTTTTTACAAGAGAAAGGAGATGGAGGTTTGGGCACAGAGTGACACAGAGAGGGAAAGAGCACGTGAAGGGAGAGGCAGAGACTCGAGTTACTGACACAGGAGTGAGACCACCAGGAGCCACAGAAGCTAGAGGAGGCAAGGAAGGAGTGTGGTCCTAGTGCCAATTTGGTTTGAGACGCGAGCCTTCTGAACTATGAGAGAAGAGATGTCTGTTGTTTTAAGACATTCAGTTGGTGGTACTTGGTTACAGCTACCCTAGAAATACAGAACATGGTATCCAGAATAAAAGGGAACCTGCACTGAACTTTGAGGAGAAACTATAAGCAAGACGTGTTACTTTACGTCAGAATGAAAAATACCAGCTTTGTCTGTCTGTAAGCAAGACTGGGAGTCGAGCAAATCCGAGAAAACCAAGTTTTTCCTTTGGAACACAGTCCATGCCACAGACAATTGGGGTTGGAACTGGGTTTCCATTTTCCACTCGGTCAATGAGTCAGACTAGTAAAAGCAGCCAGTAATAAGTCCAACTTCACAACATCATTTGCTTAAAGGAGAAAGAAACTGTAGCAGATGGTGTTTACATTTCATAGACTAAAATGTCACAATGGCATACGGTTTTTCTGCCTGACTCTATTAAGTACATTTTCTAATATGAGGCTAAAAGTTGAATCTAGCACAAAAAGAGAGGCATTTATACCTTTTAAACAACACAAGTTAGAAATAAGATGAAAGAAGAGCGACCGCTTACCTGTTCTGCCTTTAATGTCAGTTCAATAAAAATCTGCTGTAATTTTTCATTAACAAAATTGATGCAGAACTGCTCAAAGCCATTTTTCTGGGGGGAAAAAAAGGTTACCTGCATGTAATTGTTACAGCAAAGTCATTATGAAGTCATTTCTTAAGCGATTTAGTGAAATGTTTAAATGTGAAAAGTCTTAACAGAAATGTTGGAGGCAGCAGAGACAGCAACATAGTTTATATGTAGGAGAAACTAATTCAGTAAAGGGACATGAAGAACTTACAGAGGGAAAAATGAACTGTAGTGGGTTTTTTCCTCCCCATTACCTAGAATTCTTTCTTTCAAGCCAGATGAAATGCATCACCACCCCCCGCCCCCCACCCAGGTCCCAGTTATTCAAAATGGTCTTACCTGGAATATTTCAAAGCCATAGATGTCCAGGACACCAATGTTATATTCTTCATGGTCCTTCTCCATTGCTTTGTTGATGGACTACGAGAAAGTAACCAGCACATGGCAGTTAACTCCTTTTCTTTCCTATTAGAAAGGGGCGTGCATGGGGGAAAGGGACGCAAGACTGTGCACAGCAAACAGGACTGCCTGCTGGGAACAGAGGATGACAAGAAGAGAGGTGACTTGCAGCTTAAAAACAGAAAAAGTCTTGGTGCAAGGTCAAGTACTCTGGGAAACCACCAGGATCCAAAAAAGCTACTATTGCTTAATGATGAAAGCCATTAACTTCTGGCAGTTAGTTTTTCTCAGGAAGTCTACAGAATTGGAAGAAAATGTCAACTTGGGTGGTTGCAGTAAAGCCTATTTCATATAAAGAACCAATAAGACAACATCCACAAATATTATTTCTGTTGACCCCATTCAGGAGCCATAACGGTCCCCTAACATGGCATGGGTGGGAGGGATATCAAGGCAAAGGCAATCTCTGTTCCCAGAAGCTTCTAGAGAGGGTGAGCTGGCTACAGATAATAATGTAATTATTATTAAAGTAATGGTAATAAAAGCAGCCTCCGTGAGTTTACCATTCACCTGTGCCAGGCTTTGCTCAGTGCTTTCCATGTACTTCAATTAATTCTTGCTACAATTTTCCCAATGACAGTGATTACATTAGAATCCCTAAGCCCACCATGGGCCAAACGCAGGGTCTAGGGTTCCGTGAAAGTAGCATGACGCTTAACATCTGTGTTCTGGATCACTGTGAGAAGGGACGAGCAAGCCAGCAGCTGGACTTAGCAAGAGAGGGCGGGTGCAGGTTCTAGGGGCCTAGGGAGGGCTGCAGCATGGGGAGGAGCACAGGAGAAAGGTTCCTGGAGGTGGTGAACACCTAGATGAATATGGAAAGCACCAGAGGTGTTTTCCAGGCCAAGAAAATGACGTGGCATCTTTTGTGAGCTAATGGGTAATGACACATAGCACTTACCCCAGTGCCGGGCATATGCTCAGTGCCCTGTAAATGTCAGCTCTAATTACATGGGGCATCTGTCTGCTCTTACCAGACAAAACGTAAAGGGCAGGCAAAAAGGAAATCGGGCGGGAAGTCCAGCGGTGGAAGGCACACCAAATAAAGAGACAAGAGATATGGGTTCTACGGTCAGTTCTCCACCACTCTCTTGCTCAATAGCCTTGGGCAGATCCACCCAGTATTTAGGCTTAAGATTCCCTTGTCAATAAAATGAGGAGTCTGGACAAGTTAAAAGCATGACTAATGTTTAGTATGACCCTGACCTTCCACAATAAGTACACAGAATAATTATCCTATCCGGCTCTGCCCTACTCATCCCTAACCACACCTAACCACACTTTAAGCTGTATAGATGGTGCCTGGATTCAAACACAAGCTTTTTGGATCTAATGGGCATATTGGTGTTCTTTGACTAGGGTCCCCCTAGGGGTCTCTCTAGCTTTAATGTATAAAAGACAGAAAAGTAGAATAGCTAAAGCATTGTCAAATTACTTGGGTATAATTCCTAGATTTATCACTTAGGAGTGGTGTGACTTTGGGGAAGTTCCTTAGTGTCTCTGTGCTGAAGTTATCTGTAAAATAGGGATAATAATACCCAAGTCCCATGACTGTTGTAAGAATTAAGGGAGTTATTTTTTCTAAAACGTTTAGAATGGCATCTGGCACATAGTGAGGGCTATAGAAGAGCTTGCTATTATTATTCTACCATTTAGAGGCTATGGTGATTAACACACTGTCACTGGTAAGTTCTATACTTCTGAAAGACTGATTTTCAGAATCTGTGATATATAGATAAAAGTATATATGATTATGCCATTATAAAAATAGTCTGTGATAGTTCTAAAATATATCTCAAGCCTTTGATACTTTTGCCTTCAAAAGGTAGAACCTAATTCTCCTCCTCTTAACTGTGGGCTGTACTTAGTGACTTGCTTCTAATGAATAGAGTATGGCAGATGTCAATAGTTCAGTCCAAGGTTACAAACTAAAAGATCTCTGGCTTCTTCCTTATTCTCTTAGATCTCTCACTCTGGGGGAAACCAACTGCCATGTTGGGAGGATCTTCAAACAGCTCCAAAGAAGGCTCATGTAGCAGGGATCTGAGTCATCCTGCCAACAGCCATAGGAGTGTGCCATCTTGGAACTAGATCTTCCAACTCTAGATGTAAGACTAGTAGCTCCAATCAGGATCCCAACTTTAGCCTCATCCCTGAATCAGAACCACCAAGCTAGATCACTTGCAAAAACCTGTCCTACAGAAACTGTGACAGAATAAATGCTTATTGTCCTAAGCCACTAATTTTGGATTGATGTGTAATGTAGCAATATATAACAATATAGTATTCTAAAGCTTTAGGCTCAAAAGTCAACAAAGTGTCATGCCCATGGGTCTCCCCTTACTCTGTTCTGTAGTTTTGCCTTTATCGAGTATTTTGTCCAGATGAAGCTGTTACCATATTAGTGTTTTGCTGGACATTCTAGAAGTAAAAGTGGGATTCAGTGATCCCCAAGCAAAAGGATAACAGAGAAGCAAGCATTATAATGGTTATAAGGAATGAACCGAAACATGAAAACAAAGCCCTTAGTGATTTTACTCCTTTATAGTTAAAATGTGCAACACCATCAACGTTAACTTGTGATTACTTACATCTACCAAGAAATCAAAGACGCGGGCGTGCAGGGCCTTGGCAAGTGCATCTCTGGTGTAACAGGCCTGCTCCACATTGAGGGTCACATGGATGGACTCCGACTTGCCTCCCCACTTACTATCCATCTGCCGGCTGGTGAGCTTTTCTTTCAACCGGTCCTGGTTTATCCCCAGGAGATATGCGGGAAAAGCCAAAACTATAGAAAACAAAACAAAGCATGACTGTCTCTCAGAATTCTAACAATTCTCATCGCAAACACGCACAGGCACTTGTGTACGTGTGTGTGTGCATGCAAACACACACAGGCACTTGTGTACGTGTGTGTGTTTGCATGCGCACACATGTGCACATATAAGACACCATCGTTGCCCCCCCAAAACTTTCACTCTACCGAAGAAGACTGCTTATCAGCAGTCCCACACGCATCCATCCACTTTGGTTTTCTCAATTGTTCTATTACATGAGTCAATTCCTATGATGACTGAGACTTCAAATAATGTAAGTCAGTGATCCAAGAAGGATGGTGAACCAATCCCCCCTACTGAGATCACAGTTAAATGCCTAAAATGGACATCTTTCCAAGCCTGCATCAAGGCAGCCCGGAAGGAACTAAATCAAGAGACATTTCTTTGGCTCCAAAAATTGTTTTCTTCCTTCCTGGTACAATGTTTTCACAGCATCATTCCCAAAGATGTTGAAGCACCTGGTATCACGGAATTAATAATTACAAGCAATCACATATTTACTGAGTGCTTACCACATGTAGTGTTACTAGAGAGGACAGAACACAAAATATGAAGAAATCCTGAAGAACATCTAGATGAGGCATGGACAGTGGACCATATTCCGAAGCCCACTAAAAGCTGAATAGGTGATACAGGCAGACAATAAAGTCCTGGAGGAATTTAGAAGAGGGAGCTGTTACAACCTGATGGGGTAGTCAAGGAAGATGTGGGATGTAGGTAGGGCTTTAAAGAATGAACAGAACTGAGGCACCTGGGTGGCTCAGCGGGTTAAGCACCTGACTCTTGATTTCAGTTTGGGTCATGACTCCAAGGTTCATAGGATCGAGCCGCGCATCAGGCTTTGCGCTGACAACAAAGAACCTCCTTGGGATTTTCTCTCTCCCTCTCTCTGCCCCTCCCTGCCCTGCCCCCTGCTCACATTCTCTCTCTCAAAATAAATAAACTTAAAAAAAAAAAAAAGGATGAAGAGGATTTGTACAGATGCAGAGGAAGAGGGAGATGAGGATGGAGAACGGGATGTGCAGAGGTGTGGAAGCAGCGACTGAGGACACATGGTTGAGGTGCGGCAAGGGGACCAGGACTGGCTAGAGCTGAAAGTTAAGGGTGAATTCCAGCAAGGGAGGTCCTTGAATGGTATACAAAATTTGGCCTGGAGTCAAAGGGGGTCTGGAAGGCTTGTGTGGGAGGAGGTGGTTTATAAGATTTCTCTGGGAGACGTTTACAGAGCAAAATGGAGAGTATCAGTGTTACTCATATCACAGCACACCCAGTCCATCCTAAGGACATGTAATAATATAGATTTGGTCTTCGAACAGAAGAGCTGAATAGATGGCTTACTAACTTGCTTCAGGCAATGAAAGTCGCCAAGAAGAGCACTCGTGATATAAATGGATTTTCTTCATTTCTGCTCAAAACACTGTAATGTGAATAAATGACACCAATCTGGGTCAAGAAAGAATGCTCAGATTTTTTTGCAGTATGAATGAAAGATTTTCATGGACACAAATCCAAACTCTCAACTTAGGAGTCTTTTTTTTTTCCTGCCTAAAACTGTATCAAAAGTTTCTGATAAAAGGATTTTTGTCAAAGACTTTATGATAATGCTCAAAAATCACAAGCCTCCCAATAAAGGATAATCTGAATTTCACAGACAGTGTTAGAATGAATGGGCGGACATTTTCAGTATATACCTTCCAATGAGATTAAGTCAGTGAATGCATTCTGAACAAGTGTAATGCCAGCACAAGGTATTTATTATCTATGCTAGTGTTCCACAGAAATGCTCTGGCAGTAGAAGGGCTTCCTTTCACATAGGGTACATGAACAAGATCAAGTGCACTGATTTTGCCAATGGCCGTTTCCTTTAGTTTGGTTTTAATGTTAACACATATGTTTGAGTATCTGGATGTGTTTGGGGCATCTGGGTGGCTTAGTCCGTTAAACATCCGACTTTGGCTCAGGTCATGATCTCACGGTTCGTGGGTTCGAGCTGACAGCCAACTCAGCCTGGAGCCTGTTTCAGATTCTGTCTCCCTCTCTCTCTGACCCTCCCCTGCTCATGCTGTCTCTCTCTCTCTTTCAAAAATAAATAAAACACTTTTTAAAAATTTTAAAAAAGAATCCAGATGTGTCTTCCACTAAATTGAAGCTTACCTTTGCACAGAGCAAAGACTTAAGAGGTCATAATAAGTCAGACTGGATACACACAGTGTTGGTGTGAGAATCAAGGGACATTTTCCAATGTATCTGACATAGAAGAGGCCTTTACTAAGGGGATGCTACAATGTTGGTTATTATGACCATCACCAGGCAGTCAGGCACATACATGTATCCCTTAATAAAATGGATATTATTACCAATGGCCCCTCACTGTTCATGGTAACCACATAGTCAATACTTTGATACAATTTGTATATTTTGTAAATATGGGCTTTTCCCAAGCCCTTAACCATGCTAAAATAGGGACACAATTCAAATATTTGGTAAAAATGTTTACGCCATTATCTCTAAGACCACAACTAAAGACATACAACACTAGGGTCTAAGTCCTTGGGTCCTTATCTAAGACAGAAAGAGAAACATGCTAACTTCTATGTCTCCCACTGCCTCTGCAGAAGAAGGCAGGGGTGAAGGACCACAGGCACTTGAAAAACAAGGCATGGAATCTGACCAAGAATTAGAGCCACAAGCATAGGAAGAGAAAATCTAGTACTTGCTTTGAAAAAAATCCATGCCATGTTTTTCAAGTACAAGCTTTTACGGCCTTGTATTTTCTTCAATTGCCTGCCCTGGTGCCGAAATCACCAGGGAGTGCAGAGATCGACTTCCTTCAGGCTGTGAATTTCCAGGAGGGTGTGTGCAGGTGTGGCTGGAGAAGGGTGTCAGTGCAGAAGCTTGCAGGCTGTGGGGAGGGAGGGAGGGCAGAGGCATTGATCAATTTCAAAAAGCTGATAATAACTCCAGTAGAGTTCATCAGAGTTATTCAGAACATAAAAGAACCTGCTAGAAAGCAAGGTTTTGATGCATTCTGATAATGAAAACAGAGTTCTCTTATAGCATTGAAGTGTAAAGCAAAGTTGGATTTAATGTTTCTGTTTACATCTAAAGTACAGAGGAGATAAACTAAAAAGTTTTATCAAAACAAAATTTCGTTTTACAAATATAAAAGAAATGGCGAGGTAAATGTGGTCTGTCTTTGGTGTTAAAGTTCTTTTTTTTTTTTTCTTTCCCAAGTTCTTACTTAAATTTCAGTTAGTTAACATACAGTGTAATATTAGTTTCAGGTGTTGAATTTAGTGATTACCATGCTTTCTAATCCATCAGTAGCAGGGCACAAAGGAGGGGTGCTGTCACTGAGTAATTCCCATAGTTTTTACATAGTATTTTCTTTCTTTCAACAATATTCATAGGTGAAGGTCTTTTAAGCAAGACTTGTTTCCAAAAGTATGTCATCTTACTGTAGTGGTTATGACAGACACACGTGTGCCTAAGGTGAGGTTTGTTTGGCTTCTTAGCAGTGTAAAGGTCTGACTCCGGAAACTCTACAGCTCCATTAAGCTAAGCTCAGGTTAACAGCAAAATCTGTCATACCCGATGGCTGTTCTGCTTTACTAGATCAGCAATCTTACCTTTTTTTTTTTTTTTTTTTTGCTATAATCACCGGAGGAAGTCTGCTTTCTTCTGTTTTAAGAACACGGGCTAACACTTCCCTCTAAAAATGTATTCCATGGGATATATTCCAACAGGAGTTTTACGTTTTAGTGTGTTCTTTTATTTTTTATTTTTTTAAAATGTTTTATTTATTTCTAGGAGAGAGAGAGAGAGAGACAGCGTGAGCAGGGGAGGGTCAGAGAGAGAGGGAGTCACAGACTGAAACAGGCTCCAGGCTCTGAGCTGGCAGTCAGCACAGAGCCCGACGCGGGGCTCGAAGCCACGAACCGCGAGATCATGACCTAAGCGAAAGTCGGACGCTTAACCGACTAAGCCACCCAGGCGCCCCTTAGTGTGTTCTTTTAGTTCTGTAAGTTTTTTTTTTTTATATTTTTTAATATTTATCTTTGAGAGGGAGAGACAGACAGAGCACGAGTGGGGGAAGAGCAGAGAGAGGGGGAGACAAAATACACAGCAGGCTCCAGGCCCTGAGCTGTCAGCACAGAGCCCAATGTGGGTCTCAAACCCACAAACTGTGAGATCATGACCTGAGCTGAAGTCGAATACTTAACTGACTGAGCCACCCAGGCGCCTCATGTAATAGCATCATTTCTAAATCCACCTTCATGCCTACCAATCATGCCTTCTGATTGATGACTGGTTCAATCAGAGTATAACATAGACAAACCACAGAATACTATGCAGCTAAAAAAAGGATGAGGCTCCTTAATGGGTAGAATCATCTTCAAGCTATAACATTAAATGAAAAAGCAACAGTAGAATACCATGTTTAACGCTCTCATTAATGCACAAAAGTGAGAAGAACACATGAATGCAGTTGCTCTGAAAGGAATACAAGAGATTGGAAACCTTAGTTCCCTGGGGAGGAGGGAACAAGTTGACGACCAGAGGGGTAGAGGAGAGCAGTCTGCTGAGGTAACGACTCCTGTGAAGAAAGGTATTATAACAACTGAGCAGAAAACAAATTATCAGAAGGAGGGCGCACTTCCTTGTTAGATCTCTTTGGTCTCAAGCACAGCCTTTCCTGATTTCCAACACTCCACTGCCTCCAATCAGGGCATATTTCAAAGCAGTTAGTTGCTAATCCTGGGCCTTGCCCAGTTGGCTGAGGAAGCTACTTCCTCTGGACATCAATGTGCATTGAACCCTTTCTTGGCTCAGGCATACGGGCGCATGCTTGCTGTGTCACACTGGTTTTGTTCTCCAGCATAAAGAGGTGATAAAACAGTGTACTGTTGAAGAAAGCAAGAGAAATTCAGTCTACTTCCACAGCAACCACACTGTCAATGTTAAAAGGACAAGTGTTAATGACCCTCTTAGATACATATGGACACCTGTTAAATAAAGGAAAACACACCTAAGTCTAGGAACATAGTTACTGTTATCAGGTCCTGTTTCTAAACTTCATGCACACCCCATATATTTATTGTTTTCCACTCCATTCCCTTCCCTGGTCAACATGATTCATCTTTCTCTTTATCGGATAGACATCAGAAGTCAGAACTTCCCTCTTTTATCACAAAAGAAAACAAAGATATAAAACGAGGACCTTATTTGGAATGGAAATAGCCTCCCTGCGTTGTCAGCAATGAGTGGGATACTATTTATTACTAAGCATCTAAATTTATCTCCTGGAAGAATGCTGAGAAAGGAAGAAATGGCCTCCTGGGTGGTTGACGGCTGTGTGGTTTCCGAAAGCCACCCGGGGAGCCAGCTGATCCATCAGAGGCTGAAGTCACCCAACACGGTGCTTGTGGCCGCCTGCAGCCCGCACAGCCAATAACAATTCCCTGCAGGTGGGACCAGCTTCTCAAAGAGTAAACACGATCATTCAGGTCTTTAGGTTCTGACTACCACAGAGGTGACCATGGAAGGTGATCATCAGCAATGTCGACACAGCAGCCAATGCCCTTCCCCCACCTCCGCCATTCTGAGAATCCAATCTAAACCAACCCCTAGGCAAGCTCAATTTGTGAGCTTTCCTTACTGACATATAACCCATCACTTGCTCTTTAGCACCTTTGGGTGAAGGTAGAGCCTCAAGGTCAGCTAGTAGGAGACAAATCCTTTGGATTATTTACCTATTACTCTAATCTTCATTAAAGTAATTTAATTAACAATTTAATTCACATTAGAGATGTGAAATTCTGCCAGACTCCCCCAAAGGTGAAGGTAAACTGAAACGGAATCTCATGAATGGTCTACGGGTGTGGGGTGTGATGAGGAGGGCAGGTGCACAGGAGAGGCTGGGACTCTTGTAAGCCCATTTGTTCTGTCCCAGCAGCACAAAAGTCCTCATCTTTCCCCAGATCCTCGGCCAAGACCTTAGCCAAAGGAAAACGGCAGGTTACTTCTGCCGGAAGGGAACTGACTGTTCACCCACATTCAACCGCCGTCGAACGCCGGAGCTACTCACACTCCTGACTCTCCACCGCTGCATAATTGCCGACTTCTTTGAAGCTGATGTTCCCCAGGTGGAGGATGCCCGCCACTATCTGCAGAACCAGCGTCTGCTCCTCGGCGAAGATCCCGATCACGTTCATCGCGTGCTGGGAGAGAAAACAGAAATGATCCAGATGAGCTGGTCGCCGGCTTTGTAAGCGTGTAATAAAGAAGCCAGAGCTTAGGTTGAGTTGTGCAGCCACACGGGGCTGGGCTGGCAGTGGCGGCTGGAGGGCCCTGTGGGACACTGTCACTGATGGACGCACTGTCATGAGAAGTCTCAGTCTTGCTGGAAAGGCAGTTCTGTCTTTAGATCCCGCACACGATCCCCGGGGGTAAGGGTCGGCGAGCTGCAGGAGCAAAGACACACAGAGGCACAGCAGCTACACGCACAGTCACCAGCCTGTCTTAGTCTCCAGCGGAGCCCTTGCTGCTACCCGCCTCCCTCCAAGGGCACCGATGCCCCCTTTCCAGCCACTCCAGGGAGACCCTGGAGACCTCTCACCTCACCAGGAGGGCTGAGACTGGAGCATGCTTGCGCAAGGATCTTGATTATAAAGCTAGCTCCAGCCAATCAAATAAAAGCATCGTTAGAAAAGTCTTGTTTCTCAGGTGCGTTAAATTAAGTAAAAACAGCTGAAACGCCGGGACTTATTTGTCTGAGTCCTGAGAGAGCCATATGCTAGGACCCGTGCAGGCCTCTCATCTGCATTTCTTCTCCCGGCTCCTTTGAGGCCATCTGGCCTCTTGATGTCGCCTTCATCTCTGCACCTGGCTGAGCAGCCTGCCTCCTTCCAGCAGGATGGCAGCTCCCCTCCAAATGCACCCCCACTTGCCCTGTCGGGGTCCCCATCTTGCGCCTAGGTCTGGGCTGAGGGACTCAAAAAGGCAGAGGTGGTGCGGTTCTTTGAGGTTGTTTTGGGTGAAGAGCCCAGCTCCAGAAAGTTCTAGATTGACTCATTAAGTTGTTTCCCTGACGATGTGACACCTCAATGATGTAGCTAATTTCACACTTTGTATCATAACACGCACCCAGAGTGGAAGGTCGCCCTCTGACCGACCAGTGCTGCGGTGAAGGGAAAGCACTGGACCAGTCCTTGCAGGTGTTGGAAAAGACCAGAAGCGTGGATTTTGCTTCACCCTTCTGAGGAAACGGTACAGCAGCTGCATAAGCTCTAGGCAAACAGGGATGGTAAATCTTCTACCTGCAACGGTGCTTACCAGTTCATCAGAGCGCCTGTGCGGGGAGGGGAGTGAGGAACTCACTTTCTTGTCCATTTCAACTTATTAAGTGGTCCTCTGGCACGTGGGCACATGGCTATCGAAGGGCGCTTAAGCATGTGTGTAAGGAAGTGCAGTGCTGACAGCAGAATGAGGTGGAATTTTCACGCTGCTCTTTGCTTGGTTAACCCTCCCGCCTTTCTACCACAGGCGACGCCAGGGCCAGAGAGCCCAACCGCCTGGCCCCGCGCCGGCACTTACCAGTGTTTCCTGAAAGTCCCGCCTATCATCAATGTCATCCACCTTGTAGGACCCAGACAGGTTCAGGTAGTTGTAGTAGTCCATGCTGGTGATGCCGAGGCTGTGTTTCTGCTCTGCAGAGGCGCCCTCGATGAGCTGGAGAGAGAGGAAGCGGGGTATGTGCGGTGTGGCCCACAAACCTGAGGCGCCAGAGGCCACGCTCCCGAGCCCGGGGTGACGCGCACTCTCTGACCCTGCCTTCTAGAATGATGGGTGGTCCTCGTCTCCAAAATATGGGCTTCGGGATAGCTGTTCCCCCTGGTAGTAGCCCCACATCTTCTCTACATACTCTAGTTCTCAAGTCTGGTAACACCTGCAAGACTTGAGACTCTCCCCTTGTCCAATAAAGAGAACCACAGTGCGGCACTCGCGAGATCCTCAGAGGAGTGGAAGATAAGCCAGATTGTAATTACTTCGTTCTTACTCAACTTGCTATGGCTTTATAAAGTGCACCTGCCCCTCCCTGCTTCTCTCTGCAGGATGCATATTGAAAAGCAGCCCCAGGTCTCACTCTCTCCCATTCTGAAACCTCCTAACCAGTGGACTGTCCCCAGCCTTCTGTTCTATCTCTGAGCCTTGCCTTAGGTCTGAGCAAGACCCTCTTAAGGGGTTCCCACCCGTGGTGTGCTAGAAAAATATTCAATAATCAACTCTAGGGGAGTAAAATGGATTTGTAGTGTTTGCCGATTGTCGTGGTGTAAATATTCCTACCATGACTGATTTCAAACTCCTAAGAAAATATAACTGAAGGGGGAAGTGGGGAGAGATGCACACGGCCCATGCGAGCCGGCTCCAGCAACCGCCAGCTCCAACGCTGCAGCATTTGGGAAAATAGAGACAGCCCAGGCACACTTCTGTATCTCAGTCAAGTTCCTCATGTCACCTCAGCCCCACGTCCCGCAAGAAGGGAACCTCATATCCATTACAGAAGTTCCAGATCACCCATAACATCAGGTCCCCTGGCTTTCTTCTGTCTTCCTATGTTCCCCTTCTGTTTCTCCTCTCCATTCACATCACACTGCCCTTCATTTGCATCTTTGCTCCCCACCTTCTCAACTCCCTCCCAGCTACAGACACATGCTGCTCTTTGCTGTAAGCTTTTCCTTGCCTCTGAACTTCTGCGAGTGGCAGAATCCACTTCCTCATCATGCGCCAGCCGTCTGGAAGAATGATGTGCCATCCTCTGGGACAGCTATCGAACTGAAAAGACTGTGTATATGAGCTCCCAACACAGTTCAACTTCCTTCTCACTAACACAAAAAAGAGCTGCGGGCCTTTCTTCGAAGAAATTCTGAGGTGGACCCCCAATATATATGCCAATATATAAATCCATACATAAAGAAGTCGTTTTTGGTATCAATATATTTCTTAAATACTTAAAAACATTTTTTAAAAAGTAGTCCAATCTGAGGATTCCTGAAGCCTTGGAACACAATGTAAAGGCACCCTGCACACTGCTTTAGCACCAGACTCAGTGGCCGTTCTGGGTGCCCAAGTCAAAACTTCTTGACCTGGGATTAAAGATCCTTAGTCTTTCCTCTGACAGCTCCCCTTCACCAGACTTCCACCCTCTCCATCTACCTGGTGGAAGCCTGGCCGTCACCTCCACAGCTTTGTTCAGGCCACCTGACTTGCCCCACCAAGTTCCCCTGTGTGCCCTCGATAACTCCCCTTAGCATCTCAGCCACAGCTCCCCATGTGAATTCCTGTCTGGCAAAGAATCAAGCACTCCTACTTTTGTTTTAAAGTGATATTAACACTTTCCTGATTATTAAACTTTTGGGAAACCAAGAACTTACTCTCCTTGCGGATAGGGATATATCCTGATAATTTTTTGCACATTGACTTATACATACTATCCTAATAAATACTCCTTGGCTTGACAGACTAGACTGTCTAAACCAGAGAGTTGAGAGCAAAAAAAAAAAAAAAATTTTTTTTTAATGTGTAGAAGGAATAAGGAAATAGGAAAGAAAAAATATAAAGGAAAACCTGGTAAAATATGTGAAAACTCCTCTCTCCAGGGTTCCTCATCACCACCCTGGATTTTTCCAGAAGGAAGTTGGAGATCTTTCCACCATCTGGTTCCCCACCTGGACTGAACTGGATTTCAAAGTATTTTCCCTGCAAGAAAGTTAGGGATTTCCTTCAATGGTTGGTGAATAGAAACACGATGTTCCAAACAGGCTCTCAATACAGTATATAATTCAAGGAAATTCATTAATGAACGATACGTTCTGAATGATTCCCAGTTCTGGTCTAGACTTCCTCACTTCTTCCTATCAGACAATAACCAGTGCTTTTGTCCAGTCACACGATTCTGTACTGAGAGAGAGAATCTATCGTTCCAGTCCGACTAAATAAGGATATGCTGAATTCCCAGCCCATTTCCCCTGGTGGGCGCTTGCCCGCAAAGCCGGAAGCTGTAAAGAATGGGACAGAAAATCTCAAGGTTCCCTTGATTTAACAAGAGCAAACTCTATCAATCTCGTTCAGGAGAGGCACATTTTCCCTCTGCCAGACTTACTTTCATGACTTTGGGCAAAAGTCATCGCTTCTACTTCCGGATCATCTAACATTCTTCTACAAGCAAAAACCCCTGATGATAAACCAAGTTCTTTGCAGCTAGTTGCGGGTATGGAGATTTTTGTTACTGTTGCTGTTAATTATTTCCTTTTAAGTTACTGCTAAAAGGGAACAAAGGAGAAGAAAGCCCTGAAATTGAGCTGGAAAGGTGTCCAGATTGTTAAGTAAATGACATTGTTTTTCTCACTAGAATCTGGCCCATCCTCAGAAGGGGCCAGGAGGGTAAACGCAAACAAAAGAAACCATGAGAAGGTGGGTGTTAGTGAGTGGTGTAAGGAGCCCCTAACGAGAGACCAAAAGTTCAGCGGAGGGACAAACCGGAGAGCATGTCCAGCCTGACTGCATTTAATATTTTAAAACACTGAATCTGTTTTAAATGTGTTTGCTGGTGAAATCCACCCATTCCAGGGCTGGCTCCTGCCAGGCCGCAAGTCTGGAACCAGAACCATGAACGCATTAAAAACAAAAAGAGCGCCGTTTTTCCTGTTGCCTCCAGCATCCGCTACCTGCTGTGTTCTGAGGTCACTGGCCACGTCCAGGTATCAGAGGGGCTACGAAAGAAGGCCACCCTCTAACTGTCTATTGGCCTTATTCTGATGACTGCTCCCTCAGCCTCTCAGCACCAAGAAACAGGGGAAGACACAACGCCCACCAGCCACTGCGATCCCAAATCACAGTGGTTCCTGAGAAACGCTTGCAGAACAAGGTTCCCCATTCTTCCTTTTAGGAGGACAATCCTTCACCATCTTTTCCTCTGGGCATGTTTTAGAGGGATTACATCAGTGTCCGTGTACACCCCGCGTCAGGCTCTGTGCTGACGGCTCAGAGCCTGGAGCCTGCTTCCGATTCTGTGTATCCCTCTCTCTCTCCTCCCTTTCCCCACTCGTGCTCTCTCTCTCTCTCAAAAGGAAACATTTTTAAAAAGTGCAAGATGCCAGATGATGTATTTTTTTTTTATTGTATTCTCGGTTCTGGCAGGTTGGCCAATGTCCTTGATTCGAGTTGATCAACATGCCCAATTCAGGCCTAACTTAAGAAACAAAAACCTCCTGACTTTGTGGAGGACATTGGAAAGTAGGGCAGGATACAACTCATGTGAGAGAAAAGCGAAGGAGTTTGGTACCATTTTATAAAAGTTCCCTTTGGAGTAAACACACACACACACACACACACACACACACACACACCCCAAAACTAAGGAGGTATTTAAAGGAAGCTCCAGGAGGGGCGCTTGACTTGGGCTCAGGTCATGATCTCACAGTTCGTGGGTTTGAGCCCCACGTCGGGCTCTGTGCTGACAGCTTGGGGCCTGAAGCCTGTTTCAGATTCTGTGTCTCCCTCTCTCTCTGTATCCCTCTGCTCATGCTCTCTCTCTCAAAAGTAAATATTTTTTAAAAAGTAATAATAAAATAAAGAAAATGAAATAAAAATGGGACTGTATTATAAATATTGTTCTATAACCTGTTTTTTAAATTTAACAATATATCATGGATATCTTTCTTTTTTTTTTAATGTTTTTATTTATTTCTAGGAGAGAGAGAGAGACAGCGTGAGCAGGGGAGGGTCAGAGAGAGAGGGAGTCACAGACTGAAACAGGCTCCAGGCTCTGAGCTGGCAGTCAGCACAGAGCCCGACGCGGGGCTCGAATCCACGAACCGCGAGATCATGACCCAAGCGAAAGTCGGACGCTTAACCGACTAAGCCACCCAGGCGCCGCGGATATCTTCTTAAATAAGTCATTCTTAACAAGAAACTCAGGTATTACATCTTAAAAGTATTCTTAGGTCAAAGAAAATGAGCATTTCAAATTTTGATAAAAGTTGCCAAATTGCTCTCATGGGGGAATATTTAGGCTTTAACCAATAGTGTCTTTTCTCTGGGATTATCAATCTCCTTAATGTTTGCCCATCTGAGAAAGAGAAAATAATATATGGTTTTAATTTATGTTCCTTCCATTATTTGTGGAAACATCTTTTGATGCTCCATCAGACATTACTCTGTGTGTGTGTGTGTATGTGCATGTGTGCACGCGCATACACACACACACACACACACACACAAATTGCCCATCCATACTCTCTCATCTTTCCACCACGGTTCTACAAAATTTTATTAATCAGGAAAATAATAAAGGCTGGATATTTTTGCTTTGTTTTGTTTTACAAAAAAAATAAATGACTGATGTATCCTCTTGTCCAAGGGTAAAGAATAGTTTATAGTGGGAAAAAAATAAAAATATCGATTTAATTATTCTTCTGCTCTCTAAGGAAGGCAAAGAGTGGGGGATGGGTAGCTAGAGAGTTAAATTCGGTCAAGTGCATTTTTATAAGGCAGACCGAAACTGACAATTAGGAAAAAAGGTCAAGTAGAAAATTCATTCACATTTCCCTTCGCATTTCATTATCTAGAAACTTCTTCAAGATAACACAACCCAGCTACTGAACAGAAACATTTGAGAGGTGAACAAATGAATAAATAGTTTGAATAATATTGAACACCAAGGAAAGTGAGGGCAATTCTGACAGATATAACTCAGCAGGGAATTTAACAATCACTGCGTGAGAACTTAGTAAGAATTCTCTTGGAAATAGAAGCTCCCTTCCAAAATAGAAGGGTGAAAAAGAAATTGTTTTTCTCCAAAATTCCCACTATTTATTTTAAAATGATCCGGAATCAGCCTCACAGATGGCTCCTTAAATGCTTCACTGCCAGACATAATCTATGGTTGAGATAAGATATAAAATCTACATAAATCAAAGCTGCTGGCCAAATACTCATTTCTTTCTAAGTGTGGCTTTTTGTCAAGGAGAATATATTCATATTCATCCTTGCCAGCTTTCCAATTCACCCCCTCAGGAGACACTCAGGCAGAAAAATGTCTAAATGGGCATTTGTGACAATGCATTTGACTTGACATTTTCATTCTCTTGGGTGAGTGGACCCGTTAGGAGGCTGTCTGACAGGTCACATCCAGTTGCTTTTGGATGTTATTATGTTACACGAATATATCTAAAACAAATCACCAAGCTCTGAGGGGCGGGTAGACAGCTGGCGCACTCTGTCTGACAGAGAGGAGGAGGGTTCTCTCCAAGGTGCAAGATCGAAGTGTCTGCTCCTTCCCATGTTCACAGCCCCCAAGTTCCGTGAAGCAAAACCAAGGCAAATAAGACCTGCAAATCTAGTCAGCTCATTTATTTCCCTGGGAAAGAAGGTCTCTTCTCCGAGGCACAAAGCAAACTCCTCCAGGACCCAGACTGACACTTTTATCAATTTTTATTTTCCCTAGTAAGGCAACTCCAGTTGAGAACTGTTTTCAAAAATCATCTTATGTCCTGAGGCTCAAAAATAACTTCAGTTAAAGGGCAAATTGAAGCCTGACAGCACAGGCTTACAGAAAAGGAAAAGAAGATTGAAAAGACAGCCTCCTGACGATATGTGAAAAGCTCCCATTTCCTCGGGGACGCCAGACTTAAATCGGGAAGATCAACATCATCAATCAGCTGACGGTTTCTGAAATAGGGAAGAGACTTACAAATCGGCTGGAGTTGTTGTTCCGGACAGTCTTGGCATTCCCAAAGGCCTCCAGCAGTGGGTTGGACTGCAGGATAATGTCCTTGACATGCTGTCACAGCAAACAGGCCAGAGGTTAGGAAGGTGCAAGCACCAGCCACACAACGTGAAGCCAGACTCCCTAAGGATGTGGTTTCTGAATGCAGTGAGATGAGGCCACGAATCTACAGGTTCCCAGGGTTTCTGGAGGATGGATGCTTTCCTCTCAACAGACCTCAACCAGCCTGTGTGTTCTTGTCTTCCAACTCCCTTGATGCATGACTCCCTGGAGCCAGGGAGCCGCCAGTAAAACAGGATCTGCAGATGTTCTGGGACCAAGTTTCCAAACTGGACGCGGCAGCTTTCCCCTGCGCTCACAGGCATGGCGGGAATCACAGCAGAAAGGAGAGGGAAGTAGGAAGGGGCATCTCCTTGCCACGCTGATCAACCTTTACTCTCCCTACCTCTCTTCCACCCAACTTCTCCATGTGCCTATTGCATCCTGTCTCCACCCTCTCCATGGCAAGGGGGAGTGGCTTAAGGAAAATGAAATCGTTTCTGCTCCCCAGACAAGGTTGTGGGCACATAGTCTTGTGTTTCCCAAACTCCCTTGTGTGTGATTCGCCAAGGGCTCTTGTTGAAAGCCGGATGCAGATTCAGTAGGTCTGAGACAGGGCTCCAGAATCTGCATTCCTAACCAGCTACCTGGTGCTACTGGTTTTGCCAGCAGGGAGCCACACTTTGAGCAACAAGGGCCAGCACTGGATTGTATGGAACAATTCCTGGCCTACTACAGGGGAAGAATTTGGTTTTCAAACACTCCACTTCCGTGCCAGACTGAAAAGTGTGCAAAACACTCCACAGGCAAGACAGCACAACAGATAGGAGTTGATGTTGGAGAGGTCTTTCAACAAGTGAGTCATTCCTTGTACTTCTAATTATTCACATGCTACGGTTAAACGTGTTCCAGAAATAACAAGTCTTTGGTCTGCACTCTTCAGCTACTGACTAATTTCAAGCCAAGAGCTCTGCATCATTGTCCTCATAGGAAAACAGGAAGAGAAAAGTCAACATTAAAAGTCTGCAGTCTGGTTGCTAGGTCATGGTCTGCAGCAGATAGGACTAGATGAAGGCACCAAGTACTAATTAACTATGTAACAGCTCAAGTATTCCTTTGGCACCCCCTCTCCCCCCTTACCATTCATATGAAGATCGAAAGACAGCACTTTCACTAACTGGGACATGTCATTAGCAATGGAGCCAAAGGCAAATTCTGAGTGGTCCCTCCATGGGGTCAAGTTCAAAGCTTAGAAACATCTTCCAAGCTTCCTACTCTCCTTTAACAACTCATGGATTTATATAAATGGTGCTTTCTTTCTAAAATTAATTTGGACTTTGTGGCTCTTCATTAATCCTTTATATCTGTTTTCTAACGGAAAGTAGTTGATTTTTTATTGCTGAGTAATATTCAATTTGTATATCTATCAAAACATTTTTTGAATAAATTGGAGATGCAATATTATGTAAGATGTACAGCATGTTACATTGATACATTTATAGACTATAGTGTGATTCCTGATGTAGTAATATTTATCACATTACATATTTACAGTAAAAAGTATGGTCTGTATTCATTATACTGTTAATTAAATCTCTATTAATTTTTAATACTTATTATAAATTTGTACACTCAAACAATATCAACCTTATCACCTCTACCCCCAACACACACATATCTAATCATCCCACCATTTTAGTCTTTTTTCATATTTAATTTTTTAGATTCCATATACCAATGTCCTCATACATTGTCTCTGATCTCACTTAGCACAGTACACTCAAGGTGCATTCATGTATATCTGTTTTTTGACACCATTTATCAACACTCAGCTTCTCAAAGGGGTAGAACAAAAGAAAGGCTCTTGTTTCTTCCCTTCTTTAATTACTGACTTTTAACTGAGAATCCTTATGCACGTATCGACACATCATGCATCCACCAACTGTCAAGGTGTCCCACAGAATTTTGTGGCGTGTGGTCAGCGTACTGGGGGAATGACAAAGAACAAATTAATATAAAGGAGCAGACCGCTCACAAAACAGCATCCTGAGTTTCTGTCTTCATGTCAACCTTCTAGGGCTAGGGTACAGTCACATGAATGGAGATAATCAAGTGGCGTCACACCAATCCAGGTTCTTGAATCCAGTATGGAAGCCATGAAACACATGTTGTATTGAGTGCAAGAAGGCTAGTCCCAACAGAGATGTTAAGTGTAGATTATACCCTGGATTTCGAAGATTTAACATTAAAAAGAATGTAAAATATCTCACTAGGTTTTTGATAGCGATTATATGCTGAAATGATAATGTTTGGGATATGTTAAGTTAAATACAATGTATTTTTTAAAATCACTTTCATAAGCTTCTTTTTACCTTTTAAAAAATGTAGCCACTTGAAAATTTTAAATTATGTTTGTCATTTGTGCCACTGGACAGTGTTACTCTACATCTGCCTTTCATTCAGTGAAAGAGGCCATGCTAAGACCCTTTCTCTCTGTGAAAGGAATTTTCGATGCTGCCTTAAGCTTTCTGACCCAATGGGACATAACAGAACTTCATTTAATTAGCAGACAGAACCACAGTAAAGAGAATTTTGACGTATCTTTTTAAAGTCTACAGATGACTGCAGCAATGACATCACTTATGAAATGATTCTGATTTTTTAAAATGTATTTTTAAGTTAGCTAACATACAGTGTAGTCTTGGCTTCAGAAGTAGGTTCCATCGCTTACATATAACAATGATTCTGATCAAAAAATTAATTTTTATGTTGAAATCTACCTGGGAGCATGAGTTCCAATAAAACAGTGTTTCCAGTGGTCTGTGCCAGTGATGAGAGCTGAGTTTGGGGCAGTCCCAGTGGACCCTCGCCTGCCTTCACCATCATCTTTTGCCCATTCCTATGGATGCGGATTCTGCTCCCATGAGGAGTGAAACTAAAGACAGAGGAAGCTCGATCTACCTTCTTCATACTGTACTCTCAGATGTGCTGCTTCTCTGCCCATATCCTGTTCCCCTCTTTTTTTAATTTTTTTTATTTTTCCATCTCTCCTGTATTCTCATTTTCTGGATCTCCCTGCCTTCCTAATGTTATTCTCTAACCTTTCCTTCTTCCTTAGTCTCTCCCTCCCCCTTCTCTATTTTAAGATTTTTATCAACTTCTTGAATTGGAAATGTAGTCTCCTAGTTCAAACCATAAAAGTTTCAAAAGGATATCGGGTAGAGTGTGCCTTCCCCACCCCCCCCATCTCCCAGTTTCCCTCCCTAAAGAACTGATTATCAGCTTCTTATTATCTTTCCAAAAGTATGTTACACATATCCAAACAAATATGGATATATGTTCTCTTTTTCTCCTCAAATGGTAACACATGATACACAATGTTCTGAACCTTGCTTTTTTGCAGTCCATCATTATCTTGGAGATCATTCCCTATCAGTCTATGAAGCTTCATTTTTAAGGCTGTCTCATAATTCTATTCTATTATCAGCCACAAATTATATCACCAGTCTCCAACTAATGAACATTCAAGTTGTTTCCAGTCTTCGACATTACTAAAAAATGCCATATCAAATAACTGCATCATTTTGCATATATTTCAGTCCATCTAAAGGATACGTTCTCTTAAGCAAAACTGATGAGTGAGTCAAAGGGCGCATACATGTAGAGTTGATAGATTTTGCTAAAACGCCCTCCATTAAGAGCATACGACCTCATGCTCCTACCACAATGTATGAGAGGGACTATGTTCCTGTATTTTTACCAACATTGTTTAAAATACTACAAAATTTTTGCCATTCTGACAGTTAAATAGTTGTTAAGTTTCAATGTGCACTGTCATTATTATCCTGAGAGTGAGCATAATTTCATGTTTTATGAGTTGTCTTTCATGCCCTTTATTTATTTCCTTTTAGGATTTTTGACGCTTTTTATTGATTTATAAGACCTCATTATTTATCCGGTATCTCCATCCCATGCTATTTCTTTGAAGATTTCAAGGTTCTTGGTTATAGAACCTATGACTTTTCTGTAGAAAAAACATTCTTGTTTTGTTAAACAAGCCAACGGAGACTTCCATATTTCACATAGTACAGGGCTTCAAAAGGGGCCACATCACTAACTCACCTGGACTTTGGGACCTCCTCCCGACACTCTGGAGATGTAACTCATGATGTATTTGGCAGCCACGGTCTTTCCAGCACCACTTTCACCACTGCGAAAAGACAAAAATACCCACCCATGAGGTGGATCACAACCAGTTCCCTCCCCCAACAAAACAAACGAAAACAAAAAAGAAAGCAAACATAGAGGAATTCGGTAATAAGCACATGATATTGGTTGAGAAAGGCAAATCACAGCAGGAAGAGTTCCCTCCCTGACTTGTCTGACCAATATTAACACGGTTTGAGGACCAAGGTCTGGATAACGGCCATGTCCAGAATAGACAACCAGGCATTCTAATGCCTGCTAACAGGGAACGTGATTTAGGAACGCTTTGGGATATCAGAAAGATGGAATACTCTACAGAACTTACAACTGACACGAAGATTGTAAACTTATGGAAAAAAGCATATGAAATAATGTTAAGTGAAATAAATCAGATACAAATGATATATGAACACATGAACACAAGTTAGGGGAAATATACATAAGAAAAGAAAAGGCTAGAACTACTGCAACATGTTAGCAGAGGTTTTGGTAAAGGAAAAGATGCCATGGAAGACCCCTTTCTTTCATTATTTTCCAAACCTTTAGTAATGCATATTATTACTTCTGTGATTTAAAAAAAAGGAAAACATAGGCACTCTCAGGTTTCAGACCATGTGCCTTGAACTGATGCAAGCAACTTTATTTTAGAAGTTCTAAAATTAAACGATGAGGCAATATTAATCACATCCTGCATAACAGAGACTACCTTCCGTTTTGGTGGCCTCACTGCATAGGGAAACCCTTTTGTTAAAAGTGTATAGTCTACTCTTCAAAATACCCATTCTTCCTTCAAAATCCCCTCAAATTGATGATGACCTCAACTCAAAACCCGCTGATGTCAGTCAGATTTCTCCTCTATTGGTTGCCTTCGTGTTGCCATGATAGAATTAATTAACAGAGGTCAGATCATGTAAAATAATGGTGAAAATTAGTGTGAGAACTTCAGGCTGCTACGAGTTCGTGAGACAATATTTTTGTTCGTTCTTGGTGATCGAGAATTTCGGGGTAGAGAGCAACTATTTGTCTATGAACACTCAACCTCAAGAACTATTCTCAACTGCCCAGTTACTCAAGAAAAGGGGAAGAGTCTGCTTAGGGTCCATCCAAGCCAGGTGACCCCTTACCTTCAAAAAGAAACTAAAATTTGGAAATAATTGGGTATTTCGAAACAAAACAAACACAAAGAGGATTAAGGTAGTCATCAGGGGACAATTCAGAAGTTAGTTGGAATGTCTTTCTCTCATACATGTTTAATTAGAGAGATTATAGGGAGGAATGAGGGAACTCTTCAAGGGCCTTGAAAGGTCTGAATCCACCAATGCAACTCACTCACCATACTCAGTTCTGGCTTCCAGGTCACATGACTAGGGAGACCAAACTAAAATTCCCTGAGGTGTGGCGGCAGGTAGAAACCAGCAACTCTGAGATGAAACGTTACGCTGTTTGCGGAGGACATGCTTACTCACAGGCACAAGGAGGTATAGTGAATACTTCAGTTTCAACAAGGAAATGATCTGCTTCAGTGGTCCACGTAATCAAATGACGCTAGAACCAGGGTCAAAACGTGCACTCTTGCTCATTTGAAGCACACGTTTTGTCAACAAATGAAACTCCATTTTATAATTTTGTAAATAATGTGAACAGTCAAGGGTATTATAAAGTCCAAGAGTGTAAAGGTACAACCACCCAATCTAATATCATACAGACATTTAAAATAATTAGAGGGGTGACCGGGTGGCTCAATCAGTAAAGTGTCTGGCTCTTCATTTCAGCTCAGGTCATGATCTCCTGGTTGGTGGGTTCAAGCCCCACATCTGGCTCTGTGCTTGGAGCCTGCTTGGGATTCTCTCTCTCCCTTTCTCTTTGCCCCTTCTGACCTCTCAAAAGTAAATAAGTATTAAAAAAAGAAAAGATTCCCTTTCTCTGCTACTCTCCCCTGGTTACTCGTGCTCTAAAATAAAAATAAACAAACTTAGAATCATTAAAACACTATGTGGCAACATAAAGAAAATGCAATTAAGGTTAATGGCAATATAAGCAGAAGACAATGTATCCATAACGTGATTATGACTATGTAAAAATAAGGTATGGAGAAGAATGGAAATGGAACAAAGAAAAAATATTTCTGAGTTGTTGAAGGGCTGGTACGTAGATGACTCTTTTTTCTTTTGATGTGATTTCTCTTAATGTTTAAAGTTTTGAGACAGGTAATTATCTATATAGTTCAGGTATTTAAAAACAGCATTTCTAGAAAAAGTGGAACCACATACCACAGTGATTATCAACATTGATCAATTTCTTTTTTTTTTTTTAATTTTTTTTAAAATTTATTTCTAGGAGAGAGAGAGACAGCGTGAGCAGGGGAGGGTCAGAGAGAAAGGGAGTCACAGACTGAAACAGGCTCCAGGCTCTGAGCTGGCAGTCAGCACAGAGCCCGACGCGGGGCTCGAACCCACGAACCACGAGATCATGACCTAAGCGAAAGTCGGACGCTTAGCCGACTAAGCCACCCAGGCGCCCCAACATTGATCAATTTCTTTAGATTATTCCTCAAGTTACCTTCTCAGGATGAGTAAACATTTTCATGTTTAGAACTCCTTGATGCAAGTAGTGTGTGTGTGTGTGTGTATGTGTGTGTGTGTGTGTGTCTGTGTGTGTGTGTGCAAGAAAGAAAAGGAAAAATGACAATTCCTAGTAAAATTATGAAATCAAAGTATAGTGATTCCCCCACTGTGTCTTTGGTTATTAGTGTGATCAGGCATGAACTATTTTATCTCTTTTGTTGGAAGCAGAAGAACAGAAGAATACTGGAACATAATTCATTTCACATATTAAGATAAATAAGCCAGATCCAATAATAGAACTATATTCTAAAAATTGTGATATTTTTCAGAAGCTTTAAAATAATTAATTCTGGCTGAACAGTGACTGGAATTTTCATTTCTTGGTTTCCATTTATAAACACTTAAACGTTTTATTGATCAGAAGCTGGTTAATTTGCTCAGAATATGGTACAATAACAATGTTACATAATTATTTGAAGCTTAAAATATATGCAACCATAATTATACTGGCCCTTTGGGGATAGGAAAATATCATTTCTTCCCCTGGACTAAAATCTGAGTTAAAGGAAGGTGAGGGTATCAGACATTATACAGCATACCCAAAATTATTTGCTTTGTATCTCACAGCAGTTAGAGAATTTGCTTTGCTTATAGTTACAGGCAGCCTTTCTTAATTTAATTGCCTTCACTTGACTTCTAAAGTGGACCAAAAAAACCCCACCAAACCCTCTAAAATAATATGTGCTTTAAGTTAGAAAAAGGCCCCATTGGTCCCTAAATCCAGCAGTCGACGAGAATCCTCAAGGTACTTTCATTTCTTTTTTGAAATTCTGTTAAAATTTTATTCAGAGACAGGGCACAAGAGGAGAGAGGCAGAGGAAGTGAGAAAGAGAGTATCAAGTGGGCTCCATGCTGGGGAGCCCAGGGCAACGTGGGGCTTGATTCCACAACCCTGGGATCATGACCTGAGCCAAAATTAAGAGTCAGATGCTCAACTTACTGAGCCACCCAGGCGCCCCTCAAAGTACTTTTAAAATGCCTATGTTTGGGCTCCACTTCTGACCTGCTCCATCCCAGTCTCCAAGAACAGTGCCTAGAAATAAGATTTTTTAACTAACTCCCTAGTTCTTATATAGCTGGCCGTGAACCAATCAAACAAATTTAGAACAAAGTCAAGACAGACTTCACAAGAAATATCAATTTAAATAGGAAATAATATTGTGTGCATTAGCTATAGAAATAGAAACATACGCTAAAATTTCAAAGAAATGGAAAGAATGTTCTGGGGATAAAAAAGTTATTTACAATGGTATATTAATAATTGGATTCAAGGACCATAATTGCTTTTTGAAGTCTAAAAGTTATTCCTCACTTAAAAATCAATAGCGCTTTCCAGGCACCTGGGTGGTTCAGTCAGTTAAGTATCCAACTACGGCTCAGGTAATGGTCCCATGGTTCGTGGGTTTAGGACCCACATTGGGCTCTGTGCTGACAGCTCAGAGCCTGGAGCCTGCTTTGGATTCTGCGTCTCCCTCTCTCCCTGCCCCACCCCAGCTCGTATTTTGTCCGTTTTTCTATCTCTCAAAAGCAAACAAACATTAAAAAAAAAATTTAAAGATCAATAGTGTTTTCACTTCACTTCAACTTACTCTAGCAAATGTAAAAGCATTTCAGTCATATTTTTTGAGCAGATATCCCATAGCATAAGGACAGTCAATAATTTCTACTGTTGGAAGATTAACCAATCTATTCCCATCTCCCCCTTCCTAGTCTCAAAATATTTCAGGGTGCCCGGGGGGCTCAGTAGGTTAAGTTTCCAACTCTTGATTTTAGCTCAGGTCGTGATCTTGTGGTTCCTGAGTTTGAGCCCTGCGTTGAGATTCTCTCTCTCTCCCTCTTCTCTCTGCCCTTTGCCCATGCTCTCTCTCTCTCAAAATAAATAAATAAACTTTAAAAAAAAGCATCCATTTTAACTGTTAGAATGTTCTGTGTCAGTACATACACACAGAGAAATAGTCATAAGTGTGGTATGTATGGTATATATATATTAATGTTAACATTAATTATATCATATCATATCAGAATGAAAGAGCCCAAGTCTCCTTGGAGAAATGGCCAATTAATTCTAGGGCTGGACCAGGGAAAATGCAAGTGGAGCCTAGAACTTGTCACTGTGTCGATGAGTAAAGAAGTACAGTGACTGACTGATGTGGACGTGTCAAGCACACAAGAGCCAGTATGAAAGGGTTTGCACAGATCAAGATAATATTGGATTATGATCCTGTGAGTATAGTCCATACATGGTTGGATGAGGAGCAAGGTGCTGCTATAATCTCAGAATATGCCCACAAAATGCTAACAGGTCCTAAAAGAAAATATGGTAAAGTTAATCAGAAGAAACTTAGGAGACAGGTACAGGCCCAACCAGTTGATCAAGAGCACGGTGTGGATACTCAGCAAGAATGACTGAGTCTGTTCAGAAGGAATCACTAGATCCAACATGAGGTCCCCCTACCAAATTTAATGCCTGAACTCTTATTTAAAACTACAAAGAGCAGAAAAATTGACAGGTATTGAGTAAACACCACAATGTGTCACCTGTAATCTGAGGACCTGTTCCAAAATGACAGAATCTGAAGAGATCATCTATTCCTGAAAAGACACCTGGAGCAAAATGGAAAGCAAGATATTTTGGGGAGAACTGGTAAAATGTAAATGGGGTCCACAGGCAAGGTAGCTCTATACAATTATCAATGTCCCGATTTGGAGTATGTTAACTGGTTATGTAGGAAAGCTTCTTTTAAGTGTATATTTTAAGAAATATACACTGGAGTGTTTAGGGGTGATGAATTATCACATCTGCAACTTGATCTTAAAAGGTTCAGAAAAATAGCAATATTCTGGTAATAATAATAATGGTGAGTACGTGTGTATGGTTGGAAGAGGTAGGAGGGAAGAGGTAGGAAAGAGCCTAAATGTGGTAAAATGTTAGGGGAAACTATGTAAAGAAGATATAAGAGTTATCTGAACTATCCTGGCCATTTTTCTGTACAACTGGAATTACTTCAAAATAAATTGTTTAAAAGAGTGTTTATAAGCAAAGTTGCATATCTGAGAATATTTTTTCATTTGTGAACGTGTACATACACACACACATACATACATATCCCTTTTAAATTTGTCTTGATCAGTGGCTGATAGATGGTTAGCAGATAGTGAAAAACGTGAGTCTGAAGCATAGGGAAAGGTTCTGGATGAAAATACCATGATATGAGTGAGAGTAAGTGGGACTACCAAGGAGAAGCATGAGTGAAGACAAGCCACACTAGGACTTTGGGGGTCGTAGTGGCCACAGTTGGGTCCCACTCAAGCTCTTTTCTCCATCCCCCTTCATTGACAATTTCCTGACTTGGTTCAGGTATCTTGCCTGGCACAGCAGGCATAGGGCATAGAAAAGCTGGTCTCATGCTCAGCTAAGCCCAGATGACCTGCCTCCCACCCCCAGTAACCCAAGAGTCCAAATTAATGAAGTTGCCTAATTACACTGAAGGGAGAACTAATGGGAGAGGCTTCTCTCTCCTCTAGGATGTGAAGAAGGAAGTATGTCACTCTGATGGCCACTGGCAGCCACCTGGCACCACCAAGAGGAGCCAGAAGCAATTTTAGGTTGTCTAGACTATGAAGCAGAGAGGTCGAAAGGACCTGGGTCCCTGATGACATCACTGGACCACTGAACAACCAGCCCTGAGGTCCGCACAACCTCTGCATGTTTTGTTATGTGGGATAATAAAGTTCCTTAATTTCTAAGCCAGTTTGATTTAGATTTTCTGTTGCTGGCAGCTAAAAGCATGTTAAATGAAGTAGGGACCTCTGACATTTCAAGAGTGTAGAGGAAGAAGCTCCCCACAGAGAACAAGATGGAAAGGTTGAAGAGGCACAAAGGGAAGTAGGGAGACGAAGCATCATGGAAGCCAAGGGAGCTGGAGGTCAATGGTGTCAACAGGGCAGGGAGATTCATAAGACAGTGAAGTTCTGAAAAATTCCCACTAGGACCGATTCTCTCAAACCCTACTTCTTTGATATACGGACATATTAATATTGAACTTGACTCATTTCAAAAGGTATAACCTAGGGGCGCCTGGGTGGCTCAGTCGGTTAAGCGTCTGACTTTGGCTCAGGTCATGATCTCACGGTTGGTGGGTTCAAGCCCCATGTTGGGCTCTGTGCTGACAACTCAGAGCCTGGAGCCTGTCTTCAAATTCTGTGTCTCCCTCTCTCTCTGACCCTCCCCTGCTCAAGCTGTCTCTATCTTTCTCAAAAATAAACATTAAAAAAATTAAAAACAAACAAAAGGTATAACCTAAGGGTAACAAATATAGGGATAGTTAAAAAAATAATTTTTCCTAATTCTAGAGTTCAAAAGATGAACATATTTGTGTTTGACAAATAATCCAGGAGATGAGAAATAACATCAAATGCAAAGGAGATTTGAAAGGAGCAAACTAGCAGGTGTCATAATGGTAGCACTGTCCAGTGAGCAGCGAAAGCACATCAGAGACTGTTGTGATGAGAAATGCTAAGCAGCTTGCTCAGGGACACATAGTTAGTGAGTAGCAATGCCTGAGCAAGCACCTGAGCTCTACTGCTTCAGATAAGGCATATATCTTAAATCCTCATATGAGTTTCCTGGCAGATTAAAATCAACAGTGTTTCATAAAGTAACTCCATAAATAGCACAGTTCATAGCATCATCAAACTTTTACCTACACCTGGGTCTTTGCTGATAGACACTTCTTTAAGGCTTCTGTCAAAACACTCATCTCTCACACACAGAGGGAACTAACAAATAATAGCCTGCATCCCTGTGATCACATAACAAGATGTGATCAAGAATGAGAAACGGGCACCTGGGTAGCTCAGTTGGTTAAGCATCTGACTTCGGCTCAGGTCATGATCTCGCGGTTCACGAGTTTGAGCCACGCATCGGGCTCTGTGCTGACAGCTAAGAGCCTGAAGCCTGCTTTGGATTCTGTGTCTCCCTCTCTCTCTGCCACTTCCCCAACTCATACTTTATCTCTCTCTTTGTCTCTCTCTGTGTCTCTCTGTCTATCTCTCTCTTTCTCTCTCTCAAAAAAAAATTTTTTTTTAAATGAGAAACACATCAAAGAAGGTTCTGGACAGCCTCCTCCAAAATTCAGTTCACACATTCCCTTCCTGGCAGCCCTACTGGATCTGGGAAAGAAGGAAGTCTGAGGTGAAGAATCTCTGTTGCCCACCTGGGGGATGAGAAAGGGGTGATGTGTCAGACGCTGTCATGACACTGAAAACTAAATCCTCAGGTACACGCAATGGCTGAGTATGCAAAATATAAAATCAAACAGACATGCCAAAGCTACTGAGTAAATGATAAAAATTCGTTCTTTCACATAATGAGGAAAGTGTGAACAAGACAAAGAGCTCTTCTGTCTTCCTAATCAACTTTTACTGTCAAGCAGACAAAAATGTCACCTATAGTCTGCCAAGAAAATGGCCTCACAGCAATGCTCTTCTTGGCCAAGGCTGATCTAACAGCAAGAACCCAATGTTTAGTCTGAGGACCAAGTTTGAGCCTCAGCTCAGCTACTTATTAGCTTTGAAATTCTTTTCAATGTTATTAGCACATATTTTAGACCATGTCTTAACAGTTTAAAAACTTATGTATATTTCCTTATTCAGCTTTCCCTTTAAGGCACTAATCCTCATTTTGTAGATGAAGTGACTGAAGCTTGCACGCATCACACAACTTATATGGAACAGAATAGAATCCACCCTGTGACTCAGGCCCTGAGGTCTTTCTTTCCACTACACATGACAGTGGGTGCTAGCGGATTATCACCCAGACAACCTGACACCTGCTGGCTCACAGCATCAGGGAGAAGTGGAAAGAAAACAATAATGGAGCCAGGTAGCCCCGGCTTGGAGTGCGGCTTGGCCACGTTTCAAATTTGAGATGTTTGACCCGGCTCCTTACCTCTGAGACTCAATTTCTTGAAATGCATAAAGGGGGACAGTGAAAGATGTTGATATTCAAAGCACATCCTCAAAAAAAAAAAAAAAAAAAAAAAGCTACTCTTACGATTTTGGATAATATATTAATTAGCTAGTGAGTCAGCCTTCCTGAGCAACATTCTTCGGTGTAAAGGAATTTCAACAATCACGCAAGCTAAAAGGTCAGCATTGCAGCAAGCTTGGGGGAAAAGGGGAGATTTAAGCCCCTGCTCCACAAGTCCACAGCGAGAGGGCAGTCCTCATACGGACCCCACTCAGGGCCGTGGGCTACAGGGCCTCCCAAAGCCAGGCGGGAGAGACAGGGAGCCTCAAAGGCCAGTGCTGCTGGGATAAACAAGAAGTGGGGTAGACCAACAGACACACAAGAGTTCCAATGCTAATAATAAAAGGTTCCTGAAATACATCAAAGACAGGAAGGCAGCTTGAGAATCCCTGAGACATTTGATGGTGCGCAGACAGAGAGCAGAGATAGGATGCGAGCCAAATGTTAGAGGTGCTCGGATTTTTTAAAAATCTTTTCATCTTTAACCTTTACTACTGCAAATCTTAGGGGTTCCAAATCCAAGATGTCTTTTGAAGCAGAAAATTCAGAAATCTTAGACCCAATAAGATGACACCTGTCTCCTTTTCCTCTACGAAAACTTTCATATTCGGTCACCAAATGTTATTGATTTACCTTCAAAATACTTCTCACACCTTTATTTAATCCTGAAGCAATATTTATTTGGCACATATTCAGGATGCAACCTGTGAACACTTTGCAAACTAGTGCTGGATACATCAAGGATGGAATGCCCTCTTCTGTAGAAAACAATTCCATCCGAATAGTTCCAGTGAAAAAGAAAATTAGGATCTTGCATGAAACTGACAACACAGCAGCAAAACAAGCTAGGATGGAGAGAGCTGATGTGGGCCAAAAGTGATAGACAGGAATTCACTTTTGATGGCAGCAATAAAAGTGCCATCTGGATGCTCTCCATGGCCATGTAAGTCCCCACAGAGGTCAGTTAGCAAAGGCTCCAGCAGTGCCTTTGGCCATACTGCCAAGGTCTTGGTTGGTAATATAGAGATGATAAAGAACATGTGAAAAACTTACTAGTCCTCTTTTCTGTCTTATCACACCATGATTTTTTTATTATCTAGATTGGCGATGTCTCCGAGAGATCCAAAGGTAACATGCATGTAATTCTAAAACTTAAATCCAAATGGATTTTGTAGCACAGAAGATGAATGAGCTGAGCAGCTCTGGGTTGCTCATTCACTGGAATCACAGGCGTCTACTCGGGTCTTCAGGAGCACATCAATGTCAATGATACTAATGTAGCCAGAGCTGTTGTGTTTTTTCTGTTTGCACTGTCCAGGGTCCACATTCACCTCCTATTCTTTAAGTGCTTCACAGGCTTACTGAATGGAACACATGAGCTTCCCTTTGCCTTCCCAGCTCAGGTCCCGCCCTCATAACCTCACTGGCTATCTGCGTCCTCTCAAGAGCCCATCTCTTTTCTACCAACAGACTTTTGTGCATCGTGTCTCTGCTCAGAGGCTTGCAAGACATCACCAAGGTCTGCAGGTTTGTCTCAGATCACCCGGCCTGTCATTCAAGGAGGGGCCTGTCACCCAATCACACTTACCTCCCCAAATTGACCAATCCGGCGCCACACAAAAGCAAGGTGGCTATAATATAGAAACAGAAGTGGAAGGCCCCATTCTGGCCCACAAGTAATTTACAAGGACACTTAGTCAGCAGAAACCTTTAACAATCACACTGATATCCTCCCCACTTTCTCCCCATCACACAGGATGGGTTCCAGAAGACCTCAGGCCATTCATGTTTTCTTCTTTCTAAACATTCAGTTGGGAGGGGGGCACTCAAATCAAGCCCCAACATCTCTGGGACACCTTTGCTGACTGTTGTAGTCCAAAGTGATCTCCCCCTTATCAAAATGCAAATCGCACTTAGAGCTTGTACTTCCAGTGCTTCAGCTTCAAAAGTATCAGTAAATAAATATTTATTGCGTGTACCAGAGAAACCAAGAAGCCTAACGACAGTTTCTAGTCATCAAGGATTGAAAAACTACTTAAAATGAGCACATGCAAATTAAATAATATTATTAAATAGGTGGTAAAATGAGGGCTATCAGAGTTCCTACTGAAATTCAGAAAGTAGAAAGACCCCTAGGTTGAGGTTGATGAGAAAGGGTTGGGTGGGGGCAGGGAGAATAACCCAGGCAAGGCCTTGGAGACGGAAGTGAACCTGATCCACTGGAGGGAAAAGAGTAGAGCAATTTGGTTAGAGGAGCAGAAAATAGAGTCAGAGGTGTCTCAAGCTAAGGACTCTGGACTCTACTAGACAATGGAGAGCCACTGAGATGTTTTAGTAGAAGTGCAACACAGTTTAAATCATATAATAATTTAGGGGGCACCTGGGTGGCTCAGTCAGCTGAGCATCCAACTTTGGCTCCAGTCATGTTATCAAGCCCCATGTCAGGCTCTGTGCTGACAGCTTAGAGCCTGGAGCCTGCTTTGGATTCTGTGTCTCCTTCTCCCTCTCTGCCCTTTCCCCACTTAACACTGTCTCTCTTTCTCTCTCTCAAAAATAAATAAACATTAAAAAAATAGGGACGCCTGGGTGGCTCAGTCAGTTAAATGTCCGACTTCGGCTCAGGTCATGATCTCATAGTTCGTGGGTTCAAGCCCCGCATCGGGCTCTTTGCTGAGAGCTAGCTCCGAGCCTGGAGGCTGTTTCAGATTCTGTATCTCCTTCTCTCTCCCTGACCCGCTCCTGCTCATGCTGTCTCTCTCTCAGAAATAAATAAAACATTAAAAAACTTATTAAAAACATAAAATAAATGATAAAATAGGAGCATTCATTTGGCAACCATGTTTGGAAGAGAGAGTTGGTGGAGGTGTAAATTTTGGGGTAAAATGAAAAAAGAACCATTATGAACTTGGGCAATTTGAGACACTGGTATGTTACATACATGGGATTATTATGATGACAAATTTGTGCTTCAGACAGGAGTTGGTAAACTCTTCCTGTAAAGGCCCAGATATGTTCTCTGTCACCACTTACCTGTGCCACTGAAGCACAAAAGCAATCACCGAGAACGTGAAACAGACGGATGTAGCTTTGTTCTGATGAAAGTTTATTTACAAACACACGGCTTTGAACCTGCGGTTTAGGAGAAAGCCCAGCACTGGAGATACAGGCTTTCTTATTTCTCACAACTGGAGTTCTTTCTCATGTCTTCATGTAATATGATAGTGTTCATGTCCATGTGATGAAGAATGATCCCAACTTGTAGTTGAGAAGAACTCAAATAATTTAAATGTCTCTTTATAAATTTATCAAAAGAACGTATCCATTAAAACTTTTAAAGATAGTTTTTAAAACAGATATTAACCATGTACATCATCAAGACTTCCTAAAGTCTGAAAATATAAACAAAATGAATATCTATTCAATGTTTACTTAATATTTATCAGAATTCTGTTATTTCATATAGGTCAATTTTATAATACACTGTTATTTTATTTCTATGTGCCAAATATGCATTGTTTTTGGTAGCACATTAAAGTATCTTGGATAAATGCATACATTTAGGGGTGCCTGGGTGGCTCAGTCAGTTAAGTGCTGACTTTGATCCAGGTCTCATGACTCATGGTCCATAAGTCTGAGCCCTGCGTTGGGCTCTGTGCTGACAGCTCGGAGCCTGCAGCCTGCTTAGATTCTGTGTCTCCCTCTCTCTCTGTCCCTCCCCTCCCCAGCCCCTGCTCACACTCTGCCTCTCTCTCAAAAAATAAACATTAAAAAAATTAAAAACAATAAATGTACACATTTAAAACTACATGGTTCAAAAGGAACATAATGTGGGGTGAAAAGCAGGGTTATCTGTAAAGCTGGCTTGCCGGCTTCCTCCACAGATGAAGTCTTCCTTAACAGAACGCACCAAATGCATGCATCAATATACATCCATAATCCCCTCACTCATGCCCAGGGATAACAAGTCAAGCCAGATAAATGACCCAGATATGGACATCTAGTGTACATGTGCATCTTCATTTCTCAGGAAGAAACTGAGGTTAACATATTAATAAGGTCGTGTTCTTTCATTAACTCCATCTGTCTGTCCTCTACTGATGACAGAGCAGAATCGTCAGCCATCTGGGTTGCAGAAAGCATTATGGCCAACAACCTATAAAGGATTAGGATAAAACAAGCATCTGTGCTTTGCAGGGGGAGATTTTTACCCTAGGAGCTCAAGTCCCGAATGACGAAACCTCACGTCATAGTAGATGGTAGCTGCTAAAACCTCCACTGAAAGGTGAGACATTAGAGCAATTAACAATAGTGTGTACTGAAAGTGCATGAGAATTAAAAAAAAAAAAATGTACATGAGGTTTAAAGTCAGGCTAGGGCTAACTAAGTTCAAATACAGACGCTGCCATTTCCTAGTTTGAGGATCTTAGAATTCTCTTAAGCCTCCGTTTCTGGATGAAACCTAGGGAAACAATAACACCAACACCCAGAGTGGCTATGAGGCTGGGGGCGGGGGGGGGGGTGCGAGCGGTGGGGGGGGTGCGAACGGGGGTGGGAAACAACTTATGCAGAGAGAGCGCAGCAGAGGGCAGGCATTCAGGAAGTGCATCTGCCTCCCCTAGTGGGTGCTTCAAGACAAGAGGACTGGGAATTAGGATCCCAGGTGCCTTCACCTTGGTTCTCGACTAGAAAAATTGGGAAGCTTGCAAAAAAGATATTGATGCTCTGGGCCCACCATAAATCAGTTGAAACAGAATCTCTAGATGCAGAGCCTAGATATCTTTATAGGTGCTGAACTAATAAAGGCAATCCAGGAAATGGAAATCTTTATCCCTGTTCAGTTAAACTGGAAAAGGCAAGGCATGGTGGATGAAATTAGCATCTACAATAGGCCACTTTTCCGGCCTGTCTTGTCAGTGAGCTATTGAGGAAGACTCAGGGAACACCAAAGGCAAGTCCTGGGTGTTTATTGCTGAGTAGGACTTCACCTGACAGATGGCAGAGGCTGGCAGGAGAGGGTAGGTAACTGAAAGGGGGCTAACCTATGAGGAGGCAGAACAGGAAAATAAACAGCAGACATGATGGGTTTTCCCCAGATAAACAGACTACTGAGGAGGAGAGCAACCTCCTTCTCTGTCTCCAGATAGAGATGGGGCCATGATCTGAAGACATTCACCAATATGATCATCCATCTGCTCCAAAGTCCACCCTGAAATTGGAATCTGGCCCTCCCTGTGTTCCTGGGAGCCATCCAAGGCAGAAGTCTCTTTATAAAATCAAGAATGATAGTTTAGAGGCACTTCCTCAATCAGTGACAAGTGAAATAATTTGCTACCTAGGATTTGCGTAAGTGGGGACAGGACGAAGGACCAGGTAACAGAGGCTTGGCCATAGAGGAACATCTGTATAAGCTGAGAGACAGATCCACAGGGACTTATTATATTACTCTTTCTCATTCTGTCTGTATTTGTAAATATTCAGACCTCAAAAATTTTCAAAAGTGCTTTGGTTAAAAAATAGAAGAACTGGGGTGCCTGGGTGGCTCAGTCAGTTAAGTGTCCGACTTGGGCTCAGGTCATAATCTCACAGTTGATGGGTTCAAGCCCCACATAAGGCTCTGTGTGACAGCTCAGAGCCCGGGGCCTGCTTCAGATTCTGTGTCTCCCTCTCTCTCTCTGCTCTTCCCCTGCTCATGCTCTGTCTCTCTCTGCCTCTCAAAAATAAATAAACATTAAAAAAAATAAACATACATAAAAAAAGAACTAAAAAGATGAATGCAAATATGACAGAATGTTAACAACTGTCAAGTTCTAAGTGATGGGAATATGGATTGCTTATGTTCTCTGTACATTTGAAAATGTTCCTAACAGTAAACAAAATTGTAAAAGCATTTTTAACAATTGTAAATTGTAATTGTAAAAGCAAAGACACAGAATTGGCTCAGGTTAAAGGGACTTTGAAATGTAGCCACAGACACCTAAGCCTGGTGTTTGCCAGTGATGCCCTCAGAAGATGAAAAGGCAATGAAAAAGTATACTAAAACAAGTTCAAATCTGAACTACTCAATTCTTAAGGAAAGGACAAAGAGGGAAGTAGAGAAAAGGACTCCAGCTGACAAAATAGTGAAGCACACTTACTGTACCTACAACATAAAGGATCTCCAATTCAGAGGGAAGCCAGTCAAATGGGAGGGGAGATACTTTATGTTAGCTCAGAGCCCAGTGATAATCAGAGAGAGGTCAGGCTAGAACCATGTAGACCCCTACAGCCTTAACACCTAGAGCAACAGAAGTATGAACCACAATCCCACGGAAGCCCAAAGCTTTTATGGTGTGGAGTTATAAAATAAACCAAGACAAAGCAGATAGCCTGCTTGTTACCCAGGTACATTAACCACCCTCTGACCCCAGCAGCTACGGAAAAAGCGCTGTTCCTTGATAGAATGCCAACTTCGGCATGGTCTCTATTCCTAGTGAGGCTCTTTTCCCATACCTGATGATGACACACTGGTTCTCTCTGTCAATGATCATGTTTCTGTACATATTATCTGCAAGAGCATAGATGTGTGGTGGGTTTTCATACTGCGCCTAGAGAAGCAAAAACAAAACAAAAACAAAACCACGGTCAGAGAGGGCAACACACTGCATCTCCTTCCTTGGTCGCAGAAATGACTTCACCACCGCACAGTTCCAATCTCAAGGGTTGCGCAACGCAAGAATTCCGAAGCTTGCCTAGGTCATGAGGAGCTACACTTAACAAAACAGAGGCGGGCTTGGGAACGGCTCTTCTGTCACCAAGCATGTGATTCAGCCTTCAGAAGTGAACCACATCTTCAGACGCTCCAGCTCCACACCCTTCCACCCACCATGCCTCTGCGGAAGACATTCCATTTCTAAATGCTTCTCAAGACATCTGGGCAACAGGTCTCAAGAGAGGCGTACTAAAAATCTGGCTCTGACTTTTACTAGGATTCTAAATCCCTACATGATTTTTTTTTCTAAGAGGTAAGTCAGAGATCCTGGCACCCCAGAAACTATCTCTAAGTGAGGAGAAAACCTAACATTTCTCATAGGAGGGCAAGAGGTATAGTCCTTTAAAGGGACAAACTGGTTTGACCAGTTTGTTTCATCTCAATAGACAGAAAAAAAATCCTACCACAGCAATATATTCACCTGGGTCCCTTGCTTTCCTGTCGTCGGCTAGCTTAGCTATGCAGAAATTCACCAATTAACTCATTGTGTCAGAACCACTTCGGCCCCATTTTCTTCAATTTCTTGTATTTAACACCGCTACCTCGAAAATTACTAAAAAGGAAAATACTTCATGTGGTATAAAGCGGAGGAAAGAATTTGCCTTACATTTAAGATGGTCCAACATCAAAGAGGGAGCATAGCAGATCCAGTGAGAAGACAGACTCTGTCTTACCCGTCACTGGGCCCATCTCTAAAGTGGGGATAATATTGTCCAATAGCAATAGATCTGAGTACTTCTCTGAGACTTCGTTTCTTTATCTGTGAAATGGGATTGCTCATCTGTGAAATGGGGTTGGACAGTGATACACAGTCAGCACCCAGGGCTGTTTTATTAATGTTGCAGCTACCACAGTACCTGGCATTCAGTAAATACCAATTTTACAACACTCTTACCATTCGCAGTTAAAAAATAAATACGCTCTTTAAAATTCTAGGGCACTTCTTTAAAGAGAAGTCTTTAAAAGATAAATGGTCTAAAAGGGACGCGTGTAGCAATGCTATTCCGAGAACTGGGAAGAAACAACATGAATGCAGAGCACTTGCACCCGCCCCGCCTTGGCCTTGGCCTTGGCCAGCTTTGAGAATGCCAAGACAGCTCCGTGCCTGCTGCCCCGGGGCCCTGCTGATCAGGGCGCCAGGGCAGGGCCCAGCCTCTGCTGACAGTGTTTCCCTTGTGCTGGGCTCCCATAAAGGCAGCATTATCAAAGGTCTTTCGCGTGGCAGCCTCCTTGGGCTCCGGCTACCAGTACCATTCATCTGGCAACAATGGGGTGGGCTCTTGCTCTGGGTAAATTGCCTTCCACTTCAACTGATGAATTTGTGTGGGCTCTCTTGTGTTTGTTTTCCAGAGGTCAGGATTAATGAACGCTCTCGCGCTTCTGCTGAGGAGGGAAGAAGGAAGAAGATGCAGAGAAGGAGAGGCCTGGGGAAGTGCTGAATCTCATAATGAAATAATTAGAATTAGAGTTTCTATTTTCATCACACACAACGAAAATGGCTACAGAGCTGGTTCTGAATAGGGACCAGAGTCACATTAAGAAAGAAGGAATGAAAAGATTCATTTTTCATGTTCCATTCATAGCCACAGCTTAACTAGAGTTCTGATTTGGAGAGACTGGTCCTCATCGTCCTATTTATTTTTTACCCATTACTGATTTTTTTAGTCCTTAGAATTTTGTGGCCTGTGTGGAAGGAGGAATTCCCCCATGCCATCTCCAACACACGCTGTAGGTCTCTGTATGTCCCACATCCTATTTGACTAGTTTTGGATACAATATTACTATATTAGATAGCCCTATGCTTTTTTGAGCTGCATTCTAAACAGCAGCACATCATTAAAAATCAAACAATGTCACCTACTTGAGCCTCCCCAATAAATAATTCATAATAAGAAAATGCAAATGTATTGCCAACTTCAAGAAAAACTACCCATACATCATAAAAGCCCCAAACACTACAGTAATTTATGTGGCATGTAACTTACCGCTCCTTGGTACATTTCAATTTCCTTTTCCCCAAAATACGGCATCTGCTTGAAAGGGTTGACTGAGATTAATACGGATCCTATATATGTCTGAATTTACATCCAGTTAAGGTCCAGCATTAATCTTCATAGCTACACATTTTTCAAATTAAGTAACCAGATGTTATCAAAAATTCATAAAGACTGTCCAAACAAAAAGCTCAAGTACCTGTTTTCTAAAAGATTACAAATAAAGACAAAAGGAATTACCAACTAGCTCAGGTTCTGTTCCTTTCCAGAAAGAGTAATGAGGTTAATTACCAGGGTGCTACTAAAAGAAATCATTATTTTAAATGAATCGAAGCACATCCTTTGATGACTGGGGACAGGTATGGCTAGGAAGGAAAACAAAACGAAACAGAAGTGACCTAGGAGAGAAAGGAACAAGTATCATTACTTTTCTCAAATAATATTTTTTCCTGGAACTTTCTTTTTTAATGTTTTCTTATTTATTTCTGAAAGAGAGAGAGAGAGAGAGCAAGTGCGTGAGCAGGGGAGGGTCAGAGAGAGAGGGAGACATAGAACCTGAAGCAGGCTCCAGGCTCTGAGCTAGCTGTCAGCACAGAGCCTGACGTGAGGCTCAAACCCACGAACAGTGAGATCATGACCTGAGCCGGAAGTCAGACACTTAACCAACTGAGCCACCCAGGCGACCCTCCTGGAACTTTCCTATCTCTTAGGTACACTGAAAATGTATTCACGTACTCATTTAACAAATAGAGAGATACACGATGAACTGAACAGTCCTACACCTTAGAAGCTAGCGGGACTGAGTTATATCTATAAGACATTATTTGGAGCAGAAAATTACAAGCCCACACAGACCAGGTTTAGAGGAAAAGGTATTATTTCTGCATGGGGAATCCAGGAAGGCCTTTCAGAAGAGAAAAGTGTTCACACTGACTCTTAACTGTTTTATACAACACACTACAATGTGCCCAAATACATGAAGTATCATTATAACATAAAAAATATTTCCATTTATTTATTCAATAATTGACTACAACAGGCACTGTTCTGGATACTGGGGATACAGAAATGAACAAAAGAGATAGAAGAGACCAAACTCTGTGCTCTCTTAGAGGAAAACAAAAAATTATTTAAAAAGGGAGACAGAGGAAAAAACAACAAATACCACCAAATACACAGACTCGGCGTGCATGGGTGGCTCAGTTGGTCATGGTTCATGGGTTTGAACCCTGCATCGGGGTCTGTGCTGACAGTCTGCTTTGGATTCTCTCTCTTCCTGTCTGCCCCTCTCCCTCACCTCAAAAATAAACACTGGAGCGCCTGGGTGGCTCAGTTAAGTGTCCAACCTCGGCTCAGGTCATGATCTCACGGTTTATGAGTTTGAGCCCCATGTCGGTCTCTGTGCTGACAGCTCAGAGCCTGGAGCCTGCTTCAGATTCTGTGTCTCCCTCTCTCTCAGTTCCTCCCCCACTTGTGCTCTGTTTCTCTCTCAAAAATAAACATTAAAAATAAATAAACACTAAAAAAATATACATACTCAAAATCATTTCTTTTAATCAAGGAATTTCAAAATGTTTGGAAATTTCCTAATTAAAGCTATAAAGCAATGACATTTCCTCCCCCAGGAGGATATTTCCATATTTATATGATAGGACCTGGGTGTCAAACAGAGCAGCACAGGGAATCCAGTCAGATTACCCAGTTCTACTCTGACCTTGGGCAGGTCTCATCTCTAAGCTGTGGCTAATGGGTGATAGTGTACAATAGCACCTACCTGATAGGCTTATTATGGAATTAAATAAACAGAATAGGGGCACCTGGGTAGCTCAGTCGGTTGAAAGTCTGACTTCAGCTCAGGTCATGATCTTGTGGTTCGTGAGTTGAAGCCCATCACAAGGCTCTGTGCTGACAGGGTAGAGCTCCCTTTGGATCTTCTCTCTCCCTCTTTCTCTGCCCCTCCCTTGCTCATGAGCTTTCTCTCTCAAAAAGAACTAAAACATTAAAACAACAAACAGTAGGGGCACCTGGGTTGGTAAAGCGTCTAACTTTGGCCTTGAGTTTGAGCCTTGCATGGGGCTCTGTGCTAAAATCTCAGAGCCTGGAACCTGCTTCCAATTCTGTGTCCCTCTCTCGCTCTCCTCCTCCCCTGCTCATGCTCTGTCTCTCTGTCTCTCTCTCTTAAGAATAAATAAAAAAGCATTTTAAAAAACTTAATAAAAAAAACCCAAACAGTATAGAAAGCTCAGCAATTTCCTTAATTCGTGTACCTTGAGATGCTTGAAAGCTTGAGAAGCAGCTTTGGTATTATTATTGAACACAAATGAGCCAAGTGTGGGATGGATCAGATAATATTTGAAAATGAATATTTACACATGAAGGTGGACATATGGAATGATTCTATTGCCATTTTGCTTCCCTTTTCACTGACCAGAAAGATCTTGAGGCTTGAAAGGGCTGATGGTCAAAGAGCAGCAGAGAAGACAGGCCTGTTGTAAAAGTACACCCAGATGCACCCAGGGCTACTCTAAGGGCAATTCACGGAAGTAAGAGCAAATGGGAATGAGAAGGTGAATCCTAACTGAAAATCACTACAGAATCATGGAAGAATGGCCAAGAGCAAATGTGGTTCCAAGTCCAAAGTCAGGCCAATGATAGGTTACTAGTGGATTACTTTTTTTTTTTTTGAGGCAAAATTGAGAACAGGCTGATGTATTATTAAAATTATCAAACCGTTAAGAAAGGCCCATGACGTTGCAGGCAAGAGCCAGTAAGTGATGGTAATGTGAACACTGACTGAACACACACACATTTACACTTACACGATTCTCATTAAACTCCTAACAACAACCCTATTACTCTTTCACTTCTATTTTACAATGAGGAAACTGAGGTATAGAGAAATTATAAACTTGCTCCAAGTCACAAGCCAGTAAGTGGCAGAGCTAGGATTCAAACCTGGGCAGTCTGGTTCTAGAGTCCACAGTCTTAATCAACAAGCTATAAAGTCTTTCTAATTAGCAAGTTTGGGGCGNTGCTTTAAAAGAGCAAACCCCTGGGACATAAAAGTACAATTATGTTATAGCTTATACCATTTTCAATTCCATACATGCATTATGTTTAGATAATCCCCAAACCATAAAAGTAAACACCCTTACATTTTGGTACAGTACACATGAATATAGAAAGCATGTAATAAGGGGCGCCTGGGTGGCTTAGTCGGTTAAGCGTCCGACTTTCGCCTAGGTCATGATCTCACGGTTCGTGGGTTCGGGCCCCGCGTCAGGCTCTGTGCTGACTGCCAGCTCAGAGCCTGGAGCCTGTTTCAGTCTGTGACTCCCTCTCTCTCTGACCCTCCCCTGCTCACGCTGTCTCTCTCCTAGAAATAAATAAAACATTAAAAAAAAAAATTTTAATTAGCAAGTTTGTTGCTATGTTAATATTGTTATTACTACTGGCAGCATTGCCAGATTTAGTAAATAAAACACAAACACCCAGTTAAATTTAAAGTTCAAATAAACAGTGAATAATTTGTTTTACATATATATTTTTTTCCCACTCCCACACTCGAAATTCTATAACCCTTAGTTGATTTTTTTTTTTTTTTTTTAGTATTATTTCCACATGGTAGGGACCGAATCAAAACTGAATGAATGTGGTTTGTCCCTCATTCTGAGTTTCATGTGAAACAAATATAGTCATTCTTTTTTTCCTTAAGTTTATTTATTTATTTGGGGTGGGGGGGAGAAGCAGAAAGAGAAGGAGGGGGAGAAAAACCCAAGCAGGCTCTGCACCACCAGTGCGAATCCCCACACGGAGCTCGAACTCACAAACCCACAAACTGTGAGACCATGACCTGAGCAGAAACCAAGAGTCAGACAGACGCTTAACCAACTGAGCTACCCAGGTGCCCTACAAATATAGTAATTATTATGGTAAGCCCAATTTTCAAGAAATACAACATTGCTACGGCCATCCTCATTTCAGAAGAGGGGACATCTAGGTCTACATTTAACTCAAGGTGAAAACAAACCTGGCCAAGTATGTATGATCTTTCCCTGGTGGAAGGTGAGCCTTTCCTTAGTTGTAAAGGGAATGCTGTGAATGCAGCCTGTCCTGGTCAAATCAGCACTACATACAAAGAAAGGGCAGCCTGAGGACATGAGCTAAAAATATCAGCTCCCCACAAACCCCTTGCTACCCACCAAGCCCTTGGCCATCTGATAAACATGTACTGGGCTGCCTGAGAGCTCCTATAGGAACCAATACTTTTTTTACTCTTAATAATCTGCTATGTGAAAAGACATCTTAGAAGGTCTTGATTTTCACTAAGTAGTATACATAAATTCTGGTAAGAAGACACAGGGGAAAAAAAACCTCTTTCAGCTCATTCTAGGCCAATCCTGAATCAATAACCCAGCAGAAGAGGAAAAACTCCCTCACTCTTTTAGCAGGGCTCTCAAGGTCAGTATTATTTGGGAGGAGTCCTGAAAAATAAAGTTTGGTCTGAGATGAATAACGCAGCTCGGGTCTGCGCTAAGTACCTTGCAGCTAGAAGAGAATGAATTTAATATTTGAAGAAAACAAACATATTTTAGTTACTTCAAGTGTGAATTTGACCTGATTTGTTTATCCAATGGCCTGCCCTGTTTTTCACCTGGTCTGCAGAGACCCCAGCTGCTTGTCTGAGATCACAGGTCTCCTACTGGGTGGGGCCCTTTCCCAGATACTCACTCCCACTCTCTACTACATAATTCAGGTGTGCCTTTGGAAAAAGCTGCTCAGGCAGAATTGGAACGCAACCTGTCTCTACCCACATAATCTTTGGCTGTGAAGGTGTGGCCTAAGGTTAATTTTCAAAATGTATGGAGATATGAGGCTATGATACTATACGTACACACATACCACCCAAACAAAAATAAAATAAACATCATCTTATCCAATAGAATGTACAAGACAGAAGAGACCCAACAGTTCTTTAATTGATTGGTTTCCAAATGCTTGTCGTGAATCCATGAGCTTTCATTCTTCTGCAGCAAGATGGACAGAAAGACAAAAACATGCCTTCAATTTTTCATGACGCTTAATTTATTCACTATATAGGATTGTTCTTTATTTGTAGATGATTTCCTTTCTACTTCTGGGCTGTTAAAATATTCTTTTTTTTTAAGACTTTATTTTTAAGTAATCTCTCCACCCAACGTGGAACTCAAACTCATGACCCTGAGACCAAGGATCACATGTTCTACTGGCTGAGCCAGCCAGGCGCCCCTTAAAATATTCTTTCTTTTATGAAATGTGATGATAGCATAGGTAATGGTCTCATAGGCAAAGCTGAATTTTAACGTAAAGAAAAAATCTTTTAGTAGTGAGTGAATTCGCAAAACCACCCAAACTGATCTAGTTGACTTCCCTGGATTAATCACTGAGGAGGACAGGGAGGTGAGGGGACTTGCCTGAAGCCACAAACATGAAGACAAGCCACATACATGGAGGAACTTGAGCCCCTGGCTCCAGCCACCAGACCAACATCCATGTCACCTCAGCACACTGTCACTGCAGCATGCGGCCCCCTCCATGTGAGCTGACGGCCAAGGGCCAAACCTCGGGACAACTGCACTGCCCTGGGCTCCGATTACTTGGGCGCAAAAGTCTCAACTAATCCAAGGGCTGAAAATGCCAAACACACTTGAGTGTGGTCTTTGAGTAGAAACAAGTTGGGAGAAAGTTGGACCAAATGAGCGGGGAGCGCTCTGTAAGGGAACTATTTTCATCAGCAAAGTGGCTATAGATGAGGTCTTGCCAAGCACGAGAGCGAATACTGCAGTGTTTTCCTCGTATATTTTAGAATGTAATTTTAAGAAGTGTGGCAACATTCAGGAAAAAAATGGACGGTAAATTAAACCTTCCTTGTCTTAGGATAAACAGCTGAAAATTACAGGGTTTTATTGGTAAACAGTGTTCGAGTTTTCTAAGTAGATATTTTTTTCCTAATGTAGAACAAAGAAATGTGCATTCAGCTTGAATGCATGAACAATTGATTGTTCCAAACGCTGACCTTCAATACAAAACAATGTGCTGGTATTAGATGTAGAAGAATTAAAGGAAGCAATTTTATAACTTAACATGAAATTGAATCTCTTCTTGCCTTAACTGTTAAGCTCAGGAGAGAGAGGGAAGAAATCCTCTTATTTAAAATAATGTTACTCTATCATAATAATATTCCCATAGCACTGAACTGATAAAGGATGCTTTTATCACTTAACAGAGGAAAAGATCTGTAGTTAAGACTCTTGGTACTACTTTATAAATATCCAAAAGAATCATCAAGCTTCCTCAAAACTGAAAGCAGCTCTGTGCTCTTGATGGAAAGCACACGGATGCTGAGTTTCTCATGTATTGAGTGGGTAGAGATTTCTAAAACACAAAGCCATTAATGGTCAACTAACTCATTTCCTTGGTAGAACACATGATTAGTCAGCCATTGATTCCAAGACATTAATTCAAAGGCTCCTAATCAGCCCCCTCTGTGTGAGTCATTTAAAAATTCTGCTGTCTGAATATAAAAAGCAAGTAACTTGACAGTCAACAGATTTTCAGTGAATACTTAATACAATGCACCATGCCAAGAATTATGCAGGAAACTAAGAAGTGTACGAGACAAGATGATGCCATTTCTATTAAAATTAACAAGAAAGCATATATCTATACTTATATGTTAGACATGCATATATATGTTAATATATATGTTAAGTTGAAAATTATACACCAAGAGGTTATGGGAAGATTGTAGTTGACATTCTCCTTTCTGGTTGACTGCATTTTATAAATCATGTTAAATGAGTGTATTGCTTTAATGAGTTTTTGTTTTAATTTTCTTTAAAGTTTTATTTATTTCCGAGAGAGACAGTGTGAGCAGGGGAGGGTCAGAGAGAGAGGGAGACACAGAATCTCAAACAGGCTCCAGGCTCTGAGCTAGCTGTCAGCACAGAGCCCGACGCGGGGCTCGAACCCATGCACCGTGAGATCATGACCTGAGCCAAAGTCGGGCGCCCAACCGACTGAGCCACCCAGGCGCCCCTTTGTTTTTGTTTTTAAGAAGATACATAAAACAAAATTCCCGTCGTCAAAGAGTTTCCGGTGTTTTAGGGGTAAACGATCTTTATAGGGTGAGTGAGGGTGAGTCTGTCCAGTCTGTTGAGGGACTGGATGCTGATAACCACTAACATCATTTTTTATCTTACTCAGCTTTTCAAAAAACTAAGTTTCTATGTAAATAACATAATAAGCTAAGCCCATGTACTAAGAACATGGAAAATAATTTGTTCAACTATATTCAGTGGAAATTCGCCTTTTATGGGCTTGTCAGTAAACCAATCCTCCATTTAAAACACTTTCTATGGTAAAATGCATTTGAATTTTCAATAAGTAACTTTAAAATTGAATTTTTGGAACATAACTCAGAAATACGGAAGGAATGTATATACTCATTATTCATTATGCGTTCATTATTTCATTTAGCACTGCAATAGGCTCATGTGAGAGATTTCATTATCACTCTCATTTTACTGGTGAGGAAATCAAGGCACACAGATCTCAAAACTTCCATGAGGTCACCAGGCCCATGCAGAGTAAGGTTCAAAGCCAGTCTAGAACCACATCCTGCACCCAACTCTTAATCTCCCGCCAGTTCCCTAGGGCCACGGGATTTACCCATAGAAGTAATTAAAATGTCACGATGATAAGCCCAGATTAAAGTGAGCACATTTCCATTTTCTAACCAAATAAAATGAAAACTTCCCACTGACTAAAACTGCTTCCATACAATTAAAGGAAACTCTGCACAGGTGTCTAATGGTCAGCAAATTTTTTTCTCTAAAGGGCCAGAAAGTAATTATTTTAGGTCATACGGTCCTGTTGCAACTGCTCGCCTCTGCCTTTGTAGCATTAACGCAGGCGCAGACAGTCAGTAAAAGAATGAGCGCAGCTACATTCCAATAAAACCTCTGTTACAAAACGGGCAGTGGGCAGATTTCATTTGCAGACAGTAGGCTGCCTCCTTGATCAAGATGCTATCACTAAGATCACTAACAATCCAAATATATCTGTTAATGCCTAAAAGCAGGGGTTTAGGTTTTAATGACCCAGAGATTTGATAAAATTTCCTATGGTAAACGAGAAATAGCCCAGTACTCGTCAGAGCCATCCAAGTGTCTTGGAATAGTTTTGTTAATTAGCATTGCTGGATAGAGACCTAGTGCATTGAACTCCCCACTCACCAACGAGGAGACAGGCAATCCTTGTGAAAGTATTGTCACATACATATGGGTGCTTTTACCTAATAGTTACATGAGTGGCATAAATTACAAACAGAAGCTACAGGTGTGAAATCTACACCTCCTCAAGCTTTGGGGGTTAAAATCGAAAAGGTATGCCACAGCAACAGCAAACACTCCACCGTCACTGGTCCTCTGTAATACCATGGCTGCAGAAGTCACCAAGTGCACCACACTTGAACCTTCTGGTGCCGTAATATAGATTTCCACAGATCTTTGCTTTCTACGACCAACTCTCCAATCGTTTCACTAAGAGATCTTTGTACAGTTGCACCAAACAACATTGGATCCTATAGGAACTTAGGCAAATATCACAGTTCTCTGTGTACAATGAAGTCAACACACACTTGAATCAAATTTCCATTCTGAAATTTTTAAAGCCCTGTTAAAAAATGGCATCTGGCAAGCTAAAATTGAAACATAAAGAACAACTCCAGAATATCAGGCATTTTCAATAGTTGATCTCCCTGTCTCATGTTTCCTTTAGTAAACGTAAGAATGAGAAAAACTAGCAAAATTGCATATTTTTTGCATGAGGCAATCTTTTTAAAACCTTTTAGGTCCGGACCTGTCTGCTTTGCAATCAGGGAGCTCTATCGACTGAGCTCCCTGAAGACCTGGACTTTCCCTGGGATCAGCAGAGGTTTCAGATGCCATGTGCATGGCTAAAGCATGTCAAAGGTACAGGGCCATCAACTGAAACAGATGAATACTGGCTGCATCTTGATTTTGTGAAATGCCGGGAAAATAATTTAGTGTCACCCTTGCCCTTCCCACAACCTCAACGAAGGGGCAGAAAAGAGCAAAACCACAGTCTGAAATGGTGAAAATGACTTGAGCCACTAGTGTCAGTTCAGAATTTCAGATGGATCTTCTCCTTTTCCTGCGGATATGGTCATCTTACTTAGAAAAGCCCAAAGAAGCTCATAAAGGATACAAAAATGTAGTCATCCATGTATCTCTTCTTCAGATTCTCCACGATGGCATTCTCGGTGATCTTGGAGAGCAGGACCATGTCATCCACGCCACTGTGCTTAACATTGTGGCTCTGCCAGTGGTACCGGTAGGCACCTTTGCTTCCCTGTAAACATAAAACACACAGTGCTTAGGATGTTTATTTTCTCCCAGTGTTAAAAAAAAAAAAAAAATCACTAAGTTCCCATATCTTCCCCATATCAAATGAAGCAGAATGAGCAGAACAAAGATTTTTTTATCAATAGATCTGGATTCAAATTCCAGCTTGGCCATCTACAAACTAAGAGACATGGGAAAAAGTTATCTAGGCTTACGGGGGCAAGGAAGCTTCTCTTTCCTCATTTTGAAAATGGAAAAAATTAAGACCCACTCCATAGAGTTGCTGTACGGATTAAAAAACATACAATAAAGTGCCAAAGAGAATCTAGAGTATAACGTGATAAATGAATGGTCTCCAATAGTTCCTTCAACCTTATCATTTTGTAGAATTAACAATAAAATAAGTAATGGAAGAGAAACTTTATGGATTTCCTTTACAAATTATATGACAGAACTCAGAAGCAGAAGCAATATGTATCACGCAATGGCTAGATCATATTGTCATAGTTTCTCAAGCCATCTAAGTCATTTTTCCTCCATAAACTGATCACTGTCAATGTAATATTGGCCTTCCAGATTCAGAAGATAAGCTAATTAAAAAAAAATTTTTTTAATGTTTATTTTTGAAACAGAGACAGAGAGAGCGCAAGCAGGGGAGGAGCAGAGAGAGAGGGAGACACAGAATCCGAAGCAGCCTCCAGACTCCGAGCTGTCAGCACGGACTACGACGCAGGGCTCGGACCTATGAACTGTGAGATCATGACCTGAGCCGAAGTTGGACGCTCAACCGAGTCACCCAGGGGTCCCTAGATAAACTATGTTTTGACGGCTGATCACTGCTATGTAACAAAGGAAATGGACAAGACAGCCTGAACGTGATTACACAACATGCTGTGAGCAGGAGGACCTCATCTAGCCTCCGGGCCTCCTTGGAGAGATGAAGCCATAGCTCTTGTAGGCTGTTTACAACCTAACAGCAGGTGGCCTCTGAACACCCGGTGGCCTGCAGGACTTCCCGTCACTGGGCACTTCTGCAGTGGGATTCCCCTCGTATGTTTGGCTATGTGCTGAGTCCTGGAGTTAGAAGCAGATGTGAGCACCATGGTGGTTGCACGTGGGGACCTCATGTCCACTGAAGGACACCTAGAAATTGACAGAAGTAATTCCTGCAACAGTCAATATGTAAACACATGTAAAATGGGCGTTTCAGGAGTGCGGAAGACTTTTTGGTCCTAGGAAAGACAGAAATAACTTCCTGGAGAAGGTGCCATTTGAAGTGGATCTAAAATATGTTGAATGCCAGAAAAGACAAGACAAGGAGGGGTATCCATTATCATCTATACTCACTAGGGCAAAAATCGAATACATCTGAGATAATGGCAAATGATACATGACAAGATGTTAGAAGATCCTCCCTTCCCTTCACACCCTTCCTGCATCCTACGCGAGATGCCATATGTTGCACAAGTGTGGTCAGCATTGACCTGAGTGAGACTCGGCTCCTGCCCCCTTCCTGGGAGTTCAAGTTTGGGGGAGTTTAGATAATGGAGAGAAAAATTCTAAATATAGGTATCTAGAAAGGCCCCATGCTCAGATATCAAAATTAGAATGAGGAAAGGTTCTTCAAAAGACAGAGGTGGAAGGGAACAAGATAAATATCATTTTAAATTTCACTTTTAAAAATTGTTTAATTGAGGCACCTGGGTGGCTCAGTCAGTTAAATGTCTGGCTCTTCATTTCCGCTCAGGTCATGATCTCACAGTTCGTGAGTTCGAGCCCTGCATCGGTCTCTGTGTTGGCAGTGCAGAGCCTGCCTGGGATTCTCCATTTCCCTCTCTCTGCCCCTCCTCAGTCATGCTCTCTCTCTCTCTCTCTCTCAAAAATAAATAAATGTTAAAAAAAATTGTTTAATGTTTTCTCTGTAGGAGACACGGGTCCTTCGTGAGAGCAATTCTAAGAGGCTTTGGGAAAAACAGTTTTGAAAACCATCCAGGAAAGAGGTATCATAGGAAAGGTATGCCAGGTATCATGCATGGGCTCAAGCTCCAGGAAAGAGCTGTAGAAAGCCTTACCCATCCATGTTGCCTTACAGAGGGACTGTTTATAGGATATATTTGGCTTTTGCAGAACCACATGCAGCGTCAGTTCTACAAAACTACCCCAGGCCTCACCACACCTTCTTCCCCTTGTGGCAAAGCAGAAAAAGAGAAAAAGACACTGGCTACAGCATGACTCACTGGATCTCAAGCAAATGTCCACAGTCTACTTCCAACCAGATGAAGATTTCCGGCCACTCCTGCCCCTCCTCTGCCCTCCCTTGCTTTCTTGATCATTCTGGGCACTCACAAACATTATTCTGCATAGAAAACTAAGGCCTCGGTGTCACTAACTCTTAGGTATGTTTGTTTTTAACCCCAGTAAATATCTTCCTACTTACAAGAAGCCAAAAACGTCATTTTCTTTTTGAAAAATGTAAGCACAGTTTAAAAAACAGAAGGGGTATTAACAAGCTGGTATTTAACTTCTGCAAAGGACAAGAAGTGGAGGGGCTCTGTGTCGTAGTGTATGCATTGGTACTGGTCCCCAGAAACTGCCTTCCTAAGAGAACCCAAGTTGGTCTTGGTATCCACCCAACTGTCTTTTCTGTCTCACCGCAGAGTGATAGATTGCTAGGTCTGTCCCATTTCAGAAGCAGCATCCTCCTAATAAGGGCAGTTATTTCCCCTGTAAAATAGGGCTCCTTGTGGAGATCACTGGCTCTCATGGACTCAAACACCCCTTGACACTGAAGAGTCCCATGTCTGGGTCTCCAGACCTCTACCTATAAAAGGGTAAAACTTTGGAGTTATTTTTTTTTTGACGTATTTCCTATATTCAGTTGGTCACAAATAACTTTTCCCTCCTTCACTTCTGTGTCCCTCCTTCCCCCAGGCAATGATATATGTGAACCCATTTAACCTTCACAATCATCTCCCACACTGTATATTATCATCTCTATTTTACTGATGAAAAAGCTGTAAATTGCCCACGGGTCTTCTAGCCGTAACTTCTCTGTCTTTAACATCCTCCAGCTTACTATGCCTTTCTCCTCCTCTTCCCCCCCAACCACCTCCTCCCCCTCCCCCCAAAAAAAGATCAGAGGAGGTGGAGGGAGGGAGAAAAGGTAATTGGAAAGGGTGGGAGCAATCAGAGCCTTTGGGGGACAACAGACCTGCTTGGATTGTCAAGGACAAGATCAGAACCCACTTGCTAGGTAAATGAAAGCTGTGCCAGGGCCAGGCTGGGGCCAGGCTGGGCAGGTCTCGCACAGGGTAAGAGCTTTATCAGGGAAACTAGAAACCAAACATGGATGCACCGACTCCCATCCCACCCCAGCGAAGCTTGAAAGTTCCCCCACAGTGAAACAGAAAACTGCTTTCTGCTTTTCTACGGGGGACAATAGAGTTTGATCAGAGCATGACTTTTCTAGACGTCTTCCATGGAACATAGCAGTGGACAGGGAACAAGTAGGGAGCACAGCGGGAGATGATTATCATTTTACAATCCTAGGCAATGTTCCCAGAAGCAAAGGCTGAAAGTGACCTTCAGACCACAAACTACTGTGCTAAAATTGCAAGACGATGAATTGTATTTCCGGGGCAAATAGCTTTGACCCCTTTGCTTCTTCCTCCCACTCCTGACTGGGACAGTAGGAGCGGGACTGGCCGCCATGCATGCTGGGAGGAGGAAGCACAGCGATGGGACTTCCCCCTCTGTTTGAGGAGGGCCATTTTCTTCAGCTGGCAAAGGCCTGGTTTGTCAGGATATCCCCTCAACAAGAATCAGCTTCCTTCTCTACTGTTGACTTCTTTTTGGGTGGGTAACTCCTTTTTGTTCCCGTACTAAAAACAGGAACATTTTAAACAAGTAGGGGCATCCAGCAATTACACTTCCAACAGCCCTTGCAGGGCATACGTCATTGTCCAAAGGAAGGGATGTAGCTGCTGATATGCCAGCTAAGAAATAAAAATGAAAATGAAAATAACAATGATGATGATGATGATGATAAAAGTTACTCTTAGCCCTGACAATTATTATAAGTTATGAGCGAGATATTTCCCATTAGATAAGGATTGAGTGCAGACTTTCTTGGGCCCTTATTTGGTTTCTAATGATGATTCAGCTTATTGAAAAGCAATGGAGCGGCGCCTGGATGGTTCAGTTGGTTAAGCACTGACCCTTGATTTTGGCTCAGGTCATGATCTCGGCTCAGGTCATGACCTCACAATTTGTGACATGACCTCACGATTCTGCGCTGACAACATGGAACCTGCTTGGGATTCTCTCCCTTTTCCTGTGCCCCTCCTCCTGCTCATGCGCTCTCTCTCTCTCTCTCAAAATACATTTTAAAAAAAAGCAGTGGATTCACACACAAGTTTTAGAAAGTGGAATATATCCATATTCACATAATGGCCTGGTTTGTTCCTCACATTTAGGAGTTGGTGCCAAGACACAAGAGACCCTCCCACGGAGAAAGAAGTCCACTCCAGAAGCCCGCTCGCTGATTCTCTGACTGTAAAAGGTGGAGTGTCACTAACTGGTGCGTGTTTACCAGGGTGGGGACCAGGAAGAGCAAAGGTGAGTCAGCTCACAAAGGTAGGGATTGTTCTAGCCTGAAACCCTACCTTCAGTCAGCTGGGGCAGTGTTTGCCTGCCACGGCCAAGGTGCTGCAGACATTCTCCATGGTGTGTCCGTGAGCATTTTCCTTCTTTGGTTCATCCCAGAGAGAGGAGGAGACCATATACTGAGTAACTACAGTCCTCAACTCCCTTCAGACACCCAGAAAAGGGAGGCCATTAAACGTGCAGTGTAAATACAATAGGCCTAGTGTTAGACAGGACCTGGATGGGAGGGGGTGATCATAAATACCTTCTACTCTTCCAGGAAGAGTATCCTGCACAGTATTTTTAGACAGCAACGTGGGAATGGGTATCAAAATTCTAGTCACACAGACCAACATATAAACAGTGACTTAAATAAAAATAAAACTCACACTCTCTTTGTCCCAGCAATTATATTTAGGAATTTACCTCAAGATATACCAAGTAAGTATGCCATGATGTATATACAGGCCTGCTCGCTGCTGCAAAGTCACAAAATCTGTGTTGGGAAAAGTGGACATGTGATTCCAGGCCTGAAGAGATTATGGCAGCGCCTACAGAGGAGTTCTGGCATCCATTAAAAGGAATCTGCTGGGGTACCTGGGTGGCTCAGTAGTTAAGTGTCCAACTTCGGCTCAGGTCATGATCTCACAGTTCGTGAGTTCAAGCTCCGTGTTGGGCTCTGTGCTGACAGGTCAGAGCCTGGAGCCTGCTTCAGATTCTGTGTCTCCCTCTCTCTCTGCTCTTCCCACGCTCACGCTCTGTCTCTCCCTCTCTTAAAAATAAACATTAAAAAAATTTTTTTTAATAAACTAAAAGGAATCTGCTCATGCTGACATAGAAAGATCTTCAAGATACCCGCTTTCATGAAAATAGCAAGCTATATGTGGGTTGAAGTACAGAATGACCGCATTTGTCTAAATTTTCTAAAAGACATGTGTTTCTTTCCTTGAAAAATACACAAGTTTCCATTGGGAAGAAAAGCCTGGGGTTTCTGAGAGAAGGGTATCTTCTACTTTCCATTTTAAACTTTTCTGCAGTTGTTTTTTTTTTTTTTTTTAAACCATATATGCATGTGTTGGTAAAATAACAAAATAAATAGAAGTGTTGGAAATGCTGCCAATATACTCAAGAATTTTCTGGAGGTGGTGTTGGGTGTTCGTGGGGCTCTCCCCAAACTGGGATCGTCGCTGTCAGCCTGGGTTCCGTGCTGCTTCCGGGTTGGAAAAGCAGGTTGGGAGATGTTGCCTGGATGACAAGATACTACCACATCTGCGATGCTCCACTGGTTCGTGAGCAAAACAGGACAGCAGATCTGATTTCCTAAAAAACCTGGGACTAGAATACCCACAACGTTTCAAGTGTATCACCCTAAACGGCAGATAAACCATCTTCTTATTGTGAACGATGGACAATGGGTGATGCTCTGGCCTGTTGTTGAACAGGACTTGTTTTTAACGGGATTTTTCTGTCCTGGTGAGTCATAACACGAAAGGAACAGAACTATCTGTTGTACTTTAATCTTTTAATTGACTGTCTAGGATTTCTACCTTTTGCAGTTCTGCTATTTGGCTGGAATGAAACGCTTCTATTGCAAATGATGGGGGGAAAAATTCGACCCTAAATATTTGTTTCCTCTGAGCTGGGCACTGTAAACCCACGCTGGGCTTCCAACTTCATGGAATATAGGCCCCCCACTATAGTGGTGATGTGAACATGTATGTTTGAAGCAAGCATGTGTGGGCATATTGAACTGCAATAAACAGAGTGCAAAGAAGCATTTCTGGAAGAGTCAGGGGTGGGGTGGGGTGGGGTGGGGTGGGGTGGGGATGAGGCGGTCTGTAGCCAACAAATACTCCCATTCCCTCAACCCTGGAGGTAAGTGGAACTAACATTTACTGAACCCATAAAGACATGCTGATGCTCTCACGTGATCTCATTTAATTCTCACAGCCCTGCTGTCATGACTACTATAATCGCTCTGTCAGTGTTTTACAAGTGGTAAAGTGAGTCCTGGGATCATAACATACCAAATCGCTTGGAGGGGCTGCGGATGGGACAGTACACTGGGGGGTTTGAGACATAAAGCGTGGGCAGCCCTCAGTGAGAACAGATGATACGCTCATTAGTCTCATTCATATTAAGTATATGTGACCTGACCAAGAGTTCAGAATTTGTAGAACATTTCCACATACATGATCTCGGTTAATCCCTGTGACAAAGAGCCAGGGCTGACTTCCTTTTCTTTGTTCTTTCTGCTCCACCACAATTCACTTCCAGTACTGTCGTCAAGGCCAAACGGTGATAGATGCTGGCTCCAGGATCACTAGGTCCAGCGGTCTCCTAGCTAGGGTTGGCCCGAGTCAACCTTCTGGAAGCGACTAGAGCAGACCTAATTTATCATCCCAACTGGGCCACTCTGGGTGCAGAAGGGAGCGTTGTTAATAATAAAGCTGGAACAGGAGGCATGAACTGGGGCTGTCTCAGGTTGCATGGCTGTATCTGTGACCAACTTGATCGCAGAAAAGTCATGGGCAACTTTCAAAGACAAGTCCTCCCAGCCAGGATCCTGTGCTACGTGCCCACGTATCTCACGAATCCCTCAGTCTCTCGGGCCTCTGAGCTGCCTGCTCCATAGAAGGAGGTGCCTGCTATTACACTGCCTGCAGGGGCTGCCATGACGATCTTGGAGATCAAATAGGACTGACAATGACACCAACCCCCAATGCCTCTAGGTAGAGTTGGTTTTACATGATGACATGATCAGGGGGCAAAGTGTGGATGGTACACACCAGGCAGGCAACACCGAGTGGGGGAGAGGAAAGGGTTTGTAAAAATAAAAATAACGAGATGGTGAAGTGCCCAAATTTTGTTTTAATTATATATGTGATATTTTTACATAAAATATCTCTGTACAGATATATGGTTGTTAAAATGTTGTAGGTGTTATATCTCTAAGTGTCCTTTCTGTTCGGTTTTAGTTTTCCACTGAGCACATATTTACAAAATGTGCACACACATATATATCTGTTTTCAGTGAAAAAAGCTAGACCAAATAAGGGATATGAAAGTACTTTTGGAAGTGAAATGAAACACAGACATACACAGACACAGACACACACATACACAACGCTGTGTTCATATTTTTGTTATTCCATATCAACTCAGACCTCCAATTCTTGCTGTCTATTCCAGATTGCAGCCATAGTAAACTCTTTTTTTTTTAATTAAAGTTTATTTATTTATTTTTTTTAGTAATCTCTACACCCAGTTTGGGGCTCCTGCTTCTCTGACTGAGCCCAACTCTTCTTTAAACAGCAACAGGCCCCCAGCAGGAAAATAAACCACCTTTCTTTTACTTAGTTGGCCTGAAATGTTGCTCCCAAAGGACCATTTTCTGTATCAAGGAACAATCTAAGATGTTATCAATGAACAGTTAATATAGTTCATTAATTCCAAGATGCATTTTTTTCATAGTCTAATATTCTGAAAATAGGATGTGTCTCTTTATTTTTAAGTAATCTTTATCCTCAACCTGGGGCTCCAACCCACAACCCCAAGATCAAGAGTCTTGCACTCCACCAAATGAGCCAGGTAGGTGCCCAGGATGTATCTTCATAATCAAGAGTGTGTCACAGCTTAACTGGCAGTGGGTTTTAAATTTTTTTTAATTTTTAATTTATTTATTTTTAATGTTTATTTTGAGAAAGACACTGTGCAGGTGCATGCAATACATGCGAGAGAGTGGAGGAAGGGCAGAGAGAGAAAGAGAATCCCAAGCAGGCCCTGCTCTGTCAGCTCAGAGCCCAACATGGGGCTCAATCCCACAAACAGCAAGATCATGATCTGAACTGAAATCGAGAGTCCAAGGCTTAACTGAGCCACCCAGGTGCTCCATTGTTTTATGGGTTCTTTTAAAGCAGAAAAATAAAACAAAGATGACTCTTTTTCAACCAGTAGCTTGATGAACTATAACACTTAACACTTATAAGGGGCCAGGAACCGTTCTATGCACTTTACAAATATTAAGTCACTGTTTAATACCGTCAAGGATATAAAATATTATAAAGATTTAGATCATTCTGGAAGCATCATACCATGTATCCATGTCACTTCAGGAACTATGTGATAGTTTTACTAGTGGGTTGATGACTGCCCAGTTCTAGAGGCTTTGCAGTGAAAACATTTGCAGCAGCAAGGTAATTTCCTCTTTGATTTATAAAGACAAGTTCTAATTTTCATCACTTTCCACCTAAAGGTTCTTCAGTGTTAAGACCACTTGAAGCAGAAGGTCCCTGCCCCTCCCCCCAAGATACATCCACCTTGGAGGGGTTAAAATGAGTTGTGACCTTTATCCACAGATGCTATACTCCAGGGTTTCTGAAACTCAAAGACATTTTCAACTACTTTCACAACTTTTCTATACCCAAGTTCCACCAGAACTATGCTTTAATTTTTCTATTAACTGTCCTTTTTAATCTAAATCCTAAACAACCATCTCCATAAAATCACTAGTTTGGTGTGCTAGCTTTATTTCTTCTGTATGTGTTAAAATAATAACGAAGATATTCAATTTAAAATATACACTGTGAGGGGTGCCTGGGTGGCTCGGTGGGTTAAGATTCTTTTTTTTTTTTTTTTAAGTAAATAAATTTACTGATTTATTTACTTCTTTTTTTTTAACAAATAGTTTATTGTCAAATTGGTTTCCATATAACACCCAGTGCTCATCCCCACAAGTGCCCTCCTCCATGCCCATCACCCCCCTCCCTCCCCCCCCACATCCATCAGTCCTCAGTTTGTTTCTCAGCATTCAAGAGTCTCTCATGATTTGCCTCTCTCCCTTTCTCCCACCATTTCCCCCCTTCTTCTCCCCCGTGGTCCTCTGTTAAGTCCCTCCTAATTCTCCTATATGTGTAAACATATGGTATCTGTCCTTCTCTGCTTGACTTATTTCGCTCAGCAAAACACCCTCAAGGTCCATCCATGTTGCTACCCATGGCCAGATTTCATTCTTTCTCATTGCCATGTAGTATTCCATGGTATAGATAAACCACATCTTCTTGATCCATTCGTCCATGGATGGGCACTTAGGCTCTTTCCATGTTTTAGCTATTGTGGAGAGTGCTGCTATGAACATTGGGGTACATGTGCTCCTATGCATCAGCATTTCTGTATCCCTTGGGTAAATTCCTAGCAGTGCTATTGCTGGGTCATAGGGGAGTTCTATTGTTATTTTCTTGAGGAGCCTCCACACTGTTTTCCAGAGGGGCTGCACCAGTTTGCATTCTCGGTGGGTTAAGACTCTTAAGGTTAAGGTTCAGGTCGTGATCTCGAGGTCTGCGAGTTCAAGCCCCACCTTGGGCTCTGCCCTAACAGTGAGGAGACTGCTTGGGATTCCTTCCCTCCCTCTGTCTGCCCCTCCACTCTTTCTCTCTCGCGCGCGCGCTCAAAATAATAAACTTAAAAATAAAATAAAATTCTCACTGTGGGGTTGTCCATACCCATCTCATTGTCTATCTTGGTGCCATGTTTCTTACATGGAGTCTGGCTGCCATTCTCTCTGGACCGCCTCCCGCTATTTTTAAGTCTAGCCAAAGGGAATTTAAATGGCTGCTCTTCTATTTCCCAGATGTGTTGTTCTGTTGTGGAAACTCTCCAGTGGCAAGACCAGATTCCCTTCCGGATAGCAGGTGAGAGCTTAGGTTTTGTTTTCACAAGTAGAAATGACTCTACCGAATGCCCTGCACTTTTCATCGGGGTTCCAAGACCCCTCCTCTAGTCTCCTCTCCTCAGAAAGCCCTCCAAGCCACACGAGGGACATGTTAGTGGTCCTCCCGGGTGAGGTGGAGGAGGTAATTCTCTCTTAGGCACCTGCAATGTATTCTTTCTCTTTAGGGAAGCACTTCCTACAAGTATTACCAGCACTGCTCTTTTTCCCCTCTCAGACTCTAGGAAATCCAGAATGGTGGTTCTCTCCACCTTGGGAGAATACTATTCTCACACAGCTATTAATTCTCATTACCTACCAGCACTGTTTTGAATATTTTATACATGGTCACTTATTTGATCCCCACCACCTTACCAGGCAGGGAAACTGAAGCACAGAGAGGTTAAGTATCTTGCCCAGCTGCAACAGTCGGGCTTCAATCCCAGGCCATCAGGCTCTCGAATCTCTGTGTTTAACCATCACACCTACTCTTCTCATATTAAGGTAAATGGCTGTTGGAAATAGCAATCGTTCTAAAGTTAATAATAATTGCTTTATTGCGTATTTACTATCCACCCTATCTCAGCCTCTTTCATCTGCACATGAAGCAGACACTTCTAATTGGTATGGAGGCTACCTTGTGCAAAGCCCAGCACCCAAGCACCCGCAGAGCGAGCAGTCTGGCTCTAACATGGCCCTGCACAAGTCACAGAAAGTCAGAGCCATGGAATCGGCCTTGGGAGCCCATCTGTTCCCTGCCATGTCCCCAGCATGCAGGGCAATGCCTGGTACGCGGCTGTGCTCAACCCATACTAGTCAGGTGAATGACTTCCAGGCCACTTGGGCTCATCTTGGGACTAGGTGTATGTCTCTGTGACGACTATCAGTGGGGAAATGGGGGTTCCAGGCCCAGAGTCTGCCCCAAGGAAGAAAGAAGTTTCCAAAGCTTTCCTATTGTTCCCACCTTGGTGATCAAAGGCAAGAGATGTTGCCCCTAAAGACAGCTCTCCTTAATTGTCTGATGTCATTCAGGTAAGGAAAACAGGCTACTCTTGACCACAGGATGAATACATTTCATGCTATAGAATAAAATGAATCAAAAGGCTGAAATCCATTCGTTAAGACACATGCTACTATGACTTATGTCACTATATTTTAATCAAACAAACGATAAAGGTTCACAGTCAGTCTTTGCAGCTGTAGCTCTGCTAGCTTGACACTATCCTCAAGCACTTATCAGTCCTTTCTGGGACCTCTGTGTCAACACTCCAGTTTTCAAGTACAAAGGCTGGGGAATGCAATTCCTCTCAGTAATTCAGCCGTTGATTAGAACCAACAGACTTGAGTTTAAGGACAAGGTCTACCTCTATGACCTTGGGTAAGGTCAGTTTCATGGAATTTTATTCTCCAGGATTAAGCCAATTTATTCAATACCTAAACAGCATCTAGGGTTTGTACCTCTACGGCCAGGATTTTCATTAATAGATAAACCAAGAAAACAAAATCTTATCAGACTATGTGTCCTGATTTTTTATTTGAAAATTATAGCCCCTGATGCAATGGGAGTTGTTCAGTAAATTTCTTTAATTGACTTAAGAAGCTAAAGTAATGATGCAGGCAGACCAGCTAGAAATATTCACAGTGATGGCTCTTGTTCATGTTATTGAGATGGAAATAAAAACGGAGGGCAACTGAACAATTTCTTGACACATAAAATGAACTATTGCTCTGTACCATGAAAGAAAGAAATCCTAATCTTAGTGCTGTTCTGAGGGAAAATAAATATGCAGAGACTTACCAGCAGACTATAGCAGAGTGATACCAACCTGATTAAAAACAGTCTCCCAGGACTCACTATCATTCACAGCATCTCTCTATACTGATTGCAAAATATGCATTATTTATTTCACGCAAAATGGTGGTGGTATGACAACCCAAGATAACTGAATTTATGTTTTAATGTTATTTTTCTGGAAAATGAACTGTTTGGGCATATCTGAATGGGAAAATTCAATTTAAAAAAAGGACAAGGGAATTCTTTTCTTACATATATGTATACATATTTTTTTATCTTGGAGAGAGAACATGCGTGAGTAGGGAGAGGGGCAGAGAGAGAGAGACAGAGAGAGAGCGCGCGCGAGATAGAGTCTTAAGCAGGCACAGAGCCTAATGCAGAGCTCGATCCTCTGACCCTGGGATCATGACCTGAGCCTAAATCAAGAGTCAGACACTGAACTGACTGAGCCATCCAGGCGCCCCTAACTATGTATTTTTAAAGCCCGTGCAGAAACACCAAAAGAGTATAATGAGTAGGATTTCAGGTGGAGGTGCAACAGGTGAGATGTTGATATGTCATCTCCTACTTAGGGGTGCCATTTCAGGATGTGCTAAAAGGATCTGGAATGTGATCATGGGTGTCTCAGAGACACAGGCTGCCTTTGTCATGGATTAGCCATGGGACTACTAAGTCCAGAAGTGGAGCTCAGGGCTGACGGGGATCCCATGAGCACCACAGTCAAGAGCCAACACTGAATGACAAAGTGCAGAAGTGAGAAGTGCCTTCTAAGAATCTTCTCCTGTTTTTGGCGTGGGCACAAGTGGACCCTCCATGTTGCTCTAGGGGCAAAATGTAGCCAAAAGGCATTGGTCTAGCAGCATTTGGGGGTATAAACAAAGCATGTTTACTAGATCCAGAGAGATCTCGGGCTACAGAGAAGCAGGCTGATGGGAGAGGAGGGTTCTGTGGGCACATCTCAGGAGGAAAAGCCACCAGAGCAGACAGGATCAACACTGAGGATCAGAGTCAAGGGTGCTGCTGAAGGCTCAGAACAGCTCCAGGCATGAAGGTAAAATACTCAGTCCTGTGTCTCACTCCATTGCATCACCTGGCAGAGGACACAGAACCCACCCTGCCATTTCTTTTCAACACCCACACCTTGGCCTTCAGGAAAGGACCAGTGGGGCTGGGCTGATGGAATTTGGAAGGGGGTGGGGAGACTCCTGTCTATACTCGATAATAATATTAAAAGCCCCAGGGTAAACAGCAAAAGCAGACTGTGGTCTCCTGATGCTCTATTATCAGCTTATCTCCCAGAAGCCACACCCGGGACTGTACAAGGCCAGCACCAGGCTGTGTGGGTGTCTGTGCGGCAAGGAGGGGCAGAGACAGATTTCATCTTGCATTTATGTGTCCCTTGCCCACAGAATTTCCAAGGGGCTTACCACCTACCTGCTGTGCACCCCCGATGGCAGTTCAGTAAGCAAGTTATGGGGATGAATTTGCAATAAAACCAATCTGGGAGATCAACACAGCTTCACTCTGAGCTCATGCAGGACCCTGGTTCTGGCGTCCTTCTGGGTTTGGGGAAGGCCACCCACAGGTAGACTCTGTCCTCCTTGGATCACCTAAAACCCACTAAAGGCTCGGCAAGCAAATACAAATTTCTTTTCCTTCAGTTCTTTATTTATTTTTTTGAGTAGGCTTCATGCCCAGCGTGGAACCCAGTGCAGAGTTTGAACTCACGACCCTGAGATCAAGACCCGAGCTGAGATCAAGAGCCTGACACTTAACTGACTGAGACATCCAGGTGCCCCTTGTTCAGGTTTTTAAAACTATAGAAATTGAAAAGGGAGGTAAAGAAAGGCAGAGAGAGAGAGAACCGATTTTCCGAGGGGAATAGATTCTAACAGAATAAAGGTCTTAGTACCCCTACTACTAAGAGGACTTTTAAGGAAATTAAGTGTTTCAAGGATATTTAGTAAAAGCAGTATGTAAGGATACCAATCTTTAAGCCTCAATTTATTTTTCTGTGAAATGGGGATAATAACAGTATCTACTACTCAGGGCTTTTGAGGGCATTAAATAAGATAATGCATGGAGACTTCATATTACACTGTCTGGCCCAATATAAGTGCTAAGTTGTTAATAATAGTAAGTTGTCAGTACTAGCAAGTGAACAGTAGGAACCAGAAATACTGTTCTGATTGGACATCCAATGTTCGAAGAAAACTGGAAAACTGTTGTCTCACTGGGCTGATAAGAAGACAATAGTAAAGATGGGATTCAATAAAGAAACACGGAACTTTTAAAGTTTCATGATGCTTAAGGGATGTGTAATTGCATGATGGGTGAGTGGTTTGAATGCAGAGACTGAGAACAGGAATCTACTGCAGCAGAACAGAATTAAGACAGTTGCTGCCCCGCGGAGCCTGAAAGGCTCAGTCGGTTAAGTGTCTATCCAACTTTGGCTCCGGTCATGATCTCACGGTTCATGAGTTCCAGCCCTGCGTCAGCCTCGCTCGGGCTCTATGCTGACAGTTTGGAGCCTGGAGCCTGCTTTGGATTCTGTCTCCCTCTCTCTCTGCTCTCCCCTACTCACACTGTGTCTCTCAATCTCTCTTTCTCTCTCTGGAAAAAAAAAAATTTTTTTAAGATAAAATAAATTTTTTTAAAAAAAAGGAGAAGAAGAAAGACAGCTGGTGTCAGAGAAGACACGTAGGGGCTTTAACAGGCTAACTAAAAAGGAAGCCTATAATGAAGAAGTACAGTAAAGAGCACTTGAGTAACAGATTGGTACCTTATGGAAAAAAAGTAAAGGTGCTTAAACCAACTACAAAGGAAAAAAGGTCAGGAACAGGCAGAATGCTTCTATAGTCACATTGCAAATCCTACAATTTTATAGCTAGAAGGGGCCTCACCTATCCATCAACCAGTCCAAGCTTTTCCTGTACTGAGGAAGGGAGGTGAAGCCCGGGGAGGTGATTCATGCCTGTGGGACCAGCGACTTGGCTGTAGAAGCGGGACTAGAACTTGGGTCCTCCAGCCTTCAGGCAGCACTTTGCAGCTCTCTGCTGCCAACCCCTCCCAAGCAAACCTGTAGCAAAGGTTTGGATCACCCACGGAGGCTCTGGAAAGAACAAGTAAGTCCAGGAATGTCAATATTTGAACTTTCTCAAATAATAAACATTAGCATTTGTGAACCTTGACCCTGCGGCAGTCAGACTGTATGAGGGCCACGTGTGTCCGTCCAAATATTAAATATTTGAATGGCTTAATTTCTTAGTTTTATTATTAAGATAAACACAAATAGAAGTTTTAAATTTGCCTTCCAGGGGGTTGCCGCACATGCAAAAGTGCAGAGATCCCACACTTTGAGGACTACTTTCCTGGGACCCTTGTCTTCCGCAGGCATCTGTTTATGGCGGGGGGGGGGGGGGGGGGGGGGGGGGGAGGGGAAGTCCTGGCATTGGCTTAAAACTCAGAAGCAAGTAGGTAAAGGAGAAAGGCACTCTCCAGAATATGGAGGAAATGTCAGCGGAAATTGGAAAGCTATAATCTAACTAGCGATCTCTGGCTGTGGAATTCTATGGTGCCCCTCTTCCAGTAGTAATTTTTTGCTGCCAGAATCACTAAAATTGAAAACAAAACACGAGCTAACCATGTCTGATGTGCTTGTGGGGCATGAGTGGGTCACACCAGCTCACAGTTCATAACCCCACAGAAAATCCAAGAAATCCCATCGCTCACTGTATTCTGCAAAATGTGATACAGCATCCAAAAGGCAGCTCTGCCATTAAGAGGTGTGATCCACAAAGCTTAGTGAACAGGGAATGGGCATTGCTTTTCTTGAGCACTTACTATGTGTTAAATCACTCTGTTGGGTGTTTTGTGTCACTAGGACTCAAAAGAACTGTAGCACCGGAGAGGTACTCTGATCCCCAAGTAGCAGATGAAAGACTTGGCCAGAGAGAGAGTCATGGAGTCCAGATCTGTACTCGAGTTTGGTGGGTGTAGGAACCCACGGGAGCCTCCACGGAGGCTATGGTGGAAGACAAAACAAGTGGATTCTCCACGCTGTGAAAATCGCTCCGGGGAGAGCCATCACCCGAGAGCACGGGTTTATGTGCAGCACCTAACACTGCCTTTGGATCCCACATGGCAAGGTGGGTGACAGATCGCCTTGGCTATGGAACGGAGATCACCGCTCTACACAGAGGGGCGTTCTAGGCACACCGATGATAGGACGATGTGTAGAAAGACGACGAGTGCTGGGAGAAGCCTCAGCGGAGCTGGGAGGCCAGAGAGTTGGAGCCACCTTGAGACACTGGGCCTCTGCCTCTGCCCCGTCTCCCTCTAAGTACTCCTCACAGCCTACTTCAAAGACAGAGCCCCACACCCGGGTCTTCAGTAAAGGCAGGCTTCTCATTCACTGTTCTTTGGGGGAATAGATGATGGTCTCCTTCTATGGCAAACATGCTTCTTACCACAATGAAGACTCTTAAGTATGTTAAAATTAACCTCACAGAAATTCTCTCTCAGACAAAACAGGCAAGACAGACGTTGATTGCCAAAACGGTCCCCAGTATGGAGCCGCTGGAGGAACATCTTGATGGGTCCCATGCTGAAGCATGCCACCGTCAGCCCCGCAAAGTCAAGAGCGGGCTGTAAACTCCGATCTTCCTTGGAGTACAGCCAGGAATGGGAGTCAAGGCGGCAGGGACTGACACCCAAATGATCCCACAGCAGTATTACTAAGAAATCACTGTAGACAAGGAATTGAGACGAAACAAGACCTGCTCCCTGTGCTGGGTTGAGAGCGCCCACCCAGTCATGGAGAAACCAGCATGCTCGGTTTTGGGCAGGGCAGTGCACAGACCATGGAGATCATCAACAGCGCCACCTCGCAGAGAGGGTTGCGCTCAAAAACTGCCAGCAAGACCACAGGAGGATCTGCAAACACATTTGCACGGCCTCTGGCTGCAAAAATGCTGTGAGGATGTGACTACACTCTGCTCTCGGGGGCACCAAAGTCCCTTTCCACCTGAGTCCCAGACCCAACCCAGGAGGACAGGTAGCACCAGCGGTCCCACTATGCCCTCCCCGCCTGTGACCCCTTCACTTCCTGGGAGTTGGGCCCAAAGCACAGTATTACTTACTGGCCAAACAGCTGATGCCCAAAGATGCCCGAAAGCGACCACAGTATCAATGATAGCTCACTGGAACCAAAAGCAAAAAAGTTTCGTCATTTGCTTGATGGACTTTGGCTTTAAGGTACAGAAGTAGCTGCTAGTTTTGCATGTGCGAGAAAAGCTCATTTTGAATTTTGTTTTTTAATTCAGTGGAACAAGAGTACAAAGGGTAGGCAAGAGAAATGGCTTGAAATCCTGAGAAAGATAAAAGGAAAATGATTTAAATTAAACATGCGGGAAACATTATAGAAGAGAAAGACATAAAACAACCCCAGAGATCTAAACATACAACATAAGAAAAGTTGTTTCATAGGGCAAACGTGTGAATAAATAAACTAAAATACCATAAATGCTCTAAAAGAAAAAAAATAAAGAATAAAGTTTCCTTCCGACTTCCATTCTAGGGAAACCACAGTTTTTTTGTTTGCTACAACTACAGTTCACATGCCAGATGTCTGTATTCAGCTTTGAAAAGCCTATGTAACATTCTCTAGTTAAAAACAAAAGTAAGTGAATCATTGTCTGTTGGTGGGTAAATTTTTTGTTTGGTGAGTGGGTTTGTTTTGAGTAGGTGTGAATAAAGGCCAGGTGATTTCATTTTAAAAAACTGGGTGGGGGAGGCTCCTGGGTGGCTCAGTCAATTAAGTATCCAACTTTGGCTCAGGTCATGATCTCAAGGTTCATGGGTTCAAGCCCCCTCATTGGGCTGTCTGCTAAAAGTGTGGAGACCATTTCAGATCCTCTGTCTCTCTCTCCCTCTGCCCCTCCCCGGCTCAAACTCTGTCTCTGACTCTTTCAAAAAAAAATATTTAAAATTATTTTTTAAATTTTTACCCTTAAAAAAACAAAACAAAAAACTGCTGTGGTTTTACAGGACTCATTTTCCTTAATGTTTTATTCATTTCCGAGAGAGAGAGAGAGTGAGAGAGAGAGAGAGAGAGCAAGAGTGAGTAGGGGAGGGTCAGAGAGGGAGACACAGAATCTGAAACAGGCTCCAGGCTCTGAGCTAGCTGTCAGCACAGAGCCCAATGCAGGGCTCGAACCCATGAACTGTGAGATCATGACCAGAGCCGAAGTCGGACACTTAACTGACTGAGCCACCCAGGTGCCCCACAGGACTCATTTTTTTTTTTTTAAGGTTTTTTATTTTGAGAGAGACAGAGACAGCACAAGTGGGGAAGCGGCAGAGAGAGAGGGATACAGAGAATCCCAAGCAGGCTCCATGCTGTCAGCCCAGAGTCGGACACGGGGCTCGAACTCACAAAACTGTGAGATCATGACCTCACAAAAATCAGTTTTCTCTCAAAGATAAATTCTCTCTCACGAAACCAAGAGTCGGATGCTCATCCAACTGAGCCACCCATCACCCCCAGGACTCAGTTTTGAAGAGTGGTTTGAATATTTTTAAACATACTCAATTAGCATTCCCCTGGTCTGAAAATCAGAAGTCTGTACCACCTTTTCTTAAAAGTATTTCTGCAGCACCTTCTGGCTATGAGCCTGTACACTTTCTGGCTGTAGAACTGTCATTATTACTTAAACTTACATGAGATGCACTTCAACTGGCAGGCATGTGAGGTGTGAAATTAAAAGTGTATTCAGGAGGAATAAAAGTGAAGTTGGGCACCAGGATGGACAAGCATGCACAGTGCTAGAGATGGTGATGTGAGGTCGAAAACAATGCGTTGTTCCTTTCTATTCTGTTCTGCCCCATTGTGTTTTGAATACACTGAATCACTGCCCAGCTTTGGAGCCCAGCCTCTGAAAGGCCCCATTGTAAGGGACATGCTTTCCCCCAGCAGAGTAAAGGTTGCTGTAGTAACCTTCACTATGTATTTCCTCACCAGTGGGATGAAAATCTCAACTGAATTGTGACATTACTATAGTTACGAACGAGCATGGGCCTACCCGTTTAGAGAGGTCTTCACTTATCTGAACATAATCCACGACCTGCTGCCGGAATCATCCACAGAGCCCAAGGAGGGACTAAATTTCTAGAAGCCAGAGAAATGAGCCTGTAGGCTGTAAGAGAGGCTCTCTCCCCTTGGCGTGTAAGTGGTGGGAAGCCAGGAGTTTGCAGACCAAGGCAGGGGCCTCACACTGCAGGGATTACTTCAACCATCGTGTTTGCTGGGTTAGGAAAGTCACTTTTCTGTTGCTGAGCAGGGAGGCGTGGGTACCCATGGTCCAAATACTACAAGCAAAGAGTAAGTCTGCACTCTGTTTGGAAAAAGAGTTCAGGATTCAGCAGTGCCACTTTTGTTCCGCCAGGAAAAAAAAGGCAGAAAGCAATCACCCGAATTTACCAGACACAGTAAGCTAGAGTGAAACCCTTATCCAGTAAACTCTATGGACAGCTCACTATGTAGCAAGCAACATGCTAAGCTATTTGTGTATATTAACTTATCTAATTGACCCAACAAACCTGTCAAGTCAGCATTATTAATCCCTATTTTAAGGATGAGAAACCCCAAGCACAAAGAAGTTACATTACATGCCCTAGGTCAACATCAGTGAGTAAATGTTCTCCTTCCCGAACCTATACTCATAATCCCTTCTTTATCGAACTTTTCCACATTGAGCTTGGGAGCAAGAAATGGTCTGGGAACATCAATTTGAGAGTCCTCCACTGGCTACAAAAGATGTAGCCACAGGCATTCGTGAGATTGTGCGGAACGGGAAGCAAAAGCAGGAGATAAGAAAACCAAGGATGGGAAGCATTTTATCCATTTGTTCGTGTGTTTACTCACTGATTCATTCATTCATTCCAGCAGTTATGTGCCTACTAGGAGCCCAGCACTGTTCTAGGTGCGGGGGTAACACTTGCAGACTTACACAGACAAGGCTCCTGTTTTCATCAAGCATAGGTTCATTGGTAAGGCAGAAAATAATGAGTATAGATAGGAAAAAAAAAGAAGCCGCCACGGGAGGCAGAGGGGCAAGGCCACGTACTTGGCACTGGAGACAGGAAACAGGCAGCCAACATGGATTCCCCATCAGAGAGGGCGGCCCGGGTCATCCAGAAAAACCCTCTTCCTTCCAAAGTAAACGGGTCCAAAGGACTGTAGTCGGATCCCATCCAGTAAGAGAAATAACAACACCTCTGCTGTGGATATTGCTTCCAGTGTCTCGTTCCTTAGCTGTTTATCATCCCAGGTGAGTCTTAAAAAAGTAACTCGAAGAGGGAGGCAGGCAGGGAGCAGGTGTAAGGATGTCAGCCTGGACAGACTGGGAAACCTTCCGTGATACTTTAGGGGACCCCCGGGGAGGGGTAAAGATTCAGGGAGGGCAGAAAAGCAAATTTCCAGTGGGGCTCATCAGCCTTGGGGAACATCCCTCTGTGCTCTCCAGCTGGCACGGTAACAGCAATGTCACTCACGGTGGGATATTATTAAGCTGGGCTGTGAGCGTCTCCGTGTGCTGCGTCTCGCCTACTTAGAAATAAAGAGGGGGCAGGAGGAGGGAACCAGAACCGGCAGCAGAGCTAGACTGCTTTTAAGAGACAGGGAGAAAACAAACAGCTCTTTAAAAACACAATGTCTAAGCTTAAAGGCCGCAATTCCAGCTGAAAAGCCTCTCAGCTTGGTAATGCACCCCCTCTAGAGAAAGGGCAAAATTATCAAGGCACGGAGATGCAGGAGACATCAGGCTGTGGATGAAGGCCCTGCTCCATGCCAACTCCTAAGTAAAATGAGGAATTACAGTAATTCAGCCCACAGCGATTTCCCGTTTTAACCGATGTTTCCTGTTTTCTATGCTGGGCATCATAAGGATATTCAGAACCAGACCCAGAGTTCACGGGCCGCCCCTTCACTGGGCTACATTCTTTTCTGTTCACTCATTGCATTAAGTGCAACATTACAACCCCAAACCTATCTGGTTTCTTAGTGACCTCAATTTGGGAGCACCATACTGGTGCTGAGAGAACACTTGGCTCTGTGGGGGCAAGATGGGGCTTCTAGAAGAGCCAGCCCGCCTAGCGGCTCCCCAGGAGCACTGCCCTTGAAATAGAGTTGGAGCCTGCTGGTTGCCGTCTCTGCAGGAATCTTCCACGTCTGGCTGGGAGGATTTGATTCAGGAGTCAGGATAAGGGGCATAAAGGGGACAAAAATCTCTTCCCTGCTCTATTGGCGGATTGCTGACCCATCCCAGAGTAGAGGGGGCCGCTGGATTTTCTGTTCATTTTGTTTGTTTATGATCATAAAACAGCCAAACTATGTGTTATTTTCATCTTTATTTAGTTTTGAGAATAGAGAGACAGAGCACAAGCAGGGGAGGGGCAAAGAGAGAGGGAGACACAGAATCCGAAGCAGGCTCCAGGCTCTGAGCTGTCAGCACAGAGATCGACGTGGGGATTGAACTCACAAACCACGAGTTCATGACCTGAACTGAAATTGGACGCTCCAACCGACCTGAGACACCCCGGTGCTCTACAGAAGTATGGTTTTTCAAAAACCTTTTTTAAAAGTAATTTTACCATGTCATAAAAGTTACAAAAAATATACAAAAGATTCTTAAACTTGTTACCAATTTGTAACATTCTGCCACCCTTGCTTCCTTTCTCTCTCTCCCTCTATGTATTTGTGGATTTAAAAACATATATAAACCAGGCGCCTGGGTGGCTTAGTCGGTTAAGATTCCGACTTTCGCTTAGGTCATGATCTCGCAGTTCGTGGGTTCGGGCCCCGCGTCGGGCTCTGTGCTGACTGCCAGCTCAGAGCCTGGAGCCTGTTTCAGTCTGTGTCTCCCTTTCTCTCTGACCCTCCCCTGCTCATGCTGTCTTTCTCTCTCTCCCCCCTAGAAATAAATAAAAAATATTTTTAAAAAAATTAAAAAAAAAAACATATATAAGGCACTGAAAATAGCTTGAATACATCATGCCCTCTTGTTCCTTAATACTTCAGTCTGTATTTCCTAAGAGAGGAATTTTCTTATATAACCAGAGTAAACAATCTCAAGAAATGTAACTTCGATACCATAGTGTTCCAGTTTTATCAATTATCCCAATAATGTCCTATGACAAGATTTTTGTTTGTTTGGTGCCAGGTAATCATGTATTGCTTTTAGTTTTCAAATTTCTCTAGTCTCCTTTGATTTCTAACAGCTCTTCAGTTTTCCTTCATCCTTTATGATACTGACATATTTAAGAAATCAGGCCAGTTTTTTCATAGAATTTCCCCGGTTTGGGTTTGTCTGGTGTTTCCTCATAATTGGATTCAGCTTTTGCTTTTCTGTTTTTTGTTGTTTTCTTTTGTTTCATTTTGCTAGAATTCTGGTCAAGTGATTCTGGGTCCTTCTCAGGGTGTCACGTCTGGAGGTACATGATGTCTGTTGATGTTTGTTGAGGTTTTTTGGTGATATTTGTTTTTGTCACTTGGTTAAGTACTGTCCCATCTCCCCACTGCATAACTGCTATTTTTTCCTGTTGTGAGTGCAAGGTAACTTGTGGGAAGATACTTGAGACTATATAAATATCCTGTTCCTTATCAAACTGTGACAACCAACTTTGAGGGAATTAAAAATTTTTTTTTATGTTTATTTATTTCTCTCTCTCTAGAAAGAGAGAGCACACATGCGTGGGGAGCAGGGCAGAGATGGAGAGGACAGAGGATATGAAGTGGGCTCTGTGCTGACATCAGCAAGCCCAGTGTGGGGCTTGAATCCATGAACCATGAGATCATAATTTGAGCCAAAGTCGGATGCCTAACCGACTGAGCCACCCAGGCACCCCTGATGGAATTAAAATTTTAAACCCAGTTGCTTGGCATTCAAGGAGAATGCATTACTCTCAGACGTGGAGTATTTCAGACAGACAAGGTCTATGGAGCATCTATGTGGGTTTCTCAGAGACACAGTAGCTGGTTTCCTCAGATAGGCTGAGGTTGCTGGGTGACTGTGCTCCTCATCTGTGACAAGTTCCACCTCCACAGGGTGTGAAATAATGCATTCCTAGAAGCTGAACTGAAAACCAGAAGTATGAGTCAAGGTGATTGTTAATGGCCTAGACAGCATCATGGAAAGAGGTGTACAAGGAAATCAGGTCTGTCCATATGCAATGCTATTACATGAGGGGTGTTATCTTTGGTTTCCTTTATCAGCAAAGGCCTATAAACCTACTCCTCACACCGACCCCAATCCTCCTCTCTTTAGCTCCAGTGCCATTGACTGAATATCTGTCTACTTAGATGGTAGACTTGGAGGAAGTTCTTTTGGACCAAAAAGCTTAAACCAGAAAGAGACAAGCGGGTTGGGGGTAAAGAACAATGTGAGTAAAAAGGATGAAGTCCAACCAGTCAGTTCAAAGAGGCTGCCAACAATTGTTCCTCAGCCACAAAGAAGGAAGACCTTTACGACCAACCTTAGATTCCAGACATTCTTGTTCCCATAAGGGAATCTGCTACCACCTGGGATAGTCCTCAAACATTTTCTTTTTGCTAATGACTACTGTGTGGACATATTCCCTCAGAGGAGTTTGTTATATAAGAGCCACCAGTAGATGGCCACTTCCCCAACCAGAGCTGGGACAGAGCCTCGGAAAGAAGCCCTGAGCACTCTGTATGGCAGATTATCACAGACACAAAAGCCAGTGAGCTTATCTGGAGACCAAAGATTCTCCTTGCCCTGTCCGTATGATGGCCGGGAGCCCATTCCCGAAAGGTATGTGCAAGTTAGTGATGTTAATAGCTGCTACTGAACCAACACTAGAAAAATGAGCCTCGTACTTTCTAGGTGAAGAGTTCGTATCTAAGATTCATTTTTCCTCTCCTAGCTAGAATAATGAGATATAAGTGTTGGTAGTGTACTCTAAAACTCTCAAATATTCATAAACAAAGAGGAATTGGCAACAATGATAGTAATTTCAAGGATGAATTTTTTTTTTTTTTAAAGGGAAGGCATTCTTGTAATAACGACTGTACTCTGTGGTCTTTTTCTTCAACCACATCCTATGTTTTTTACAAATTCAGTCATTGAACCCAGGCAACAATACCTGTGCTGGGTACCGTGCCAGCCCCTGGGGATATAATGATTTTTTTAAAGAGATATAGAGGCTTACAAATTAATTACTTAAGTCTGCAGTTGTAGTCCGGGTGTGGAGAATGACTTGTGTTGACATAAGATTCCGTTTTTTTCTTCACATAAAGATACTGAATGAGCTGAGGAAGAATGTCCGTGCAGTTCGCACCTAATTGCGAAATATTACCCTAGCTGCCAGGTAAGCTGAGAAGACAGGAGTTCACACAAATCATTGCTCTTGATCTTTGTTGACAAGTGAATTCTAACCTGAATGACCCCGTTTTAAGAACGCTGTATTTGAGGGGCGCCTGGGTGGCTTAGTCGGTTAAGCGTCCAACTTTCCCTTAGGTAGTGATCTCGCGGTTCGTGGGTTTGAGCCCCGCGTCGGGCTCTGTGCCGACTGCCAGCTCAGAGCCTAGAGCCTGTTTCAGTCTGTGACTCCCTCTCTCTCTGACCCTCCCCTGCTCATGCTGTCTCTCTCTTTCTCTCTCCTAGAAATAAAAAAATAAATAAATAAAAATTTAAAAAAAACAACAACGCTGTAGTTGATTAATTTCATTTTAGAAACACCAGCCCAAGCTCTGTCAGACCATGATTAGCTCGAACCATCATTTACTTCATTTAAATTAAGTTGGTTAGATTTTCCCTAAAAATTGTTTTTAGGTTTTGTTTTGTTTCTTTCAGGATGCCTGGGTGGCTCGGTCGGTTCAGCATCTGACTCATGTTTTTGGCTCAGGTTATGACCTCACAGATCCTGAGTTTGAGCCCTACATCGGGCTCTGCACCGACAGGCGCAGACCTGCTTGGGATTCGATCTCCCTCCTCTCTGCCCCTCCCCCACTTGCTTTCCATCTCTCCCTCAAAATAAATAAAAATAAAGTTAAAAAAATTTTTTTGGTTTTTTCCCACCTCAAACATTGTTTTTTGAAAAATTTCAGTGCCCAACCACGAGACTCAGAAATTTGGTGTGAGGTATGCTATACTATCTCCCCTCTGGCAGGAGGTTTTAAATGTCCTAACTGGAATCCCTACATCTTTAATGTGATGTAAGATCTCCGTCAGATATACTTTGTCACCACTGAGAAGCTGAAAAGGCATTTGAGCCACTGTCCACTACAGACCAGTTAGCTACTCCATAATTTATCACGAGATAAAGCAGTAAGTGTTAAATGCCAGGCTTTGGGTTCTCCTGAATCTCTTAGAGAGGAGAATGTAGGGCAGCTCCTCCCAGCCAGCAGGTCTGGAAGGACCAGTCCGGGGAGCAAGGCTGAGGGTGGACTGGGATTTCCTGCTCCCAGGGCTCTGCCTGCCTGGCCCACGCTGAAGCCAGTCCCCTTTCCAACATCTTTAATGGCAAAAGATACTACGAAGCACTTAGAGCCATTTAACAAAATCTAGCACCATTCTCAGCCACCCATCCTTCCCACCCACCCCCTCACTCTCAACTTAAGAGAGGAAGTGAATCTACCCTTGATGCTGTCATAATTTTTGAAATCTGGAAGTGAGTCCCATGATGTAAAAGGAAGTTAAGCGTTGTTGGAAGACAATGAATTGCCACACTGGTCTAGAAAGCTGTGACTGCCTTCGAGTTCTAAATCTTCCAGGTTCTAATTTAGAAAAACATTTCCCCAGGGCACCTGGGTGGCTCAGTCCGTTGAGAACCTGACTCTTGGTTTTGGCTCAGGTCAGTCATAATCTCACAGTGCGTGGGATCAAGATCAAGATCAAGCCCATGTCACACTCTGCACGCTGACAGCAAGGAGTCTGCTTGGGATTCTCTCTCTCCCTCTCTCTGCCCCTCCCCTGACTCAGTTTGCTCTCTGTCTCAAGAAAGTAAATAAACAAACAAAAAATTTTCGAACGATGCTTTCCAAATGCCCCTCTTTGGTTGGAGGTATGGCTCTGAAGAACTTTGTCAGGCTTTCTTGAAGGGCTCACAGACCAGCTCTAAGAGAATATCCAAATGATTAAAATCCTAATAACAAGAGTAATAGAAAAAACAAAATTTTGAACGGGTTTGTTTTGTACCTTTTTAAAGTTTTAGCAGTTAAAGCTCATGACTCCTCAGAATTTGTTTCAAATGTCTCCCTAGTTAATGACCTACTTTTGTTAATGTACCCACAGCCCAGGAAGCAACCTCCGGAGGAAAATCTGGCCTCCAAATTAGAATGTATGTTTACATCCAAGTACTTTATTTTATTTTATTTTTTTTATGTTTTATTTATTTCTAGGAGAGAGAGAGAGAGAGACAGCATGAGCAGGGGAGGGTCAGAGAGAGAGGGAGTCACAGACTGAAACAGGCTCCGGGCTCTGAGCTGGCAGTCAGCACAGAGCCCGACACGGGGCTCGAACCCACGAACCGCGAGATCATGACCTAAGCGAAAGTCGGACGCTTAACCGACTAAGCCACCCAGGCGCCCCAACATCCAAGTACTTTAAAACAGATCAATTCCCCATTTATATGATAGCAACTTGTCACCAGAGTTCACCTTCTCTTTCCTCAGAGCTAGCCTCATTCCTAGGAAATCTTACCCGTCCGTTATAATCCTGAAAGCTAGCCTTCCTTCGTGACATGCTCTGTCCCTTTTTACCAACAGGGGCCTCATTGGTGAAAGCACTTGGCGCTGTCTCCAGGGCGGACCCCATAGGCTATAATTCGTAACTGAGAAGTTTCTCCTGGATGCTGGGAAGAATAAAGGAAGTAGCAACCACTCTTGGGTACTTGAGCCGACTTTATTATCACAAAGTCCATACTCTGCCCTGACCTGACGGAGAGCCAAGGCCCAGATCTGAAGCCGGAAGAACAGACTCCAGTTTCCTCTTCTGCCACTTACTGGCTGGGTGGCCTGGGGGATTCACTTGAACTCTCTTGTTTCTAACCTCTCAGGGTTGTTGGTGAGAGACCAATGAGATCAAGGGCAGGAAAGTCCTCTGTAAATCGGACGGTGCCGTGTAAATGGGTTATTTTGATAACACCAAGAGAGAAAGAAGACACAATTTAATTTGTCAGTTTCTCCTAACTTTCGGCCCTGACACTAATTTGTGATATACTTTGTAGAACTTACCTCCCCCCATCCTCAAACGTGTTTCCAAAAAAATGCAACACCTAAAGGGAGTAGTGAAATTGTGCACTGCCTGCCAGAGGCAAAGCCTGCAGGTATAAGAGAGGAGGGGATCTGGCTAAAACTCCAGTAATGTCCTGGGCAGATGTGCGTCAGATGTGGGGAAAGGTGAGTCAAGAAAAGGTTAGAACAGCACACCTTGAAGCTAACAGAAACCAGCAAGCACATCAATGAGGAGGTCAGTTAGCTACTAAAAGTACTAAAGGAAGATTTGGGGACACGTCCAGATACCTAAGGCACTTTCCTAAATGGTTGGAGAGAACAGTCAACCCAAAAAATAATTTCTATGTAATTCACAGGAATGAGTCTGTCATCTTGGCAGACATGCTATGAAGGATACCGACAAAGCAAGTGAGACGGAGTGGCATGCCAGGAAGCCCAGTGCTTACAAGTCACACCCCTCTTAGCTGCGTGACCACAGCGGCCACTTAAGGCCGACCTGGTCTCACGTTCTATATCCTTGAAAAGGCTGTCACAACCAAACTCACAGGGCCATTAAGAGAAATGCGCTATACCGGGGACCCAACTCAATTGTTGGGCTCAACATGCTGTCTTGACATTAATTAGACACAAATACAACGGATTCTCTGACTAGACCTTGAGTGCCCTGTGAGCAGGGACCTCTGTCCCTTTTTATCTCAATTCCCCAACTATCCAGCTCAGTGCTTGGCACTTCCTCAGGGCTTGATCAATTTTATTAAATTTCTAAACAGTGAAGTGTAAATAGATTATAAACTGGACATAAAGGTCTGTAAATTATATAAAGATAAGGTTTGAAAGCAAACAAAAGACACTTGCCAGTTTAAAATATGAAAATGGTATCTGGAAGGTAAAGGCTGGTGAGGGTCTTTGCTCATAAAGAAGTGAAGGCTTCACAAATAAAGCCTTCACTTTCAGACGCTAGTCAAATCTAAATCTGACTGGTAGAATCAGCTACCAACTTGATACAATCTATTGTCTGAAAAACAAAAGCAAGAGGCAATGGTGCCTCCTGGGTTTCCCCTTGGAGCGGGAAGTGTAAGACCACAGCTAGGTTCATGCTTCCAAGCCGCAACCCTGAGATATAAATATCTCCAGTTCGGCCCTCTCTGTAGCTCCAGAGAGCGGTGAGTGAAAATGGTGCTCAGAAGCTGCTTATTATCCTAAACCAGTAGGACCCTCTCCTAATAAAACAACACCAGGAATGTAGTGGTTCCTTTCCCGAATGTAGTTCTAAGGTAGCTGTCCCTATTTGTATTTTTTTTTTTTTTTTTTTTTTGAGAGAGAGAGACAGACAGTGTGGGCAGGGGAGGGACAGAGAGAGAGGGAGACACAGAATCAGAAGCAGGCTCCAGGCTCCGAGCTGTCAGCACAGAGCCCAAGGCGGGGCTCGAACCCACGAACCGTGAGATCATGACCTGAGCCAAAGTCAGACGCCTAACCGACTGAGCCACCCAGGCGCCCCTTTATATTTTCAAAACAAGGAAGCGGGTGGCCAGGTACTTCGCCAAGATCAAGTGTGAAGCAAAGCGCAGAGCTGGATTCTTACTTGGCTGCTTCAGGTAGCTTCTTCTCATCTCTTCACAAATGGTGACAGTGGCCAATAGTGACCCTGGGAAATAACTAGAGCTGAAGTAGATCTCGGTTCTAGAGTTTTCCTTTAGACCTCTGAAGCCCACTGAAAAGCGGGGCTTTACAGAGGCTGTTGGGGAAAAGGGCTATCCTGAAATTATTTAGGTATGACACTACAGAAATCATAATGTGACTTTTTCTGTCTTCTCCATTCAAATGAAATGGAACTTTGCTTTCAAGAAGGCTCTGTTGAAACTACCCTGATTTGGGGGTGCTGGGGTGGCTCGGTCGGTTAAGCATCCAACCTCGGCTCAGGTCATGATCTCGCGGTTTGTGGGTTCGAGCCTCATGTCAGGCTTTGTGCTGACAGCTCAGAGCCTGGAGCCTGCTTCAGATTCTGTGCCTCCCTCTCTCTCTGACCCTCCCCTGCTCATGCTGTGTGTGTCTCTCTCTCTCTCTCTCTGAGAAATAAGTAAAAAACATTAAAAAAAAAAGAAAAAAGAAACTACCTGATTTGGATAGAAATGCCCAGGGGTCAGGCTGTTGGCTCAAATTTCCCTTTCTGAGTACAGAAGAAGTGGGGACTATTAATGCAAACATACTTACTGATGTAAATGAAGCTATAAATTGAGCTATTCATTAACCTCAGCTCAAAGAAAAATCTTAGAAACACAGAATTTGCCATTATTTTCCCCGTCATAGTCAAAACTGAGTGCATTGTAATTCTAAAAAGCACTTTCATCTCTGTAATTTAATTTTCACAACCTTGTGAAGTTGAGATCACCATCCACGATTTACAGATCGGGAAACCGAAGCATTTAGAGGATGAGAAACTGGCCCGATGTTGCAGTGAGGTCTCTTCTAAGTGAACCCAGATTTTCTGAATTTATAGGGCACGCTTTCCCCTTCCACTACGCAACATGCCAATGTCTTCCAGCCAAAACCCACCAGGAACACATCTGTAGCTGCACGGCTGCACTCATTATTCGTTGCGGTACTGGAGAGCGCGCACCATGGGAGTCCATGGACCTCCTCAGTGAGAGGGTATTAGAACCTATTCCAGGATTTGGGCTTTGGTGGTGGGTCGTGGGAAGGTCTATGGAAGCAAGGGTTTGCTCTAGGTGGGGCGCTCAATGATTGTGTATCTCAATAAATGTTACCTGTAGGGAGCTGACTGGAGTGCAGAAAGCAGCGAAACGGTAAAGCAGCAGTGGACACTCCTATTAGCCGGGTGGGGGAGCATCTGGCAGGTATTTTATGGTTGTAAAGGAGCCTTGTTTTAGTCTGTGCTTAGATAAAATCACACAGTATTTGGTCTCACATGACCATGGTTTAAGAGGGAACTTGTCTGGGGCACCTGAGTGGCTTAGTCGGTTAAGCGTCCGACTTTCGCTTAGGTCATGATCTCGCGGTTCGTGGGTTCGAGCCCCGCGTCGGGCTCTGTGCTGACTGCCAGCTCAGAGCCCGGAGCCTGTTTCAGTCTGTGACTCCCTCTCTCTCTGACCCTCCCCTGCTCACGCTGTCTCTCTGTCTCTCTCCTAGAAATAAATAAAACATTAAAAAAATATTAAAAAAAAAAAAAAAGAGGGAACTGTCTGAGGCTAGCGTGGTGTGCGCTTGCGCCTATCCAACGGGAGCACATGGCCTAGCTGTGTCAGGCCAGGGCTTGCTTTGTTTCTTTCTCCAACAACTTCCTCTGAGCAATCTTTATATCTAACAAAAAGTCAAGAAGATCATTCACTAATAATTTAATTTAAATGAGACCTTTACTTGATGAAACCAAAAACACAACCCGCATTCAATTGCCCCGCGAACTCCCTAACAGATGCAATAAGCCCTGAATCACAGTCTCCTTGCGTGGTCTTGTCTCCTCTTCCATTCAGATTCCCTCCTGTCTGAACAACTGGCTCATGGGCACAGAGAGGGGCTGAACAGCGGTAGGACACACAAGTTGCCCCCCGACATCCGCGCTTCCTTTCCTTCAGTAACACTATCTCTGGCTTTTACTTGGGCCCGTGGCTGCTCAGAATAAAGAATTCATTCCCGGATTCTTGTGCAGCTAGGTGGGGCCAGTGATGTAAGGAGAGTGTGCAAGCTCTAGCGCGTGTCACAGAGTGGGGGAGGGGGCATGACCTCCTTCCTCCGCCCTTGCTCAGAACTGGCAGGTGGCAGCCAAAGTACCACGAGGGCCCATCGGGACCAGTGCCACGCCCTGGGGTGGCACAGCAGAAAACAGGAAGGAACCTGCGCCCCAGGCAACTGCAGTGCCCTGTACCAACACAGCACTGCCTACGGACAGGATGCTAAGTGGGAGAAAAATACACACACACACCACAGCAACAAAAAAAAAAAAAAAAAAAAAAAATCACTCAAGTCATCTGTACTTCAATAATAAATTAATAAGGGGAAAAATAAGCTCACTTGTAATTGCTGCTGCATATTCTCAGGTGGAAAATGTTTCCATTTGAATGTGGGAAAATTACATGTAATTCCAGAAGTTCTTGTATAGCTCCAGGCTTATACAGATCTTCCCTATTGGAATCCCTTTGCTTTGTGTTAGTCCTGTGCTCAGGAAGGCACAAGACAGTAGAAACCTCTCACCTTTCCTCTGTATTACTGCACAACACAGGTAAAAACCTGTGTATAACATCCCTGTATATTGCCGTGCTCACTGTTTCACAAGTATATTTATGTTTTATCAAATTACATAATGTATTTCTAATTTTTACCTTTTTGTCTCACTCTTTCCCAATAACACAGAGACCACGGATGGGGCACAAAGGGGCTGAACAAATGTCTGTTTTAATGAGCCTTTAAAGACTACACTGCGATCATATTTTAACGTCTACCACTTCATCTGTTCACCTCTTTGCATCTCATGTGAGATATTCACGTTCATGGACGGATGAAAACATAGACCTCAGCTAAACTGCAAATTGCTATGAGATTGCTCCCCAGGTTGGCAAAGCCTCAAATGTTAAATTTGTGAGTGCCAAGAGTTTAAATATATAAAATGCCTTTATTTGTAAAAAGCCTCAAAGGACTTTTTTCACTGTTGAGTCATCATATCCCTTACGTTTGTAAAACCATTTGCAATTTACAAAGTGCTTTCATACTTATCATCGCATAGTCCTTGTAGTCAGGCTGGATATTAGTAATTTATACGTTACAAACAAGGAGCTAGAAGCTCTGAGATGGTGAGTCACTTGCTCATGGTGCCATTCATCTAAAAAAAATCTATAAATGGCCCGTTGGGTTATCTTCCTGGTTTCCCCATTATGAGCAATGTTGCAGGAAGCCTTCTCATACCTGTTATCTTTGACTAACATTTGGCCAACATTTCTGTGGGATGAAGTCTCAAGTGGGATTTCTGGTCTGGGATTTGAGGACAGGATGTAGAGTGGGTAGAGGGGACACAGGGAAAGGGTTCCTGGCGGGGAAATGAAGTCAAGGAGGCAGGCCTAGTTTTATTTAGCTGGAAGTGTGGGCCGTTGCTTTCTAACTTCAGAGTGAAACTAAGTCCAAGTGGCTATCAACCAGAGGAGCTGCAGGGTAACCTGGGCAGTGGCGCCTCTCCAGGGTCTCAGGTAGCACCTAAGCGTGGGTTAGCCCAACAGATCCACCAGCAGCTGCTTCAACACCTTAGGCCCCGGAAGGATGAGGTCCTGCCGAGTGGTTCTCTATTGAAGAGGAGGAAGCAAGGGTCCAGCTGATAGATAACAGCAGTGCAGGAAAGGGACAGAACGAGCACCAGATTCTGCCTCTCCAACTGGATCTCCATTAATCCCAATGAGAATTCTGACATTTCCTTCTCATCTTCACTCCCATGGTTTGCTACATATGCTCCAAGACCCCTAGTCCCGCCCTTGGGTGAGTACGCAGTTGACAATGATTCCAAGGAGTTTAAAGCAAATTCCCCGCAGGAATTTGTTGATCGTTTATTTCTCTCTATTTTTTTATGTCTTATTTCCTGAGGGATAGAATGGCAGAAAGAGCTCTGGCCCTAGGCGTCAGAAGAAAGGCCCGGAAGAAGACAGAGAAGGGAGACTGAAGAGGTGTGGAAAGGGAAGGAACAGTGCAGAGCAGCAGCTCTGAGCCGTGACTGGTAGCTGTCCTCACGATCACCTTGTAAGTATGGTGTGGTTGGTCCATGACGGATGAGAAGACGGAGCTTGGAGAAGTTAAGAGTCTTGTCCAAGCACTAACCCCCACGCAGGAAAAACAACAGGACTTCTGCCCTGCAAGGGATTTTCCATTGTTCTACACCTGTGAAAACCAAAGGAGATAATGAACCCCAAAACTAGCTACTGAAGACTGAGAGCATATTATGCTGGCAATGCCAGGACCTCGCAACTTATGTTCTCCAAGGTCTAGTCTCCCCGCCGGTCTGCCAGTCGCCTGCTGGGCCAGTCAGGCTCGAGGAAGGCTGGGAACCGACTTGAATAAAGGGCCCGCAGGGCTGCACTTAGCAGGTTCGTGGCCGCCACCCCCCCTAGACAGTCCCACGGCATTTACGAGAAACTTCTCAGGAGGTTGTAGGCCAAAATTTATGTCTTTTGTCCACTTTCAGTTTATAAATCTGTATTCCCATTGATTCCCAAGATGGCTCCTTACTTTCTTCCATACAATTTCCTCTGTATTACTCCCCGTTTCAGGACAATAAAGCATAAGTGGAAGCACAAAGAAGGCCTTGTTTATCTTCAAGAAAGAAATACGTATATATACATATATACACATATATATAACATATAGTTATTATATACCTATACAATTACACAAACACACATGCACATTTTTCAGTAGGCTCAGAGTTACCCTTGAGTCCTTCCTCTCCCTACTCCCAATTCTACTGGTTGTACCTCTGATCTGTTCCTCAACTCTACCCCTCCTCTATTTTCAAGCCACAGCCTTACTTAGGGTCTCATTATTTCTCACCTGCAATAGCATCCTGACTGGTCTTTGGGTCAGTGGCCCGCCTCCTGCTGCTTTCGTCCTGTGTGCCCTTCCTTCATAATTACTTAAGTGAGCTGCTATATTACTCAAGGTGGAGGGCAGCTTCTAATTCCTCAAGGGCAAATTTCACAGATGAGTTGACTAGCTGGATAGAGCAGCAAGCCCATTGCTATCTTAAGCCCTAAAATGATAAGATGTAGCAAACTGAATGCCTGTTATGGGTTGAACTGTGTCCTCCTCCAAAAAAAAAAGGTATGCTGAATTACCAACCTCCAATATTTATGAATGTGACTTTATTTGGAAATAGGGTCTATGCAGATGTAATAAAGTCAAGATGAGGTCATTAGGGTGGGCCTCAATCCAGTCTGACTGGTGTCCTTATGAGAAGAGACAGGCATGCAGAGAGGCATGTGAGGACAGAGGCAGAGATGGGAGTGATACATCTAGAAACCAAGAATTGCACAACACCAGAAACGAAGAAAAAGACATGGGACAGATTCTCATGCCTTCAGAGAGTGCATGGTCCCGCTGAAAGCTTGATTTTAGATTATAGCCTCCAAGAATGTAAGTGAATAAATTTCTCTGGTCTTAAGCCACCTAGCTTGTGGCCATTTGTTAAGGTAGCCATAGAATCTTTAAAAACGTGAGAAGAGTTGACCATCAAGAAAGAACCCTCCAAATCAAAGCTCCTTCATATGTGTGACTCTGTTAGTGTTTTATCTACCCCATCAGAAGCTAATGACCTCCACAATTATGATTCTAAAGAACATACTTGATTACATCATTCTCTTTTCTAAAAAGCCTCCCATTTTCTAGAAGACAAAGTCTAAGCCCCTAATATGCCATGTAAGGCCTTCACAGTCTGGTCCCAACCTGCCTTTCCAACATAACTGCCATCATTCCACCCCCACTTCCCTCCCTCCATGCGGACCACCAGCCATCACGCTGCCCCAGAGTCCAGTGACTGATTCTCAGGTACAGAGAACAACTGGAGTGGTGAAGGCAACTGCCCAGGGTGGCCCTGAGAGTGGGCCTGGGGGTCCACCATACTGAGCAAGCCCAGGATGCCCAGAGCAGGCCAAAAATAGGGCAATGCTGAATCAGGCAGAAAGATTTGTGGCTTTGGGCACGAAAGGCACCGGGGTTGGGCACAGCAGAAGCATAATTTGGCGGGTATGTAACAGGCAATACCACTTTACGGTATAGGCAGCATTCTATTTCCTCTCTGAATTCACTTTGCACCTTCATCAATCAATAAATTATTGAGTTATCTACAATGCACTTAGCCCTGTGCTCAATGCAAGGACACACAGAAGAGTATAGAAGGTGTGTCAAGTTCACTAATCCAATGAGTTTGGTCTAACTGGGGCAAGGACTAACATGCAATGCGCATATGACGCAAGGCAGCAGATTCAATTCTGGGGCTTAATCTAAAAACTGGAAGAGTTCTAAGAAGGGAAGTGACCTGAGTGGGCTGGAGCAGTCCGGAAAGAGGAGGCGGAGGAACGGGAGCCGAGGCTGGGCCTGGCAGATGCCAAGGACTTAGCTGGCCAACGGGAGGAGGCAGACTTCAGAGGACAACACAAACGAAGGTACAGAGGCAGAAGGAGCAGACATCACTACTGCTGGTGAAACCCACTTTTCAAAGCACTATTCTCAATTAGTCTAGTTCACTGAATTAGTCTAGTCCAGATCAGCAATATCAGTAACATCTGGAAACTCATCAGAAATGCCAAGTCTCAGCCTCGCTCCCCAACATAGTTGAATGAGGGGCTTTGGGGGTGGGGGGGGGACCCCGCATCTGTCCAAGTCCAATGCACTGTCCAGGTGATTCCAACGCAAGCTAAATAATAAGTTTATTTGTTTATTTTGAGAAAGTTCAAGCGGCGAATGGAGAGACTGAGAATCCCAAGCAGGCTCCAAACTACCAGCGCAGAGCCTGACTCGGAGCTCAAACTCACGAACCTCAAGATCATGACCACTGAGCTGAAGTGGGATGCTTAACCGTCCGAGCCACCCTGGCGCCCCTGAAGGCTGAAGGATTTGAGAACCACTGCTCTCAGGAGAAGACATGCTATAAATAAATTTATGATATCTCTAACTATAGAAGAAACTTTTAAAAGGTCCCTAACTTTTAATTCATTTCATTTATGATTTATGACATCTCTTCCTATAGAAGAAACGCTTACATCGTCCCTAACTTTTAATTCATTTCACTGAGTTCTGACAGAACCTAAATGCAGTGCTGCCACATATGCCAAGCAAGCACAAGGCAGAGACACCAGCGTGCACACGGGAACAGGGGTGTGCACAAGGACCAAACCGGTCATCTGACTGCCAGGAAGTAACTGCTGAGATACATCTTAGAAAGATCTAGAAAGGAAGCAGCACAGGCCTGATGTCACAGTCCTGCTGGACAAGAAATTTTATATACTAAAGATAAAGAAAGTGACTTCCTGTGCTTACCTCGGCCCCAGAAATAATAATGGGAACACAGATACGACTGCCTCCCTTGTCACCCCATCATCTTTCTGTGATCCTCTGGTGGCCAGTTCTCTTACATGCACACACCAGAGATAAGACCCGCACACCCTTCTGTGTTCTGAGCTTCTGCATTTGAGGACCGTTGACAATTCCCTACATCCGCCCCTCTGGCCAGATGAAGGTTGGGTTTATTTTGACTTGTGTTGGGCCTGCAGCTCCTCGTTAAGTAAACTAGGACTCCGCGTCTGGCCAATGCATTCGAGACGAGAAAAACAGAAGGGAATCAAGGTGAATTGTAGGGAGGGAAGGAGGGGAAGTTCCCTGGAAGTCTAAACGTAGGAAGCAAGGATGGTATTTTTGGCTTGGGACTTTCTGTACCACATGAAATTATGAGAATGACTTAATTGTTCCTGTGCATCTGAAACCCGAGAGAGACCATAATGGCTGGGTTACACCCAGACCGACTGGAGCAGGGGTTAGACGGGGTGGCCTCCTGCCAATGGACCCTGCTCTGCGAACATGGCTGACAGCCTCGGTGGTGTTGTCACAGCCGGGCTGGGTCTGATGATAGCCGGCTTGGCTTTCCCTCCTCAATCTCCCAGGAGTAGACAAGGTGTTAGGATACAGAGAGCTCCCATTTCAGGGGTAACTAGAGGGGTAGGCGGTGAGTTCCAGAAAGCCTGGGCTCTATTCTTTACTCTAGAAAAGTCTTTTCTCTCCAGTGGCTATATGCACTCAGGCAACAATCTTAACTTTTCTCTGTTTCCTCCTCTCCTGAAAGAGAAAGGCACGCTACATGTGTCTTGGTTAGTTCATAGAATGAGGGAGAAAAGAAATACAGAAAAAGATGCAAAGCACACCCTCTGGAAAGTTAAGATCGTTACACTATTGGGAGTTATTCCTGGACTCTGGTTTTCAACTGGTATCTTTTGCCCGCCTCTCCTTAGGGTGGAAGCCTAAGGGGCTGCCAGCCCTGCTTCCCTTTCTATGAGAGGTAGTGGCATGATGGCCCACGCCTTGCCACCTGGCCCCAGGAGACGACCCCTGACCCAAGCCAGACCCACCAGATAATGATTCCCAGGAATTTATAGGGGAGGCTTAGTGGTGACTTAGAACTATGACACTACCCTCGTGGTTGCTATCAGGGGTGCTTTTACTCCCCAGGGAGCACGTGATGAGGTCTGGATTCACTTTCGGCTGTCACGATGAGGAGGGGGTACTACTGGCATCGAGACAGTAGAGACCAGGGGTGCTGCTAAATATCCTCCAAAGAACAGGATAGGCCCCCGTGACAAATTATCTGGCCCAAAATGTCAGCAGTATCAAGCCTGCGAAGCCCTGCACTGGAGCGGCTGCAAGGCAAACGGCCCCAGGGGCCAGGCAGATAAAGGGAGTGATTCAGGCAGTGGGGAAGGGGGCTGACTGGCAATGGAGGGTCTGATTCCTCTGGATCGCTCCAGCCAGTGGTTGTGACCACGGGGAAACCTGAAGTCCTGGTTTTCTAGAGAAGCTGGAAAACTGGATTTTCATGTGAAATCTGATTTTTTTTAAAACTTGTTTTTTAAGTAAGCTCTATGCCCAACATTGGGCCTGAACTCACAACCCCAAGAACAAGAATTACATGCTCTACCAAGTGAGCCTGCCAGGCACCCTGAAATCCACTTTTTAAATGCTGACTCAGAATCCTAAGTGTCCATCAACAGACGAATCGATCAAGAAGATGTGGTTTATCTACACCATGGAATACTACATGGCAATGAGAAACAATGAAATCTGGCCATGAGTAGCAACATGGATGGACCTTGAGGGTGTTATGCTGAGCGAAATAAGTCAGGCAGAGAAGGACAAATATCATATGTGTGCACGTATAGGAGGATTAGGAGGAACTTGACGGAGGAACAAGGGGGAGAAGAAGGGCGGAAATGGTGGGGGACAGGGAGAGAGGCAAACCATGAGAGACTCTTGAATGCTGACAAAAACTGAGGACTGATGGACGTAGGGGGGAGGGAGGATGGGCATGGAGGAGGGCACTTGTGGGGATGAGCACTGGGTGTTATACGGAAACCAATTTGACAATAAACTATTTATTAAAAAAAATAAAGCTAGAAAAAAAATTAAAAAAAAAAAAATGCTGGCTCAGATTTTCTTAAACATATGGGCCAAAGAAATACATCTCCAGGCCTCGTGGAGGCTGGGGTCGTGGGGGTCACCAGAGGTTTAAAACCTCTGATCTAGAGAGAAGATCTAAAGCCTCCTTTACTTGGATCCCTGGAAGCTTACTAGCTCTTCCCTCCACCTCCTAGGATTTGTGAGGCAGCCCAGGAGGTGCCATGCGCACCCAGAAGCCTTCCCTGGTGCACACCCCTGCCCCCCTCTCTCACACACTCACTTCTCCAGCTACTTCTTTGACCTGATGGGTCATCTCCACTGAAATAAGAATTTTAATCTCTCAGGGTTGGAAGAGACCCTGGAAAAGGGCTGTTCCTGACCTGCCAGGAAAAATATTTGATGCATTACTTAACCTCTCTGAGCCTCAGTTTCCTCGTTTGTAAAGCTTGGGTAATAATAAGAATAAATCTTCAGGCTGTTAGGAAGATTGAATACATTCATGTAGCACCTTAACCTCCTTCATGAATCCTTCGCCTTTGGACATAACGCTCCAATGCTGCTGCCCCTGTTAATACAAATAAGGCAACCAGCACACTTAGATCAAGATGAATGCTAATATTTGTCTGAGGCTTAGCCTAAAAACTCACACAGGGTGGAACTTGAACATTAAATCGCTTTCCCAGGACAAATAAGCCATGTCTCATCAGTTACTTAGACACATTTTTGGAACACTTTGCAGACGCCAAAGAATATTTTGTGTGTTGATATACAGTGGACCGACAGGTACCAGGGTGATATGGCTCATGGCGATTCTGAGAAGGGGCACAAACAGCAGGAGAGACAGCGAGCAAAGAGAGGGTAACTTCATACCATCCAACCACCACTCGCAAAAAAAGAAAAAAGAAAGTATACAAGAAATTCTTGGGCCAGAGTGCAACAATCTCTCACCATCTTAAGAATTTAGTGAATTCAGGTTTATGGCAAATCCAACCTGTCACAAGGGCTGTGGCATTCTTTGCCGCAGCCAAGTCATTCTGGCCTGAACTCTTGCCAAGGCTACTTGACCCTCATAAAAATCCTTGACAGTGGAGTGGGTGCCAATTTTTCCCTCTGCCTTTGAAAAGCTTCCTTGACAACACCCATTACAAAGAGAATAGGGTCTGCTCTCCAGACTGGAGGCCAAAACACTAATTCACTAATACCCAAGTCTGCCAAAAAAATCTGTGGGTATTACTCTCTCCTTCCAGCAGTGTAATAGAGAGAAAAGAAAGAGAGAAATGGAACGGACAGGAAGAAAACCCAGAAAGAATTCTGATATTAAGCTCAAACGATCCCCTGTGGTTTTTCCCATTTGCCCTTCCTACTTTACTCCGGGTCACTTTTTGCCGACATAAACGGGTCTTTCAATGACAAAATCATTTCATCATGTATGGACTGGATATTGGTTCTGTTGCTTTCGATAGCCAACTTCACAGGGAATTTCTGTGAGTCTTCTGGGTTCGTTAGCAATTGTTTCATTATTTCAGTAAAAGCACTGGGTTATGTAAGGAAGGTCATACAAAGCAAATAACGCATACTAAAAACTGAAACTATACTAGGAAAAATAAATCTGAATTCAGTCCAAGGACTGGTGAAAGTTGGTATTATTAAGCTATCACTCATAAATGCTAACAACTAACTTCCCACAGCTCTATCGGAAGCAGAGCCTCCAAAGAGCCTCCAGGGCCCAAGAATATTCTGGAGCCTTAAGCTGCATTCTTGCTAGAAGCAGTTTCCTCCCTAGGCAGGGAAGAAAGTGCATCTGATGTTTTGCCATTTGGTAATCCAAAGGGGGCACTATACTTTCCAATCTTGCCCTATCCAACCATGCATTCAATAAATATTTACTAAGTGCCTCTTACATGCCAGACACTTTGCTAGGAGTTGGGTGATGTAGATGAACACAGGCATTTTGCCTGCCCCAATAGAGCTTACAGCCCGATGAGACCGTCAGGTCAACGAGCAATGCCAACAGGTTGATAGGAGCCATGTATGGTAAGACACGCCCTTCTCTTCTCTGTCCTCCCCAAAGAAGCTTGGGACAAGAGGCTGCGAGAACTTAATCTGATGTTAAGTCACAGAAACAGTCCAGATTCTGGGGTCAGACTCTAAACTCACAATCACCAAAGCATACCAACAGAAGAAATAATTTGGGAAGAGAGCAGTGACAGAGACCATAAAGAAGGGGAGGCAGAAATGAAGGACAGACTTAGGAGAACAAATTGTCTGGCTTGCTAGGAGCCTGGAATCCGAAGAAAGGCAACGAGAGCTGTGCCAGTAAAAAGGACGGGGGGCATCAGGGACAGTCACAGTCAAGGGCTTTTCCAAATCCTAGACACAGGCTAACGAACTCAACTTTTATGATAACTCTATAAAGCAGGTACTATTATTATCACTCCCATTCTACAAATGAGGAAACTGAGGTAGAAAGGTTACAAAACTTGCCCAAGGTTGTTAGTAAGTCACGGCACCAGGATTCAAGCTGTCTCTAGAACCTTTGTTTCATATTAAATGTGTGTCAGAGATTTCAGACAGGCCTTAGTGAAAAATGAGAAGTCACAGAGGATTTTTAAGCAAGATACCATATAATTAAAACATCGATTTCGGAATTCATGTAGTCACTGAACGCAGAATGATCTGGAAGGGAAAGAAGAAGGCAACTGGCATTTAATGAATGCCTCAGGTGTGCCCAGACCTCTTCAGACATTATCTTATAATTCTCCCTCGTTATCCAACAATCACTCCAGAAGGGGCAGGTTTCCATTTTACTGATACCGGAACTAAGTCTCAAAATGGTTCAGTCACTTGCACATTTACTCCTGTAAGTGGTAGAATCAGATTTTTAACCCAAGTGAGGTTACCATTCCAGTCCCTGCTATTCCTACCACAGAGTCCTCGAAATGCTGGAGGCAAGGAAACCAGACAGTAGATTTTTTAAATCGTCAAAATGGATTGTCATGAGAATTAGAGGAAGGGCTGTGTCGGAGACCTGATAACTGACTGGACACTGAAATCAAGGGAAGGAGGGAAGGAAGGAGGGAAGGAAGGAAGGAAGAAAGGAAGGAAGGAAGGAAGGAAGGAAGGAAGGAAGGAAGGAAGGAAGGAAGGAAACAAGATCAAGACTTCAAAATTATTTCACTTGAGTGTGAGAGTTAGGATGTAGTAGAAGCAGCCTACCAGAATGGTGACTAAGAGTATGAACATTTATTGAGCACTTACTATTTGCCAGGCACTGTACTAAGGGCATTACATGCACCAGTTAAAAACTCTTCTTATCCACATTTTTAAAAGTTAATTAATTTATTTATTTTGAGAGAGACAGAGAGAGCGTGAGCAGAGGGTGGGGCAGAGAGAGGGAGAGAGAGAATCCTAAGCAGGCTCCACACTGTCAGTGCTGTCAGTGTGGAGCCCCATCCAGGGCTTGAACCCACAAACCGTGGGATCATGACCTGGGCTGAAACCAAGAGTTGGATGCTTAATGGAATGAGCCACCCAGGAGCCTCATTATCCACATTTTAAAAATGAGGCAATGGAATAAGTTCCCCGAGGTCACACAGTAAGTAAAATTTGAGCTGAATGGAGAGACATGTTTTAACTTCATGTCTCATAAGAAGCTGGGCATTTCCTATAAGTCTCAGAGGAAACAGAAGACATTATAATGGGTTAAAGATTTGCATGGCTGGGGAATTCCAGAGAAGCAGAACTAGCATAAATGGATAAATGCCGCAAAAAATTAAATTTTAGCTCAAACATGAAGTTTCTGCAGTAACCTGTATTTATTCTGATTTCAAAAGTAAATGGATTAAATAAAATTCTTTTTAAAGAGAGAAATGAAAGAAACACCATTGCTTTCACATTCCTAATGAGTTTGGCCATGCGAAAACAAACAGGCTCCCTTCTGAGACACGAGCTCCTAATCACTGGAAATATTCAAGGATGCTGTCAGAAACCACCAGAAGAATTTCTGGTCAAGGCAAAGTTGTCAATGAGAACATGAGATACCTATCTCTCAACTGGAGGCTCCTTCCTGCCTTTTTCCCTTCACGGGTCACTTCTCAATGTTACCCTTCTTACAGGATGATGTTACTCTCTACAGAGAAAGGCTGCCCTTTGTGTCACCTTACGTGATAAAGAGGCTGTCACAGTGAAGCTGAATCTGTAGCCACAAACTACTTTGACAATATTCACCTTATAAGCTATTTCTTAGTTTTGAAAAGTGGAATTAAAAAGTGAAATGAAAAGGAAGAAGTCGTCTACGGCATAGTTTTATGTATAAAAGCCCTACCTTTGGTGGTTAAGCAATCCACACCATTTGAGAACGTAGCCAAGTATTTTTCAGGTTCAAACGGAACCTGCTCACCCATGAGCATGGGTGAGAATGAAGCCAAGTGAGAGCGACTGGCTGAAAGGAAACTGTCCAGCTTACCAGGCTATTCTAAAAACATAAGTAACTCTGTCAGAAAGAAGGTGAAATCTAATTAAGTCCTGACCCAGGCTTTATTGATTCCAAGAAGCAAATGCAGGGTGAGGGCGGGAGGTAGGGACACATTGTTTTATTTTTACAATTTAATATGTCTGAAATCAGACTCTATGTTATAACTCGTGGCATGTCTCCATTTGGTTAACAGCATTTCCTTATCTTTTTTTTTTTAAATGTTTATTCATTTTTGAAGGACAGAGAGAGAGACAGAGTACTAGCAAGGGAGGGGCAGAGACAGAGGGAGACACAATGTGAAGCAGGCTCTAGTCTCTGAGATGTCAGCACAGAGCCCATCGTGGGATTTGAACTTGAGAACCGTGAGATCATGACTTGAGCCGAAGTCAGACGCTAAACTGACCAGCCACCCAGGCTTCCCACAGTTTTTCTATCTTAAAGGTACATAAAGGTATATTGTGCTTCTTAAAAATCAATGGCAAAAGGAAACAGAAATAAGGCTAAAAGAAAATAAATATCAGTTTCTTAGAAACATAAACAAATAAGCCAAGGGAGTCTTAGTTTTGATGACATATGGTAATTTCCAAACATGATGCATAAAGAAACAATTTACGCATGAGAACTAAAATTCAGGTTTAATAGGTAAAGCCTGTGACTCTTGATCTCAGGGTTGTGAGTTTGAGACCCACGCTGGGTGTGGAGATTACTTAAAAACTAAAATCTTAAAAAGTAAAATAAAATAAAATTCAGACTTAAGAATCAGGGACGGTATGGAGAATGACTGCGTGCACTAGTGTGATGATTGTACGAGTACTAAAGTGTGCTACAGAGCATCTGGGGATCTGTCATCTTTTTAAAAATTTTTTTAATGTTTATTCATTTTTGAGGGAGAGAGAGACAGAGTACTAGCAGGGGAGGGGCAGAGAAAGAGAGGGAGACACAGTATCGGAAGGAGGCTCCGGGCTCTGAGCTGTCAACCAAGAGCCAGACGCGGGGCTCGAACCCGCAAACAGTGAGATCGTGACCTGAGCTGAAGTTGGATGCTTAACCAACTGAGTCACCCAGGCACCCTGGGAGCTGTCACCTTCAATTACTACTAAAGCGTCTGGGGCTCTGGTAACCTTATTTCAGAGCTACAAAGACCCTTGACATGCCCACTGTGACTTTGAGCTGCCTGGCGACAGAGGAAGCCTCAAAAAGCAGGATGAAAACAGAATTGTAGAGAAACCTGAGGTTCAGGACCTAAGAGGGGTGGGCGAGAGGATCTCCTTTTGCCCCAGCTGTATATTTGTTTGTTTTGGTTATGGGTTTTGTTTATGTTTTTGTTTTTGTAGCTCCAGCTGTATATTTGAATGAAGTGTGGCATCTTTCCAGATGCTCTCAGTCCTAAAGGGCAGGGCCCACTTTGGCCACAGATCATAACTAGGAAAGGAAAGTTTAGCCAGAAGAAGGAAGGGTAACTAGATTTTCTGAGGTCAAAGAGCATGGCATGAAGTCAAACAAGTTCATGTACTTATGTGGACAAGGTGGACTATGTGACATCTGAACTGTTAGCAAACAGAGTTAACTCTGCTATACAGTGTCCTTACACAAAAGAGCCAATGTTGATCAAATCAGTGAAATCCTGAATTACATAAAACAGAAGTTTGTTTTTTAATTAAAAAAAAAAAAAAAAAAAGAGGGCCGCCTGGGTGGCTCCGTCGGTTAATTGTTCTAGCCCCGTCAGATCAGTACCGAACCTGCTTGGGATTCTCTCTCTCCCTCTCTCTCTGCCCCTCCCCCACTTGCACATGCGCACGAGCTCGCTCGCCTCTCTCTCTCAAAATAAATAAATATATATAAACCTTTTAAAAAATTTTAAAAAGAACATAAGCCTATCAGGCTGTCTTGGGAATTGGGCCACTTTAGGGGGAATGATGAGGGTGCTGGAGAGTCTGGGTCGTTCAAGGTGAGAACAGGTGGGGAAGAAGCAACTCAGGCAGGCAGAGCAACCCAAGTTCAAGTTGAACATTCCTGTTCCCAAAGCCCAGGTAGGAGAGAACCTGCGTTTATTGCTATCCAAGCACCTGGCCCAGAAAGTGGCACACAACAGACCCTCAGAATTACTGGCTGGAAAAATTGCCCCAATGTTGCACCCACTTCTCTTGACAGTTAAATAAACTTCGGAAGTAAGTGGGGTCTTATGGCCGAAACATGTTAAATGACTTCGAAGGGCCTTACTTCTAATGGAGGAATGAAGCGTGGAGGAGAATCCAGATTATCTCAGTTGCAAGTAACAAAGTTAAAATAATAGTTGAATCTGTTTTGATTTTTAGCATTCTGAGGCTTTCAGGAAAGAAATGACTTTAGTCTGGGGCACTGTATTCCCCTTCAGCAGGGTTTCACAGTCTAAAGGAATCCAATTTTCCTTTTCTAATAGGGAAAAAAAAAATTGCCTAATTACATAATCAGGGATTTCGTAGAAATGATCACAGCTTGACGGAAGGCCGTAGAGTCCTGTGTGAGTCCCGGGCAGCAGGGCGTGAGGTCAGCTGACCTGCACACAGCTCCACCAAACACGGGTGGTTGAGAGGATTTAAATATTCCGGCTCAGGGTTTTCTGGAGTTTGACAGAGCGATCCTATAATAGAGCTTTTAAAACACAAGCACTAAAATGTACATCCAATCGTTTTGTTAGTTTTTTTCCATGAAGGCATATTAATAGCTATTTTTAAACACTAACCTAGCATTTCTTCCTCATGTTTTTAAAATTAATTAAATTCATTAAAGTGAAACCAGCATTTTCTTCTTAAACTGATGGATCCAGACGAGGGAAAAGCTGCTGAGCGTGGGAGCAGGTGTTATTTTTACCACACCTACAGCGACCCTATGTCATAGCTCAGGCAAGTCTCTGTACTCTTAACATCTGGCTTGATTTTCTCGCCTGTCAGATGGGGACATGGATTGACCTCCACGGCCCCTTCCGGCTCTGACCTCTGTGACCTGTGACCAGGGCTGTCCAGGGAATCACAAGATGGAAGCGTTAGCACAAGAGACAGCAACTGGAACTTTCAAAAGAATGGGAACAGGAAAGCCACCACACATTCCCCATGGCCATTGATACTTTAGAGACCAAACTCTAGGCTGACTTAAAGGTTCAGTTCCTCTTTATTGGGTACGTTTTTTATTATCAGGTGCTTAACATGGAAAAAAAAAAGTTGAAAAAACCCCAGACATCTATATATTTCTGTCAATACACATATAATTCTCACTTCCTCTAGAAAACTGCACAGTTAGAATTAGGTGGGTGGTCAACCTGAACCTACCTTCCAATTTAAAATCACAAGCTGTTTCTCAAGGTCCTATCAACTGGTGAGGTTTTTAAATAATCCTTTATTTAAAATCCTGCCTGGCTCAGTCGCAAGAGCATGTGACTCTTGATCTCAGGGTCATGAGTCTGAGCCCCATGTGGGGTGTAGAGATTACTTAATAAAGCTTTAAAAACATATAAATACATAAATAATCCTTTCAGCCTAAATGGCTCCTATACAACGGACTTACATTTTAATGAGTTGATCATTCTGTTGTTGTCTATGGACCTTCCTTTTGTGTTAAAATATACATTGTAACTTGCATATTTTAGAGCTATGCTTTAATTAAAGATGATCTAACAGCTACACAGATTCCTCTCTCGGTCAATATAGTAGAAGGGACACTGGAAAATGACTCATGGGGGAGGTATTTTCCCATTTGACTTTTCAACCACCCAACTCTACGCAGGAATCTCCGATCCGGTCCTCCACCCTGTGAGGGACAAGACACTGCCTCTTGTCCACATGCACCCATCACAAGGGCCGTCCTAGGCCACCACTAGGCACTGCCTAGACTCAACACCTGCTCAGCTGTTCCTATATCTCTACCATCTGGTGAACATGTTCAGGAAATCCAGTCCTTGAAGTATTACTTTACATGCTAGCAGATATAGTATTATATAAACATATGCATTGATTTACTTTAAAAACAGCACCACTCTGTGGAGAATGCAGGAGGGCAAGTATGGAAACAGAGAGACCATGAGGAATATCCTCTAGCTTTCTAGGTGAGGAGTGGTGGTCCCTGAATTAGGGCGGCAGCTGTGAAGTGAGGTCAAGCTATTGGATTCCATCATCTTTATAAGTAGAAATGACAAAACATTCTGGCTACGATATGGGGGTGAGGGAAAGAATGAAGTCAAGGAAAGGCAAGGTGGGGCTGCATTTCCAGACACATCCGGGAAAGGCTGCGGCTCCCCATCAACGGGCAAAGGAACATTAGCCACACGGACCCCCTCACCCCCTTCTCTTCCCAGCACCGTGGGCGCTGTCTTGGGAGAAAAGGTGACGGGCCCAGCCCAGAGGTATGGGGGCTCACCTCTTGCTGAAAGGAGGCAGAGAAGGAAAATGCCTCAGAAAGATTCCCACCTCTGAAGAGACGAAGCTGGACGATGGGATGGAGACGGTGGGGCTGGTACCAGCAAGAGCAGCTCTGGCTGTGGCGGTGACAGTTCCCAATTCCTTTGCGGTATACCCGGCAGGCACATGGCTAGGTGTCAAGGGTATCAGCAGAGAAAGTCAGAGAAAGTTCATCCCCAGGGATTAAGTGGGCAGCAGAAGACCTGGTAGAGTGTGGTCCTTGCTCGAGCCAAAAACAGGAGGTTGGGGCACCTGGGTGGCTCACTCGGTTAAGCGTGCGACTTCGGCTTAGGTCATGATCTCAGGGTTTGTGGGTTCGAGCCCCACGTCAGGCTCTGTGCTGACAGCTCAGAGCCTGGAGCCTGCTTCGGATTCTGTGTCTCCCTCTCTCTCTGCCCCTCCCCTGCTTGCTCTCTGTCTCTGTCTCTCAAAATGAAATGAAGACATAAAAAAAAAAAATTAAAAAAAAAACAGGAGGTGGGAGCAGACCCATGTGCTTTCTCACACTGGGAAAGTGGCTCTTACGTGGACCTGTGCCACCTCCCAGAGCAGACTGCTACGCAGACTCTGCAGGAGGAGAACCTGATCCATTTCCAGGCTCAAACTAGACACCAAACTCAAAGGGTGGAGGGAGCGTGACAGAATGTTCATCTTACAGCCTCTATGAACCCCTATGCGTGGTAGTGGTGGTGGTGGTGGTGGTATCTCTCCAATTCACATGACACAAAGTAGTAGTAGTAGTAGTAGCAGCACTAGTAGTATTTTGTAAAGACAAACCATGGAAACTTAAAGGATATACACTACTCTGGCTATTCACAAATGAGCCTGATCAAAACACAGATATTGGGAGCAATGTGGACAGGAAAAGTGGCCACTTGTGGCAAACTTTCTCCACATGGTTGCTTCCTAGGGAGAGGACTTCACCGGACCTCCGTCTACGGAGCCATCTGCAACGGGCTCTGGTGGTGAGTACACGGCACCTCCGGGGTTATGCCGTTAGAGCAAGTGATATACCAAGAAATGGGGAAAGGAGTAGGTACTAGGGTTGTTTATGTCCATATATTCTTGAGAAAACGAAGGCAAAGATACAGTGCCCACTTAAACTCTGTGAGTGGGCAATATTATCCCAATTACAGATGAGGAAACTAGCTCAGAGATTCAGCAACTTTACCCATGGCTAACCAGGGCGGATCAGAATTTGAACCCAGCACTCTGTTGACACCACAGCTTCATAAAGATTATGGTCACCAGCAGAAGGTAAGGAGAGGTAAGGTAAGGACTCACAATGAAACTTGAATGTGAGGGTAAGATAAGCAATAACAAATATCAGAATAATATTAATTATGACAGTCATAACTAATACCTACTGAGTGCTTAGTATTAACTTGTTAATCAAAACTTCATTGAGCTCCCACTATGTGCCAGGCACTAGTATGGACACTGGAAATACAGCTTCTGCATGGAGCCAACATTTTCATGGAGGAGATCCCGCGCTAGGTCCCCTGAGTTATTCCTCGTAAACCTCAAGCAACACTATGTCGTATATACTAATATAACCCCCATTCCGTGAAGAAATCAGAGGGGTTAAGTGACTTACCTAATGTGCCATAGCTAGAAAGTGGGCCGGAACTCCCTAGAATCATATGACCAGTCCCGTTCATGAAATACCCCAATAGCCACCCTCAATGTGCAGTGTTGGGAGGAAAATGGACCAGAGACTCAGAATATAAACATTTGGGAGTAGCTCCAAACCAAGAGATTTTGACATCTGTTCAAAGGAGCTGCAAGAATGCTTTAAAGGATATTCTAGGACCTCTGCAAGTGAGGGGGGTGGGGAGCCCACCCAAACATTCCCACAATTCAGTGTTCCTTCCAAGTTCATGGCCACATGACTCCGTGTGGAAAGTGCCAGCCGTCAAGCACTGGGCAGGGCTGCTTCCTGTATAACCTCGGCCTTTTGATTCTCTCTTAAGGTCTTTCAAAGAGCAAACCACAGCCATTCTCACTTCCCAGAACCCTCTGCTGATTACAGTGAGATCAAATCCCCCATGGACAGGGAGGACTGGTATTTCAAACATGAAACACTGGAACGCAGATTAATAATTTACCAATGACTCTAAACAAATATTGTTCACGGGGGAAAAAATCTCCCATTTTAAATGGGAAGTCAGTCAGATTACCTCAGTCCTTTAAAAAGCAAACTGCAAAATAACCTTCTTAGAATTCAATATTTATTAACGCTGATGGTTCATTTTTTAAGAATTAATCATTCCCAGCTTCAATATTCTGCTTCAACATAAAGTTCACTGTATTCTGCATGTGGATTCCTGCACTCTCTGCCCAAATAAATTAATACATATTCCAGAGTCTGGGGCCGCGATCAATGAAAAACCACAGTAAATTCCTGAGCAGTAATAGATATTCCACATGGCTTGAAATGGTTGAAGGAGAATTTTCTTAAGGTTGAGAATCAAAGTACTGTAATTGAAGATCTTAAAAATCAAGCAGCAATGGCTTCTCAAGGTATCTGATGTTGACCTCAAGGATCATTTAAGGTAAATTTCCTCTCCTAGTCTTTCCTTGCTCGCTCTCTCTGTTTCCAGCTCTAAGAGTGGTATAGAGTTGGCATTAGGTCAGTGGCATTAACCTAAAATGGCAATGCAATATGAAAAATGGCGGACCAAATGTGTAGAAAAGTAAATACATGAGAAACTATTTGAGAAAAAGTAAACACTTGAGAAAAGGAAATATTCCCCAAGTCTGTTGTCAGGCCTTAGCCTAATCCAATCTATAGGTGCACGGTGTAAAGAAGAACTGAAAAGCGTGACAACACAGTCTTCTGTAGGCTTATTCCTAAGCAAACTGAAAAATTGATCTTTGATTCAACTTTAGGGTATTTACAAATTAACACTCTAAATTAACTAAATGTATTCCACTTAACATTATAAGTGCACCTGGCCTATCTTCATGGAAATGATATAGAATAGACATCAGCAAATTACAGCCTGTGGGCCAAATCTGCTTGTTTTTGTCAGTAAAGTTTTATTGGAACACAGCCATGCTCATTCATTTATGCATTCTCTGTGACTATATTCAAGTACAATTGCACCACTGAGGAACTGCGACAGAGACCATATGGTCTACTAAAATATTTACCAGATGACCCTTGACATAAATTGCTGACTTAATACAGAAGAACAAATTTAGGAAAAGCACAAAAGGTAGTAGAGCGCCCTTGCACAGTTCATAGCTGTGCTCATTATACTGTGGAAACACTATGTACAGACTGAACTATCTGGACAAGTGACAAGCCCTTTTCAATCACAACCCCTTTTTCTTTTAGATTGCAATCAACAATTAAAAGAAGCATACCCTTGGGGCACCAGGTGGCTCAGTCAGTTAAGCATCGGACTCTTGCTTTCAGCTCAGGTCAAGATCTCATGATTTGTGAGTTCAAGCCCTGAGACAGGCTCAGTGCTGCCAGTACTGAAACTGCTAGGGAATTCTCCATCTTCCCCCTCTTTCTCTGCTCCTCCCTTGCTTGCAATCTCTCTCTCAAATATAAAATAAATAAACTAAAAAAAAAAAAAGCACACTGATATGTGGAATTAAGAGGTCAGCAAGTATCAGAGGAGCAACACTTTAAAACCAAGTAATTGCTGCATATTTTAGGATGAGATGGAAGAGGCAGCACAACATATGGCACAAATGGCAAGAAACAGATGGAACAGACTCCTTCTATAGATTGCAATCAATTTGATTGTCAACCTCAGCCCCAAATTGTGTCTTTTTTTTTTTTTTTTTTTTTTTAAGTTTTCTTTTTTTTTGAGACAGGGCTGCAAGGGACCAGGGGGGATGGAGGCAGAAAGAGAAGGAGAGACAGAGAATCCCAAGCAGTCTCTTCACTGTCAGCACAGAGCCCATTGCAGGGCACAATCCCAATTCCACGAACTGTGAGAACATGACCAGAGCCAAAATCAAGAGTCAGGTGCTTAACTGACTGATCCAACCCAGGTACCTGAGCCCCAAATTGTTTCTTCATGGGAAATTATATAGACACATCAGTCTCCTATGCCCCAAAATACTGAGCTGGAAATAAATTTGTGTCCCACACTATCAGTACATCGTACCTTCCACAATTTGAAATTTACATACATTAACAGCCCATCCCTTAAAAAATGTACACAGTCCTATTAGAGGTATAGCAGTCAGTCATTTTCACCTTGACGAGAGTGGTTTTAATCAGACTACTTTTCTGTCTACCTGAAGCAAGCTCTGGCTTTACAATTCTAGAATTTCACAGTTTGATTTTACTACTCGCATTCTCCTTTATTACTGATGGATGGGGTGATGTTCAAAAGAGATGCAAGTAAATGGACTAATTTTAAAGTAAAGATAAAGTAGGGCTAATTCAAGTGAAATGAAGGCCGAGAGCCCTCTTTCTTAGTCTTGAATCTACGCCCTAGATATAAATTGACACATAAGTATACAAAGTAATTTAAAAGCAAAAAGTACCCTACAATTTTGCAGTACTTTAGCTTTTATCTTTGTTACCGTTTTGAGCCCTCAAACCACCCTGTGACTGGAAGTAGACATTATTTCCATTTTGCAGATGAGGAACTGTGTTCTCAGAGAAGTTAAATCACCTGCTCAAAGTCACGGGTTAAGTATTCAAGGTCTTCTAATTGCTACTACTTCTCTTGTGAGACAAAGTGCATGATGGGATTACAATATCAATTTAATGGAAATGAATTCTGTGCTTTTCTACAGCTCTTACAAACGCATTTACCTTCTAAAATCAAAATTAAACCCAATATTTCCAATATGACCACAGACAAGAACAACTGACCCAGGGCTTCCATTATTTGGTTGTCACTAGGGAGGTGATGTTCACCTTTATTATATTTTATATTATATATATTATATAATTTATATATATTATATAATTTATATATATATATAATATATTATATATTATATAATTTATATATATTATATAATTTATATATATATATAATATATTATATATATTATATTATTATATTATTATAATCTATAATATAGATTCCCTGGACAATACCAGTAGTCTATAGTTACGGGTGTTTCTAGTTATAGTATTCCCTGTTCTATAAATCCACAGGAGAATTGTCACTGATTTGTCTAATGCTAAAGGCACACAAACTAAATTTCTCCATCACTTAGGTCACCTTTATGTTACTAGTTAACAGAAGAGATTTTGGAAATTGACTTTGTTGGCATTGTATTGGATGCAGCCAATCTGATTGTCAAGACTGGCTCCATATTGTTTTTTAATCAGGTGTTTCCCATTATGTAGCCAAACCTAATAGCACCCCCGACTCCCCTTCCCCAACTATACCCCCTATACCTCAAAAAAGGAGTTGAGCTGGGAAGAGATAGGAGTTCCAAATTCTTCTTTCCTTTTCATGAAGAATTGATGGTCTTATTTATCTGTAATGGCATACAAAGTAACCTCCTAGCTGACTGTTGCTTAATCTATTAAGAAATGTCACATTTCTTCTAAATTCTGAAATTCTATATTCCTATTCCATGTCTTGCTTTCCAAGTTTCTGCTGTAACTATCCACCTTCATTTCCATCTACTTCTAATATAGCCTGTCCATACATTGTTAAGACTTTCTGCAGGGCACCTGGGTGGCTCAGTCGGTTAAGCGTCTGATTTCTGCTTCGGTCATGATCTCAAGGTTCATGGGTTCAATCCCTGCATTGGGCTCTGTGCTGACAGCTAGCTCAGAGCCTGGAGCCTGCTTCAGATTCTGTGTCTCCCTTTCCTTCTGACCCTCCCCTACTCACGCTATCTCTCTTTCTCTCTCTCAGAAATAAATAAAACATTAAAAATTTTTAAAAATAATAAGACTTTCTGTCCCTGGGGGCCTAGCTGGCTCAATCAGTAGAGCCTGGAACTCTTGATCTCGGGGTTGTGAGTTCAAGTCCCATGTTGGGTATAGGAATTACTTAAAAATAAAATATTAAAAAAAGAAAAAGGCTTCCTGCTACCACCCACACCCCACCACACATAGTAGACCTCTTTCGCATTGCTGGTGTATCTTTCTTCTCCTGAGCAAACTAATTCCCCACTTCCTTCTAGATCTACTCTCTTCCTGCCTTGATTTTTGCCTCTGTTTTTTCTTCCCTTTTTTCCTTTATTCCTGTAATGTTTTAGGTGAAAGCTGAATTATGAGAATGAGTTCAATAAATACCTTTTGAGCTTCTACCACATATCTAAGTAAAACTTTGGAAGTAGCATATCCTCCTCATAGGAAATGGTTAGTTTTTCTCCCTAGGAGACCCCCTGGAAATATGCCCAGGTAATGGGGAAGAGTATGAAAGGTAAGAGACTTCATGACAGTAAAGACTGATTACATTCATCAGTTAACTATGTGGTGCAGTACATAAAAGAAATGTAAAGAATCTCCTATCCTCGAAAGTTTTGCGAGGTTACAGGCAGTTAGTTTTCAGTTACTTGAAATTATCCTCCAATAATCTTAAATGCTACCCTATTTTCATAATTCTCCACTCATTAATGCCCTCAGTGAGCACATAAATAGACAGATCCTTTCTGGAAGCCAATTAATGGAGCTCCTCTCAAACTGTGACAGGCACATACCTTATGAATCACCAATCCTGCTGCAGAGAATCTACTTAACAGAATACTAGCAGGAGTGTTTAACAGAAACTGAAATAATCTAATCGTCCACCAATATTGGTGATTTCTGAGTAGCAGAGAACAGCAGCAACTGGGGGACAAAGTGGTCGTTGACGGTGACACTCAAGATCCAACACCACAGGTGTGTGTGCTAAGGGTGGGAAAAGAACACCTTCATTCCATCCACTACATCAACAACAGATAAGAACCATATGGGGGCACTGGATGGCTCAGTCAGTTAAGCATCCGACTTCAACTAAGGTCATGATCTCACAGTTTTGTGGGTTCGAGCCCCATGTCGGGCTCTGTGATGACGGCCAGCTCAGAGCCTGGAGCCTGTTTCAGATTCTGTACCTCCTTCTCTCTCTGACCCTACCCTGCTCACGCTGTCTCTCACTCTCTCAGAAAGAAATAAAAAACAGTAAAAAAAAAAATTTTTTTAAACAACAAATAAGAACCATATGAAGACTGGAGTCTAGTGGATTTTCCCTATTCTTGGTCATTGTAAACCAATCAACCAACCCACCAACCCATCCACCAACCAAACAAATCCCACACAAAATGCAACAGTTTGTGGGAATTGCTTATTTTTGCAGCTGCTCTGAGGAACTCCTGTTCTACTTGGTTTTTCATTCACTCACCCCATTAATTCATTCAACAAACTGAGCTCCTACTCTATGCCAGGCACTGCACTAAGTCCTGGAGAAACAGTAGTGAACAAGACAGAGCTTCGCTTCCCTGGAGCCTATAGGTTTGTGAGACCAGAAGACCAAAAAGGAAGATGGGGCCATGAGGACCTCAACATATGCCCACTGCTACCTTCTGTTAGTTCATCTAATTCATTCTTAGGATGGACATTCTGATTTCAAGTTAAAATAAATTATCAATGTCTGACCCAATCGATAGCAGCTGAATACTTTGCTCTTCAACACATGACCATTTTGGACAAATTCTGAGCTGAATACAAGAAACTGCTACTGAATGTCATCTTTTTCCACTCTGGTAACAGCATTTTCCCCTCCTTGGTGACAAAGTGGCAGAAACTGCTACAGGCCCAAAGCAGAATCAGATGGTAGCAATAAAACTGCCACTGACTCCATCCAAATATTTGCCCAAGTCTGTGAAGTGTCCCTAAGATGATTACCCAGAAACTGTTTGGCAGAGCTCACCAGCCCCTTCTGGTCACAGTGCCAGGCAGAGTCAAAACATAGTAGGGGGTCGGAAAAAAACTTGCCAGCTCGCTAACATTGATGATTAGAATTATTACCTTCTCAGATGGGCATAAATGTCTCCTCCATTTTGCTCCATTCACCCATACGTGTCACTTATGGGTTACACGCTCAGAAACATGGAAGGAAATTACTAAGCAGACAAAGGGAGCTTATTCGCAAAAGACACATCCATCAACCCCTCCTTGCTGTGAATATGGCTGAGTAAGTTTTAAATAACTGTGTTAACCATCTTTAGAAGCTCTTGTAAGAAAAACGTAAGGCAACCGAAGACTGCATCAAAGAGAATATTCACACCACGATGGGTCCAACCGTAAGACAAAAAAAACAAGGACATTCACAGATGACCCGAGCCCGCGAGGAATAATCTCTACTTGTTCCTTGCTATAGCTCCCGGCCTTACACTTTTATTACTAAACAAAGTACAAATTTGATGTTAAAACTTGATTCAAAAAAGGAACAAGATTTGGCACAACTGGGTGGGTATATGTACTCTTCTCAGTATGTACTGAAAAGTGGACTCTCATCAAAGACTTCATTCAAATGACTTGAAACCACTTTCAGACACTTTGCTGGCACGCACAGGCTGCTGCAGGATGAGCTGTGATCTGCCAAATACCATCAGAATACAAGATTTTAGGGATTTTGTAAGAAGCAAGTGATGATTCAGTGGCCACATCAGGAGAGCATGTTTTTTGCATCAACAGATCCATGCTGAATATGAATAACAATTAAAAAAAAACCCAACCCACTTGGTTCTGCGTCAAGGGCTGCTTTTTACTGTTGTCCCATGCACATGCCACATGACGATCAGGGCTGGAAAAGTGGAAAAGGCCTGACCAGGCTGACTTCCAGATCTCTCTGAAGTCCAGCACCTGTTTTTCCCAGCTACTTGGAGGCTAGGACAGACTTGCACTTAAAGTAAATTATAGTCCACGCCCCAGAGAACAGCCACTGCTAAGCAGCCTGAGTATTTATTTACCAATAAACTCTGGCAGGCACGATGGGGCGACAAAAAACTAGTAAGTTCAAATGATACCCCTTGAGGATGGTGCAAAAGAACCTTTATCGTTTGAAACCGTAATTGTTACAAATGCCATTTAGAGTATATGCAGGGGCGACTGGGGGGCTCAGCCGTATGAGCATCTGACTCTTGATATCTGCTCAGGTCATGGTCCCAGGGTCGTAGGGTGGAGCCCTGCATCGGGCTCCATGCTAAGCATGGAGCCTGCTTGAGATTCTCCCTCCCCCTCCACCCCTCTCCCTCACTCACACTCTTTTGGAAAAAAGAAAAATGGAAAAAAAAAAGAATATATGCAGCACCATTTTTGCACACATGCTTCTGATGCCTTCTCACATGATAAGCTCCTGGTTTAGTGATGTGGGGTCCCTCTGCCAAAGGACTAGTCCCTTGATGCTCCCTATTTGTTACTCCTCTTCTTAATGACACCCAGCCAGCACCTAAAGCGAAATAAAATCTTGAAGCTTTCTCCTGGATTAAAAAAAATCGTTCAATCTTAATTTATGTCTTTTAAAATCTCGATCTCAGAAGGCCATGACAAATGTCTTTTATTTTTCAAATATGTGTTTTTAACAGGACTTGAGTTTTGGACACATGTTGGACCATCTGGAGAGTTCTCTGGCACCTCCAGCAACTCACAGAGCACAGCCCTAGGCACCCCTAGTTTTAAAGCGAATTAATGCTTACATAATACTTCCTTACAAATATTAAATTATTTATAATTTACAACACACTTCCAGATAACTTAGATTTGATTTGATCCTTATAACAACTCTAGGAGGTGACTTATTACTATGAATATTACAAACAAATCAAAGATATGGCTCTAAAATTACAAGAGCCAGGACTCAAACAAACCAGGCTCCACACTACAAATTTCTACTGAACGGTTTTTAAGTATAACCAAATCTAGTTTACTACAGATATGAAAACAAAATACATAAGGGCAAGCAATTAGGATGAAACCAACTTTGTTTGGCGAAGGAGTTGTAGTATCCATATCTACAAATGGTGGGCTTGATGATGATTTTTCTAAACATGAACATCCAGATATAACTTTTATAATGTAAAGCACATGGCTTTATTCTGTTCCACTATTTCACATTTGGCAGAAATTAGAGCCTTAGCCTGCAGTGCCGGAGTTAAAAGAACTTTCAAACTACCATAGCCTAAAATATCTTGCTCGTAAAGCTCTTAAAGGACAAGGTAAAAACCTAAGCCAGAAACATCTTCACTTAAGTAATAAGACAAATAAATCACTTACACACACTCCCTACATTTCCCCATCCATGATGTGGCTAATGTGGTTAAATTATGCTAGTTTTTTCCCTCCTACACAACTAAGAAATGTCACCCAAGAGTGTAAATTAATCAAACTAAATCCTTCTGACGGAAGTAAAGCTTTGTGGTATTTGCAGATTCAGCTACTAGGTATAACTAAAGTGGCCCCACGGCAACAATTGCACTGTGAGGCCAAGAAAATGCAATTAAGTTTGAAAAAAAAATTAATAGATAGACTTAGGAATTTGGTAGCCTCTTTTATTTCTATCCAAATTTCTATTTCCATGAATAGGACTCCCCCCACCCCCAAATAACAATAGCTCCTTAAACTAGGTCAGTGTTAAAAGTTTCCTTTTGCTTCAAAGAGCAGTTGAAATGCCTTACTCGGCAAGCAGTTCTTTCCTGACTCCCAGATCTGTGCCCAGCAAACTTTCTTTTTCAATGTGCTGGTCAGAGAGGATTCTGCTATCAGTCCATGAAGGCGCTCCTCCGTCTGTTAAATTATAAAGTGGGAAGTTGTACACAAAGAGTTTCTTCTGTGGCTGCAGACTACCTCCCACTAAGGTCACTCCGTGAGACACTAAGCCAACTCTGCTCCTCAAGGTGTGTCCCACTCCCTGCCAGGACTGTCTCTACGGGCTCCCAGGAGGGTTGGGGCTGATGGTCACCTAGCCGACTGACCAGGGAAAGACAGTAAGGGAGTCTCAACCATCTCTTAACCAGTAACCAGTAGAGCATTCCAAAAAAATCTCACATCTACTTATTTCACTGGCCGAATATAATGTGCAAATATGAAGATGAGAAGAGTAATTTGATGTCTTGGGTACACAGACTACTTATGCTTTTGTACAGGAAACTCTCGATTCACTAGCTGTTATAACCCAACGGTTAAGCACTTGTCTTTGACTTGGCTTTTATCCTAATGCCAGAAAACAGAATTGGCCAACTACTTTTCATATTCCCTGGGACACAAGATGACTGAAGAAAGACAGGGAAATGCAAAGAGAAAGGTCCCAGGAATAGGTCATCATTAGTTAATTGTTAATAATGGAACATTATTCTCCCATGTCCTCACTTGGGGAATGAATAGGTATTGAGCCTGTGCACTTAGAATAGATAGCACATTCAGCCAATTACCAGAATCCCCATGGCTTTCTGGGTGTTATTCATCCTGTAGACAGGTACCTGAACTAAAGTGTTATTTTACAGTTTCCTCTGCTTTCCCTTAAAACTTCCTTTAGGGGCGCCTGGGTGGCTTAGTCGGTTGGGCGTCCGACTTTCGCTTAGGTCATGATCTCACAGTTCGTGGGTTCGAGCCCCGCGTCGGGCTCTGTGCTGACTGCCAACTCAGAGCCTGGAGCCTGTTTCAGTCTATGACTCCCTCTCTCTCTGACCCTCCCCTGCTCACGCTGTCTCTCTCTCTCTCCTAGAAATAAATAAAACATTTAAAAAAAAAAAAAAAACTTCCTTTAAAGCCACAACAAGAACCCTGGGGTAGACAGACCAAGTTTTACTCAGCAATGACATTGTTTATTTTCTGCAAGTCTTTCAAATGTAGCTAGAACACACGGAGTAGTACTTCCCAATACATGTGAAGATCGCTTTATAGTTTGCAAAACTTTTTTATGTAATTAGTTCTTAGAATTATTTGATTCCTGGAATCATTCTTTTTTTCTCCTACTGAGATTCCAAAAAGCCTGACTCCCACTTCTGAATCCTTCATTCTGCTAAATAGAAGTAAAACACTTCTGTCTTCTTTTCACTTTTAACTGTGCTTTCTTGACCTTGAGGAAGAGGAGATGCATCACTGAACATCTGGCCACTATTAGGGGTCTAGTCAGAAGCTCAGCTGCAGGGTTATGTCCTGCTACCAAAGCATTTGGTCCACCTTTTGCCTCTTGGCCAAGTCATGGGCCATACAGCCGCCATGAGTCTTCAGAATGAGGACCTGATGGTCCAAGCTATTTTAGTAACGAAGACACAGAACAACGCAGAGTATGTTAGGATATTTGAGGGGAAGTTCTTTGCTGTTCTTCCTTCCTTCCTTCCTTCCTTCCTTCCTTCCTTCCTTCCTTCCTTCCTCCCTCCCTCCCTCCCTTCCTTCCTTCCTTCCTTAATCAAGAAAAGAAAACTTAGGAGCACCTGGGCAGCTCAGCTGGTTAAGCGTCCAACTCTTGATTTCGGCTCAGGTCGTGATCTTCCGGTTCCTGAGCTCGAGTCCCGCATCAGGCTCATTGCTGTCAGTGCAAAGCCTGTTTGGGATTCTCTCTCTCCATCTCTCTCTGCCCCTCCCGTGCTCACTGTCTTTCTCTCAAAAATAACTAAACATTAAAAAAAATTGTTTTTAAAGAACAGAAAATGAAGAATGAGTTCTTCAATAAATTATTTTTAGAGCCATTGTTTAAATACCCATTTGGAAAAAGATCTATAGGGTATGGTCTCTCACACCAGAAAAGTAAATGTCAGATGATATAAGAAGCTAAACTTTAAAACTACATAAAAGTTCTAGGGGCGCCTGGCTGGCTCAGTTGGGGAAGCATGTGACTCTTGATCTCGGGGTCATGAGTTCAGGCCCCATGTTGGGTGTAGAGATTATTAAATAAATAAACAAATATGAACTTAAAAAAATAAAACTACATAAGAGTTCTAGAGAAAATATGTATATGATTGTGCAATTTTGGGGTCAGAAAAACCTGCCCCTACACCTCCCAAAAAGACCCAGTATTGGGGCGCCTGGGTGGCTCAGTCGGTTAAGCATCCAACTTCAGCTCAGGTCATGATCTCACGGTTCGTGGGTTCGAGCCCTGCGTCAGGCTCTGTGCTGACAACTCAGAGCCTGGAGCCTGTCTTCCGATACTGTGTCTCCCTCTCTCTCTCTCCCTACCCTGCTTGCGCTGCCTCTCTCTCTCTCTCTCTCTCAGAAATAAATTAAAAAACACTAAAAAAAAAAAAAAAAAAAGACCCAGTGCTTATGCTACAACACCCACACTGTTTTCAGTTCCACGGTCCTACAGACCAGTGGTTCTCCCGTTCTCAGGAATCACCTGGACCCCTTGTGAAAAAGAGATGCCTGAACTTCACCCCAAACCTGCTGAAAACCATCTCCCCAGGTGGACTGAGACTCTGCCATGTTCTGGAGGTCTCCACTCAAGGGTGCACCACGACAGTGAGGAGGAGGCAGACACTGCCAGAGTCATGCAAGGGCTGTTCACACAGAGGTTCCACTTTTACAGGGTCCCCTGGGAACTGGTCTCCCTTTTACGGGAGTCAGAGGCATTAAACAAATACAATCCCCATCTCCTCCCCCATTCTCTCGCGAAAAAAGCAAAAACAAAAAATAAAAACCAATCTCCTGTAAGTTCAGTGGTTTGCTGCAGCACAGCAAATGTATTTCCTGATTGGTGTGCATTCGATGTTGTACCAAATTACAGCATAGTCAACAATACTTAAATGTCTACTACTAACACTGAATCACAATCCTGGCTGCTTTTAGGATTCACCCAGAAGACTGAAACATAAAACAGCTGAGTCTCATCCCAGGAACTCTGATTTAAACTGGTCTAGGATGGAGTCCAATGATTGACTTTTTTTGTTTTTGTTTTTTGAGAGAGAGAGAGAGAGAGAGCAGGGCAGAGGGGCAGGGGTGGAAAAAGAGAGAGAATCCCAAGCAGTCTCCATGCTCAGCTTGGAGCCCCATGTGGGCTCGATCCCACAACACTGGGATCATGAGCTGAGCCGAAATCAAGAGCCCAACACTTAACTGACTGAGCCACCCAGGCGCCCCTAGGGATTGACATTTTTAAAAGGTCCTTGGGTGCTTCTATACTAGATGGAGACCTCTGGCTAATGTCCAAAAACAAACCCTGCTTTCCAGAGTTGCACATCTTAGTGCGACACAGAACCCTGAGTGTTCTGACAGCAGGTAGACTATGATGTGAGGTGAGGACATTTTAAACAGCTGCCATGGACATATGGAAGAGGAAGGGGTCTGTCTGAGAAGGTCTGAGGGGATGGGATTTTGTTAAGTGTAGACAAGACTTGGGCATGGATGGGGGACACTCAGGCAGAAGGGGGGAGGAAGGGGTCATTAGAAACCTTATTTTGGCTAGTAATTAATTATTTTCCCCCAAAACTTCTCAGGTGAATACCTAAGTATGTATATATGGCTCTTTCATTATTTCTACTTGCAATTATAACTTTCTAACAGAAGATTTTGTCATGTTTATGAAAAGGATATAATCACAAGTTTAGTGTGCTTCTATACAAGGCTGTCCTTCCCCCAGCCCAGGAATTAGGCAGAAAAGGGGTCTTTCCCCACTTTCAGTAATGCACTTTGAACAACCTACCATATACAAAAGGCTGAACTGAACTCGCTCTATTCAGCAAATTCAAATGCAATAAGCCTTCTTTAAATTACCCAGCCAATTATGGAGGAGGGTGATGAGAAATTTTGCCAAGAATTTTTCAAATAGGCTACCCTGCCCAAATTCAATGAATTCACTACTAACTCATTTCATTCCGTGATTTCTCTTCTCTGCCGTACATCCCTCCCCAAACTAGTAAGATGTGAAAATTAGAAGCTGAGCAGGTCAGGCAGAGATATGTCTCTTTTCTTGAAACATTTCTAATCTTACTCAACCGATTCCGATTTTGATGTACTTCCGTATCAGGTAACATGAAGCTCTTTCAAAGACAATCTGTTACAAGACTGGCGATAACTTCCGTAAAGTTTAGCGAGCCAGGCTGCTCAAGTTTATTAGAAAAAGGCTAATGTGGGGCACCTGGGTGGCTTGGTCAGTTAGGCATCTGACTCGGGTTTCAGCTCAGGTCATGATCTCAAGGTTTCCTGGGTTCAAGCCCAAGGTTCAGGCTCCGAAGTGGGCTCTACACTGCCAGCGCAGAGCCAGCTAGGGATTCTCCGTCTTCCTCTCTCTGCCTCTCCCTCACTCGTGCTGTCTCAGTCTCTCTTGAAATAAAGAAAGAAATAAAGAAAAAAGAAAAATGCTAACGTATTAGGAATAGTTGTCTCCAGCTTTGGGGGGAGGCAGGAGAGCCAGAAAGGAAGGGCATGTAGTAGAGAGCTTCAGCTGGGGTAGGGCTGAGTACTGTGCATGTCACAAGGATTGGATTCAAAGCATTTTATGATCTTATTAATACTCGGTGTAGCATGACTAGAAGAGAGAATGCAAACTATTCTTACTTCCTTTTTTTAAAAAATAAAATTGAAGTGCAGAGTTAAATAATTTGTTCTACTTTGTTCCAGGAAACATATGGGGAAACAAACCTCTTTTCTGATTCCCAGGCAGGCTCCTGCCTCCCCCTCGGAGTGAAACAGGCCCACGAATGCGGTTTCCAGTGGCTTCTGAGACACCTTCACACCTTAGCTGGAAAATACACTGAATCACAATGGCACGGACTTTTACTTTATTCTCTATGATCGTACTCGTATTAGTGGAGAAATGGGAGTTCCGGGAACTGAGCAGAACGAAAAGGAGGGACATAAAATTCAGAAGGACAAAGCTTATAGCACCCTTCATTCACACAGGGAGAGACCAGGTGATGCAGGACCTGTCCCCAGGGACTGCGCACGTGCGCGTGTGCACACACTCCTGGGGGGAGGGGTGCCTGAGCCACAAGCAAGCATAATAATATGATGAAAGAGCTGCCAATGACCTGGGAACAAGGAAGACAGGCAGGAAAATGAGAGAAGGCCCAAGGGAAAGACAGTAAACTCTGAAAAGTATAAAGAAATGCAAAGGGTTTCTGACCTCAAGGGGCTTATACTCTTTATCTACACGGTGTGACTCACACACAGATAGCAATGCGAGATGACATATAATTAAGTACCAAATAAATAACTCTATGACAAGGGCTACGATTTGAAGAACGGATGGGCTCAGTGAGCTAAATCAAAAGTTTCCAGGAAATGAGCCTTTATGTGGGCCTCAGAGGATTCTGAGGCAAGAAAGGAAAGGGAAGGCCAGTCATTAAGAACAGCCTGACCGAGGAGTGAATTCTAGCCAGATCATAAAACATGAGCAGCAGCTCATGCGTACATCCGTTCGATCAATGTTTATTGAAAACCTGTTATGTGCAGGCACTATGCTAGGAGTTAATAGCAGGGAGAAGGCATTCAGGCCGCCCCATGGAGTTCACATATTCCAGAAGGACTACTGGAAAATCAGAGTTGGATAGGGGCAGGCAGCCTGGAATAGATTTGAGACGGATCCACATTTTGGCCTTTAGCCCGTTTTCTGTAAGAGCTGAGAGATTTTGAGTAAGAGTGACAGGTGCAAAGCTGTATTACCAGGAAGATGATTCTGGCGCTGCCCTTTCTGTAAATTACAGGGGGAAGACAGTGAAGATCACTTAGGCAACGCCTGTGATGGTCGCGGCGAAAGACAATGCAGAGTCAACCCAGGATGACAGCTGAGCAGAGGAGGACACCCTCACAGGGTTTGGAGTCCTGAAGGGAGAAGAGGGACAAAAAGGGCCCCTGATGTCTCCAGTCTAGATGTCTGGGGGAATCCTAAAGAGAAAACCAGTTAGGAAGAGAAGACAAAGGACACTTTCGGTAGCCCCAGGGCTGGAGTGGTTCTGAGGCTGGACTCTTCGGGCTATTGATATTCCCCAGTCTGGATCTCTTTCTCTCTCTCCAGCCGGACAAAATCTGTTCTCGGGCAGCTTTAGAAGGTTTGATAGACTAGTTTACAGCGAGGTGTTATTAAGCAACCAACATTTTATCAAGAACGATGCAGGAGCTCAGAGCAACCTTTAATGGTAAAGCTCGGCGTTGACAGGAGCCACGGAGGAGCCCTTCTGGGTGGAGGGCTTTCCAAGCACGCCGTGGGCAGCCCCTGACTCCATGCCTCTGACTCCAGAACTGCCTCAGAGGGAGCAAACTCTATCCGTCCCAGTCCTGAGCATTGCCCTGTCACTTCTGCTTCAGCAAGATAGTAAGAGATGATTGACTCGTTGCATCCGTGTCCTTGGAAGATGGCATCCTGGAGGACAACACCAGACTTCCACTGGGGACATGTTTCAAGTCATGTGACCTTACTTAGACCACAAGTTTCCTGCGCACTAGTGCTTTCTCACCTGGGGATCTCGTTAAAATGCAGATTCAGAATCAGGAGGTCTGGGTGGGGCCTGAAGTTCGGCAGTTCTTTTAACAGCCCAGGTGGTGCCCATGCTGCTGGCCCGTGGACCCCACAACTTGAATGTGAACGTGTCTAGGAATAGACAGCTCCTCTCCACAGCAGACCTTTGATTCAGGTGATACTGAATTTAAATCCTTCCTCTGCCACTTTTCAGATGCGTAAGCCTGAGGAGGCTACTCACCTAGTGTATTTTGTTTCTTCATCTGTAGGCAGAAAACTAATACCAACCTCAAAAGAGGTACAAACGCAGAACAATACAGAGTGGGTCCTCAGTAATTGTTCATTCCTTTTTTTTCCCTTTAGTTTATTTTTATTTTTGAGAAAGAGAGAGAGAAAGGGAGTGCAGGTACAAGTGGGGCAGGGGCACAGAGAGAAGGGGACAGAGGATCCAAAGTGGGCTCTGTGCTGACAGCAGTGAGCCCGATGTAGGGCTCGAACCCACCAACCATGAGTTCATGACCTGAGCTAAAGGCAGCCACTTAACCAGCTGAGCCATCCAGGCACCCCAGTAATCGTTCATTCCAATAACAGATTTTTCTTCTCTTGGAGGGTGTGAAAAGCTGTTAAATTTATAGACCATACTCCCACAAAAAAAGCTAAGGTCTCCAGAGGGAATGACTGAGAATGCAAAGCATAGAATACCTTCAGAAACTGGAAAAGCCACTGAAAATTTTATCATCATGTAACCCTGCATAATTACAGACACATCCAAAAATAGCATGATCCTTTACTTGTCTAAGTGATTTATTTTTTTAGGTTTTTAAATTTAAATTCCAGTTAGTTAACCTATAGGAATATTATAATATTAGTTTCAGTACTTGTCCGAGTGATTTATCACATCAAAATCTACTACGTGATTTCCTAGCTCTGAAATTTCCAAACTCCAGCTGGTAGGAGAGAAAGCATTTCTATTCCAAGGGGCCAGGATGCTCGATTTAACCAACATCAGTGTATTTAACCTTCTTTAGTCTTTCCTTGCAAGAGTCTTCCCTTCCCCAAAGTCAGATTCCCCCCTGCATTGAGAATTAGTCCACTAGTGCATTATCAAGTTTTTTGATCCAGAACACATCATTTACGTGAAACTTATAAAAATACATTTACTATATGAGCCAGAAAAGTCTCATACTTGGAATTCTTTGTCATAGGTGAAGAAGTAAACCCTCTCTACATTTCTACATTTTGAAAAGCAAACCGCAGCTCTGTAAATGCCGTTTTTGTCAGGCGAAATATCAACATTCCTTTACATGCATTAATCTTCTAACCCCCAAAACTCAAGTATGTGAGCCAAGTGAACATAACTGCATAAATATCAGGCTCCAAAATGATCTACTATTTGTTGTATAGATACAGTGCATAGGATTTCTTCTTAAAATCCCTCCCTTTTCACTTTCTCCATTCCACACCCAGAAAAACCTCCTATTTAGAGAAAGCCACACCTACCACTAAGAGCTAACCAAGCTTTCAAAAAAACATTAGAAGCAAACGTTAAGAGCCATTCAAAACCAAAGGAAATGCCAAGACATTAAAAAAAAAAAAAAAAAAAAGTTCTACTCTCAATGCAAAAGAAGCTACCGGAATTTATGAGGAGCAGAATAAAACAAAACAATTACGCCATTAGCATGTCTCCTTGGAGACAAAGTGGCCTTTGGAAGAGGGCAAAAACGAGATCCCTGTTGGGCAGGTGAGTTGTTAGTTCCACGAAGGGAAAACAAAGGCCGAGATTTCTCTTTAAACCAGAACAGATCTAAACTCGGTCAGGTAATTTTACATTCTGAAGGCGCACAGAGCTGAATGAGGAAAGCCTTCTTACCCTATCTGGTAGCGATCTTCTGTATCACCAAGAACGGCCTGGCCACAGCCTCAAGTAGCGAAAAGCCCAAAAGCAAGGTCACAGGGCACACCTGATTTAAAATGGTTCCCTTTGCAGTTGGAAACTTTAAAAAAGGTTTGTTTTTTTTTTTAATGTTTACTTAATTTTGAAAGACAGGCAGAGCATGAGCAGGGGCAGAGAGAGAGGTAGACACAGAATCTGAAGCAGGCTCCAGGCTCTGCGCTGTCAGCACAGAGTCGGAGCGGGTCTCGAACTCGCGAACCACAAGATGGTAAGTCAAAGTTGGATACCTAACCAACTGAGCCACCCACGCACTGCTGTAGTTGGGAACTTTTCATCAGACGGCCTGGGGTGAATTTTGTCTCCCTGTCTGCTTGGAAAGAGCAGCATCACTCCCGGTTGGGGACAAGCTGGGACTGGCTGTGTGGCCTCGGGCAATCCCGGAACCTCCGTGAGTCTCTTCAGAAGGAGGGTTGTAACCCACAGAGTGAAGAGTCCAATACAGAAGCCATAGCAGCCCACCAGCTTCCCTCTGCAGTCTGCCTTCCAGGAGCTGAGCTCGAGTTGCTAATATCCTGTTCTATTAAAAGAAAACTCCAAAGGAAGCTCTACTGGCTTTATCTGAGGGGGCTATTTTTATCTTTGAAAAACATTTCCAGTTTACAGTTAGTTACCCGTCTAGGTTAATCCAGGCTCTCATCCATCACTCTCTCATTGGAGGCTGCAACACCACCTGAGAGTTGCAGCAAAAGGTTCTCAGCTCTCCATGCGTTTTCGGTCTAGTGGGGGGCACAGTTTGGTTCAATTCGGCAAAGTTGCTGATTCTACCACGTGCCAGGCATTTCACCAGGTGACGGAAACACAAAAACTGGTGTGACACGGTATCCCCCTTAAGGAGTTTACAGCCTAGTGGGACAGAACAATAAACACGTATTTAATGAGTTTATATCGCTTGAAAACCTCCCATTGGTAGGAGGGCCCGACTGACCCGGCCTGTCTCAGCTCCGCCATGCCTGGTGTAAATGCCACTCAAAATGTCACTCAAAAGGTTCTAACTGGTGATCATACATATCTTTCCAGACCCCACCAGTCACCCGGACTCCGGTTTCCTCCTGCCTCACTTTGGAGGCCATTTCTTTCACTCTCTGGAGAGCTTAGAATACTTCACCCGCCCACCTGGAGCCAAGTGTGGAAAACATACTCCAAAAANTCTCTCTCTCTCTCTCTCAGAAATAAATTAAAAAACACTAAAAAAAAAAAAAAAAAAAGACCCAGTGCTTATGCTACAACACCCACACTGTTTTCAGTTCCACGGTCCTACAGACCAGTGGTTCTCCCGTTCTCAGGAATCACCTGGACCCCTTGTGAAAAAGAGATGCCTGAACTTCACCCCAAACCTGCTGAAAACCATCTCCCCAGGTGGACTGAGACTCTGCCATGTTCTGGAGGTCTCCACTCAAGGGTGCACCACGACAGTGAGGAGGAGGCAGACACTGCCAGAGTCATGCAAGGGCTGTTCACACAGAGGTTCCACTTTTACAGGGTCCCCTGGGAACTGGTCTCCCTTTTACGGGAGTCAGAGGCATTAAACAAATACAATCCCCATCTCCTCCCCCATTCTCTCGCGAAAAAAGCAAAAACAAAAAATAAAAACCAATCTCCTGTAAGTTCAGTGGTTTGCTGCAGCACAGCAAATGTATTTCCTGATTGGTGTGCATTCGATGTTGTACCAAATTACAGCATAGTCAACAATACTTAAATGTCTACTACTAACACTGAATCACAATCCTGGCTGCTTTTAGGATTCACCCAGAAGACTGAAACATAAAACAGCTGAGTCTCATCCCAGGAACTCTGATTTAAACTGGTCTAGGATGGAGTCCAATGATTGACTTTTTTTGTTTTTGTTTTTTGAGAGAGAGAGAGAGAGAGAGCAGGGCAGAGGGGCAGGGGTGGAAAAAGAGAGAGAATCCCAAGCAGTCTCCATGCTCAGCTTGGAGCCCCATGTGGGCTCGATCCCACAACACTGGGATCATGAGCTGAGCCGAAATCAAGAGCCCAACACTTAACTGACTGAGCCACCCAGGCGCCCCTAGGGATTGACATTTTTAAAAGGTCCTTGGGTGCTTCTATACTAGATGGAGACCTCTGGCTAATGTCCAAAAACAAACCCTGCTTTCCAGAGTTGCACATCTTAGTGCGACACAGAACCCTGAGTGTTCTGACAGCAGGTAGACTATGATGTGAGGTGAGGACATTTTAAACAGCTGCCATGGACATATGGAAGAGGAAGGGGTCTGTCTGAGAAGGTCTGAGGGGATGGGATTTTGTTAAGTGTAGACAAGACTTGGGCATGGATGGGGGACACTCAGGCAGAAGGGGGGAGGAAGGGGTCATTAGAAACCTTATTTTGGCTAGTAATTAATTATTTTCCCCCAAAACTTCTCAGGTGAATACCTAAGTATGTATATATGGCTCTTTCATTATTTCTACTTGCAATTATAACTTTCTAACAGAAGATTTTGTCATGTTTATGAAAAGGATATAATCACAAGTTTAGTGTGCTTCTATACAAGGCTGTCCTTCCCCCAGCCCAGGAATTAGGCAGAAAAGGGGTCTTTCCCCACTTTCAGTAATGCACTTTGAACAACCTACCATATACAAAAGGCTGAACTGAACTCGCTCTATTCAGCAAATTCAAATGCAATAAGCCTTCTTTAAATTACCCAGCCAATTATGGAGGAGGGTGATGAGAAATTTTGCCAAGAATTTTTCAAATAGGCTACCCTGCCCAAATTCAATGAATTCACTACTAACTCATTTCATTCCGTGATTTCTCTTCTCTGCCGTACATCCCTCCCCAAACTAGTAAGATGTGAAAATTAGAAGCTGAGCAGGTCAGGCAGAGATATGTCTCTTTTCTTGAAACATTTCTAATCTTACTCAACCGATTCCGATTTTGATGTACTTCCGTATCAGGTAACATGAAGCTCTTTCAAAGACAATCTGTTACAAGACTGGCGATAACTTCCGTAAAGTTTAGCGAGCCAGGCTGCTCAAGTTTATTAGAAAAAGGCTAATGTGGGGCACCTGGGTGGCTTGGTCAGTTAGGCATCTGACTCGGGTTTCAGCTCAGGTCATGATCTCAAGGTTTCCTGGGTTCAAGCCCAAGGTTCAGGCTCCGAAGTGGGCTCTACACTGCCAGCGCAGAGCCAGCTAGGGATTCTCCGTCTTCCTCTCTCTGCCTCTCCCTCACTCGTGCTGTCTCAGTCTCTCTTGAAATAAAGAAAGAAATAAAGAAAAAAGAAAAATGCTAACGTATTAGGAATAGTTGTCTCCAGCTTTGGGGGGAGGCAGGAGAGCCAGAAAGGAAGGGCATGTAGTAGAGAGCTTCAGCTGGGGTAGGGCTGAGTACTGTGCATGTCACAAGGATTGGATTCAAAGCATTTTATGATCTTATTAATACTCGGTGTAGCATGACTAGAAGAGAGAATGCAAACTATTCTTACTTCCTTTTTTTAAAAAATAAAATTGAAGTGCAGAGTTAAATAATTTGTTCTACTTTGTTCCAGGAAACATATGGGGAAACAAACCTCTTTTCTGATTCCCAGGCAGGCTCCTGCCTCCCCCTCGGAGTGAAACAGGCCCACGAATGCGGTTTCCAGTGGCTTCTGAGACACCTTCACACCTTAGCTGGAAAATACACTGAATCACAATGGCACGGACTTTTACTTTATTCTCTATGATCGTACTCGTATTAGTGGAGAAATGGGAGTTCCGGGAACTGAGCAGAACGAAAAGGAGGGACATAAAATTCAGAAGGACAAAGCTTATAGCACCCTTCATTCACACAGGGAGAGACCAGGTGATGCAGGACCTGTCCCCAGGGACTGCGCACGTGCGCGTGTGCACACACTCCTGGGGGGAGGGGTGCCTGAGCCACAAGCAAGCATAATAATATGATGAAAGAGCTGCCAATGACCTGGGAACAAGGAAGACAGGCAGGAAAATGAGAGAAGGCCCAAGGGAAAGACAGTAAACTCTGAAAAGTATAAAGAAATGCAAAGGGTTTCTGACCTCAAGGGGCTTATACTCTTTATCTACACGGTGTGACTCACACACAGATAGCAATGCGAGATGACATATAATTAAGTACCAAATAAATAACTCTATGACAAGGGCTACGATTTGAAGAACGGATGGGCTCAGTGAGCTAAATCAAAAGTTTCCAGGAAATGAGCCTTTATGTGGGCCTCAGAGGATTCTGAGGCAAGAAAGGAAAGGGAAGGCCAGTCATTAAGAACAGCCTGACCGAGGAGTGAATTCTAGCCAGATCATAAAACATGAGCAGCAGCTCATGCGTACATCCGTTCGATCAATGTTTATTGAAAACCTGTTATGTGCAGGCACTATGCTAGGAGTTAATAGCAGGGAGAAGGCATTCAGGCCGCCCCATGGAGTTCACATATTCCAGAAGGACTACTGGAAAATCAGAGTTGGATAGGGGCAGGCAGCCTGGAATAGATTTGAGACGGATCCACATTTTGGCCTTTAGCCCGTTTTCTGTAAGAGCTGAGAGATTTTGAGTAAGAGTGACAGGTGCAAAGCTGTATTACCAGGAAGATGATTCTGGCGCTGCCCTTTCTGTAAATTACAGGGGGAAGACAGTGAAGATCACTTAGGCAACGCCTGTGATGGTCGCGGCGAAAGACAATGCAGAGTCAACCCAGGATGACAGCTGAGCAGAGGAGGACACCCTCACAGGGTTTGGAGTCCTGAAGGGAGAAGAGGGACAAAAAGGGCCCCTGATGTCTCCAGTCTAGATGTCTGGGGGAATCCTAAAGAGAAAACCAGTTAGGAAGAGAAGACAAAGGACACTTTCGGTAGCCCCAGGGCTGGAGTGGTTCTGAGGCTGGACTCTTCGGGCTATTGATATTCCCCAGTCTGGATCTCTTTCTCTCTCTCCAGCCGGACAAAATCTGTTCTCGGGCAGCTTTAGAAGGTTTGATAGACTAGTTTACAGCGAGGTGTTATTAAGCAACCAACATTTTATCAAGAACGATGCAGGAGCTCAGAGCAACCTTTAATGGTAAAGCTCGGCGTTGACAGGAGCCACGGAGGAGCCCTTCTGGGTGGAGGGCTTTCCAAGCACGCCGTGGGCAGCCCCTGACTCCATGCCTCTGACTCCAGAACTGCCTCAGAGGGAGCAAACTCTATCCGTCCCAGTCCTGAGCATTGCCCTGTCACTTCTGCTTCAGCAAGATAGTAAGAGATGATTGACTCGTTGCATCCGTGTCCTTGGAAGATGGCATCCTGGAGGACAACACCAGACTTCCACTGGGGACATGTTTCAAGTCATGTGACCTTACTTAGACCACAAGTTTCCTGCGCACTAGTGCTTTCTCACCTGGGGATCTCGTTAAAATGCAGATTCAGAATCAGGAGGTCTGGGTGGGGCCTGAAGTTCGGCAGTTCTTTTAACAGCCCAGGTGGTGCCCATGCTGCTGGCCCGTGGACCCCACAACTTGAATGTGAACGTGTCTAGGAATAGACAGCTCCTCTCCACAGCAGACCTTTGATTCAGGTGATACTGAATTTAAATCCTTCCTCTGCCACTTTTCAGATGCGTAAGCCTGAGGAGGCTACTCACCTAGTGTATTTTGTTTCTTCATCTGTAGGCAGAAAACTAATACCAACCTCAAAAGAGGTACAAACGCAGAACAATACAGAGTGGGTCCTCAGTAATTGTTCATTCCTTTTTTTTCCCTTTAGTTTATTTTTATTTTTGAGAAAGAGAGAGAGAAAGGGAGTGCAGGTACAAGTGGGGCAGGGGCACAGAGAGAAGGGGACAGAGGATCCAAAGTGGGCTCTGTGCTGACAGCAGTGAGCCCGATGTAGGGCTCGAACCCACCAACCATGAGTTCATGACCTGAGCTAAAGGCAGCCACTTAACCAGCTGAGCCATCCAGGCACCCCAGTAATCGTTCATTCCAATAACAGATTTTTCTTCTCTTGGAGGGTGTGAAAAGCTGTTAAATTTATAGACCATACTCCCACAAAAAAAGCTAAGGTCTCCAGAGGGAATGACTGAGAATGCAAAGCATAGAATACCTTCAGAAACTGGAAAAGCCACTGAAAATTTTATCATCATGTAACCCTGCATAATTACAGACACATCCAAAAATAGCATGATCCTTTACTTGTCTAAGTGATTTATTTTTTTAGGTTTTTAAATTTAAATTCCAGTTAGTTAACCTATAGGAATATTATAATATTAGTTTCAGTACTTGTCCGAGTGATTTATCACATCAAAATCTACTACGTGATTTCCTAGCTCTGAAATTTCCAAACTCCAGCTGGTAGGAGAGAAAGCATTTCTATTCCAAGGGGCCAGGATGCTCGATTTAACCAACATCAGTGTATTTAACCTTCTTTAGTCTTTCCTTGCAAGAGTCTTCCCTTCCCCAAAGTCAGATTCCCCCCTGCATTGAGAATTAGTCCACTAGTGCATTATCAAGTTTTTTGATCCAGAACACATCATTTACGTGAAACTTATAAAAATACATTTACTATATGAGCCAGAAAAGTCTCATACTTGGAATTCTTTGTCATAGGTGAAGAAGTAAACCCTCTCTACATTTCTACATTTTGAAAAGCAAACCGCAGCTCTGTAAATGCCGTTTTTGTCAGGCGAAATATCAACATTCCTTTACATGCATTAATCTTCTAACCCCCAAAACTCAAGTATGTGAGCCAAGTGAACATAACTGCATAAATATCAGGCTCCAAAATGATCTACTATTTGTTGTATAGATACAGTGCATAGGATTTCTTCTTAAAATCCCTCCCTTTTCACTTTCTCCATTCCACACCCAGAAAAACCTCCTATTTAGAGAAAGCCACACCTACCACTAAGAGCTAACCAAGCTTTCAAAAAAACATTAGAAGCAAACGTTAAGAGCCATTCAAAAACAAAAGAAAAGCCAAAAAAATAAAAAAAAAAAAAAAAAAAAAGTTCTACTCTCAATGCAAAAGAAGCTACCGGAATTTATGAGGAGCAGAATAAACAAAACAATTACGCCATTAGCATGTCTCCTTGGAGACAAAGTGGCCTTTGGAAGAGGGCAAAAACGAGATCCCTGTTGGGCAGGTGAGTTGTTAGTTCCACGAAGGGAAAACAAAGGCCGAGATTTCTCTTTAAACCAGAACAGATCTAAACTCGGTCAGGTAATTTTACATTCTGAAGGCGCACAGAGCTGAATGAGGAAAGCCTTCTTACCCTATCTGGTAGCGATCTTCTGTATCACCAAGAACGGCCTGGCCACAGCCTCAAGTAGCGAAAAGCCCAAAAGCAAGGTCACAGGGCACACCTGATTTAAAATGGTTCCCTTTGCAGTTGGAAACTTTAAAAAAGGTTTGTTTTTTTTTTTAATGTTTACTTAATTTTGAAAGACAGGCAGAGCATGAGCAGGGGCAGAGAGAGAGGTAGACACAGAATCTGAAGCAGGCTCCAGGCTCTGCGCTGTCAGCACAGAGTCGGAGCGGGTCTCGAACTCGCGAACCACAAGATGGTAAGTCAAAGTTGGATACCTAACCAACTGAGCCACCCACGCACTGCTGTAGTTGGGAACTTTTCATCAGACGGCCTGGGGTGAATTTTGTCTCCCTGTCTGCTTGGAAAGAGCAGCATCACTCCCGGTTGGGGACAAGCTGGGACTGGCTGTGTGGCCTCGGGCAATCCCGGAACCTCCGTGAGTCTCTTCAGAAGGAGGGTTGTAACCCACAGAGTGAAGAGTCCAATACAGAAGCCATAGCAGCCCACCAGCTTCCCTCTGCAGTCTGCCTTCCAGGAGCTGAGCTCGAGTTGCTAATATCCTGTTCTATTAAAAGAAAACTCCAAAGGAAGCTCTACTGGCTTTATCTGAGGGGGCTATTTTTATCTTTGAAAAACATTTCCAGTTTACAGTTAGTTACCCGTCTAGGTTAATCCAGGCTCTCATCCATCACTCTCTCATTGGAGGCTGCAACACCACCTGAGAGTTGCAGCAAAAGGTTCTCAGCTCTCCATGCGTTTTCGGTCTAGTGGGGGGCACAGTTTGGTTCAATTCGGCAAAGTTGCTGATTCTACCACGTGCCAGGCATTTCACCAGGTGACGGAAACACAAAAACTGGTGTGACACGGTATCCCCCTTAAGGAGTTTACAGCCTAGTGGGACAGAACAATAAACACGTATTTAATGAGTTTATATCGCTTGAAAACCTCCCATTGGTAGGAGGGCCCGACTGACCCGGCCTGTCTCAGCTCCGCCATGCCTGGTGTAAATGCCACTCAAAATGTCACTCAAAAGGTTCTAACTGGTGATCATACATATCTTTCCAGACCCCACCAGTCACCCGGACTCCGGTTTCCTCCTGCCTCACTTTGGAGGCCATTTCTTTCACTCTCTGGAGAGCTTAGAATACTTCACCCGCCCACCTGGAGCCAAGTGTGGAAAACATACTCCAAAAAGCTCAAAGAGGGCAAATCAAAAGCATACTGTCCGTTTCATAATCCCATTTCTGATTCTTTGAATCCCTTCTTCCATCTCTATCTCTGCCTGTTCCTGAAACCCTGACGCTAGCAAAGGTCACTGGCAACGGATACAACAGATTCCACTTTCTGGGAGCGCTGCCTTTCTTCACAGATTCCCCAGCAGCTGGGGCGGAAGGGTGTCTGCCCCGCCTGCAGCACTGTCGCTGGCTGGCGAGTAAGGACAGGGACCCGCGGGCACACCGAGTCTCCTGCCTTCCGTGAATGACGGGTCGGCTCTCAGGTGCCCTTTTAAGTATCTCTATCCTTCTTCTCTCCCTCCAGAGGTGAACTGAATGAAGTGAGAAGGGACACCCACATCAGACAACTGCACCGTCCCCTCTAAAATCAAAGGCCCCGGTGACATGTGAAACCCGGGGCGCTTTCCCAGATTCACCCCTCCCTGTTTCACTCCATTAGCTGAGTCACCAAAAGCGGCAGTTTACCGGCGTGGACTTTGGGAGCTGCGGTGTGTGGGCAGTTCTGCCCTCGGGCTATACTCCAAGCGGAAGACCAAGCTGGTGTGTTTTAAAGACTGTACTCACACAGTGCAGAAGGAAATGCATACATTTTTCCCCAATATGTTTAAAAATAGCTCTGTAGGGTGCCCGGGTGGCTCAGTCGGTTAAGCATCCGACTTGAGCTCAGGTCACGTTCTCACTGCTCAAGGGTTCGATCTCACTGCTCAAGGGTTCGAGGGGCTCTGTGCTGACAACTCAGCTCAGAGCCTGGAGGCTGCTTCAGATTCTGTCCACGTCACTCTGCAGCTCCCCGGCTCAAGCTCACTTGCTCTCTCTCTCTCTCTTTCTCTCTTAAATTTGTATTTAAATTTTAAAAAATTTTTAAAGAGATGAAAAATAAAAATAAAAATAGCACTGTATACCTAGCAAGACAAATCACAAAATGAGGTAGGATACAAAGATGAACAGGGCTCTATCTGAAAAGTAACTGACCAGAAGGAAAGATAAAATGCGCATGACCAATCATGGGATCTTTGCAGACAGACAGACAGCCATGGTATTGTGAAGATAACTTCTAACTCAGAGACTCAAGAAGGTGGAATTAGGACTGGCCTAAAATGAGAATTAGTCCATGGGGATAGGGAACTGACTGTAGCCAAACATCAGCCAAAGTGAGAACATCCAAGCCTGGAGCACAGCTGGACGTGACCAGATGATCCAGGTGAGAGACAAAGTGAAAAGGTAAACTGAAGCCACACTACAGAGGTCGAATCCATAGGACTCGGCAATCGGTAGAATCTTGCGGTTCACTAGGTCTTATATTTAGAGCACATGAAATACACCTTTGCCACCTGACACGTACATACAGCTGCTGTGCAAACTGAAGACTGATTCATTGCCCCAAACAAAGATGACAAGGCCTACTGTCTCTGTGGACCAGACAGTGCTGGACACATTGCCCTCCACAGTCACTGGAGAGGAGGTGCTAAGCCGGCTTCCACCCAGGATGAGAAGGAAGGCTCCGACCCGACCCAGGTGGGAGGGTGAGACGCCTTCCTTTGGCGGACTTAATTATGTGTCTCAATTCTGAGCAAGTGCAAACTATGTTTCCTGCCTTCTGCAACCCTCCTCCTCACCACTCCCCCATCTAGAAGGGCAAGAACCTTAGGAGAAAAGTACAGGATGCTAGATAGTTGGAGAACGCAGGTGGGACTTAGGGGCAGGGGAGAGAAAGAGCTAGAAGGAAGAGGCTATCCCAGTTCCTTTTTTTTTTTTTTTTACACCCCAAGCCCTAGTCCTAGATAATAGAAACAGAGCACAGAAATCTACTCCAGAGTCCGGTTGTTGGAGTCCAGCAATTTCCTTCTCATTATGTGCCTTCAATTAATAAATATTAATTTTATAATTAATAATAATAAATCCCTACCAGGAAAATAATGAGCTTTCAATTATTTATATAAAGTCAAAACCTATGTCCTTGACTTGTATTTGAAGTCTATACTAGAGGTACTGACTTCTCTTTGTGATCGCCAGAGAACTTAAAAACATAATAAAAATATAATAAAAACGAGACCAACACTGTGACTTTGTTTTCATGCTTTATTATTATTCTGAAAAATTTAGTTTCCAACAGATCGTACCTACCATTACTTCATGGTAACTGATATTGGTTTAGTTCTATGGGAATCATAGAAAAAAATTTAACTTACCACTTTCTACCTCCCTTCTCCCTGGTGCTTTATTATGTTTGACTTTCAAACTTTTCCAGTAAAATCAGGTTTAGGACCAAGATCCCTGGACTGTGATTCAAGAGACTTGTGATTCTAAGGCCACCTCTTCTACTAGTGTACAAGCAAGTACAAGTCACTTCTACCAGTGACCTTGGTCAGGCTATTTACATTCTTTGGACTTTTGAGGGTCAGCTGGTGAGGCCATGGACCACTTTGGGAATTAATGAATCTTCTTCCCAGGAAAAATTGCACATATGAACACAGACACAAACTTTAGCAAACAATTTCATAGAAATCCCCCAGTAGTCTCCAGGATATTACTTACCCTGATATTCTACATTTAAATGCGTCTGATCATTGGAGGAAACAAGTATTATTTATAGAGCCATCATCATGATGCAGGCTTGTATAAGAAGGAATGAAGAGACCAATAACCACAAGCTGGTTCTACCAATCGTATGTAGAGGTAGTGCCTGAGTCCAGCTAGGAACGTGGAGCGGGGAGCCACCCCATCCTACGTTCCAAGACAATGTACGCCTACACATAAGACCAGGACAAATATCAAAGACTGCCCAGTGACTGAAGACGTCTACATCATTCTGTAAAACAGAGCGCCTACTGTTAAAAGTCAAAGGGAAGCCAAAAGTAGTTAGTGCCGAGAGGTGAGTTTAGCTCATGTAAAAGCCAACTTAATACAGAGCTAGGACAAAATGATACCTAAGGTTTGCTCCAAAATAAACCAAGGGAGGGGCTCCCTGGTGGCTCAGTTGGCTGAGCGACCAACTTCAGCTCAGATCATAATCTCACAGTTTCCAAGTTCGAGCCTCCTATTGGGCTCTGTGCTGACAGCTCAGAGCCTGGAGCCTGCTTTGGATTCTGTGTCTCCCTCTGTCTCTGTCCCTGCCCTGCTCATGCCCTGTCTGTCTGTCTCTCTCTCTCTCAAAATAAACAAACATTTAAAAAATAAATAAACCAAGGGCAGGTGAGAATACAGAAAACAGGATAGGAACAATTATATGCCAATAAATTAGACAATCTAGAGGAAATGCATAAATTCTTAGAAACATACAACTTAACCAATACCAAATCAGGAAGAAAAATAGAAAATCTAAATTATTAGTAAGGAGATTGAATCAGTAATCAAAAACATCCCACATCCCAACAAAGAAAAGTCTAGGACCAGATGACTTCACTGGTAAATTCTACCAAATATTTCAAGAAGTATTAATGCCCATTCTCAAACTCAAAAATAGAAGAGTAAGGAACACTTCCAAACTCATTTTACAAGACCAGCATGACCCTGATACCCAAACCAGACAGGAACACTACCAGAAAATTACAGGCCAATATTCCTGATGAACATAGATGCAAAAATCCTCAACAAAATACTAGCAAACCAAAGTCAATAAAACATCAAAAGGATCGCACACCAAGATCTAGTGGGATTTCTTACAGGAATTTGGGGATGGCTCAACATCCACAAGTTAATGAACGTGATACACCCCAGTGACAAAATAGAGAAAACAAGCTGCGCCAATGAGTTTTCAACTGTTGAAGTTGGGGAATAAGTTTTCTCCTCGTTTGTGTAGTTTAAAATTTTCCATTTAAAAAGAGAGAGGGAGAAAGAAAGTCAGAGCGAAAGACCCATGGGGTAATGCTTTTTTTGAGAACTGTGTTTAAAGCTAAGTTCGTCCTCAATTCACATTTTGTCAAGGAGCCCCCAGATAGCACACAGTCTGTGGCTCACAGAGTATGGAACTGACATGGGGTTGTTTGGGGAACAATCCAAAAGACAGGACTTTCGACCAAGACAAACAAGTGTTTTTGTGCATGTGAAGAAAGTCTTTGTCCACATGATGGCTCAGGGCTGGCTGAAAAGGCAGAATCAGGCAGTGAGTAGCACTGTCCCCACCTGCTCCAAACAGGATTATTCCACCGTCATGTCCAACAGGCGGTCCAACCCAGTCTGGTTTGGCATGATTCACTGCACTCTGTTTGGACTTATTTATAAAATACTTGTTACTTTGACAAAGCTCCCTTGAAAAGATAGAAAACTATTTGTCTTCTGGTTGTTAGTTTCTGCTTTTACTTTTTTCTCCAACAAAACAGCAATTTTAGAGATCATCCTGAGAGTCCACCATACCAAAGAATGGCCGTTCCAATTCCCTGGGAAATGCTTTGGGGAAACAGCAGTGGACGTATTAAGAGTCATGGGGGACTTCTGTCATACAAAGAAGCGCAGAGGGTCAGCCAGAGAGAAACTGAAGCTGCCCCGGAATCTATCCCTGCTTCAAAGTATTCAGCCAGTTTAGGTAAGCCGAAAGACAAGGTTGAGGGTGGGGACCTGTAGCTGAGCCTTCCAGGGAGTCCACTCCCACCCACACTGACTCTGGGGTTGGCCATGTGACTTGCTTTGGCCAGTGGGACAAGAACACGCATGATGCGAGCAGAGGTTTAACAAAATGTGTGTGCTGCGCTTGCTTTCTCTCTTGCTGTTCTTGGGAACCCCATGACCACTGCTATGTAAACAAGCCAGGACTAGCCTGTTGTGACAAGAGATAGATGGCCAAGTGATCTCCATTGCCCCAACTGAAATTGTGCCAGCTATCTGACACGGGAGTGAGGACATCCCAGATTGTCCACCCCCAGCCAAGCCACCAGCTGACCACAGGGATCTGAGGAGCCAGTCCATCCAGCCCACAACTGCCCAGCCAATGCACAAAATCATGAAAAATAATAGATGTTTATTATTTAAACCACCAAGTCTGGGGTGGTTTATTATATCAAAAGCCAGCAGACACAATAGGGCAAGAAAAGGTGACTAATACACTGAACACTCTGGAATGCAATCCCTAATGACCCTTTTACATAACACTCAATGAGACTTACTAATGATCTGATTGTATGTCAACTGTCATTAAAATAATCTGGCATAGATCCAAAACTGGCCATACACCCTAATATTCATCTCAACACAATGTCTGCTATAACCTTTGGAATGAAATTGTATGGGCTTCAGAGGTTTATGAACTGCCTAAAATTATATGAAGAATCGTCTGTTTATGTGTTTTTTCTTTTTAATTGGAAAAAGATTTTAAAAGTATGGAAAATAACATAAATATGTGTGTACACACACTGGCCAGAATTAATGATATTATTTTATTGTACTTGCTCTGGATTTTCTAATCTATAAAGTAAATGAAACACTACCAACAGTGTTAAAATTAGTCAACCGACCCGTCTTCTCCCTTTCCTCCATGCCTTTTTTTTTTTTTTCTCTAAGCCAAATGTGAGGTTCAAACTCACAACCTTGGGATCAAGAATAAGACACTCCACCAACTAAGCCAGCCAGGCCTGCCCCTCCTTTCCTCTTCAGCAGATTAAATTTGCTATCTTTCTAGTCCACTGATTTGTATTTTTAAAAGAATGTATGTGTAAATATGTATGTATGAATACATATCCCCAAACAATTTACTGTGTATAGTTTTTTAATTTTTTTAAATGGCTTTTATTTTATGTATCTTTCTATAACTTGCTTCTTCACCAAACACTACTTTTGTGAAATCTATCCATACTGATACCTTATTACCAATAAGTTGCATGTATTTATGCATTTCTCGACTAAAAGACTTTTAGATTGTCCCAGTTAGTCTTTGTTTTTACTAGTACACTCTGGGAACACAGGTTATCAGATTCTAACATATTTCCAGAGGACCTCAGGACACCCCCCCCAAACATCAGGAGTCTCTGACAATCTGACAGGGTTAAGTTAAATTGACATGATTTTGTAGACATATTTCTGCATTCAAGCCTTGAGGAAGCCATCTTTATTTACACTCTAAAATAGGTTAATAGATGCTTCTACATTTAAATCCAAAATTTCCTGTAACAAAGGTCTGCATCTACTTGGGGCACTAAAAGCAAACTTATTTCTTTGTTGCTGTTGAAAATTCCCACAATAAGACAATGACACTGTCCAAATCATTCTGTTACCAAGAAATACTACACTAAGTTGCTGTCGACATCAAATGCTGGTCATGCCGATTAAATTACTAAGAGACTAATGATGTGGTCCTACTTTTTTATTTGTTTTCTTTCATGTATGAGGGCTAACGGGCGAGGTTTCTTGTGGGTTATCTTGTTTCCCTTATTTTCTACTTTTTTAACCTAATTGAGATCAGAGCATTTTCTAGCATGACTTTTATTTTACCCTTATTCCCAGTATGGTATCACCCAGTACCCAAATTTTCTGATATGCAAATTCCCCAAAACAAGGAAATTAAAGCCCAGATCCTTACTACCCATGACAGACAATGTTCTTAGGTCTAAATTATCCCACCCTGGTCCTACTGAGTAAAAGTAACTAAAATAGATTATTTTTTTAATCAACCTTGTCTTCCTTCAAAAGTAGGTAAAATGATTAAGCATTATACAGATACTTGGATTGAGAAATTTCAAATCATTAATAATGTATTCAATTGCTTGTGAAAAAGTTAAAGACCTGCTTCATTATATACAAGTTGTATGCCCCTGAAAAGTTCTCTTTCCCTCACTTTGGTTATTACCTATAAAATGGCAACAAAAACCATCACTGGTGCAGGAATGAAGTGAATTCACCTATATTAAAGCTCTTTTGTTATCATTCCTGCATTAGACATGAGCTCCTCACAGAGGCAGTGCTTAATTCATCTTTGCTTTCCCAATGGTTGCCGCCATTTTGGTAAGGCTTCCTACCTATTAAGCATGTATACTATAACGTCTTTCCACTTTGGAGTTCAAAGCTCCCCACCTCAACTACTTGTGTTCTCTGGGAAGACCACTCATACTTGTCAAGTTACAGAGGCCTAAGCACCCACTAGTGTCACACATTTGAGTGCCAACACCATAAACTAGGAAGAACACCAATAGCAGGACTTAGTGCGGAGTGTCCCCCAAGCCTGCCTGTTGCTTCAGACTCTGCACCAGGAAGGGAGCTACACGTCTCAAAAACAAGAGGAAGCTGAGCAGCTCATTACTGAGAGGGAGGGGGTCTCCCTGGTACATATAGCTCTGGAGGCCAAGTCTCTGTACAGTTATGACAGGCTGGGTAAGCAGGCTACATGGAATTACTATACCACCACGTAAATATGATAAATATGCTTACCAGGAAAAGGTTTTATAAAATAAGTGGAAAAATACAGAGCCCAAAATGTACATTTAGCCCATAATTACAACTACATAAAAATGATGTGCATTTCAACAGGCTGGAAGGGAATCCAAAGGCATGAAAATAAGTACTATTAGGGTAGTGATATTATGGGTGAATCCTTCCAAATGTATTTCAAAACTTGATACTGTAATAAATCAAAAATAAATGACCTTCCATCTCCAACTAGGCTTTTTTGAAGGAAAAAAGAAAACTACCCAGTCATGTCTAGACTCTAAGGAAATAGATCCTAATCCACCACAATGGTTTGGTGGGAAAAGCCTTATTAGGTGGGGATCAGAAAATGGATCCTGGCACCAGCTTAGCCAAATCCTACCTCTGAGGCTTCAGAAGTGAACCCCTCTCTACACCTCTCTGTGAAAGCCAGCAAAAGGATTTAGGATAGATTCTTTGAGGTTTTATTTCTTTAAGTCACCTCTACACCCAACGTGGGGCTCGAACTCATAACCTGGAAATCAAGAGTCACATTTCCAGGGACCCAGCCAGCCAGGCGCCCCTAGGATACAGTTCTTAAATGCTCTTCTGGGCATTCTACAAAGTAGAATGTTTTACTTTCTACAATGTAGCATATTAGTATAAAGTCCCATGAATGAACTTTTAACAAATACGTCAGAACTCAAAACGGGGAGAGGCCAAACGGGGAGAGACCATGGCCCCCTTCGGAGCAGTTCTTATATTTATTCTTGGAAAGCCTCTTCGTCTTCCAAAGCCTATTGTGTATGATACTTCACATCTTCAGAAGGGTCCATTTTTTTCTCCTGTGAGGTAGAACGTAACTTCTGGAAACAGCTGAGAGGGACTTGGTATGAGTAAGATGGGTGATCAAGCTGAACACTAGAGTTTTACGTCAAAAAGGAAGTAAAAAATTGCATAGCTTTTCTTAAATGACCATTCAGAAGTGCTTGGTACATTAATGACATCACTCCCTGGCGGCAACTCAGAAGGGCGGGCTGACTTCACTGGGATGGACGTACAGTGCAAAGTTCCATGGCTGGTCAAAGTCAAACCCTCGATTTTAGGGAGCACACTTGCAGTTCTACTTAACTCAAGTGTGGCTGTCATAAAGATAGGTAAAAAGAAAAAAAATACTCTGCTACGATGCCCAAAAACTTTTTGTCTCTGCCAATATAAACTGTGAAGCTGAAATTCAAGACACAATTTGTTTACCATTATTACAGAATGTGCTTGTAAGGCCAAGACACTTATTTTTAGTACCTTTGGCATTTAACCTCTAACCCCTTATTGTTCTGTAAATATTAAGTCCCAGCAAGGTAAAAAATAATAATAAAAATAAAAATATTAAAACCTCACCATTTTAATAACATATTGATGAAAACACAATTGCTGCATCTTTGTAAAAAAAAAAAATGCTAGAAGACTCATGCTTGGAAAATCATGACTTACAGAATTTCTATATATTCCATACCGAAGCTCATAATACTTTGCAATGGGATACAAGTTTCTAACGATTTCTGCTTTTTGAAGCTGATGAAGACAGCAGTCATAAGTTCTGACCAAGTAATGAGAGAGACCCAACCATTTCTCATTAGGAGCTGCAAAGAACTACATGTTCTCTCTTTCATTTAGTCTCACGTGAGCTCACGACATTAACACTGAGTACAAGAGCAAAAAGTCATATCCCAAGTCAATATTTACCAAAATGCTCATTATCTCCTGGGTAGTGGGCCCAAAGATAACTCTTGAGACAGACCTCAAATCCAGGAGATTCAACTAGGAGAAGAGTAATAAAAGGGATCCAGTATGCAATAATGGGGGATTTTTCCCCATAAGGGAAGGGGGAGCAGGTGGAATGGGTTAAGAAAGAGAAGTTCAGTTTACAGCCTCTCCACTCATACAACTTACACATCCAAATCTGGATGCAGATTTTCCCTGTTAATAGCCTGGTGGTCCCATAGGCTGAAAATACCAGGCAACTCCCTCTCTTAAAGGAAACCCAGTGGGAAGGTGTGGATGTATCAGTGAAACACCATCACTGGTATATGGTTAAAGTTTAGACATTCCTGCCGGTGAGCGAATGGAAGAAAGCATGAGGTTCTCAGGGACACCACTTTGAGATTTACAATACAGTGGCTACAAACAGCTGACCTGCAGGCGTGTGGCCTCACAGCAATGATCAGAACACTTTTAAGAATTAACCAGTCTGGCACAAGAATTTGGATTTCCAGCTTCCCTTGAAATATGTAATATGGTCAATGTAACCATGGTAATGTGGTAGATGTCACTAACCGTGGCCTAAGGTCAAGTAATGGTGGTGCTTCTTTACAGGGGTATATTTTACTCTCTAGAGACCAGTCTCACCCCACCAAAAATTGTATGCTGGCCTCTGTAGATACTTGAGTTTGCAACTACCGATAAAACTTAAATCCGAGGCAGAAGTGTGGAGGAGGCGACTTCTACTGCTGTCTGCTTCCTCCACTTCTCTATTCCTTTTTGTCTGCTGCTCCACTGGCTTTCCCTTTGCGCCTTGGGCTGACCAAACTTTTCCCATGAGGCTGCCCAACCCACGCTGGCCCCTAGATAGTGTCCTGAGTTTCATATCCTTCCCTAACCCCTCTGCCTTCATCAAAACGTTTCTGTACTTCAACCCATTTTTGTTTTATTTTGGCTTTGTACTATGTCGTTTTGGCCAGGAAACTGTTAGCAATCTGATAAACTAATCAGTGGAAGTGGACTAGGTTACCTTCCCAGAAAACATACTTGAAATGGATTCCAGACTTTCTAAATACATGCCATGCCTTCACCCAAAGGAACATACCTACCTTGTAGTCAGCTGTCTGACAGATTTCTAAGTACATAAGTCTACTTGTGCGTATTTTTTATAAATAACATCTGCAGTTTACTCACAAATAATATGCAAGTGGGGGAAAGGGCAGTATCCTGCCCATCGTCTGAGGTGATAGCCAATCCAGATTTACTCAAATAGTTCTGTATATATAAGTCAGAGAAGCCCTATGAATAATAATTTCTGCATCTGACGTATATAGCAAGAGCTACACACACGGGGTCCAGTCCATTGGACAGTCCAAGCTGTCATGCCCACAAAAACAGAACTTGCTTTGTAGACGATAAAGCCAGATTCGACAAGGAAACCTTAGTAGGCTATGATGATTAATCAAAGTCAGAGGAGCTCGCGGTACTGTCCTAAACAAGGTGCACTAAATTATAAAGACATGCAGAGGTCTGTTTGTTTGTTTTTCAGTTCGTCAAGTCTCCTAAGGAAAAGGGTACAAATTACTATTACATAGTTGTTGCTTCTTCAAAGATGGAGAAAAGTGTGCCAAAGTGAGCTTTCAGGAAAAAGAGATGAGGTGAACTCTACACTGGACATTGTGCTCATGAATCAGAAAATGACAATCTTCCTCATGAGTCACAACTGAATGAGTCTTGGCAGGGCCTGAGGGACAGGTTGAGAGTCTTCCTCGTGTGCTGCCAGACTTCCTAAAACATCACACACACAAACACATCAACAACAGTACTGGAGCTCTCCCTACAGCCCGCCCAGGGCCCCCACGGATTCCCCTCTTCATGCTACCCCTCAGCCACACCCCCTGAAGGCAATGCCCCTGCTCTTCCTGTCCTAAGCAGCTGAAGGATGCAGCTGGGCAGACCCACACAGATGTGAACGAAACACAAAATGAAGCCTCATTGGGCTTGAAAGGGTCGTATATCAACAGCAAACATTCTTTTTTTTTTTTAATATTTTTATTTATTTCTAGGAGAGAGAGAGACAGTGTGAGCAGGGGAGGGTCAGAGAGAGAGGGAGTCACAGACTGAAACAGGCTCCAGGCTCTGAGCTGGCAGTCAGCACAGAGCCCGACGCGGGGCTCGAACCCACGAACCGCGAGATCATGACCTAAGCGAAAGTCGGACGCTTAACCGACTAAGCCACCCAGGCGCCCCTCAACAGCAAACATTCTAACTGAGGTTGCCGACTATTTCAGACGGGGGAATACTCTGTTCTAAGACAACTGCACCTAGCTAAGGAACAATTTCAAGCCAGTGAAGAAATGATTCATTTAATTCGGCGATGTTACTCTACATCTAGCAGATGGAGCGACGGCGCATGTCCTATTTCAGGACAGCAGCTGCTTTAAGTTTTCTCTGATGCACTGATAGCTGCCTGGCTGCCCACAACACGGCCATCTGTGCTGCTGGCAGGGACCCCATCAATAGGTAAGTCACACCCTGTCCTCCGACAGACAGACGTACTACACAGCTCTGGAAACAATTCTCTTCCTTAGAACATGCATGCCTCCTCTGCTTCCATTCGATCAACCATCTACTTCAAAAGCAATGTGGCCGAACTGAGCACGGAGTTTCCACGGACTCCAGAAAAGGCATCAGAGACTATTCTGCAGTGTGTCGGGCATAAAAAATGAATTAACTAAGGGAAAGTTAAGTTTCTTAAGGTAGCACTCAACTATTTGAATAAAGTAAGTTTCTTTAAGCTCTTGACATAAACAGATTGATTTTTTTTTTTTTTAGAAATATTGAACCATGGAAAATAATTACAGCAATTCTAAAGCAGTAGGACTATCACGTTGCTTAAATTCGAGTGTCCAATTAGGTGGAGGCCCAATTAGGCAGCTCTTCCACCCAACCACACACTCAGTACAAGTGAATGGTTCTCTTACAGGGCTTCCAAAAATAATGTAGGGTAAACTGACTCCTCAAACCCTGAAACTTAAAGAGGAAATGTATTTACAGATCAAGTGTCCTCTTGGGGAAGGGCAGAGGTGACACAATTCTGGACTACATAAAAAGAAAAAGCTTCTGTCAAAGATGCCCTTTGAGAGACTGTTTTGTTTTTAAGCGTTCTTCTGAATAAACACAGCGCTGGGTCTTAGAGCTGCTTTTGAGTTGTGTATACAGGTTCGCATGGGCCTTTGCTACATTTCTCAGGCTGGTCTTGCGGGATAGATTTTTAAATTAGTGTCGCACTAGTTCTGATTTTGACTGAGCTCCCCATTCACAGTCATTAACACGTAACAAAACTAACCTGAGGAGGATCAGGTCACCCACCCAGGAACGGTTCTTTGAAAGGAAGCAAGTGTGGAAACTATGAAGCCTTGTGTTAGAACTTTCTCTCTTTCTCGGATGCACCGTCCACCTCTTCAAAACAGAGTCCTTGCTTTTGTGCTTCGGAAAGAAACGAACACCGCACCAAAACCCCGGGGGATGCGGCTCAGGTTAATGGGGGCGGACGGGGGCGGGGAGAGGGAAAGTCAGCCACTTCCCTGTATTCCCCAAGTGCCAAAGGAAAAAGAACAAAACACTCGACTTCCTCCCGTGCGACCCGTTCGCTGTACACCCGAAAAGCGCCAGTCACCTCGCCCTCGGGGAAGGGGTGGGGGGCGGGGGTGTTTACTCGGCCTCTCGGGCGCGGAGACGCAACGGGCCGGCGCCCGGCGAAGTCCCGGCCGGCGAGGCTGCGGGTGCGCCCGGTCGCTTCTCGCGCTCAGCCGCGCGCCCCGCGCCAGGTGCTCGCCCTACCTGGCGCCCCGGCCGGCCTTTGTGCGGCCCGCGCCCCCCCCGCCGGCGAGCGGCTGCCGGGCGGGACGGCCGCGGGCGCGCAGGGGGCGGGGAGGCGGGGAGGGGGGCGCGGGGCGCGCAGGGAGGGGGCGCGGCGAGCCGGCTCCTGCGCCTCGGAGCCGCGATCCCCGCCGCCGCTGGCAGGACCGCGGGGCCACCGGCGCTGCCCCCTCCGTCCCCGCGGGAAGAGAGGGGTCCCCTCCGCGGGCCGTGCCTCGGAGGGCAGAGCTGCCCCCACGCTGGCTCCCGACGGCTGGCAGCCACAGCAGCCCGGCCACAAAAAGTTTCGCGGCGCCCAAAGCGACTTGAAAGAAAGTTTTCCTTGGCCCCTCGCTGCCTCTCCCCCAGCCAGGGTTTTCGGAAAGCGGCAGGCAAGCAGAGATCGCGACGTGCCGACTCCCGCGTCCACCTTCTCCACCCCTGGCCTCGGCTGCGCGCCCAAGGTGGGTGCCCCGCGCCCGCGCTTCCTGCCCGGTCCCCCGGTCAGGCGGTCCCGGGACGCCGCGCAGCCAACTCACCATGGTGACTCGCGTCGCGGTCGCGCCTCTGCCGGGTCCGGCTGCCCGAGAGCTGGGGCTGGAACGCAGGCTCCTGGGAGAACTTCAAAAGTTGGTCCCCTTCGCCAAAAACGGGCTCTCGACACCCAAGCACTCACAGGAGCCAATGGGAACCCTGGGGGCACTCCATCCAGGCGGGATCGGCGGCGCTAGGTGAGGGCGAGGAGGAGGAGACTTAGCAGGCGGGGCACATGCTGCGGAGGGCAGGGGTCCGCTCGGACCGGGCGCTCGCCGCCCGCCTAGGTGAGCCCGATGCTCTCCGCGCGTCCGTCTGGCTGCCCAGCCTCGCTCCTCTTTCTTCGGCCACTAACTCCGTACTCCTCCGGCAGAGCCTCGGCTCGGGCTGGGCAATCTGTCCATAAATGGAGAATTCAGCTCAGGCCTGACCAATCAGGGATTGTTTTCACAGCGTCACTCCTCAGGGAAACCGTAGTAGCCAACAAGCTTGGAGCTGCTGGAGTTTCCAAAGCCCTCTGGATCCTGTAGTCCTCCACGCTAGCCTCGGAACAGCGCTGCTGACCCGGCTCGCTCCGGAGTGCCAGACCTGAACTGTCGGGAACAAAACCCTCCCTGAGAGAGAGGTAAGCCTCTCATTTTTTTTTTTCCTTTTAAACGCGAAAGTTACAGTAGGCGTGGCTTCCAAGTTGAAGTGGTATGATTTTCCCATAACTTTTTTTTTTAAGAAGGAAATATTTTATCAGCTTAAAAGATCAGAGTCGTGGCAGCAGCCCAAAGGAAATCCTTTTTCTTTCCAACGTCTGGATTGTGAGGAAAGTCAAAAATATCGTTTCCCCTACCCCTCCTTTTACCTGAATTTCCTTGGAAAACAAAGGAAGGCTTTTTTTTTTTTTTTTTTTTTTTTGGACTTTTGGATGGTGTAGAAGTTGCACTGCAGTGAGCCGAAGGATGGGAGAAATAGTGGGAAGAAAGCCCTCTCCAGTCCCAGTCAACCGTGTCTGCTGAGAACAATTAGCAGTACAGTCCTGACTGTGCACGTATATTATTCCAGAATGTGGAGTTTCAAGACCCGGGGTGGGCAGTGAGGAGGAGATTGCAGGTGGGGGAAGAATCCAGAAATAAAGGCAGGGACTCTGGTTTAATTGTTTAAAGAGTTCAGAAAGCAAACTTGGTGAGTTACAACAGGATGGTTCTCCCAGGAATCTGTGATAGGTAAGATTTGAAAACTTCAGGGCCTGGAGAAAGTATGAAGCATAATGATTTCTGGTGACTTACTGAGTTTCCATGGTAGCCCTTCACGTAAGCATAGGATCCTGGTGTTGTAGGGATGTTAAAAACAATCTTGTTTAGAACAGGTAAACAAAATGTATCTCCATGCAATGGGATACTATTCAGCCTTTAAAAAGGACGGAAGTGTTGGGGCGCCTGGGTGGCTTAGTCGGTTAAGCGTCCGACTTTCGCTTGGGTCATGATCTCGCGGTTCGTGGGCTCGAGCCCCGCGTCGGGCTCTGTGCTGACTGCCAGCTGGGAGCCTGGAGCCTATTTCAGAGTCTGTCTCTCTCCCTCTCTCTGACCCTCCCCTGTTCACGCTGTCTCTCTCTATCTCTCTGTCTCTCCTAGAAATAAATAAAAACATTTAAAAAAAAAAAAAAAGGAAGTGCTGACCTGTGCCACAACACAGATGGATCTCAGAAACATTTATATTAAGTGAAAGAAGCCAGGGACAAAGACCACATATTAGATGATTCCATATACATTAAAGTAAATAATGGGGAAATCTATAGGGGAAAGTAAATTATTGATTGCCAGGGCCCAGGCGGAGAGTGGGGAGTGGTGGTAATTTACTCACGGGTATGCATTTTCTTACTGGGCTGATGAAAATATTCTGCAGTTAGATAGTAGTGACAGTCATACAACTTTGTGAATGTACTGAGAGCCACTGAATTGTATGTGTTAGAAGGATATGGAAATTGTATCTCTGTTTTTAAAATGGAAAGAACATCATATTGACTAACTTCTTGCTGTGATCATCCACACAGTGAGGCAATAGATATAACTGAATGCCTACTATAGGTCAACTGTGAGTACAATGCTTTCTGTCCTCACCAAGCTTACAATTTTAGAAGGAGGAAGACAGAAGATAATTATAGGAAAGGTGTAGACATAAGAAGTGGCAGTAGTTTTGTGCAAGCAACTGCCATATTTGGAGCTACAGTTTAGGGTAGAGAGTTCTTCTGGCAGCAGTCTGTAGCATGACCTGGAAAGGAAACAGTATGGCATCTGGTGAGCACTCACTCTGTACTAGGCATTGACCAGGTCCAAACAGATGGGATCCACCAAATTCCCAGAGAAACAAATGGGATCCACCAAATTCTCAGAGAAACAGATTGGATGTTTCAGGAGCATGCCAAATATGATCAGGTATCTGAGGAACTAATGAACGAGGGTACCAAAAGGAATATTGGAAGTTTACCAGTTATGCAAGAAACACTACTTATGTTGGAAATGACACGTTGCCTAAGCCACCATCCCATCCACGACTGACATGGGCTTCAGGGGATACAGGCAAAGATGTAGCTGTTTTCCTCACAGTTAAACCAGGGATACAATGAGACACTGAAAAACTTTTTAATAATTCATCAACAACTTATCAATCTTGATCTATAACTCTCTTGACACTAGCTGTTGATCATATTAGCGTTTGAGATTTTTATTAATACTTTTATTTGCTCTCATAATCTCCAGTTTCAAGAGTTAATTCCAATAGGTGGGACTCAAACGGAGATAAATGCTTATGTTCATCTTGTAATTATATTTTGTAATATAATTCTCTTCCAGAATGAAATATAAATACATATATTAGTTTTTATATTTAGGCAGTACTTAGATGATGAGATTCAGTGGCACGTAAAGCTAAATTTGAAATCTGGCTTTGCCGCCTAACCAGCTGTGAGATCTTGATTTCTCTAGCTTTATTTTAGTTCCTTTATCTAGAAAATAGATTAATGTGAGTGGGAAATGAAACATAAATAAAGATGGCCAACAAATATTGGTTCCTTTTCCCTGTCACCAATACCATGTGTTCTAGCTTAGGGATTCAGACCTGCGTCCCTGGGTGCGATCACGCAGATCATGGCCCTCTGAGTCGTAATGCCTAAGTCATGGGGGCTTTTGTGTGTGCCCTTTTCTTCAGAGAGAGTTAATAGCTTTCATCCAAATTCTCAGAGATGCCATCACTGCCAACACATGAAGACCCATAGCTCTTGATTGCATTAGTTATGCTTTTCTGGGTCTTTGACTTTGTCATTGTGTTTTTCTTGAGATGCAGGGATTCGAATGGAGTCCTGTACTGTAAGGGCAGAGCTTGGATTCTCAAAGCAGAACCCACTAACACACAAGTTCAAACATAGAATATAGAATACAAGCACGTGATAGAAAGCCTATAATTTCACAAAGCATCGCTTCAAGCCCTGCCCTACCCCATCCCCATCTAGGATGACACATTGTTAGTTTGGGCCTGTCAGTCTCATGCCTTGGTTTACCTGGGAGAGTCCTGGTTTATGCTTTTATGTCAGTGAAATTATTAATTGCACCCCTCTTGCATTCCCAAAACATCGTCATAATTTGAATGCTAGATTATGATCACCATAAATCTGGGGCCAATTGCAACCCCTCAGAAATCCTCACTTTATGGTTTTCCCAGTTTTCTGGATTTACACCTATTTTTAAGAGGACTCACTGATGTATTACCAGATATTCATTGTTATTCCAGTTCATAGTAGCAATGAAATGAAAACTTTTAAAATTGTAAAACTCATTATAGACACATGATGGAGCTAGTCAGATGAGACTTTACACATCTATGGGCATGATTAAAAATGCAGTTTTATCTGGGCTTGAATGGAAAGGAACAAAGAAAAAAAATCCATCTGTGAAAAAAAATCACGCCTTATACATTTTGGAGACAATTAATAAGAAGATAATATAAGGCAATGAAACTAGTTTCCATGTTGAACCATAAGAGAACATCAGACCATATCCACAGCAATACAATTAAAGAAAAATTTGTTGATGGGAAAATTAGGCCAGAAATCTTTAACAAAGCACTAGTGAAACAGAGACTTGTGTCACATCAATGTGGAATGTTCTGGGCAATCACTGCTTCTACCGTCACAGGCATTTATCAGGTCCAGTAGGTATCAGCTATGAGCTAAATGCTTATCGTATAATATCTAATCTTCCATACAACTCTATTAACTTCATTTGCAGTTAAGCAACTAAGCTGAGCTTTGTAACCTGGGCCACAGACCAGCTCCCACGAAGAAGGTGGTGAGAAGAAAGGGCATTCTGCCACCAAAAAGACAGTGACCAGAGAATACACCATCACCGTTCACAAGTGCATCCCTGGAGGTGTGCCCCTTGAGTGCTGAAGGAGATCCAGAAATGTGCCATGAGGGAGTGGGAGCTTCAGATGTGTGCACTGATACAGGACTCAACAAAGCTGTCTGGGCTAAAAGAATAAGGAATGTCCCTACAATGGAATACTATGTGGCAATGAGAAAGAACGAAATCTGGCCATGTGTAGCAGCGTGGATGGAACTTGAGAGTGTTATGCTGAGCGGAATAAGTCAGGCAGAGAAGGACAGATACCATATGTTTGCACGTATAAGTGGATTAGGAGGAACTTAACGGGGGGCCATGGGGGAGAAGAAGGGGAAAAATAGTGGGGGAGAGGGAGGGAGGCAAACCATGAGAGACTCTTGAATGCTGAGAACAAACTGAGGGCTGATGGGGGTGGGGGAGAGGGGGAGGGGAGTGATGGGCATGAAGGAGGGCACTTGTTGGGATGAGCACTGGGTGTTATATGGAAACCAAATTGACAATAAACTATGAAAGGAAAAAAAAAAAAGAGTAAGGAATCCCATACCGTATACGGTTGTCCAGGAAATGTAATGACGATGAAGATTCACCAAACGAGCTCAGGTTACCTAGGTACCTGTCACCACTTTCAAAAATCTACAGACAGGAAATCCTGGGTGGCTAAGTCAGTTAAGCATCCAACTCTTGGTTTTGGCTCAGGTCATGATTTCATGGTTCATGAGTTCAAGGCCTGCATCCATGACAGTGCAGAGCCTGCTTGGGATTTTCTCTTTCCCTCTCTCCCTGCCCTTTCCCTGCTCATGCTCTCTCTCTCTCTCTCTCTCTCTCTCTCTCTCTCTCTCTCTCTCAAAATACATAAATAAACTTAAAGAAAATCTACAGACAGTTGATATGGTTGAGAACTAACTTCTGATTCCAAATGAAGTTATAAAACTGCCAAAAAGAAAAAAAAAGAAGAAGAAACAAATAAACTAAGTCAAGTTTGAAGTAACTTGCCCAAGCTACCACTCAGTTATTATGCCTCAAATCTGTATATTTGCCTGCCTCTGTAGCCCCAACTCTTATCCTGTGAGCAGAAACTCCATAGTAGGAATGTCCTACTACAAATTTCAGAAGTAATTTTCCCTGATGCAGGCCTAATATGAGTTGGAACACCTTTATTAAAATCCTGGGAGCCTCACCAAACCAGAGCTCCTGGAAAAATTCTTGTTTTTTTTATGCAACCTAAAAATGACATTTGTGTAAGAAAATTACACTTGTATATAGAGTTTAACTCAACTTTAAACCTCTTTTTTTCGTAATATGTTAATATTGCTTTATATAAAGGACATTGCAGAGAATTAACAGTTGGGTAACATAATATGAGCTTCTTATGATTAACATTGAAAAAAGTAGTGCCAGACACCTGACTGGCTCAGTGGGAAAAGCTTGACTCTTGATCTCAGGGTCATGAGTTCAAGCCCCATGTTGGGTGTAGAGATTACATTTAAAGAAGTTTTGTTATAATGTAACAATTATTTTACTAAAATAAAGGAATGATTTTTACCAGAAAAAAGGAACAGAAAATATTGAAACATATACTTAAACTGACAGCTTATTAAATGCATTTTTATTGCAGCGACTGGAAGGCTGAGACAGTTAAGCATCTGACTCTTGATTTCGGCTCAGGTCATGACTACCTGAGCTGTCAACACAGAGCCTGCCTGAGATTCTCTCTCTCCCTCTCAAAATAAATAAGTAAATAACTTTTTTAAAATTATGCATTTTTGTTATTATCTTTTCTCTGATTTAAGCCAATAGTTTCTCTTTTTTTCAGTTTCAATTTGACTTTTACATTCAGAATAAAAGCCCTGACCTTCTTCCAGATTTAAAAATGATTCAATGGTGAGTAATACTAGTTATGGTGTTCCATGATCTATCAAGGAATGAGGTATTCCACAGAAGTGAGCTTTGCAGATAACTGAATCTTCTGGAAAAACTTTATGTCCACACCCTGTTGTTCTTTCTCCTTCTTCTTTCCTGTCAATTATACTACCTTCTTGGGTTTTGTGTATTCTCGTCAGTCATCTTAAATCTTTGCTTGAGCAAGCCACGGCATGTATAAATAAATGTATGTATTTTAGAAACTAAAACATAACAAATAATTGCATGAACCTTGCCTTATTAAGGAACCAAAACTTTGTAACTTGAAGGAAATTTTTTCTGTGGTAAACTACATGCTTCATTGGCTTTTGAAAATATGCTGAATGTCAAGCAGCTTGTGCCTGAAGACTCAAGGTCATCACTATAAATATCGATCACACAGGGTTGAACCCATCTGAGGCCCTTGGGGACAACTGAATGGAATGACTGTCACTAGTCTTCACAGCCCTGTATCACTGTGCCTGTACAATACTTTTTTTTGTTTTGTGTTTCTTGATTTTTTTTTGTTTAGATCATCCATTGTCAGAAACAATCTGCTATTCTAATTTAGTCTCTTTTAGTGACAAGAAGGTTTAAAAAAAAACCCACATAGGTTTCTTCATGAGAAAAAGTTTAAAAATTTTTAAAAATATATAGATATTAAAGTTTATTTATTCTGAGAGAAAAGGGAAAGCACGCACTTGAGCTGGTTAGGGGCAGAGGGAGAATCCTAGTGCAGAGCCTGACTCTGGGCTCAAACTCATGAACCATGAGATCATGATCTAAGCTGGTATCTCCTCTTATGAGAAAAACAAATGTTTAAAAGCATACATGCCCAGGAGCCCAAGGGAAACAGAACACAAATGAGGGTGGGGCTGTGCAGCTCTCTGTCCTCAAGCTCTCCGGCTTCTCGGCTTCTTGGTGTGGATGGGCGTTCTCTGTCTCATCAAGCTCTCCCTACTTTTTGCAACTCCCTCCTGGTGGCTCCTCCTCCCATAATTTCAGCTTGCACAGTGTCCTCAGTTTGTCATCATCATCCTGACTCAGGCTCCCAGACGATCTTTCAGCCACACTGCCCACAGCTACTGGAAACTTTCCTCTTGGTCTGTTGGTTCAAGTCCCAGAGAAAGGGAGGAAGAGAAAGAAAGAATCTGACTCACACAACTCAATGTTTCAAACCACGGCACCTGGTCGTAGGTCACTGGCAAGCCTGTCCGAGGCTCTGCTTGGACCAGGTGTTTGTACAGCTGCATTCCAAGCAGATGTCATCACAGGGGTGGTGTCCCAAAGCTACCGCCCCATCAAGGAAAGATGGTGAATGGGGACAGAGTCTCTGAGGAAGGGACATGGGAGGCACTCCAGATTTGAGGCACACGGTGGTTTGCCTATTGCATCTGTCTGCTGCCTTAATTTATACACAATCATCTTGGTGAGGCCATGAGGGCGGTTCCATTCACCTCTTCAACAGGACAAAATGCGTGGGTTTTCCAACAGTCATCATTTCAACACATCAGCATGCACCTCTGAATGTATTTATGTTTTAAGGTGTAACATATGTTCTGCCTTTATTATCATGCACTTATAAATGTGTGTTTATAGATATGGCTATAGATATTTGTGTATACAAATAGATGTGTGTGTATGTGTACTTAGGATAACATATTTTTCAAGATATTGGTAAAAACACTTGGGGAATTTACTTTTTTTCTTAATAGATTTTTATATCTATTTTTTAGAGCAGTTTTGGGGTCACAGTACAATTGAGGGGAACATACAGAGATTTTCTGTGTATACCTCCCGCTCCCACACTTACATAACTGCTCCCATTATCAGTAGGGGGATTTACTTTGAATTGAGTGTTTCTTGGCATTGGTGCCTTGCAGGTTGGCAGCATGGTTTCCAAACCACTGCTGCTTTCACACTCACCACCAGAATCATGTGCTGAGCACTGTTGTAGGCACTGGAGAAGTATGAGACAAGTGTCCTGTCCCCAAAGGATTCACATTTTTCCATGTACATCAAAAACATATGCAACAACACAAGGGCTTCCTACTTTCATATACAACATGCTCCTGGAAATACACACCAATGGTAGATGTATGAAATTCAAAAACAGATTTGTGCTTTTTATTTTTATTTTTTAACATTTATTCATTTTTGAGGGACAGAGTGTGAGTGGGAGAGAGGCAGAGAGAGAGAAGGAGACACTGAATCCGAAGCAGGCTCCAGGCTCCGCAGTCAGCACAGAGCCTGATGTGGGGCTCAAACCTATGATCTGTGAGATCATGACCTGAGCTGAAGTCAGACATCTAACCAACTGAGCTACCCAGACGCCCCAGATTTGTGCTTTTTAAGGAGAGGACTCTATTTCCAGAGGGCTAAAATGTAGTATAAAATCCCTAATTGTGCCTTGTTTCTTAGACATAGTCTTAGGCTATAATTCCAGAATTTAGCAAATGTTCTTTTTAATTTTGTTTATTTATTTTGAGAAAGCGCGCATGTGTGTTTGCACGTGCACGTGTGTGCACTTGAGCACACACGTACACACGAGTGGGGGGGGGGGGAAGAGAAAGAGAATCCCAAGCAGGCTCCGCACTGTCACGCAGAGCCCAACGTGGGGCTCGATCTTACAAACCATGAGAGCTTGACCTGAGCCAAAATCAAGAGCTGGATGCTTAAATGACCCAGCCACCCAGGCACTCTCCCCCTTTTTCTTTTAAGTAAGCTTTGCCATCCAATGTGGGGCTTGAATTCATGAACCTGAGATCAAGAGCTTCGTGCTCAGCCAGCCAGGTGTCCCAATGAATATTCTTTAAATGTGGGCTTCTCCATCCCAGCTGTGCAGAGTTGACCATTTAAACTCTAAAAGGAAGGCAACTTTCCGATTTGAGTCAGGTTACTTCCGTGTCTACAAATCGTGAATGGTTTTCCTTATCTGTAAAGACAGAGATAATAATAGTACCTCATTTATTTCTTACATAGTATTGTGAGAATTCGGTGAATTAAGTCACATCAAGTGATTAGAATAGTGACTTATGCATAGTGAATTCCCAGTATGAGTTGTCATTGTTGAGGCTAAAGATTCACTACCTTAGGGTTTCCTCTGTCTTGATTGTTCTTAAGTTTGTGAGAATTACACTACCGTTTACTGGTGCCTATATTTATATTTTCCCGTATTTCACTAACTTTGATAATACAACGAGGCTAAATACAATGTAGTGGAGAAATGGTTGAATAAATGTGACTGGGTTGACTGAGATGGTGACACCGATGGAAATGAACTGTGAGCTGAGCTGGCAGACAGCACCCTCATGAGATCCATCAAAACGTGCCTCTGTTGCCTGGCTTGTTGCCAGATGCCATATGGGAAGATGGCTCAGGTGCATTAATGCCTAATGTCCTTACCTGTATGAAAGTGAAGGTACAGAGGCTGAGGGCACCAGGAGATGGCCCCTCTCTTCACTATATTAAATTCCTGGAAATCTCAGAGTAAAGTCAAACATGATAAATTTGATGCTAATTTCCCATAAAAGATTGCTTCAATAAGGCATTATAAGAAATGAGTGATATATTTGACCAAGAATGAGATTTTTTAAATTTTTAAAAATTTTTAAAAATTTATTTCTGAGAGAGAGACAGCGTGAGCAGGGGAGGGTCAGAAAGAGAGGGAGACACAGAATCTGAAATAGGTTCCAGGCTTTGAGCCGGTTGTCCGTACAGAGCCCGACGCAGTGCTCGAACCCACGAACCATGAGATCATGACCTTAGCCGAAGTCGGACACCTAACCAACTGAGCCACCCAGGCGCCCCATGAACGGGATTCTAAAAGCAGCTAAGACAGTTACAAGCTTCTATAATTTCAGGTAGTACAATTCTACTACAGTTTTTCTCCAAATGATATAAAATGGATATAAATGTGGGGAACCTAGGTGGCTCAGTCATTTGAGCATCCAATTCTTGATTAAGGCTCAGGTCCTGATCCCAGTGTCACGGGATCGAGCCCTGCATAGGGCTGCACACTACATGTGGAGCCTGCTCGAGATTCTCTCTCTCTCTCTCTCTCTCTCTCTCTCTCTCTCAGTCTCTCTCTTATCCCCTCTGCATCCCCTTCTCTCTCTTAACACTCTCTCTCTCTCAAATAAAAATAAATAAATAAAATGGATATAAATGTGTACTTCTATAAGGGACATCTGGATTGAAAAGTATATATGGCACATAAAAATACTGCACAAATATCATAAATCCTTACTATGTAAAATTTCCCTGAAATGATATCCCAGCTCCTATAACTATTAATTAAACATTTCATTAAGAGTTTCTTTCTTAATTTCTATTCACTGTAAAGACTGGAAGTGGTGGGGGCACCTGGCTGGCTTAGTCCATGGAGTGTGTGACTCTTGATCTTGGGGTCGTGTTGCGTGTAGAGATTACTTAAATAAAAATAAAACTCAAAAAACAAACTGAGAATATGTCTGAGAGTGGTGGGATTGCTTAGGCATAATGTGTAAAGTACTAGAATTAAGGTGATTTTTTTTATCAATTTCCCTATAAAACTAAGTGATTTAAAACCATTCCCCTGGGCACCTGGCCGGAAGGAAGGAAGGAAGGAAGGAAGGAAGGAAGGAAGGAAGGAAGGAAGGAAAAGAAAGAAAGGAAGAAAGGAAGGAAGAGAGGAAGGAAGGAAGAAAAAGAAAGGAGAGAAAGAGAGAAAGAAAGAAAAGAAAGAAAGAAAAGACAGCTCACAGAATAGAAAGTGGTTGAATGAATAAATTAAAAAAACAAAAAAAGTGACTAGGCCTCCAATTTTTTTTGTAGTACATTATCACTGGTTTTAACTTGCAAAAGAACTATACGCTTCTTGTTATAAAGCTTATGAATTTAGAGTTTGTAAAATGAAAAGTGAATGTCTACCTGCCCACACTCTCTCCTACAAGATTTTGAATGTGGGAAAATTGTGATTCCATTAGTAGAAAATGAGACAGCGAGAGGAGGCTCCGGGTCCAGTGAGCTCCGTGTTAGATGCACTCAGTTAGAACCAACAGAGATCCCAGGCACCTCGGGGAGAGACTGGCTGCACCTCAGTCAGGTCTGACACCATCCTTGCCCCTGTAAGCCTGCGTCCGGTTGTCTTCTATTGCTCGTGGTACCAACCACTCCTTCTTAAACCTTCTCTCCCTCCTTACCTCTCTGTTGGCAAGGCTGTGAGGAGACAAATTTCTTCTGTATTTTATATGGGAATATAAATAGGTAGAAACCCTATGGCAATTTGACACTATCTAGCAACATTACAGAATTGTGCACTCTCTGACCCAGCCCTTCTACTTTCTGGAATTTATCCAAAGATATACATACACAATGCAAATTAACATATGTCTACAAAGCATCGTTGGCATAGCAAGAGATTGGAAACAACCCAAATGCCCATCATTAGTGGAACTGGCTAAATATATTAAAAGACAACATTTAATAGAAAAAAATTTTTAATTTTGAAGAGCTTTTAAAACAGAATGGGGACGGGGCGCCTGGGTGGCTTAGTCGGTTAAGCGTCCGACTTTCGCTTAGGTCATGATCTCGCGGTTCGTGGGTTCGAGCCCCGCGTCGGGCTCTGTGCTGACTGCCAGCTCAGAGCCTGGAGCCTGTTTCAGTCTGTGACTCCCTCTCTCTCTCTGACCCTCCCCTGCTCATGCTGTCTCTCTCTATCTCTCTCCTAGAAATAAATAAAACATTAAAAAAAATTTAAAAAAAACAGAATGGGGACTTGCTCTCTGAATTGAAAATGGAAAGACATCTCAGCTAAATTGTTGAGATGTATTACTAAGTTAAAATAAATAAAAGCAAAATACAGAATAGTATGTATTTCAGGAATAGTATGTATGCCGATGTACCTTTTGTGTCAGAAAACAGGTATTGGAAAACAATAGGTTTGTATTTATGCTTGCATGAAGAAGCTTTGGAAGACACAAAACTCAAACACAAAAAGTGAGATGTGGGAGCAGGAATAGGCTGTACACTAAATAGGTTTTATAATACTTGATTTCTCAACCATTGTAAATACTCTGCTCAGAAACATTTGCTTTCCCACTTTGCAGAAAACATTGTTACATAGGGCAGAATAATACAAAGGCTAACTGGCAATATAAAAAAAGATTTTGAAAGCATAGGAAGGGCTTCTTGGAGTGGTGATATATGAGATGGCTGTTCTCAAAGATCAATTTAGAAAGGTAGAGAATTAGCATCAGATTGGCTGGGTTTTAGGATCTCTAGAAGCAAAAGCCTGGGGGTATGACACCTTATTGAGTGACTGGAAACGTTTCTTCCAGGACACTTTCTCAAACTCCCTGAGAAAATAGAGCTGAGAGTACACTTTGTCTCTGGGGGGCTGTTGCAAATGGAGTCTTTGCACAACATGAAATATAACTTATGATGCTTCTTTTTTAAAAAAAATTTTTAATGTCTTTATTTTATTTTGAGAGACAGAAACAGAGAGTGAGCAGGGGAGGGGCAGAGAGAGAGGGAGGCACAGACTCTGAAGCAAGCTCCAGGCTCTGAGCTGTCAGCACAGAGCCTGACATGGGGCTCGAACCCACGGACTGTGAGATCATGACCTGAGCCGAAGTCAGACACTTAACTGACTGAGCCACCCAGGCACCCCTATGATGCTTCTTATATACTGTTAATACCCCATCCTCAGATAAGTCAGATCTCCTCCATTGCTCATCCTTGAGAAAAGTCATCAAGTAAACATGAAGTTACTTATGCCATGAAAATTGAATCCTAATCCTTTTTAGGACACGACTTAGTAGAAAATTCAAATAATTAAACTTGATCTTTAACCTCTTTAACCTTTGTCAAGTATAGGTTCATTGTAACTAAGGGAATCAAGAGTGTGTAGTAATTTCCTGGGGCGCCTGGATGGCTCAGTTGGTTGAGTATCCAACTTCAGCTCAGGTCATGATCTCACTATGTATGGGTTGGAGCCCCATGTAGGGCTTTGCACTGATAGCATGGAGCCTGCTTTGGATTCTCTATCTCCCTCTCTCTCTGCCCCTCTCCCCCACGTTCTCTCTCAAAAATAAATAAACATATTTTAAAAAGACTAAAAAAAAAGATTGTGTACTAATTTTTTTAAATAGTGAAGTCATAAATGTGTGTGCCTTCCTTGTATGTCTTATCTTTGTATCTCTCCATTTGTATCTTGTTACCCTTTCCACTGAGCATGGACCATGAGAAAAGCAGCTGAATGTTAGAGTAGGTGATTTCTGATGACAGGATAATGGAAAGTCAACTTTGTTTTTACCAAACCTCATGAAGTTGCTCAATAATTCTAAAATGACTCATTTTAGTACTTTAAAATCACATTAATCCTGTTGCCTTGAAAACAGGGCTTTAGCGAAGTGGATCTAATTCTGTTAAAATCTCTCTCTCTCCTCTCTCTCTCTCTCTCTCTCTCACACACACACACACACACACCATTTATGCAAAGAACAAAAAAAGCCTCAATGGAAATATAACAAATGTTTACACTGATGGGATTCAGACGGTGGGACCATGGACGGTTTCTCTTTTCTTTTAACTTTTTCTGTATTTCCTAAATTTGATTTAATGAGCATGAATTATTTTTATAGTAAAAACAGAAAAGTAAAACAACCAAAGCACATATTTAAAAGCAGAGAGTTTGGTGGACCAAAGCCAAGCATGCAGCTTATCTCTTAGTTCATCTTCCAGGAAGCCTTGAGTGCGAGTTCTGTGGCTACTCTGCGTATCATTCTCAGGTATTTGTTCATCTCCCCTGAGGCCTTTACCCAGTCAGCTCCAGGGAAGAAGAAATGGGTGCCCACTATTCCTTCTATGTAGTTAACCCGAATGCGTCAACGGCCTTTGGTCCCGCCTGCTGTCACTCCAAGATCATCCTCAGGCCAGACTCAGCGCTTGGTGCCATCCCTCAGCCACCCTTCTCCAAGTTCTAAGTGGTCTCCAATAACCAGTAGAGTTCATAGACTCTTCTTTGGGAAAATTAGGCAAGTTCCTCAGAATGCATAGCAAAACTTCCCTAAAAATACCTGTGAACACGTCTGCCCTTTCTTCAAAGGCCCCTTTCCACTAGCTGCTTCATCCCCTTTTCCCCCTAAATTGCTTCCTGGGGCCTCTTGGGCCTGACATTGTTCCCTGCTTTGCTGGCTGACACTTGCTACTCAGTAAAAAGAAATTCATATTGTCAGCTGAACTTGAACCACCTCATCTTTTTCAGTCGTGTCTCCAAGGCCCATAGTTCAACTGAATTAAGCGTAATGGTCCCTGGAAGCTAGATAGAGCTTCTATTCTATTGAGTGCCCTAAAGCAGCATAGACATGGAGACTAGCATAGGGTTTGTGCAAAGCGTATGACCAAACTATGAATCCTTAACTCAATGCCCTAGAAGCTCTAACCTCTCTTAGGAGTCAAAATAAGGGAGTTTGGAGAATGGCACAAATGGAAAGCTGTTCAGCATGTGGGTTTAACTGGACCACGGAGCCATGTGCGCTGTGAAGGTTTCTCTCCTAGAAGTTGGGGGGGGGGTGGCATAGGGTGTCCTAGGCCCCAAGACAAGAGTGCAGATGGAGCCCCAAAGCCCATATGTCTAAATATTATAACGTTATAATTAAGCTAGCTGATCATTAAGGAAAATATATTTTGTCTTCCTACTTTGGCAAAAATACCTTCAGCACAACCTGGAAGTTCACGTTTGAATTTAAAATTCTTGGACTCCTTGGAGTGCCTTACTAGAACATGGCATGGGGAGAGCTGGTCCATGCTTTGGCCCTCACCCTGCATCCCCTTTCTTTTCCCACCCTTGACTCCAGCCTTCCTGCCTCAGCAGAGATCCCTTGCAGATGCATATGAACTCCCCAGCCATGCATCCAAGTTCCTTTCCCACCCCCAACACTCACTCTTAGTTGACTCCTTAAGCCCGAGATGTACATACCAGCACTGGGGTCACCCTTAGAAAGACTGACCTGGGTAGGGGCTCCTGGGTGACTCAGGCAACTGAGGGTCTGACTCTTATTTTTGGCGCAGGTCATGATCCCAGAGTTGTGGGGTTGAGCCTGCTTTGGACTCCACACTGAGTATGGAGTCTGCTTGAGATTCTCTCTCTCTCTCTCTCTCTCTCTCTCTCTCTCTCTCTCTTTCTGCCCCTCTCCCACTCTCTCTGTGTCTCCTAAATAAAAATAAAATAAAATAAAAGGACTGACCTGGGAAATGTTTTCTCTGGGCTGGCAGACAAGCTTGGTAATGTTTGGGCATAAAATTCTGGGGTCCCATGTATCATTAAAAAACAGAAGTGAACCCAAACAGTCCACTCCTAACTCATAATCCCTGTAGGTCCTCCTCTAGATGACTTGGGGAAATTCAAAATCAAGGTTACTGTGTATTAACTGCCGGTGCTGCTAGGAGGAAGGGGGTAGATTTCATGACTTGTAAAGGTTGTGCCACCTTAGCCTCCTCTGCTCAACAGAGTATGGGGGAGCTCAGGAGACCATGGTTACCCCCCAACCTTAGTGTCCTTTGGCCATCTTCTGTTGTGAAGCAAAGCGCCCCTCTGTTCCTCAAAGCTTTCTGCTTTGTTGGGGATGTGGACCAAGGGGGAAGATTTTTAAAGGCAAAGCATATCGGCAGGAATTGTGAGTTTCCGTGAATTGGTCACAAATAGCCTTTCCAGTTACCTAGGCTGGAAGGCAGAGGGAATATGAAGAGATAGTTAAAGATGATGAAGGCCTGAAGAAGGACTCCAGGTATTCTATCTCTATACCTGTGGTTCAGGCAGAGTCAGTTGTGTTGGGAGGCAGGGAGACAAACTGGGTCACCCCAAAGCCTTCTGACTCTTGTCACATGGTACGGGCCCAATCATGAGGCGGAGCAGCCCTGAAGGCCATGAGTTCAGAACATCAGAATAGGAAGGGATGTAGGAGGGGCCTAGAAGCTTAGTATGATGCTCTGGGGCTGCGTGTGCTGCTAGTCAATTCTATACCCCTGACTCAGCTGTGTGCTCCACGTGATCTCAGCCAGTAATGGAGGAAGATGGATACCAAATTCTAGAGAGGGGTTTATGTCCTTAGATCAAGGCATACCTTGCAGAAGAAAATGTTTTAGGATAGGGTAGTTGGTGAGATATCACAGAGAATCCATAACACTTGACCTTTCTCTGAATCTACTCTTATCGCCACCAAAAAAAAAAACAACAACAACAAAAAAAAAAAACCCAAAAACAATAAAACAAAAAACTAACAAGAACCCACCATCCTGGTTTTGAGCTAAATGTCATTAACTTGATACTTGCTCTGCCACTTGCATTTTCATTTCAAAATAGTGTCACTGGGTAACACCACTGGATTTTACAAAGAGAGACGGTATAACTCCTGGATACCAGGGGCTGAACAGATTGGAGCCCAGGAGGCTAGGGTTGCACTGAGTCATCATGACATCATCATTAGGAAGCCAGTTCACTCTACTCCTTACATTATTGAGAATTTGCAGTGTTTCCATTAGTGAGGCAGAGAACATTGCAGGGTAGGAAAGGAGTAACAGGAGGGGCTACAGATTAGTGATAGGAAATAATAATGAATAGAAATCTCAGGGTTTTTGTACTGGAGTCCTAACCTCCAGAATCCATTTCACTTCCATGTATGCCCAACATAATTCATGGTAGAAGATTTCCCTGATAACCATCAATGCTGAGAAATCATATGCAACTTCTGTAGCATCTGTTTCTGAAAAAAATCTAGAACATGGATTTTGTGATCTCACAGAAAGTCACAAAACACAAGCTGACCCCTAACTTGGGTTTTATAAGAATATAAATAGACATCCATGTAGGATTGCCAGATAATGTATAGGATATCTTTGTTTTTATTTGCTAAATCTGGCAACCCTCCATCCGCGAGTCTCCAAATCTTCAACCTTCTCTGATTTTGTCAATAACTAGTGTTCCTTAATATATGGGACTGAAAATCCAAGGACAACTGAGGTCTTAGAGAGATATCATTTAGGGCCGTGCAGAAAATGAAAAGAAAACTCCCCATTGAAAACTAGAGTATCTCTTCCAGTAGACTTGTTGAATAGACTTTGGTGACTGCCTTCATAGGCATACATACCTTTTTTAAAAATTTAATTTATTTTTAAAATTTATATCCAAGTTAGTTAGCATATAGTGCAGCAACGATTTCAGGAATAGATTCCTTAATGCCCCTTACCCATTTAGCCCATCTCCCCTCCCACAATCCCCCCAGTTTGTTCTCCATATTTAAGAGTCTCTTATGTTTTATTCCCTTTCCTGTTTTTATATTATTTTGCTCCCCTTCCCTTATATTCATCTGTTTTGTACCTTAAAGTCCTCATATGAGGGCAGTCTTATGGTATTTGTCTTTCTCTGACTAATTTCACTTAGCATAATACCCTCTAGTTCGATCCACGTAGTTACAAATGGCAAGATTTCATTCTTTTTGATTGCCAAGTAATACTCCATTTTGTGTGTGTGTGTGTGTGTGTAGACATCACATATTTTTTATCTATTCATCCATCGATGGACATTTGGGCTCTTTCCATACTTTGGCTACTGTTGATAGTGCTGCTGTAAACATTGCGGTACATGTGCCCCTTCGAAACAGCACACCTATATCCCTTGGATAAAATACCTAGTAGTGCGATTACTGGGTCTTACGGTAGTTCTATTTTTAATTTTTTGGGGAAGCGCCATACTGTTTTCCAGAGTGGCTGCACCAGTTTGCATCCCCACCAGCAAGGCGAAAGAGATCCTCTTTCTCCATATTCTCACCCACATCTGTTGTTGCCTGAGTTGTTAATGTTAGCCAGTCTGACAGGTGTGAAGTGGTATCTTATTGTGGTTTTGATTTGTATTTCCCTGATGATGAGTGATGTTGAACATTTTTTCATGTGTCAGTTGGCCATCTGAAAGCCTTCCTTGGAAAAGTGTCTATTCATGTCTTTAGCCTATTTCTTCACTGGATTATTTATTTTTTGGGTGTTGAGTTTGATAAGTTCTTTATAAATTTTGTATACTAACCCTTTATCTGATACGTCATTTGCAAATATCTTCTCCCATTCCATCAGTTGCCTTTTAGTTTTGCTGATTGTTTCCTTCGCTATGCAGATTTTTATTTTGATGAGGTCCCAATAGTTCATTTTTACTTTTGTTTCCCATGCCTCTGGAGACCTGTTGAGTAAGAAGTTGCTGCAGCCAAGGCCAAAGAGGTTTTTGCCTACTTTCTCCTGTAGGATTTTAATGGCTTCCTGTCTTATGTTTAGGTCTTTCATCCATTTTGAGTTTATTTTTGTGTATGGTGTAAGAAAGTGGTCCAGGTTTATTTTTCTGCATGTCGCTGTCCAGTTTTCCCAGCACCAGTTGCTGAAGACACTGTCTATTCCATTGGATATTCTTTCCTGCTTTGTCAAAGATTAGTTGGCCATATGTTTGTCGGTCTGGGTTGTCTATTCTGTTCCACTGAACTGAGTGCCTGTTTTTGTGCCAATACCATACTGTCATGATGATTACAGCTTTGTAATATAGCTTGAAGTCTGGGGTTGTGATGTCTCCTGCTTTGATTTTCTTTTTCAAGATTGCTTTGGTTATTCAGGGTCTTTTGTGGTTCCATACAAATTTTAGGTTTGTTTGTTCTAGCTCTGTGAAGAAGGCTGGTGTTGTTTTGATAGGTATTACATTAAATATGTAGATTGCTTTGGGTAGTATTGACATTTTAACAGTATTTGTTCTTCCTATCCAGGAACATGGAATATTTTTCCATTTTTTGTGTCTTCTTCCATTTCTTTCGTAAGCTTTCTATAGTTTTTAGTGTATAGATTTTTTACCTATTTGGTCAGATTTATTCCTAGGTATTTCATGGTTTTTGGTGCAATTGTAAATGGGATCGATTTCTTGATTTCTCTTTCTGTTGCTTCATTCTTGGTGTATAGGAATGCAACTGATTTCTGTGCATTGATTTTATATCTGCAACTTTACTGAAATTGTGGATCAGGTCTACCAGTTTTTTGGTGGAATCTTTTGGGTTTTCCATATAGAGTATCATGTCACCTGTGAAGAGTGAAAGTTTGACCTCCTCCTGGCCAATTTGGATGCCTTTTATTTCTTTGTGTTGTCTGATTGCTGAGGCTAAGACTTCCAATGCTATGTTGAATAAGAGTGGTGAGAGTGGACATCCCTGTCTTGTTCCTGATCTTAGGGGGGAAGCTGTCAAGTTTTTCTCCATTGAAAATAATATTAGCGTTGGGTCTTTCATATGATCTTTTATTATCTTGATGTATGATCCTTCTACCCCTACTTTCTTAAAGGTTTTTTATTAAGAAAGGATGCTGTATTTTGTCAGATGCTTTCTCTGCATGTATTGAGAGGATCATGTGGTTCTTGTCCTTTCTTTTGTTGATGTGATGAATTACATTGATTGTTTTGAAGATATTGAACCACTCCTGCATCCCAGGTATAAATCCAACTTGGTCGTGGTGAATAATGTTTTTAATGTATTGTTGGATCTGGTTGGCTAATTAATATCCTGTTAAGGATTTTTGCGTCCATGTTCATCAGGGAAATTGCTCTGTAGTTCTCCTTTTTAGTGCAGTCTTTGTCTGGTTTTGGAATCAAGGTATTGCTGGCTTCATAGAAAGAGTTTGGAAGTTTTCCTTCCATTTCTATTTTTTGGAATAGCTTCAAGAGAATAGGTGTTAACTTTCCTTAAATATTTGGTAGAATTCACCTGGAAAGCCATCTGGCCCTGGACTCTTGTCTTCTGGGAGATCTTTGATTATTCATTCAATTTCTTTACTAGTTATGGGTCTTTTCGAATTTTCTATTTCTACCTTTTTCAGTTTTGGTAGTTTATACGTTTCTAGGAATTTGTCCATTTCTTCCAGATTACCCATTTTATTGGCATATAACTCCTCATAGTATTCTCTTATTATTATTTTTATTTCTGCTGTGTTGGTTGTGATCTCTTTCATTCTTGGTTTAAAATTTTTGGGTCATAGTCATATGTATCTATGTCAGAATACCATACAAAAAAGGAAAGCTCTTAAAACTGATAAGTAATAACACTCGTTCAATGAACACCTGCTATTTGCGAAGCAATGTGTTGGGTACTCATGTGCATCATCTTGTTTCACCCTCATTATCCCCTTGAAGATAACTCTTTTTTTTTTAACCTTCAGTATAAAACTGAGGAATCTAAAACCTAGAGATGTTAAAAAAAAAAACTTGTTCTAGGCCACATACATGGTAAGTGGAAAAGCAGGATGATGGTAATGACGATGATGATAATGGTGGTGATGACGAGACAGCTAACATTTGTTGATGACATGTGACATGTGTCAGCCAATGCACAGAACATGCTCTACTCATGAACTCATTCAGTTATCACAACTGCCTCTTCCAATTGGTTGGTATTCCCGTGAACTCCATTTAAAGATGAGGAAACTCATTCACTCTTGATCTGCTGATTCTCAAACACTGACGCAACTATTAGCCAATGCTCCTTTTGATCCTGCCTCTCCACTCACTGGGTCCTGACATTCTGCTCCCAGTCCTCCTATTTCATGTTGCTGAACGCATTTGCAGATCCATCTGCTTCCTAAAATGTTTGTCTTGGAGCTGGCTTATTGGTTCTTGGACGATGATGCATGGTGAAGAGATCCTAACAGGAAGATCTCTGATCAACCAGATTCCATACCTTAAATCTGGCAATTTTGTGTTTTGAAGCCTTGAAAATATAGTTTTTACAAGTTTCATGCAAATTACTCCCAGGAGCTGATACCTAACCAGAAAAACAGCCACAGCAAAAACTTTCCCAGTCTTACGACCAGGAAGCAATTAGATTTTGCTGACCACATTTTTAGAGATATTTGCAGTCAGTCAAGTAAGCAAGTCTTGCCTCACACCAATATGGCAAATCTGGTGTCTGTCCAATGGTGCTGATGCCACAGATCCTTTTTTGAGCATGTGCCTGTCTCATTGCCTCAGATGCAAGTTCAAGGTTGGAGACAAGTGGAGGAATGAGCACAAAACTTCTGCCTTCCCACTTTCTCCTTATCAGCCTATGCAATATAATTTCCCTTGAAAAAAGAGAATAAAATTCCCAACATCTCAAAAGCCCATTGTCTTCTGCTAACTTCTTCTCTTAAAAGAATGTTTCTCTCACCTCATTCTTATCTCTGTCTTCAAAAGGTAGTTCTGCTTTGCTGGGGCTGCCTTGTGGATTCGCTGCCCAGGCCCTCTCTCCCTCTGTTTCCAGAGTCAGCACATCAGAGGGCAATGGAGAGGAGACTGAGGATAACAGTTAAGGGGGCAGCTCAGGGTGCCCGAGATCAAACCCATCTCTGACACATGTTTGCATATAAACTTCGGCACTCAGCCCCTTCTCTGCCTTGACGTCCTCCTTTGGAAAATGGGGATGAGAATTGTCTTCTGCCTCCCAGGGCTGGAGATTGAGTGAGGTAATGTACATGAAGCATACAGCAGCTGGTCAGTCAGCACTAGCCTTTATCATCTAGTGGGCTTCAATTCCCTGAGAGCAGAAACCCCATATTTTCCATCACATAGTACCCCTGGTAGCCACCATAATGCCTGGCACATGGTAAGCACCACCCAAAATGTATGATCAACATTAACTGAATGTATGAGGACCTTGAGTGACACGAGTCTTTGCTGGGATCCCCCTTTAAGTATAGCCCTTCCCTTCCTGGAGTCTGTGTTTAAAGGAGAGCCCTGCCACATTGGCCACAATGGAATTCCCGGAGCCAGATGGGTAGAAGTTTGTCCATCTGAGTAATATGTGCACCCTCAGTGGCAAGGGAAAGAGCAGCTTTTACATAATGTAAGGGAGGGAAGTCATTTTATTGGGGCTCCTGCAGCGTTGTTACTTTGACATTCATTAATTTACGAGAATTCTCTGATGACTGCACTTGAATGGGTACTGCCAAGTCAGATCCTCTGACCTTTGCAGTAGAGGCTAACTTGCACAAACCCTCATGGACATCCTCTGGGGAGTGAGGCTACTTTGTGAAATTCCTTTGGCAGGAACTCTGGACAAGGGATTCTTTCTTGTTCCAAGCTGCAGCATGTGACTGTGGGTTTGGAGCTGGAAAAGGAGAATCAGATGGAATATTACCTGGTGAATTAACTAGTCATTTTAATTATTAAACATAGTTCCTCCAATAAGAGTTATTATTAAAGCTTCTCTTGGTTTAAGACCATGAAAGCCCAAAAACCCAACATAACTGGGACCTTAACCCTGTAAGATGATCAGATTTGTCCAGACATTTGGACATTATTCTATTGATAATGTGTAATTATTTTTATTTTAGATTTCTCAGATATTGTCCAGGTTTTGTGCTTTTATCTAGCTGTTGGCCATTATTGCTTTTGCTTGTACTTTGAAGCCTTTATCGAGTACAGGTGAGCCAATTAAAGCTGAAACCATTGGTGTAAAGGTTTAAAACACCATCACACAGTATTTGACTTCTGAAAGGCTCTGAGAGCAAAAGCAGTGAATTAATCAGCAGAGACTCGCGGCTAGAGTCTGTTAAAAAGTGCACCACCGAAACTGCTACAAATGAGCTGATCTGCCCGGATACACTCACTCCCCTGATCCTGCCGGAATCCACCCTGAAATCTGTGTCTGCAGCTAGCGAGGGTGAGACAAATGCTGCCTATCAGGATCTTCCAGACTGCTTTCACTATTCCAAATGCCAAACCGTCAGTTTTGAAAATTACTTTTGATTGGCCAAATACCACAACATCAGGACATGTAGACCAGAAGATGCCAGTTATAAGACATTGTGTGTGTGTGTGTGTTGTTGTTGTTGTTTGTTTTGTTTTGCCTTATTGTTTTTGTGGGTTTACTGGTGGCATTATTTGACTGTGCAGTGCAAGACAGAGAAGTTGCACTAGAGGAGAAAAGGACATGGTCTTAACCATGACATCACCTAGAGGCTGTGAACCCTGAGACTGTAAAGCAGCATCTGGAGTGGTTCCACGCATTGCTTTTGGATACCGGGCTGGCTTTCTGGTTACACTTGCAGTTATATGAGTGACTAATGATGTTACGTGAGGGCAACTCCAGAGCCCTCTGCATAAGAAGGCCTGATAAACTCTGGCAAGGCAGATTTTGTTTCGTTCAGTTAAGTAACTTCAGAGTGTGTTTTCATAGGAATAAACACATGGGAGAGACATTGGATAAATTAGGTTTGGATTTGGCTGCATGAGACCAAACCCCCAAAACATCCGTATCTTGCACAGGATGGAGATTTATTTCTCTCTTACGTAAACAAGAGTGGGAGATAGGCAGTGCAGAATGGATACTGGCTCCATGAGGTCATTAGGAAACAAACCCAATCTTTTTCCAGTTCAAGGCCTTACTGTTCCCAAGGTTTAGCCTGTGACTTCATGGTCCAAGTTAGCGGTTCAGCCATCATATTGAGATGGAGGAAGGAGAAGAAAGTCATGTCCTCCACCGAGAAGATTACATCACAGAAGTTGCAAACATTTCCACTTTCATAGCATGGGCAGAATTTAGCCAAATGGCCATGCCTAACTGCAAAAGGTGCTGGGAAATGTAGTCTTTATCGCCAGCACCTTAAGCTGAGCCAAAAATTAGGGGTCCTGGTACCAAGAAAGGAAGGAGAGAATGGGTATTGGGTGTCTGCTATTAGCAGTGCCTGCCACAGACATGGAACCCAGCTATGAACATTAGAAAAGGGCTCCTGAGGGAGGCGATGTCTGAGCTCATGATGAAATACGAGTAGAGAGCTGTCCAGATGAAAGGGTTGTAGGAGAGGAGGAAGGAAAGAGTGCTTCAAGGGAGGGGGCAGCTCATGTGAGGCCATGAGAGGAAGCAAGACATGTTGGAGAAACTGAAAGATGCTTGTTCTGGCTGAACTGTAGATTGGGGGCAGGAAGATTCACTCCCGAGAACAGGCCCAGGCGAGGTCTCACTCTCCAGTGATGTTCTCAGAGGTCTGGTGCTCTCCTTTGTCTCTCGTTTTATCTGATTCTCCAGGTTTAAAGTGAGTGGCCATCCCTCCAGGGCAGGAAGGAGACAGCAAGTAGAATACTGTATCTTTGTTAAGAAGGCTTCCTACTTTTTTTTTTTTTTTCTCAGAATAGGAGAACTGAGGTTCTTTTTCAACCAGAAGGAAAAACAAAGCATCTTCCATGGACTTTTTTGGAGAAGCTCCAGGAGGGGTAGATGGTGGAGGGAGAGCATTACCAAGAGGCTCTCATCTGCCCCTTCACACCTGGGAGATGCCTTCTGTCCATTACTATGGCAGCCTTTATAGGTGGGAATCTGTGAACCAGGAGGCTGGGGGTCACCGGGAGATGCAAAGGCACCTCCAAGCCAACTTGGCCAAGACTGGCTCCTGCCCTTACCCCAGTGCATTCCTCGTCCGGCATTCCCTGCCTCCTGAATGCACCTCCACCCATCCCGGTGCTCAAATGAGAGGGCCAAGGGTTAGATGAGCATCTCCTTCTCCTTTGCCTCTCATTCTGTGCCTCACATCTCTAGTGACTGTACGTCCTCCATTGCTCTCACATCTGTCTCCTCCGCACCATCTCTGAGGCCCCCAAACTACTACTGTCTCTCCTGACATAAGGCAGTGGTTGCCATTCCAGCTGCCTTCCACCCACTCAGACCCCTCCACTATGGGATCATGCCATAGCCAGTGTCATCGTGTCCCAGCATGAGGTGATTGTGACCCCTCTCCCTCACCACCCAAGGGTCTTGCTTTCTGTGCATGTACAGCGCTGAGTTGTCAGGTCCACGCTTCTCCAGCTTCATCAGATGCCATTCTCTCCCGTCCTCCCTTTAATCCAGCCACCTTGGTCAACTTTCAGCTCTCTCAACGCTCTGTGCTCCCTTGACCCAGGGCTTTCCTGCAAGCTGCACTGTTCCTCCCTTTCCCCAGTAAGTGCCAGTCATCTCTGCTCTCAGTTCCCAGCATGGTCTCAGGGAGGTCATGCTGAAGCTCCCGGTCAGCTAGGAATCCTCCTCGCACGTTGCCCATGTTTCTTTCCTTTGGTGCCACGTTGCCTTGTGAATTCACATTTGCTGTGATTTGGTCATCGTCTCTCTTGCCGGATCACCCATGGGATCCCCAGGTTCCTATGCTCTATAGAGAACCAGAAACACAAGCATAAGCTCAGGACAAGGGAAGCAGGACTCGTTACCGGGCTCTGCACCACCTGTCAAATATAATCTGATAAAGTCTCTGGTTCCTTTTATTGTGAAACCCTAAAACGGAGAAATATTTTCCCTCATTTCCTTTCTCCTTAAGTAGTTTCCTATGTTTCGATTTGTACTATAATGAAAGATGGAAATACTTGAGAGGCACTAGTGGGAATTTAATATTTGAAAGACAGAGACAGACCTTAAAAACCTAAAGAAGTCTGCCGCTTTTAAGAAAGACACATGGGGGGCACCAGGGTGGCTCAGTTGATCGTCCAACTTGGACTCAGTTCCTACTCTCGCACTCTGTGAGTTTGAGCCCCTCTTTGGGCTCTCTGCTTACAGCTCAGAGCCTGGAGTCTGCTTTGGATTCTGTGTCTCCCTCTCTCTCTTCCCCTCCCTTGCTCATGCTCTGTCTCAATACATGTTTGTATTACAAACAAACAAACCAGGGACTGTCACCAGAGGCCTGAAGCACCTGCTCAGAGTGCCGTCTGCTCTTTTCTTTTCTTTCTTTTTTTTTTTTTATATTTTTATTTATTTCTAGGAGAGAGAGAGAGCGTGAGCAGGGGAGGGTCAGAGAGAGAGGGAGATACAGACTCTGAAATAGGCTCCAGGCTCTGAGCTGGCAGTCAGCACAGAGCCCGACGCGGGGCTCAAACCCACGAACCGCGAGATCACGACCTAAGCGAAAGTCGGACGCCCAACCGACTAAGCCACCCAGGCGCCCCTCCGTCTGCTCTTTTCATGTGCTTGGTAACAAGTCTCACTCCTTGTATCCTCACAGACTTGACCCACAGGGAGGTGAATGTCAATGTCCAGAGACCCCTGGAAAGGGAGGGTACAACCGTGGAACCACCAGACGGACGCAGGGCCATTGGTGAGCCCGAAGGCGGGCAACAATGCTACAGCATGTTCCTTTCAGATCATTTTCATTGAAAAATCCAGACTAAAATTTCCTCCCCAAGTCAAGAATGATCAACACTCACACCGCCCTGCAGGGCACCCCCACATTCCTGGCTCTAAGATAACATTTAATACTTGAAGAAGCAGTGGCTTTGTCCTGCTTATCTCATTTAATTGCATTCTGCTTTAGAGATCTGCAGTGTCATCCCCCAACTGGATAGAGGGGGACGTTGGGGGCGAGGAACGTGGGGTGATGATCTCCCATTCATGTGGTCTGCAAGCGGCCATGACTGTAATGTAGGTACTAACCGCGATGTGCTTTAGCACATCAAATTCAAGCAGTCACCTACACTAGCTCTCCCCCCTCCCCGAAACAGCTTTATTGAGACATCATTTACATAAAATTCACCCACTCTAAGTGGGTAATGCAGTGATTTTAGTAAACTTGTAGAGTTGTGCAACCATCACCACAATCCAGTTTTAGAACATTTCCACTACCCCAAAATGTTTCCTCCTGCCCGTTTGCGATTAATCCCCCACCCACCCTTACTCCTAGGCAACCGCCGATCTATTTTCTGCCTCTATAAATGAAATCATCCCGCATTATCTTTCATTTTATGAAAATCACACTTGTTTTGTGAAGACTCTTTAGTTCAGTCCTCAACCTGCAGTTCAGAGGCATGCTCTGTAAGAACACAACACTGAGGAAGGTATCATACCTCCATTTCTGCAAGAGGCCTGCAGGGGAAGTTTTTGTGAGTTCACTAATCTGAGGACATGGGACACAGACCTGGGCATTGTCGGTCTGAAAATGGGGAATCATACACACTGAGTTTTCTGTTCTTTTACTTCTCAAAACATGTGAAATCGTTCATTTTTTTCTTTTCTTTTCTTTTCTTTTTCTTTTTTTTTTTTTAGAGAGAAAGGGAGAGGGAGAAAGCTGGGAGAGGGGCAGAGGGAGACAGAGAATCTTAAGCAGCCTGCATGCTCAGTGCAGAGCCCAGTACAGGGCTTGATCCCACAACCCTGGGATCATAACCTGAGCTGAAATCAAGAGTCGGACACTTAACCGACTGAGCCACTCAGGCGCCGCATGATATAGTTAATCTTAATTCATGGGCTTCAAGTCCAGATAGTTGCAGGAAGGGCTCCACTTTGTTTTAATTAATTAATTGATTAATTAATTGGAATGGTTCTGTTTTAGGTAAAACACAAGAACAAAATGAAGCCCTACAAATCTAATTGAAAACACATAATCCAGAGGGCTAACCTAAAGCCCCCTAAAGCCACATCAGCCCACTCCTATCGAGTGAGGAAGGTCCTCCTTGAGAGGGGACCTGAGGAGGACAATAGCAAATGGGGCAACTCCTTTTCACTCCCTCCCCCGCATACCACCCATGATGGAGATACAAGACTTGAACTTCTCATTTCTGTCCCTGACCTGGGGCCAGTGCAGTTGACATTCCAGGAATCTTGCTCTCCTGCCTCTGGCCTCTCCCAGACACCTTTCTTTGGGACAAAGGCTCAAGTTACTTCCTGGAGGCGGAGGGACAAATGAGGGAGCTGAACCCCTCCTGCCTCCCCACTGTCATTCCTCTTCCTCTGGAGGAAATTCCCATTCTACCTGGAGAGATAACAAAACCCCTACTTCATGGCCATGCAGTCCATTCCATCCCCCTCACACCTCTTTCTCTTCTAACCAGGAACAGATTAGCTGCCAACGTGGAAAGGTTGCAGAAGGCTCAGGAAGAGGCCCCAGGGCAAGGCGAGGCTCTCCCTTCCCCACAGGTCAGACTGGTCACATTGCTTTCAGGGGCTCTTTCCTTTACCAAGGGCAACCTGAAAACAAGCCAGTGTGGGAGCGCCTGGCGGGCTCAGTTGGTAAAACTTGTGACTCTTGATCTTGGGATCTTGAATTCAAGTCCAACACTGGGGGGCGGAGGGGGGGGAGTAAACTTTAAAAAATAATTAACTAATTAAAAAAACCAGTAAGCCAGTTTTCAGTTTTATTCACAAATTCCTTTGGTGCAAGGGCCAGGGGGAGGGGAAGAGACTGACTAGAAGCTTAACAACAGCAGCAGCAGCAATAGCAATAAAAACAACTCACATTTATTAAGCACAGACTATGTGCTCTGTGTGCTTTATCTGTTTTTTTCCTCATGTAATGGTCTGAATAACTCTCTAAGATGAATATTATTATTAGCCTTATTTTACAGAAAACTCTTTTATTAGTTTATTTATGTATTATTAGTACAGATATTATTAGCATAGGAGTTTTACAGAATTATCATCATTATTAAATTATTAGCAGCACAGAATTTTTATTGTAACTATTACTAGCACAGAAATTATTGACATGTAGAAATTATTAGTAAAGAAAATAGTATAAGTGCTACTATTTTGTGCAGAAATTATTGTTTCTGTAGTACAGAAATTAGTACAAAAGTAGTATCATACTATTGTTATAATATGAAGATTATTAGTACAGAAATTAGTTTCACTACAATTATTGTAGTACAGAGATGAATTACTATTATGATTCAGAAATTACGAGTACAAACATGACAGCATTCCTATTATTATAGTATAGAGATTATCAGTACAGAAAATAGTTTTTCAGAAAACTGAGTTTAGGGAGGTTAGGCAAACTTCCCAAGGCTTACTGAGTTAGCAGTGGGGCTAGCTAAGTTCCCTTGGGTCTTAACCTTGAGGCAATCCTCACTCTCCCCACCTGAACCTCCGCCCTGGGCAGGTGTGAGTGTGGGAGGGCTAGGCGGGACCTGGAAAACAATCACAGGGACTGGAGAAGAAAGAGCTCCTGGCACATTCTGGTGACTGAAACCAACAGGGAAATGGGTAACTAATTCACCTGAGAGATGGTCCCACATCCTGTGTTAGGAAGAAAGAAACCATTTTAAAGGGCAAGAATGAGGGGCCCCGGGCTGACTTAGTTGGTAGAGCATGCAACTCTTGATCTCAGGGGTGTGAGTTCAAGGCCCATGTTGGGCATAGAGATTACTTGGGGGGGAGGGGGAGGGGTGGAAAGAAAGGGGAAAGAGTTAGAAATGAGTTGGAACTAGGGAGCCTAGGTGGCTCAGTAGACTGGGCATCCAACTCTTGGTTTCAGTTCACATCACAGTCTCATGGCATGTGGGATCAAACCTCATGCTGATGGCGGGCCTGCTTGGGATTCTCTCTCTTCCTCTCTCTCTGCCCCTCTCTGCTTATGCTCTCTCTCTCTCTCTCTCAACTAATAAATAAACAAACAAATAAATAAATGTTTTTTTAAAAAGAAATGAGTTGGAACACTGTTGCATTTAAGTTCAAGCAACAGGTGTTTCTTCAGTATAGATTTTACACTTCATTCATGTTTTACATTTATATTTTACACTACATTCATACAAATATTCATATTCAATCATACATATTCATTTTGCTTTTGACAGTTATGTGGATTATATTAACTTTACAGTTACTTTAATTTTGAGTTTTGCTCAATGAATGAGCTCAGATCGCATTCCCATAGGTCGGGGAGGAGCATGGACCCAGCACAGAGCACAGGTTGAGATTTGTCTTGGGCACAGTTGCTGGGGTTGCAGACATCCGGAGGGAGGCTCTTCCAGGTGGGGAGGCCAGAGCTGCACGCCAGGAGCTGGGAGGAGAAACGCAATGGACCTCGGTCTGCAGCAGAAAAAAAGTGGATGGGTTCACCTTCCAGCAGAGACCAGTGGAGTCCTCACTAAGGAAAGTGTACATGGCTGCAGAAGATCACTCAGAGCACTAATGGGAATTTCTACAACAGTCCTCAAACTCAACAGACTCCATAGAACCACACCACTTTGAAAGAGGACCTCAACTACTCCATTTTGACCTCCGACTGTACTGTCTAATTGCCAAATACCCCAAGAGAGGAAAAGAAATTACCCCCTCCAGCAATAATGACTGGCCCGAGCCAGCCTGTGATTGACACCAAGCCAGTGATCCACCTGACCTGTACTGTCCACCTGCTGTACCCACCGACCTCTGTCCCACATTCATCTCACATAAACCTGGAAGTGTTTTCAGCACTTTGGAAACCCATCTTTGAGAAGCTAGTCTGCTGTCTTCCGGTGTTGGCCTTGCTGAAATAAATTCCCTTCTCACTTCCCCACCCCTCGTCTCTCTGCCTTTGGATTTTGTCAGCGGTGAGTGGTCAAACCCGGTCTGTCTGGGGCCCCCAGAGCTGGGTGATCTTATACCCCTGCACCCAGGCTACAATTACTCCTTCAGAGCAGGGGAAAAGCACAGGATAGCTCAAGTTGCTGCCGTCTATGCCGCACAGAGGGGAGATGACCTCCAGAGGAATTCCACCAGAGGAATGCAGTGCTGTATCTGCATGTCTCCTCCCTCCATGCCTCTGGGCAGAATGTGCTGCAGCCCTCCATCCAGTGAGCAGGAAGCAAATAGGGGGAAGAGAGAGGATCCCAATGATAAGAAAGGGGAAGAATGGGGGAAAGAGAGGTGGGGGGCGTAAAGGGGAGCTGGGAGGGAGAACACTTCCAATCTGTGAGCTGATGGCCCAGATGTCTACTTGGATCGAGCTTCTCTGCTCCTCCCTGAGTGTGGGGACTGTGCTGGGGTCAGGGCTCCTGAGTGGAAAGGGGGTTGCAATCTGTAAGATGAAGAGATAAGGTTGGAAGTTGAGGGCAGATGGTGTACCATTTGTGATGGAGAAGGAGATTCAGAAGTTTTGTTGGAAACAGAAGACTTGCTGGAGCATCATGGCCCTGAGAAGCAGTTTATGGGTATTTGTGAAGGGGAAGCTGTTTCTTCCAGTTTGAATTCAGGTTCCGATCCCTGAGGCTGGTCTCCAGGCCCATCAAGAGACAGTTCCAAAAACACAGTGTCACAGTCACTCTTCTCTGAAGTCTCTCCTGCCGCCTGCCCCAGAGTGGCCAAGGGGAGTCTCCGGCATCCAAGGAGTGCACTCAGCAAAATCACCTCAGGCCTTAGTGCACTGTCCTCTGTCTAGCATTAAAATTAGCCTTGAGCCTGTTGAGAAGGTCCTTCCCTGAGCCCCTTGCAGAGAGAAAAAGCAATCAAAAATTAAAAAGGAAGAAAACTCAAGCCCTCTTACCCTGTATTTGAACCATATTACCTGGGGTAAAGTCAGACTCAGATCAAGAGAGAGCAGCCGGAAAGAGTGTTACAGTTTTGTGACGCCCACAGCTCCCGAGGGAGAAACAACCCGTCTCCCAGGGCTCAGGGGAAGCACCGGGGTCAGTCACGAGGCAGGGGGAGTGGTAGGCAGGGACCTTGTGGTTTCCACAGGAAGGGACAGCTGAAGAGAAGTGAGGAGGTTAGGAATGGCTAATTTGGATAATTTCAGGCAGCTTTGGGGGCATAGGGGCTGTCCCTCCTTGGCTGGAAGCTGGCCTTGGGGAGATTAGGAAGGGTAGACAGAGGCTGAGTGTGAGAGTCCGATAAGGGAGGTGACTGGGGGTACGGACTTAATTGTCTGCTCAAGAAGGGAAACTAACTGGCCTCTAGCCAGGCACTCAAAACTAAGTCAAGACGGCATTTTAAAGATCTATATTACGCCTTGTGAACCTGGGAATAAATACCTCACTTCCTTATTTTAGGGTACATAAGCTTGGGAACATATAAAAGTCTCTCCCCTGAAGCCTGAATTGGCAGAGTTCTAACCCATTGCTGGCCGTCATTTATTTGCATGCAGGATTTCTTGTTGGGGCACCTGGGTGGCTCAGTCGGTTGAGTGTCTGACTCTTCATTTAAGCTCAGGTCATGATCTCATGGTCGTGAGTTCAAGCCCCGCATTGGGCTCTGAACTGAGCATGGAGCCCAAGATTCGCTCTCTGTCTCTGTCTCTGTGTCTCCCACTCTCTCCCTCTGCCTCTCTCCCCTGTTCATGCTGTCTCTCTCTCTCTCTCTAAGAAGAAAAAAAGAGTTCTTGTTTAAGCCATTGGCAGATGGCTGTCTCCATTTCTCAGGAAATGGCTTGCAAATAGCTTCTGTTCAGGTGTTTCTATTATGTAGAGAAGGGAGAGATGGCGGTCAACAGCTGTAAGGCTCTGACAGGTAGAACAATGGCTTTCCCAAAGATGTCCACATCGTGCCCCTGGAACTTGTGACTTGTGTCCTTTGCACATGGCAAAGGACAGATGCAGTTAAGTTCGCTAATCAGGAGATTGAGAGGTGACCAATCTAAGCACAGCAGTCCTTAGAGGTGGCAGAGGAAGGCTGAGAGAAGATCAGAGAGAAGCCATCTGAGTAGGACTTGACCCACCATTGCTGCCTTTGAAGGAAGAGGGGCCACATGCCAAAGACTTCAGGCAGCATCTACTAAAAAGCTAGAGAAGAAAAGGGGAGCCTTTTCTGGGGCCTCCAAAAAGGAATGCACTTCTCCCATTCCCTTCATTTCAGCCCATGAGACCAGTTTTGGACCTCCGGATCACAGAGCTGTAAGATAATAAATGTGTGCCATTATAAGCCACCAAATTCATGGTTATTATTATTTCTTTTTTATGGCAGCAACAGGAATAGTAAAGAGACTGAGAAGTGTTGAGTTGTCCTTGAGCGGGAATTCAGAACCATTCTGTTGTATCTCTTATACTAAACATTTTCAATACCAAAGGTTTGTTTTTAAGCAGAAGTGGATTTTCTGAGGGACATTAAGTAGCTTATAGAGTCTCTGGAAGGACCATAGACCAGGCTCTGGAGCACATAGCCAGGAACAATGCCCACCATGCCATGGGGCTGCTTTCTGAAACATCTTTTGTTTTGTTTTGTTTTGTTTTGTTTTGTTTTGTTTTGTTTTGTTTTATTTTGTTTTGCTTTATTTTGTTTTGCTTTTAGAGAACAAGGAGAAGCGTGAACAGAGGAGGAGCAGAGAGGAGAGAGCGAGAGAGAATCTTAAGCAGTCACCATGCTCAGCACAGAGCCTGATGCAGGGCTCAACCTCATGACCATGAGATCACGACCTGAGCTGAAATCTAGAGTCAGACACTTAACCAACTGAGCCACCCAGGTGCCCCTGCTTTTCTGAAACATTTTTAAAAAATCTATTCATTTACTTTGAAAAAGACAAGAAAAGGAAAAACAGCAATAATGTGTGCTTTCATAAGCAGGCCACAGGGGCTCGGTTCTACTGGAGATGGTCTGGGAAACAGTACACGCCCCACAGTTGTCTCACCAGAGGATGAGGGACTGAGGCTTTCCCCCCACGGCTTCCTGTCCCTCTTGGGTTGAGGCTTGACCCTGAGGGAGTCACCTGCCTCAGTTCCAGGTTGTGCCTAAGCGACAGGGCTTAGCAAATTCCTTTGTACCACAGAAAGCGCTCTGGCTGGAGCAGAGATACATCGTTTGAAGTGTAAAGTCTTGAGCGTGGCAGAAACTGTGACCCACAGCTGTAAGCAAACTCAAACATGAGCTGAGGGGATGTGGTGTGGGCCACCAATGTCATCTGCTATGGGTCCTTCTAACATTTACAGCCAGCGTCTTGCCACCCCTTGCCATCTCTCTGTACCCTTCTACACAACAAATACATAGTATTTATCATGTGCAGGACACGCTGCACTTATTAAGTCCTTGAGTCTTCATAATGACTCCATCACAGCATTTCAAATCGCTGTGGTGCTTAGAAGATATGGGAAGGATCTCTAAGTGTGTTGGAACGGTTCAATGTTAAAAGTCATCATACCAGAAATTACATTGTTTGCCACTATTTGCACGTTTAGTGAAAATTCTTAGATACCTTAAAAATGTACATAGGGGTGTGTTCGTTTTTCAAAATTCTCTCTGCGGGTAAGCAGTTAAAGAGTTTACAAACCACCGTGCCAGACTTCTGCAGATGTGTCTTCCCCAGATGACGTGCCCAGAATCGCTACGGAGATTGACGGGGGCTGGCGGAGTGTGTGACGAAGCAGGGGAGTTTCCATCGGTGCCCAGAAAGAATCCTGGGAAATAACTTAAAGGAAAATCAAAACGAGAGACTCTATAGATAGAAAGTGAGTTCAGCTTGCTAAGGTCCAGATGGCTGAGTGCTGAATTACCAGGCTGTGCTCTCCAGCATCCGGATTTGCCCCCTCCCGGAGTCTGTGGATGCTGAGTCAGTGTCTTGAACACCATCCCAACCTGTCATCTCCCCTTTTATGTTAACTTGATTTTCTTAATGTTGCCTTCTCAAGCTCTAAGTGTTAAACTTACGCTATGATTAATATAGTGATGTTAAAAAAAAAAGGTGATGTAAAACAAAAGACTCATTCTATTTTACCAGGAATGCATTAAACAAGGGGACACTTTTTTCTGTTCTAGGGAACCAAATGAACGTCACAGCATAAGCTTCCGGACACAAGCTCACTGAGGTGTGAGGTGCTTCTGAGACTGTGCTGAGAAGCCAGCTGCAGAGGTGAGGCAATGAACAGTGCCAACAGGAAATCCACCTTATGTAGAAAAGAGATGCCTGGGTGCAATTTATCCGAACTGATTTTAAAACCAATCAAATTCATTAGCTGTCACTCTACCTTTCCCCTTTCAGAAAACAATACTCTCAAACTTACAGGGAGAAGCAGGTTGGTTTTATGGTCTTTCTTGAATCGATTCTCTGTCATGATGAGTTGAGAAAGCTTAGATAGGTTTAGAGAATTTTGGAATTATTTCAACCGAAGTTGCAAAAGTGCTTCTCAAGGCTTGTGCAATTTTCACTTCTGTTCACGTAGACAGCTATTTTTTCCTCCAAATGCTGCTCATGTGAACACTACGCATGGTAGAAAACCCTAAATGAGCACCTTTTCTTGTTCTGATTCCCTTTTCAAACCTGGTAACATAAGGGTAAGAGCTTGGTCTTTGAAACCAGTCAGGCATGAGTTTAAACATAGGCTCTATCACTTGCTTATTAGTTGTAAAGTTTGGCTCATCTGTTGTGGGGGAGATAATTCCTTCTCACGGGACTGCTGTGAGGAACCAGGTGTGCCAAGAGCCCAGAACACTGGTAAATAATAGATGGTGGCCATTGCTATCATGGTCATCCTTATCCTTTTGATCTGAAATTTGGTTTTGGAATAGACCAAAATAGACTGATTTGGGGGCAAATCTTCCGCAGAAGACTGATACAAATCTTTTGGCTGGTTTTATCTTCAGTTATAAAGTCAGAAGCAGATACTCTGCTTTTAGATCAGTACTGGTAGGTTTCGTTCCTGAAGTCCTTTCAGTTTGATTAACTTCGGATTATAAAACTTTTACAATCACCATCTTACTTAACTCTCTTAAAAACCTATCAGCCAACCAGGACAAATACTATTCTTGTTCTTCCCATTTAGGGAAGTGGACAGTAGATGAAGAGATATTAGATAATCCTCACCTTTGTGCCTTTGGTTTCTCTCCTTCCTTTCTAAGAACTGCCCCGTATTCCTTTTCCATGTGTTAAAATACTCCAGATTCACTAGGGCCCATTTAAACTTTTCTCTTCTCTTTTCAGAGGAAAAGAACTCACTCTCTTCTGACCTTCTGTAGTGCTCGAAGTTTGAACCATAGAATATCCATTTATTACTCTGCCTTTCCTTTCTCCCCAGTGACTTCTTGTCTGTCTTTTAAACTCTGCCCAGCAAGACAAAAACCTAGGCTAGATTTCCTGCTCTTTAAATATATTTTGGGTCTCACTACCCGGACCCCTTTTCTCTTCACACGCTTCACACTCCCCAGGGCAGAGCTGGACTGAGAAGGGCCTGTATATACTTGATTGATTCACAGTGAGCGTGCCTGAAATGATGGCCTAGAAAATGCATTGCAGGATAAAAATGGAGAATCACTCCTTGGGGACTGCCATCTAAGAAGCAGGACAAAAATGTTCCTGCTGAGAAATTGAAATGCAAAAAGCAAACATAAGCACAATGTTTATATGCAGCTTCTAGTGCTGACTCTGCCAATCTCCATCATAGCCCTGTCAGTTTATATGATTAGGACCCACCCGGAGTCACAACGTCCCCTAGCCATACCACTGTGACCATGTGTAGGTGGGACATCCTTCTGTGGCTTTATGGCACTCTGTCCTTCCTGCAGTGATGAGAATTAACTTCATATTGTCTAGAAAATTTAACAACTCTTAACCGAGGGAAGCTAAATAGCAACTGATATTTTTGGAGGCTCTCTTGAATTAGGACAGCTGACTTTAATGGAAAAATAAACATGTTTCGTACTGAATATCTGTTGCATATTGTTGCATACTGACTACCAGCCTAGAGAGAATTCTCCCTTTTGTTTCTTCCTTTTAATCACATTTCTTCTGGTTGTTTATGTGACTTATTCTGTAATCAAATAGATATTCCTTATCAATTCCAAATGGCAAGGGATTACTGGGGTTCTTTTAGAAGATGAAATTCCAGATATTTTCCAGTGATTCCAATGACAAGGTTTCCTGTCGCCTGAACCACTGTGTCTTACTCAGTGAAAAATACAAGACTCTCGAAGACTCCCAATTGCTAAGTTCTGGTGTGGTCATGTTCTCCAGGTGAAGGTTTCTTTTTCTTTCTTTCTTTTTTTAAATGCTTTTACTTATTTATGAGAGAGAGAGAGAGACAGCATGAGCAGGGAAGGGTCAGAGAGAGGGGGAGATACAGAATCCGAAACAGTCTCCAGGCTCTGAGCTAGCTGTCAGCACAGAGCTCGACACGGGGCTCGAACCCACGAACCGCGAGATCATGACCTAAGCCAAAGCCGGACACTCAACCAACTGAGCCACCCAGGCTCCCCTTCTTTTTCTTCAATATGCATACGAAGCAACTAAGGATCTTGTTACAATGCAGAGTCTGTTTCATAGATCTGGTGTAGGACCTATAAATCTGCATCCTAACACAGAAGTGATGCTGAGGTCCTGGTCAACATGCCACACTTGGGTAGTAATGTTCTAGGGAGAACTGGGGATCTGTGTGAGGCAGGTCCCTGAGAGCTTGGCCAATGATTCTCATGTGGGAGCAGATGCAGTCCCCATCACTGGAGGTCAGAAAGACCCAAAAGTATTGAAGCCTTAAGCTCTTTCTTTGGGGAAAGATTGTCTAAACCAGCAAACTTTGTCTGTCTGCCTATCTATCTATCAATCGATCTGTCTCTGCTTTATTGTGTTTTTAAATGCTTATTTATTTTTAAGAGAGAGAGAGAGAGAGAAAGAGAAAGAGAATGGGGGAGGGGCAGAGAGCGAGGGGGAAAGAGGATCCCAACTGGGCTCTGTGCTGATAGCAATGAGCCAGACTCAGGGCTTGAACTCACAAACCGTGAGATCGTGACCTGAGTCAAAATCAGCCACTCAACGCCCTGAGCCACCCAGGCTCTCCCCATCTATCCCTGCTTTAACTTCATGTTCTGACCAGGAAAGGAAAAGAAAGTTTATTCTGGCTCTATCTTCATAAACAAAGTAAGGTAGAGGCACATAATGTGTTGATTGTATACTTTTTTTTTTAAACACTCGGTCTTCTTTTTTTTTAATGTGATTTTATTTCTTTTTTTTTTTTAATGTTTTATTTATTTCTAGGAGTGAGAGAGACAGCGTGAGCAGGGGAGGGTCAGAGAGAGAGGGAGTCACAGACTGAAACAGGCTCCAGGCTCTGAGATGGCAGTCAGCACAGAGCCCGACACGGGGCTCAAACCCAAGAACAGAGAGATCATGACCTAAGCAAAAATCAGTCGGACGCTTAACCGACTAAGCCACCCAGGCGCCCCAATGTGATTTTATTTCTGAGAGAGAGATAGAGACAGCGTGAGCAGGGGAGGGTCAGAGAAAGAGGGAGATACAGAATCCAAAGCAGGCTCCAGGCTCTGAGCTGGCTGTCAGCACAGAGCCCTTCACGGGGCTCTAACCCATGAACAGTGAGATCATGACCTGAGCCGAAGTCGGATGATTAACCTACTGAGCCACCTAGGCGCCCCCAATGTATACTTTTTTTAAAGGTAAAATTCAAATAAAATAAAATCAACCATTTACAAGAGTACAGCTTCATGGCATTTAGTACATTTGCACTGTTGTGCAACCACCAGCTCTGTCTAGTTTCATAAAATATTTAATGTATAACTTTCGAAAGCTGTATGAAAGCAGAGATGATGTCGGTAATTCAGAAGAAATTCCTGTCATTTATTGAATTCACTAGGCAATTTACTGACTCTTACAATTGTAAATTTTTTAACTATATGAATATCTCCTCACTTTTTTTATTTGCCATTATTTGGTAATGCTAATAATAATGATACTATCAGCTATTATTTATGGAATGCCTACTATATGCCAGACACTTCTCATATATTTTCTTCTTGAGAACTCAGAACCTAATGAAAAGGGTATTATTATTAACTTTTGGTAGAAAAGAATACTGAAGCTCAGAGACTTCAATAAACTTGCCCAAGACCACACAGCTATCAAGTGGCAGAGCTGCGGCTTAATCCAAGTCAGTCTCTCTGCAGGCATAAAATTGAATACATGCAGGTTCACATTTAATACTTTATTTTTATTTTTAAAAAACAATTTTTTAACATTTATTTATTTTTGAGAGACAGAGAGACAGAGTGTGATCAGGGGAGAGGCGGAGAGTGGGGAGACACAGAATCCGAAGCAGGCTCTAGACTCTGAGCTGTCAGCACAGAGCCCAACGCAAGGCTCAAACCCACGAACCCTGAGATCATGACCTGAGCCGAAGTCAGACGCTTAACCAACTGAGCCACCGAAGTGCCCCGAGATTTAATACTTTAAAACAAGGAATGAGAGGAAGCTAACAAAATACCAGTAATCTTCATAAAACTGTTCAATATTAAGGAGTTGTTGCTGGAAGCTTTTCATATAATTTAAGGGACTTGTATTTAATTATTTGCCTGGGGTGCCTCGGTGGCTCAGTCGGTTAAGCATCCGACTGCAGCTCAGATCATGATCTTGTGGTTTGTGAGTTTGAGCCCCGGGTTGGGCTCTGTGCTGACAGCTCAGAGCCTGGAGCCTGCTTCAGATTCTGTTTCCCTCTCTCACTGACCTTCACCTGCTCTGTCTCTCTCTGCCTCTCAAAAATAAATAAACATTAAAAAATTTAATTATTCACCTATTAGGATTTAAAAATCATGATATAACTATTACCTCCTTTTCCTTGCAGTCACCGGTTACTCTCCTTTTACTGAATCACTACTATCAGAAAAGAAACCTGCTCTACTGTCTTTTATTTTAAAAACAAAAAATAAAACTTAAAACCTCCCTTGACCCCACCTCCTGCCTTCTGGCAGCCTTCCCATTTTTGGGCTCTGCTTCGCTGCACATCCCCTGGAAAACGTTGTCTACTATCAGTGCTTCTGTACCCATCTCCCATTTTTCCCTCAACCTGCTCCCATGGAGATCCTGTCCCCACCACTCTGCCCAAACAGCCCTCGTGACGGTCACCGATGGCTTCCGTGTTGCTAAATCCATCACTCACCTTTGGGGCCTTAACTTCTGGAACTTTTCAGTAGCCTTTGACTCAGCCGTCCATCAGGTCAACATCCTTCTTGAAACTCTTCTTTTGCTTTTGGTGTCACCAGACTTTCCCTCTCCTCTTCCAGCTACACCAGCTCCTTCTTCTCAATCTCTTCTCCTGGTTCTTGTTTCCTGGGAATCTGGTTTCTCCTCTCTATCCCAGGACTCACTTCCAGGGCCCACACAATTCCCCGTCTGTATGTCTTCTCTAGATGCTGTCATCCATTCCTGTGGCTTTAAGTACCTTCTCTATGCTAATGCTAATCCAGTGATATCAAACTTCAGTCTCATACTTCCAGCTACCAGCTTGATATTTCATCTTAGAAATTTAATAGGTACCCCATACTTAACACATCTGAAACTGAGCTCTTGATTTCTGCCCCTAAGAGAAATCCTCCCACAGAGGATCTTCATTTCATAAATGGCATCATAATGTATCCAGTGACTCAGATTAAAAACAACAACCTTGATTTCTCTTTCCTCTGTCTGTAACTAATTCATGACCTTTACATTATATCCAATGTCAGGCCACCTCCATTGGTCACCATCTCGCCTACAACCATTGTAATCCAAGCCATCATCATACCTCACTGCAACAGTAGCCTTGAAACTAGTTTCTCGACTTTCTCTTATGACCTCATGTAATTCATTCTCAAAACAGCCACCAAAGCAAATTAGATCAGGTTACTCCTTTGCTTAAAACTATCCTTTGATTCCCATGTCCCATCCAAGTACTAACCAAGCCCAACCCTGCTTAGCTTCCAAGATCAGATGAGATGGGCCACATTCAGGGTGGTATGGCCGCAGACTGATTCCTGTCTAAAATAAAGCCAGCACTCTTTACAGTGGCTTTCAAGCTACATACACTGCCTTCTGAATTCACCTAGTATCCTGCTCCTTTCCGCTCTAAGCTCTTACCACACCAGCCTTCTTCCTAGTCCCGAAGTATGCCAAGACCCTTCATTACTGGCGATTCCTTCTGCTTCTGGTTCTCTTCTCCTGAACCTACACATAACTGACATTAGATTCCCTGAGTGTCAAATACCACCTTCTTAGAGAAGCCCATGCTAACTATCCTTTCTAAACTAGCCAGGCTCCATGCCTCTCACTATGCTATGGCTTTTTTGTTTTCTCCACAATCCTTGTCATTATCTGAAACTGCTTTGTTTGCTTGGGATGCCTGGGCGGCTCAGTCAGTTAAGCATCCGACTCTTGATTTCAGCTCAGGTCATGATCTTATGGTTCACAAGATGGAGCCTCACATCAGGCTCTGTGCTGACAGCGTGGATCCAGCTTGAGGTTTTCTCTCTCCCTCTCTCTCTGCCCCTCCCCTGCTCATTCTCTGTCTCTTTGTCTTTCTCTTTCTCAAAATAAGTAAATAAACTTAAAAAAGTGTCTTGATATTCTTGGGACGCCTGGGTGGCTCAGTTGGTTAAGCGTCCAACTTCGGCTCAGGTCATGATCTTACAGTTCGTGGGTTCGAGCCCCGCGTTGGGCTCTGTGCTCAGAGCCAGTTCAGAGCCTGGAGCCTGTTTCAGATTCTGTGTCTCTCTCTCCCTCTGACCCTCCCCTGCTCTTGCTCTCTCTCTCAGAGAGAAAAAAAAAAAAACATTAAAAACATTGTCTTGATATTCTTAAAAAAAAAAAAAGCAAAATTGCTTTGCTTACTTATTTGTTATTTTTCCCCCATAAAATATGAGCTCCATGAGGGTATACTCAGGTACTACTATGTCTCCTTTGCCTAAAATACTGCCTAACACAGTCTAGGTAATCAACAGATGAGGAAAGTGAGGCTCAAAATATTAAGCAGCTTTCCCCAAATTGTCCTGTTAGTAAGAGAAGGGATGAAGCCAGAATTTAAACCCAGATCTTTCGGTTCTGAATCCCAGAGTCCTTATGTTACACGACAATTCATGTAATTCATGTTAAGCAGGCAAATTATTTCTATTATCTAAATTAGGGGAAAAGATTCCCAGACTTTTTGCTTTTTGTAATGTTTATAAAAAGCTAACTAAAATGATTTTTTTTCTTTTCCCATGCTCTAAAACACTATTATAGTTCACATACACACATACATATCACACCTTAAATGAATATTCTATGTATCTGGAAAATATTTTGTATTAATAAAATGGGCTTCACCTTGACTATTTTATTTTCAGTGAGTTAAAGCTGGAAGGAAAAGCCATATACTGATTTTTTGTCAGAAAGTTATTAAAATATATCTGGAACATTGTACTATGCAGTCAATGGGTTTATGTTCTTTTTTGAACAAAATTAGTCTTCAAATTAGTATCTTAAGTCCTTTAAAAAAGGCTTCACAATGCCTTCTCAAAAGGAAGAATTATGGTTTGCTAACCACACATTTTGAATGTGCTCTAAATAGAAATACAGAAATCATGTCTTAGGAAGAAAGGCAGCAATAAGACTCTTAAATAAATAACCTAAGGACTTTTAAAATAATAGGTACATGTATTTTAAAAATAACCCTCAAGATTTTTTCCCCATATATCTGAATTCTTTCATATTTTACTTGCATCAAAGAAATACATGTACTTAGTTTATAAAGTCAAATATGCTTATACTGGTATTTCTTGATCTTTTGCTGTTAGACGTTATTGACTTTCTATATAAACGAAATGGATTTCGTTTTCTTAGATGCTTCAAACTGTCTTCACCTCCAACCTTCTCAATATAGTGACATAACAATTTTTGATGAAACCAATAGAGAGTGTTTACATTATATCTGTTGTTAGTAGCTGAGCCACATATGATTGTACAAGTCTGGGTTTCATCCCTGGCATTAATAATTGCCTGTTTTGACCATTGGTTTCGTTCTTTTTTGCACCACCCATTAGTTCATCTACAAACGTTTTGACAGAATTAGAATTCCTCTCACTGTGGTCAAACATATTAAGTAATCTGTTTCTCTCTCTCTCTTTCTCTCATTTTCTTAGGAGTATCCTCCCTATGATACTCTACTTTTTTGCTTCAGTCTGTACTGGTTGCCCTTTATTTTAATATTTTTTAAATGTTTATTTTTGAGAGAGAGGCAGAGAGAACGCAAGTGGGAGACGGGGAGAAGGGGGCGGACAGGCAGATATAGAGGGGGACAGAGGATCCAAGTGGGCTCTATGCTGACAGCAGAGAGCCCTATGCAGGGCTTGAACTTGTGAACCGTGAGATCATGACCTGAGCTGAAGTCGGATGCTTAATTGACTGAACCATGCAGGCGTCCAGAGCACTGATAGGTCCTTATACGACTTGCTGGACATCAGTCCTGTGATGTCCTTTTATCATACTCCTAAGAATTCTTTTTGCCATTATCTTGAAGTGGATGTTTCTTTCTTTTTAATTTGCTTTCTCAAATGGTTTACATTTCTCAGTAGAATCCTGAGAAAGGGTGTGTATGTGGTACATTTTGGGGAGTTAGCATGTGTGAAAATATCTTTATTTTGTTCTCAGGCTTGATGGATAGTTTAGCTGAGTGTAGAATTCTACAATGGAAATAAGTTTCTCTCAGAATTTTAAAGGTACTTCTGTTTATTTCACTGTTACTGTTGAGAAGTCTGATGTCATTCTGACTCCTGATTCTTCATATGTGATATATTTTGAGTCTGGATGATTGTACAATCCTCTCTTTATCTTTAGTGTTATGAAATTTCAAAATAGTCTTTTTTTTATTCACATAGCCTTGATATGGTCTTTTTTTTATTCACATGGCCAGAAATTTAGTGGTTCTGTTCAATCTATATACTTATGTCCTTCAGTTGTAAGAATTTTTTTTTACAATTTCTCCAACTTTAAGGGGCTTAGTATGACCGTCTAATTGATGTCCCATCCTTCAATATTGCTCATAAAAATGCCTGTGTTGAGGATTTTTAAAAAAAACTATAATTATCTCTTTTTAAACTGAATGAAAGAAAAGCTGATACCTCTTGTGCAGATTTTCCTACAAATAACATTATTATTTTCTCCCCTTGGAAAAAAGGTAGACTCTTCCTTGGAAAAGGCAATGTCAAGAGCGCTGCACCGGGCGGAGGGAGCAGGGTGCATGAGGAAAGCAATGTCAAACTCATTATCTTAAGGTCAGGTACTGGGTATGCTTGGGTCTTTTTCATACAGTGAATTAGCAAAAATTTTGTTTTTGTCCTTGAGACCTGTCCAAAACAGATATGCTGACTGTTAAGTGCTGGAATGATCAAATTCTGTCTCCATGTGTAAAAGAAAATAATTGAACCAATATTAATTAGTGGTTCTCTCTCCTGATGGGATTTGGGAGAAAATAAACCAGGAAAAGCTAAGCCATAACTTCTGATGTAAGAGATGTGGGCAGAGATACCGATCAGGGACAGGACCATATCCTCTCCTGATGCTGAGAACAGGGTAGCAGGTGGAGGAAAGAGTCACGAAGGGCAAAACCCAGGTCAGGTGGTAAGACTAGGAAGGCAAAAGTCTTCCTCAGTCTGGTGATGCTTTGAAATCTTGTTTTATAGTCCGTGAGAATAAATCCAACAACTGAAGGCAGGAACCAGATAATTGTGTGGTATTGGTGGCAGTAGTGGTGGCCACTGACCCCACAGTCATTGCTAGCTACATTCATGCTCAGAGATGTCCATTGTGAGGAGAATGACTTCATCTGGCAGAAAGAGGAAGGAGCATGGACCGATGATGCCATTCCCATCTTTCCCACGGCACCAAAGACATAGGCCTCTTTCCCTTTTTAAGGACCTGGGTTGATACTTAATTTGGCTGAATCATATAGGTGGGGCAGGAAGGAGTCAGATAAATAAGGCAGAAGATGTACTGTGACAATTTCACTCATTGTTCACAGAGAAGAGGGACTCTGGAATTTGTGTTAGGTGCAGCCAAAAATGATCCAGTATACTAAGAGCTGTATACACATTTGACTGGGACGTTGATAGCTACATGCAAAGGAAAGGAATGGTTTTGGGGTGTGGCTGACACCAGAAGGATAATTAGAATTGTTCCAAGACAAGCAACGTGAGTAATAGCGTGAGGAACGAGTCAACCAGATTAATTTCTGTCTCCATATATAAGATATAAGAGTTGAGCCGGTTATAATTAGACCTCCACTCTTCTGATTGGGTCTTGGAAGAAAATACTAAAACTAAAATTTAAATGACATTAGATATAACAAATAATATTAAAATAGTAACTAAAATGTTATTCGAGGTTTTTATGTGAGTTGATGCCTTTGATCTCCATTAGAACCCATTGAGGTGGGCACTACATTACCCCCGTTTTACAGATGATGAAACTGTGTCAAGGAGAGGTTAAGAAGCTTGCCTAAGCACATACCATTAGTTTCCAGGAGCTTCACAGCATGGATCCTCCTAAGGAAAATAAGAATGTGTCAAATTTATGATTTATGATTCTAAGGGGGAAGAGAAAGCTATTTCCTCAGTGATGATAACCTAATGCCACGACTCTTTGGGTCTCCAGCTCCTGATAGAAAATCCTACAACCCATTCATATTGCCTAGGGAAATCTGTTACATGTGCATGAAAACAATTAAAGTGTATCCTAATATTGGAGGGGATATGAAGAGGATTATACTTGATATTTCTCTTTTAAGAGCAATTGCATAATATTGATTTTATTTTAAGTGCAGAATATGTATGTCTACTAATTAAGACTTTTGAAAAGTATACAGCTCTAAATACCTTTTGCTGGCAAGCATGTGCTCATAAAGAACTTGCTTTAGTTTCATTATTTAAAAAGATGCTCAAATCCTAAAACATTTTTGGCCCTCTATGTTTGAAACTAAAGATTCTTTTATCACATTCATTTGGAAAATTACACTAAATCTTGACTCTTTGGCTGGTACAGACCTGGGATGAAGGTGTAAGGGATCAGATAGAATGTTAACATTAATTTACTCTCTCAAAATAATTTTTTAGTATGTTATTATTCATATTCTTTGATATGTGGTCTCCTTGGGGGAAGGAAAGGGGGGAGAGGAATACTATTTATTTAGGTCTCAGTGTGCCACACATTTTACATACTGAAGTTCATGATGCATTTTCCCTTTTTAGTCTCATGTGGTCACCGAGAGGCCATCCAGTACCTGGTTAAAGCATAGGGTGGCATTTGAGGTGCCCATATTCAAATCCCAGTTTCAGGGCTTAACAGCTTTGGGATCTTAGACAAGCCATATAACACCTCTAAGCCTCAGTTTTACTCATGGATTATTGCAAGGAAGAAATGAAATCCTATAGGTAAAGCATTTAGCACAGGGCCTGACATACAAACATTGGCCATTTGTGCCACCAGGGTCAGGGCCAGTAAGGACAGGATTCTGTAAGGAGAGGATCGATAATCCTGATTTTTCCTTCTCCTAGCTTTACTGTGGTTTGGTGCGGCACTTTTACCATAACATGTATGTCGTGTGTGTTGTTACATAGTGGGTATTATTTCTTTTTTGTTGTTGAACAGAAGTGAAAGTTGTCTTTTAATTCTCCTACCTGTGAAGATAACTGTCCAATAATGTGCGACTTGGCAAGGACGCTGAAACAAGAGCACCAGCTTAATGGGGCTTCATTGTCCGAAGTGTGGTGTCATAATTAACTAGTACAAGGTAAATAAACATCAATGTTTGCCGAACTACACTGAGCTGAGCCACGGTGGCATGAAACTTCAGAATAGCTTAAAAACCATGTATTTATTTTTTTTTTGCCTATTTTCTGATACTTGTTGGAAAGAAACATTTTTCAAAATCAATGTGCAATGGAATTTTCTAAGCTTTCCTTGCCACTGAACTGGGTTTTGGAGAGGTTTTTTTTCCCTTTTTCACGATTTTATTTTTAAGTAATCTCTACACCCAACATGGGACTCAATCTTACAATCCCGAGATCAAGAGTCACACACTCCGCCAACTGAATTAGACAGGTGCCCCAGATGTTTCATTACAAAGTTATTCCAGAATTTCTGGCCATAAATTCTTTGGACAAATCCTCTTTTATTCCAAATTTTATTCTCTAGTGAGTAGTAGTATGTTAAGGCTCATTCGCACACTGTTTCAACACAATCCAGGCTGACTTTGCCCTGCTCAGTATGCCAGCCATTTTCTAAGTTAAGGCAAACAAAACACATCCTAAATTAACCCTTCTAGGAAGAATCTTCCAATACTTTATGCCTTCTCTGCTGGTTGTATCTTAATGATAGTTACTTTTGATAATCCTTGTGAGATCGATTCACCAACAAATTCACAAGCAAAACATAATTTTTGAGGGAATTAACCAACACGTGAAGGGAAACTATTAGCAAAAACAAGTAAGTCAATTATAGTTTACTTAAAACAGATGAAAAATCTATTATTTTTGCATATAAAAGAGTAAAAGAGAGATTTTTTAATTCTGTTACTATTATCAACAAAGAAAAGCAATAAAGAATAATATATATTGTGTTAACTGGTTGTTAACCTAAATTTTTAATTGGTTATTAAGAAAATATTGTCCCAAGCTCGGAACCCCACTTTTGTTCTATGCAAGATATCTCTTATTTGATGAAATATTTTTATTTATTTATTTACAAATAGTTTATTGTCAAGTTGGTTTCCATATAACACCCAGTGCTCATCCCCACAAGTGCCCTCCTCCATGCACATCTTCCCCCTCCCCCCCCAACACCCATCAGTCTTCAGTTTGTTCTCAGTATTCAAGAGTCTCTCATGGTTTGCCTCTCTCCCTTTCCCCCACCATTTCTCCCCTTCTTCTCCCCCTTGTTCCTCAGTTAAGTTCCTCCTAATCCTCCTATACGTGCAAACATATGATATTTGTCCTTCTCTTCCTGACTTATTTCGCTCAGCAGAACACCCTCAAGGTCCATCCATGTTGCTACCCATGGCCAGATTTCATTGTTTCTCATTGCCATGTAGTATTCCATGGTATAGATAAACCACATCTTCTTGATCCATTCTTCTGTTGATGGACACTTAGGCTCTTTCCATGTTTTGGCTATTGTTGAGAGTGCTGCTATGAACATTGGGGTACATGTGCCCCTATGCATCAGCACTCCTGTATCCCTTGGGTAAATTCCTGGCAGTGCTATTGCTGGGTCATAGGGGACTCACCAAATTCCACACCCGAAAAACAAACAACCCAGCGAAGAAATGGGCAGAAGATATGAACAGACACTTCTCCAAAGAGGACATCCAGATGGCCAACAGACACATGAAACGATGTTCAGCATCCCTCCTCATCTTATTTGATGAAATATTTAAAAAACGGTAATGCGGCATCTAGCTGACTTAGTAGGTAGAGCATGTGACTCTTGATCTCGGGATTGTAAATTCAAGCTCCACCTTGAGTATAAAGATTACTTAAAAATGAAATCTTAAGGGGCACCTGGGTGGCTCAGTTGACTAAGCATCGGTCTTCAGCTCAGGTCGTGATCTCACCATTTGTGGGTTTGAGCCCCGCAGGAGGCTCTGTGCTGACAGCTCAGTGCCTGGAGCCTGCTTCAGATTCTGTGTCTCCCTTTCCCTCTGCCTCTCCTTGCTCATGCTCTGTCTCTGTCTCTCAAAAATAAATAAACATTAAAAACTTTAATAAAATCTTTTTTAAAAAAAGGAAATGGATATAGTGATGATGAAATTAATGGTAGAATTTAGATTGAGTTAGTACGACATGATGTATTATGTCTTCCATTTCTTTGTGACTACACAGTATTTACAAACGCAGAGACTTTTTCTTCCAATCTTGAAAATGTTACTTGGCGCCCAAAACCTATTGATCTAGGGGCGCCTGGGTGGCTCATTTTGTTAAGCGTCTGACTTCGGCTCAGGTCATGATCTCATGGTTCGTGGGTTCAAGCCCCGCGTTGGGCTCTGTGCTGACAGCTAGCTCAGAGCCTGGAGCCTGTTTCAGCCTCTCTCTGTGACCCTCCCCTGCTCACGCTGTCTCTCTCTCCCTCAGAAAAACAAAAACAAAACAAAACAAAAAAAAAACTATTGATCTTATTTCTCATCTTCCCTCTACTGCCAGCCTCTCTAAAAAGTGACCCACACCTGTTTCACCAGCAGTCCATCTTTTCTTAACCCACAGCAATCTGCCAACTAAAAAATACTTATGGAGATCACCAGTGACCTTCTGTTCACTAAAGTCTCTTGGCTTTCGGTAGGACTTACAGCCTTCAACTGTTCCACATGTGGCTTCTCTGACATTGTCTCTATGCATCCTCTGTTTTTTCCTCATTGTTCCCTTTGTGGTAACCATCTTCCTCTTTCTGACCCCTATATGTGACCATTCCTTGCAGGTCAATCCTCTGGCACCTTTTTATTAAGTGAGGAGCTCTGCAACACCCTGTGACATATCTCACAATGGATCTTGACACCTCACTGAATTTCAAGCCTCCATTGAGAATTGCTGACCACAAAATAAAGTGTTAACTCTCTACCCTGCAGGGCTGTTGGCCTAACTGCATTCTAGCCTTTTTACAAATACCACTTTTGACCTATATAAATCCTTGACCTTTACCTATACAAGTCCATGACCAGCATGCCTGCTGGTCTCAGAGATGCCCTACACATCCTATCTTAATGATTAATGGTGGTGCTGAGACACAGGTAGGACCGGAATAAAGCTGTGCAATAAATCACTAAAAGAAAGAATAAGATCTCCATGGTGTCTAGCACAATATACCACAAAGGTTATTTGTATTTAATGACTTGTTGGTGAATAGGATGAAAGCCATCAACTTTATAAAATTGGTCTCTGAATGAAACTATTTCTGGTAACCCTTGCCAGTATAAAGTAATTTGTGATAAATCATAGCATTTTAATTAAAGTAATGCATTTCCTATAATGAGTCACAACCAATGATTCTGGATAGATAGTTCTTTGAAATTTTCCTACAGAAATAGTTTAAGAGTTGGAAAAAACCAGGGTAGGTTTAAATCATTGTGCACTAAATTTTGTCTTCTCAGGATTCAAAATAAATCACCTGGAAAGGAAAAAAGAAGTTGTAAGTGGGAAGTTCGGGGTCTGATTCAAGATTACTGTGAAACTTCAGGATTCCTACTGAGAAATCCCGAGTTTGAAAGAGCTACAATCGGGGCGCCTGGGTGGCTTAGTCGGTTAGGCGTCCAACTTACCCTTAGGTCATGATCTCGCGGTTCGTGGGTTCGAGCCCCGCGTCGGGCTCTGTGCCGACTGCCAGCTCAGAGCCTGGAGCCTGTTTCAGTCTGTGACTCCCCCTCTCTCTGACCCTCCCCTGCTCACGCTGTCTCTCTCTCTCTCCTACAAATAAATTTAAAAAAAAAAAACATTGAAAAAAAAAAAGAAAGAGCTATAATCATTTGTCTTCTTGTTAATTATTTTTTTTAATTTTGGATTTTATATTAATTGGTATAATTTTTAAGAAGGATATTAAGGTCAGACTAAATAGGAAGGTGTGTATATGTGGCAAGGGACCTTGGCATTGAAGCCTCTCCCTTTCTTTACCCTTGGAAGTGATGAAGTCTTGCAGCAAAAGAGCATCAAAATTATGCTTTGTAGGGCAGCAGCAGCAGTGGGGAGTTTCCTCTGTTTTGTAGGTGGTCTACTCTGGGGATGGAAGGGTCCACTGTTATACTCCTAGGAAGCCAGGGATGGGTGCCCTGAGGCTCTGATTTGAGGAGGGGTGGGAGGTGGAGCTGGTACCGAGGTAGAGAGTGTAATAGTAAACAGAGAGGGGAAATGAGACAAAGAGGACTTTCAGGTGCCCATCTGAGATACACACCTTACACACTGGAAGGTAACCCAATGGGGACAGGCAAGAAACATTTTGAACCTCTCTCGGGACCCTTGAGGATGGGCTCTGGGTTTGAATGGGCACTTGCCAGTAATACCGACACATCCTTGCAGACACAGTGGCAAGTTACATATGGAAGTCCCTGGGAAACTAAGTGATATTGTTGTCACTATGACATAGGATTTAATTCAATATATATTTACTCATTGCATACCATGTATCAGGCAATGGGAATCTAAGGAGGGAAAGAAAATAATCGTTGAGACTTTGCAGCCATATAGGGGTGCTGTTAGATCAGATCTCTGTACCATGGATTTCAAGGCCATGTACTCTCCCTAGCACAGTGGCAGTTTCAATGAATCTGTGATTGTTTCATTACTGCGGCTCAGGCTGTAAGCTCTATGAGAGCAAAGAGCTATGTCTCTTCTCCACCATTGTGTCTCAGAGCTAAGCACAGATTCTAGTATTTGACAGGCGTCTAATAATATTGTTGATTGAATGAATATCACCATGTATTAACCCTTTCTGTGTGTGTGTGTCGGGGGGGGGGGTATTGTACCGTTTTATGAGTGTGGAAACAACTATAAAATACCCAAGACCTCGCAGAAGTAACTGATGAAGGGAGGATTCCAAAATAGCTCAGCTGACTCCACAACCCAGGGTCTTTCTACTGTGTCATGCTCCATTCCCTGGGGTGGGGCGGGGGGGGGGGGCGGGCTCAGACTGGTGGGAGAGACAGGCAGGAATACTTGTACTGGGTGAATACTAGCGATATGAAAGAGAGAGGAACCGGAGGCGGTGAGGCGTGCAAAGGTGGGGGTCCCCAACTCTGTTTAAATCCCGCCCACCCGGAGGAAGCAAAATTGAGTGGATCGGCTTGTGCATCTTGCTCAGAGTCCAAATTGAGAGGAAGGTGGAAAGAGTTAGGGATGAGGGAGAGGGGAGGAGCAAGGGCTGCGAGGAAGAGTGGTAACAGTTCCTTCTTGCGTCGTCTCTTGCAGCGCAACGCAATCCTTGGACCCAGCGAGGGGTGTCAAGGTGATCCATTAAATGGCACTTGGCAGCCGAGAGGGGTTAGTTCACCTGCACAGGTGGGGCGTCAACGCGCGAGCTGCCTACCAGACGGTGGCCTCGTAAAATAGCTTCTCCTCAATCTGGAAGGGGGTGGGGGGGGAGAGATAAATAGCGCTTTCTTGTGAGAAAGAGGTTTCGTGAATAAGGAATTGTTAGGGCACTGAAGAGAATTACAGTGCAGGCACCACGGCTATTATCCTAATCAGGCACCATTTCAACACCTCTCCCTTCAAGTCAACCAGCCCTACAGCAGGATTTATTTTCCAATAAGCGAAATCCCCGCCCGCCAACTCCGAGCCGCTTGGATGAGAGCTCTGTGGGAAACAGCAGCGACGAAGAGAGGCTATTTTGGGTGTGGGAACGCGGAGGGAGGAGGGGCGGCGCCGCCAGGCTGGGCGCGGGTGCGCGGGGAAAGCCTCCAGCTCGGGCTGCCACGGCAACCGCGTCCAGGCAACGCGCCCGGAAGCGGCTCGGGCGGCGCGCGGCGGCTCGCGCCCCCCGGGAGCCGCGAACCCGGCCGGGCCGCGCGCCGGGCCAGGCGGCAGGCGCGCGCTGATTGGACGGCGCTCCCCGCGGCGCGGGCCCGCAGCCGGGCGCCCCGCACAGCCCGAGCCAGCGGCCGCCGCACCCAGCCGCGCCGGCGAGGATATGGGCAGCCGCGGCGCGCCCGCCCCCCGCGCCGGTGAGTGCCGCGCCCCGGGGCCCCGGCGGGGCGTGCTCGGCTCCCCGGCGGCGGGAGCTCCCTGGGACGGCCGGTGACCTTGGGGGCAGCCGCCGGGGAGAGAGGCTTGGGGGGCAGAGAGAGAGCTGCGCGTGGCCCATGTGACGTGCTGCCGGCGAGAGGGTTAACCGCATGCCGACGCGAGGGGATGAAGTTGGGCACAGAACGCAACTGGCATTGCATTTTTGCGGGGGCCGGGGGGGGGGTAGTTGCGTGCTAGCAAACCAACAGAAGCCGGGAGGGACTGTTTGTGGGAGCTGGGGTGGTGCACAGATTGCCAGGGGGTGGTGGTGAAGTCAGCCGTCCCACTACTCAGAGCTGGTGACCTTGGACAGGTTAACCTCTCTGCCTCCCCCACCCCTCTCTCATTAGAAGGGGAGGCTTGGGCTCTTTGCAGTTCCACAGTGCTCTTGTGCCATTGTACTGTGAGCTGAGAAAGGGCCCCAAAGTATGGTTCTGCGGGTACAGAATATACAGGACTTAACCATGTTTATTCTACAAGAGATTGCATTAATTGGCTCTCAAAGTGGCAAGGAGTGGAAGATTTTGGACAGAAAGCAGTGGGTGGTCCAGAGAGTGGCTTGTCAAGATGCCCAGGTTCAAACCTCTTGGGTGCGCTAAAAGTCATGAACAAAAATCAGGGTTAATACTCTCGAGTTGTTCTTTCCTGTAGTTGATCTCATAGGAAACTTTGTATTTGAACAGGTAAAATCAAAACCCAATAGTGGCAGGCGGCAGCAAATTAAGTGAGTCATTTCTTCAGTGTGCACGAGGTTGTGCGTGTGTGTGCCCGCGCGCGCGTGTGCGCGCGTGCCCAGCTGCGCTCACGCTCTCATCTTAAAGTATGTGTATGTCCGTGTTAGAAATTATTTCCTAGGAGTAACCAGAAATAATGGCTAGAATGATTTGAATCCACAAGAGTGCAGCTCCCTGGGAAGCAGGGGCAAACATTTGCAGCTTGCTCTTTAAATAGGAATTGGGTTTGTGAAAGTAAATACATTCTTTACTGAAGACCATCCCTCGGATTTGCATGCCGTGTCGCCTTTGGGGCCCTGTCACGGAGTGTGTGTATGTGAGGAAGGTACTCCCGAGACAGAGTAGGCTGTGACATCTCTTCTATTTTTAGCATTGGCTGCTGCTAAAAAGATACCCAGGTCCCTTTCTATAGTCTCAGTCCATACACTTCCCTCTTCCAAAGGAGAGGGATGGCAGGAAATGCCCTGTGCCTCTCATGGGTCCTTGGGGTTGCGCCTTCTGGCTTTCTGCTCCAAAGCTACCCTAAATATTCATTCCAGTCTGATTTCATCTGTATAAAACTGCGGTTTGGGAAGAAAAACATTTTCAATGTAATGAATAAGCTGCTGTGAGCCTGTTTGTTTACCTGACGGTTTAATAATCTTTAATGGTTTACATGTTAGAAATCTGATAGCATTCAGATAGGAAAATCCTTACTGCAGGAATTCAGCCACTAAGCCCTACAAATCCTTTCATGAATCACACTTCGTGACACTTGGAAACCTCATTAACAAACTCCACCTTCTCTCTGTGGGCCACTGACCTGTGTGTCTCCAAAACTTGCCTTTCAGTCTCTTGTTTTTCACATCCTGCAGCCAGACTCCTGTACTTTCATTTTTCTGCAGCTGAGCCCATTTTCTGTCCCTCCCCAAGCATCAGAGCCTGAGTGAACGATTTCTCTCAGAACAGCCCTCTCCTGTCTCAGTGGACAGGGATTGGATTTCCTGTTTCTCACTGCCAACCTGCCGCTAACAAAGTCTTCAGTTTACGAGGCCATGCTGTCTGCCTGTGCCCCATGCCCCCCTTCTTCTGTTCTGGGTCAGTGCCTGCCAAACCCGGTGGTTCCGCAGAATCACCTGCGTATCCTGGAAAACGTGGCTCTTCAGGCTCCCTCCAACACACCAAGTGAGAATCATCAAGATGGGCAAGACCTACAAATCCTTATTTTAAAAACAAACCCAGAAAGAAGAAGGAGGAGGATGGAGGATGGGGAGACAAAACAGAGTTCTGTGGGTGATTCTGATGTACACCCAGGTTTGGCAAGCACTTCACGAGATGCTACAAAAAAGTGACAGACAGACAAACATGAGCAGCCAGCTTGGTTCTCTTCCCTACCTTGTCTCTTGCCCATGACTTTGAGGTTTTATTGAGACTCTGTTAATTCATTGACCTTGAAGTTCCTCAAGGTCTTCAACTTTAAATCCCATGGCCTTAATTTCCACTTTACTTAAACCACTCGCTTTTTGCACTTGTCTAGTCTTGGGCATTTTTTCGTCCTTCAAAATCTGGACTTCAACTTGGACTTCAGCCCACTCAGCTGATTCTTTCCACTTACTGCACAGGATTTTAACCATTATTGAGGACTCTGGTCCCTTAATTGCTTGCTGTTCCAATCCCTTTATGGCTCCATTTCTCCACTTGGAGTCTATATGTTGCCAGCCATTTCTGTTCTGTCTGGAATCCTGGAGTCTTTATTCTTAACATATTGGGCTTCTCATATTCCAGTCCTCAATCCAAAATCACCCTCATTATCTACTTTTTTTCTCCCAGCCTGCCAAGTTATCCAGGAGAAAGTCACAAAGACCTATGGACTGCTTCCACTGCAAATTTATGCTGGCTCTAATTTCACCTAGGTCTTGCTTTTCTATGAAAAAAAAAAAAATCCATCTTTTATTAACTCTCGACTGCATTCCTTTAGAGGTTGTGCCAAGTTTTTCCATTTCTGAAACTTCCAGTCAGTTTCCTTTCAGGAGATAGCCTTTTTTTTTTTTTTTTTTAAACCAACAATATCAAGGATGTCCATGTCCTGGGTTATTGCCCTGTACCTCAATCAGTATAAGCTCCTGCTGTACCCATCCTACACCCCCCCAAATTTTCTGTACCCATCTTTGTTCTTCTTTATTTCCTCTTTCTCTGAGGGGGGGAAATGTTTATAGGGCCCCCTCCTCAAGATTAACCCACATAACACTCCACGCTCTGCACTCTCTGGACTTTTTTCCCTTCCTTCTTGCCTCATGTGGAAACTTGCTCCATTTGTTATTCCCTTTCTTCAGTTTCTTGGGTCGTTTCCTGCTCTGCCCAACCCTCACCCCTACCATATAATCAAGTCATCCTTCTCATAATAGAGGAAACTGTGCTAGAGTCCTAGCTCTGTCCAGTGGAACTTTGTGTGGTGATGGAAATATTTCGTATCTGTGCTGTCCAGTACGGTAGTCACTGAGCATGTGAAATGTGGCTCACGTGACCAAGGAGCTCAATTCTAGATTTGTTAATTTTAAATTAATGTAAAGAGCACACGGGCGATGGCTGCTGTATCTGGCAGCACGGTGTGCGCCCTGCTGCTGTGTTAATCTCTCCTAGGGCTTCCCTCCTTTGATGCCCGCTCAGTTGTCTGGCCCCTCCCTCACCTTTGTGCTGAAACTACTTTCTCGTAGGGCTCCCGCAGAGGTGTCCTGGTTGCACAGCTGAGGCCTTTACTCTGTCTTTCCTTCCTTGATCTGCCCCGCTGCCTGCTGCCGAGATCTCTCTCTCTTTCCTTGTCTCCGTGTCCCTGGTTATCCATGTGCAACTTGAACCTCTTTTGTCTCCTGTTTCCTCCTGACTTCTGAACATAGGATTTAAGAAAAATATTTATTTATTTTTGAGAGAGGAGAGAGAGAGAAAGAGAGAGACTGTGAACAGTGAAGGGGCAGAGAGAGAGGGAGACACAGAATCCAAAGCAGGCTCCAGGCTCTGAGCTGTCAGCACAGAGCCCAACACGGGGCTCGAACCCACAGACTGTGAGATCATGACCTGAGCCGAAGTCAGACACTTAACAGACTGAGCTCCCCAGGTGCCCCTGAATGTGGGATTCTGTGGGGTCCTGTCCTTGGCTGTTTTCTCATCCTCTGCCGGCCTCCTGCCCTCTCTCTCCCAGAGTCCACTCCCCTGAGAGCTGACGTTAGTTGTCAGTGGGTGGTTGCCCTGCGCCTTACTGGGCACCACGATTCACTTGTATCCTGTCCTGTTTTGTCTTTGCTCCGCCTCTGTAAGGCACATACTCCTATCATTCCTGTTATGTAGGTGGAGAACTTGAAGCGGAGAGAAATGAGAATATCCGAAGTAAGTGACTGGTTGTGAAGGAGCAGACGTGAGAGAGGAATTCTGGCAATCTGACCTGAGAGCTTGCTCCAACGAGGCTTTCCAAGGCCCTCCAGAGGCCTTCAGATCTGCACTTCTAGACTGCCCTCTCCCAAATTCCATTTGGAATCTGATACCCAGAAACCTTGACTATTTTGTCTCTAAACAGCTCTTCATCCCAGCTTCCTGAGTCATTTCCCCCCTTTTCACTTTTTCTTTACAGAAAAGTTGCAAGAATAATTTAAATAATTCACATCTTTAACTCAAATTCCACAAATATTAGCTGTTTGCCACACTTGCTTTCTCCTCTCTTTCACATTCTCTCTACATGCACATATGCACACACGCACGCGCACACATGCTCACATACATATGTCGTAGTTTTCTCCGCGCCGTTTCAGAGTTAAGTTGTAGACGTGATGCCCATGTACCTACCTCCCCCGGTGCTTCATTGCATATTTCCAAAAAGAACAAGGACGTTTTCCTGCACAATAAGCATCCAAAATTAAGACATTATCATTGATTCTGTACTGTTATCTAATCTACAAACCTTACTCAAATGTCACCAATAGCCCTAATCATGTCCTTTATAGTAAAAGAAGAGGGAAAAAAAAATCTTTAAATCTTTTCCTACATTAGTTGTCATGCCTCTTTATTTTTTTAAATTTTTTTTTTTTAATGTTTATTAATTTTTGAGAGAGCAAGAGCTGGGGAGGGGCCGGGGAAGGTCGGGGGAGGATGGAGGATCCAAAGCACGCCCTGTGCTGACAGCATAGAGCCTGATGCAGGGCTAAAACTCACAAACTGTGAGATCATGACCTAAGCCAAAGTCAGACTGAGCCTAACTGACTGAGCCACCCAGCCTGCCTGCCCCACCCCATGCCTCTTTAATTTCCTTTCATCTGCATGGTTCCTCAGTTCTTTTCCTTTCATGACCTTGACCTTGATGCTTTGGAATGGTACAGGTTATTATTTTGTAGAGTATCCTTTAACTTGGGTTTGCCTTGTGTTTCTCCTGATGTGGGTTTAGGGAGGCACCCCACCAGGTGACCGTGTGCCCCTCTCAGTGCATTCCTTCGTGATTTCCATGCCTGTCACCATCCTCTGTAACCTGCTGTTGATCGCAGGGGTTATTCTAACTTTTCTGCCGTTCTCCACATTCCCACATCCAGGTGGTCATTGGGTGAAGGGGTGCTCCCTGCAGTCTCCCTCAGTTTCTCACTTCCTTGCTGGTCCTGCTGCCTCTCTCTTGTTTCAGGACTCCGCTCCTCTGCACACCATCCCAGCAACCCTTCCAGCCCTTTGCTTCCTCTGCTTTGCCCTCCCCCTACCCCACCTCGTGCTGCCCTGTGTTTCCTTAACTCATCCCTTTGAATGTCCCACTCAAATGCTTTTCCTGATGGCCCAGGTCACATCGGCCCTGCCTTCTGCGCAGAGGCAACGCCTGCTGTGTACCACTCACGTGGCATGTACCAGCCTCTCTACTCTTGCGTGGCGGCCTGTTCTCTTTCCCTGCTGAACTGAAGCTCCTGAGTGTGGGGGCTGTGTCTTGCTCAGCACTGTAGAGGCTCAATGAGTATTTGCTGAGTGGACGGATTTACTTGATTAAAGTCAGTTAGCAAGATGCGCGATGATCTTAGAGTTGTCTGCTAGCGTGTGGTACGTGGTGGTGGTTGTGAGCGAGACCCATGCCTCACTCCAAGAGTCAGGTAGATGTGGCTTCAAGATCGGGCCTTTTAGAGAAGCGTTGGGTAATTTGAAAAGGTGCTTCCATGTTGTGAGTGGAATAAGTAATTTTCCCCTGATGACACCTTAACTTTGGGTATATGTGTCAAGACAAAGACGTGGCATATTTGATTTAAAAAAAAAAAAAAGAGTAGAGAAACCTAACATAGCATATTAAAAATGGCCCATCTATTTCTTCACACCCCAAATGAGCAGCTGCATGTGTGAGGAGCAGTTTCTCAGGCTCGCATCCTCCCTTGGAGCCCTCGGACCACCTGTTGTTTCTCTCCTCTTCATTGTCTAGCCGCCTCTCCCTCCTCTGCTTACTGTCGGCACTGCCTCTCTGCCTTCACTCTTTCCCCCCTTCTCCCTTGTCTCTCTTCCTGCCTGTTTCTTTCTCTTAATAACTCTTCTGCTTTTGGCCCTCTCTCCAAATGGATTATTTTTCTTTTTGGCTTACTGGATGTGGTTTTATGTTCCACGCATTTTAAATATAAAAGCAGGTGAAAAAAAAGATAAAACAGGAGGGTTTTTTTTTACTATTTGCTGGTCTTCTGTTGATTTCCCTTCCCTCCCCCCCCCCCCCCCCCATGGCTCAGTGGTTCTTGGTATCTTAAGAACATTGTTACCAGTTATAATAAAACGGTTCATTCAGTTACCTTTTTGGTACACCAGGAACATTCCTGGGAATGTGCTGGCTGACAGACATCAAAAGGCCTGAATTTTTCAGTCTCTGTTAAGGCAAAATTGGCATTGAAGTCAATAATCAGGTTTCAGGGTGGTGAGTTGTGGGGATTGTTAGAAAGACATTATTCCTCCTCAAGGCGTGCCGGCGCTTGCTGGCCAGTGGTCAGCTTTCTCCTCATTCTTAAGAGAATGCTTTTGTGCAGATGACATCTTCTCTGGATAAAGTAGCTACAGAAGTGGAAGGCAAGAGATTCTGTTGCTTAGCTGAGTGGGGCTTACATACAAAGCATGTTTATGTGGGAGAGAATGTGTGGGGGCTGCTTTCACATTATGGAATTCTTAAGATTGTTTAACCAGGAAGATGTTATTCAGAAACCTCTGATGCCTTCCGCTTGTTTTTTGTTTATTTCAGATTTCTTTTTCCCCCATTTTTAATTATCTCTGGGAGAGCTCAGGAGTCCTCCCCTGCCCTGTCTAAAATAGCTATAAAATTAGTGCATGAACTCGAGTTGTTACTCCATATAAAAGAGTGTCTCATAGACTCCGGTGTGGTATTCAGCAGGGACGTCCGTCCCCCTCCCACTGGGCATGAGAAAAAGGGCAGAAGCGGGAGGCTGGATCTTTCTTCCAGGGCCAAATCCTTAGCTTTTCTGTCAGGGATGCGTATAGGCTAGAACCCAGAAGTCACAACTAGCATTCTGTCTACACGAGCATACAAAGTCATGCCTTCCTCACCGTGGCCCTTGGTGCATCTGGGCGGTGTATGTAATTTAGTAGGTAGAAAGTTTACACCAGCTTTTAGTAATATTTTTTCTGTTCTAGCTGTTGCATTTGGCAGATTCCCTTTTTAACATTTGGTAATGTGTCTTCTCTAATGCTGGAAAGAAAAGTTGCCAAATATAGCCGTTGATCATAATAAAACACCCTAAAAGTAATATAAAGGCACTTCTTTGTGGTGTGGGTATGTGCATGCGTGAGCGCTGGTACACACTGCAGGGCCACCTGAAGAAGCTGCCAGGCTCACAGCTCGAAAGGACCTTTCGAGCAGCGATCGCTATGTCATCTGGGCAGGGCGGCTCAATAATTAAAACGATGGGCCTTACCAAATGAGAAAGACAAGCAAGCTAACCAGTATTTATGAGTGTCTGTGAAAAGGTGCTGTGTCGGCCTTCGTGAGGGTTATAGTTGCATATGGTAGGATGTCCCTGCTGCCCCAAAGTAGCTCAGTTGGGGAGACACAATCCCTGAGAAGTTCAACTAACAATAGAAGATTTAAATAGTATTTCAAAATAGCTGTTATTAATAGCTGGGAACAAAAACCAATCTGTTTTTGCAAGGGTTCTCCTAAAAATGTTCACATTGTTCTAAGGTGTAGGGAGTGGATTAAAGCCACATCAGTGGCCATTCCTTGGGTTCTAGGGGTACAGAGGATTCTAGTCCATTTGTGGAGCCATCTGGACCTGACAGAGGCTGCATGTATGTTGCAGATTTACTGGATCTCTTCAGTTCTTTAGCAATCCCTGCTCTTACTGGCAGCCACCATAAATGGTTTGAGCATTTTAAGTTTTTTTTTCTTTGTTGTTGTTGTTTTCTTAAAGGGTCGGAAATACACCCATTTTTCACCTTTCTCCCTTCAACAGAATTCCTCTTTGGAATGTGGTAGAGTGGAAGGGAAAGAAAATAAGTCTTGCAAAGTAGAATCAAGGCCATTTGCACAAAAAGCATTAGAAATAGTTGCCTTGGGGGGCGCCTGGGTGGCTCAGTCGGTTAAGTGTCCGACTTTGGCTCAGGTCATGATGTCATGGTTTGTGGGTTTGAGCCACATGTCGGGCTCTGTGCTGACAGCTCAGAGCCTGGAGCCTGCTTCAGATTCTGTGTTTCCCTCTCTCTCTGCCCCTCCCCTGCTCACGCTATCCCTCTCTCTCTCTCTCAGAAATAAATAAAAACATTGAAAAATTAAAAAAAAAAAAAGAAATAGTTGCCTTGGGACCTGTGGAGGGACTCACACTGTCTCTGGAACCTAAGGCTGGTGGAATGCCATGCTGGCAGCTCCCACTGATGGCAGCTACTGGCCCTGGACAATGTAAGGACAATCCCCAGGGCCTTGAGGACAGCTTCGGTGAGGCCACTGGGCTCAAGCCTCATTGTGTGCGCACAGCAGAATGGGGCTTGGGTGACAATTCACAGCACACTAGGAGTTGTTGTTTGAGGAGTGTAGACTTTCAGTTTTGGAAGATGAAAAGTTCTAGAGATCTGTTTCTCTGTTATTTATTTATGAATTATTATTTTTAAGTTTATTCTTTTTTTAATAGTTTATTTATTTTTGAGAGAGAGAGACAGAACATGAGCAGGGAAGGGGCAGAGAGAGAGGGAGACACAGAATCTGAAGCAGGCTCTATCTAGGCTCTGAGCTGCCAGCACAGAACCCAATGCAGGGCTCGAACCCACGAACCGCAAGATCGTGACCTGAGCCGGTCAGATGCTTAACTGACTGTACCAGCCAGGTGCCCCAAGTTTATTCATTTTTGAGAGAGAGAGCAGAGAGGAAGACAGAGAATCCCAAGCAGGCTCTGCACTCACAGCCTAACTGAGGACTCTAACTCACAAACTATGAGACCTTGACCTGAGCCGAAATCAAGGGTCCGACACTGAACCAGCTGACCCACTCCGGCGCCCCTCGAGGTCTGTTGCATAACAGTGTGCATAGAGTTAACACTATGGTACTGCACATTTAAATGTTTTAAAGATGACAAATCTTGTGTTACATGTTTTTAACCACAGTAAAAACAAAAAACAAAACAAAAAAGAACCCCAACAAACTTATTTTTCTGAACCATAGAATATCTGTCAAACTCAGAATCAGGCTTGTCTCTTGGTTTTGATAACTGTAAATGGGCAGTTTCTGAGTTTTTGTTTTAATTTTTCTCTTTTGTTCATTCTTTTATTCCAGAAGTTGTTATTTAAATTTTTGTCATTGTTAAACTAGCATACTTATTAAAGTGTTTTGAAAATAAGGAAAAGTGGAATAAAAATGTACCCAATGTCACTACTTATATTTTGGTCTATTTCTTTACATTGGTTTAGAAAGTTTTTTTAAAGATGCTTATTTATTTTGAGAGAGAGAGAGAACATGCATGCAGGGTGTAGAGGGGCAGAGAGAGAGGGAGAGAGAGAATCCCAAGCAGGCTCTACGCAGTCAGCACAGAGTCCGACTCATTGCTCAAACCCAAAATCAAGAGTGAACTAAAATCATGAGTCGGACGCTCAACCCAGCACCCCTACATTGTTTTAAAAAATATTATTACTTTTAGTATGGAAGCCGTGCCACACTCCCCCTCCCCAGGACAGTGGAGGGATTCCTGGGTTGCTGGGGTAATGTGGAATTGGAAAGAAATGTGAAGGTATGTCAGGTGAGATTCACTTGCCATTGACCTAAGGTACCCAGAAAGGCACATTTTGGCATGAGGATGCCCAGTGTCTTAGAGGCTGTATTAGGGGGTGTTCTAACATCCCCTCCTTTGGTGACTTACCCAAATTTCTCCCAGATCTATCTTATAACCATAATGCCATTTCCATCCCCCAAAGTGCTAGCCTAGTACATTCCTTGTAAGGATGGCTCATTTGTTCTCCAAAACTCTGTCTAGTTTAGGGAGAGGGGAGCTGTCTATTAAGAAGAAGACAGGCTATGCTTATTTGTGCTGTTTCATTTTCTTTGTATTCCTTCAGTCTGAGCCCTGTGGTTAATTTGTGGAAACCTCTTACCATTATCAGTGGTTTTTCTTTGGCTTTCTTTATCAATCTAATATTTTGGCTTTGGAATTAGTTGCACAGCTCTCTTCGTCCTCTTTATACTGAAAACAAATTGATTTACCCAGACACCGGCTATTCATATCACAGAACAATACCAGCAGTTTGGCACAGGTGGGTTGGGGCATTGGCATTAAAGGTAGCCGCAAGCCAAGGAAGTGTCCACTCATAGAGGCAGAGCCCCATGGTGGGTCAGGTAGGAGAGGGGAAGAAGGCAGATAAGGGTGGCCTCTGCACAGTGGGGTGGTGGGTGTCTTGTCCTTGACTGCTCTATCCATCTCCACAGGCCCACGGGTCCAGTGAGCTCCTTACCTTGGGAGGAGGAGAAAGAGAGGAGTGTGACAGGGGTAGACCTTATAAATATGTAGGTCCTTTAAACTCAAGTTAGAATGTTTGTATCTTCTAAATTGTGGTGCAGTGGAGCAAACTTCTGGTTTCCAGGCCCTGATTATAGTTTTATAGAATACTATAAGCCCTTTTTAAAATCTTGTTCTTTTAAAAAAAAGTAACATTATAGCTAGCATATAAATATTTTCTATGTTACTTCATAGACTTTGTAACCATTATTTTTTTTTATTTTTTAAAAGTCCAAATTTTTTATTTATTTGTTTTTTATTTTAGAGAAAGAGAGAGGGCATACGAATGGGGGAGGGGGCAGAGGGGGAGAGAGAGAATCCCAAGTAGGCTCCATGCTCAGCACAGAGCCTGACACAGGGCTCGATCCCACCACCCTGGGATCATGACCTGAACCAAAATCAAGAACCGATGCTCAGCTGACTGAGTGACCCCAGGAACCCAAGGAACCATTATCTTAAATAACTATTGATATCTTCTTGAGTGGATTTGCCATGTTTTAATTAACTACTTTTTTACTGTTGGACATTTAACCAATTGCAATTTATAGAAATATTAACATTTAGATAAGATCACATCCTAAGTATGGATAAAATGCTTTAGGGCTAGAGATTTGATGAAGATTAGTTACTGTTCTAATTTCATGGTCCTCAGAATGTCTAGGGCAAGATTGCATTCTGTGCATGCATTGAAGAGACTAACACTTGGACTTCTTTCCATCTCATGGTCTTTACATGTATGTTTTTAAGTGGGGGTGGGAAGAAGTTATTTTCTTTTTTAATGATACAATGAAAAATTAGGTTAAGAAGTAAAATATTGAAAAAGAAAAAGAAGTAAAACACTGTATATTTAGTTAAAGCCCTCTGTATCCCTATGTCTGATCCCCTCTGTCTGTCACTCAGAGACCAATATGACTTGGTGTCTGCCATTTCCATGCTCATCTTTAGATATAGATTCAGCATATTGTTTGGCATATTTTAAATCTTTATAACAAGGTCCTCAAGGTGTCCATATCCTTCTTCACCTTGCCTTTTTTTACTTAATATATTTGTGAGATTCATTCACACTGGCACTTGTAATTCTAATCCATTTATTTCCACAACTGGTTATTCTTCCACTGAATGAGTGTGTCATGGTTTATTCATCCATTTGCCTGATGATGGGTGTTCAGTCCACTTCCCCTGCCCCCACCATCTACTTTCTTGCTCTTAGAAACAATGCTACCTTAAGTAGTCTTATAAGTGTCTCTTTATGAACATCTTTGAGCAGTTTTTGGGGTATTTCTTAGCAATGGAATCATTGGGTCATAGAGTTTTTGCATCTTCAGCTTTACTAGGTGTTGAAGATTGCTTTCCAAAGTGGTAGTGCTGATTCACACTCCCATCTGGTGTTCCTGTTGTTTCATATATATTCCTGTCAATAGTTGATCTTGCCATACTTGAGTTTTGCCAGTCTGATGGGGTGAAATTGTATCCCTTGTGATTTTATTTCTATGGCAAATTAGATTTATTTTATAATTTGCTTCCACTGGCCAGCACAGAGCGATTGTTATAAAAAAAAAAAGTTGTTAAAGTTCTTATTCTTCCTTCATTGTTTTTTTGAGATTTTAAACTATTTATTTATTTATTTACTTATTTATTTATAAGTCTGCTCCACAGCCAGCATGGAGCCCAGTGTGGCGCTTGAACTGATGACCCTCAGATCAAGACCTGAGCTGAGATCAAGAGTGGGATGCTTTTTTAAAAAATTTTTTATGTTTATTTATTATTGAGACAGAGAGAAACAAAGCACGAGTGGGGGAGGGGCAGAGAGAGAGAGAGGGAGACACAGAATCCAAAGCAGGCTACAGGCTCTGAGCTATCAGAACAGAGCCCACCGCGGGGCTTGAACCCACAAACCGTGAGATCATGACCTGAGCCAAAGTCAGACGCTTAACTGACTGAGCCACCCAGCTGCCCCTTTATGAGATTTTTAAAAAGCAAAACAACCATTAAGAATGTGTTAAATGACTTAAAGGTAGATTATAAAATAAATCTTCCCAGTGAGCAGAACCACACTCCATGTGATTTGGTATCAGAATCCTGGGTGACTACAGCTGCGGACTGAGTACAGGTGACTGCCACTTGACGGGTCTCCGCTGTGCTCTGTCAGTTAGGAGTAAGTCACAGGCCCCACCACACTCAGCGGGAGGGGATCACACAAATATGGACCCCAAGAGGCAGGGACCCTGGGGGCCACCTCACACAGGGAGTCTGTTCCCCACAATAGGTACCAGGTAGTGGTCATCCTGTTTCAGGTTTAGATGTTCAGCGTGGCTACAGCAGTCAGAGACCATCACATCTCGGGAGACAGACTCTGGTTCCCAGCACAACGAGAGGAGGAGCTGACAGAGTGGGGCCCGTGCTGCTTCCTGCACATTCTCCTTTTATACGCATCCACGTGGGAAGCTAAGTGAGGTGTGTGGTGAGTGAGGGCTCAGGGCAAGAGGAGTGAGCAGGAGGTATCTCAGTGGCTAATGTCGTTGGACCATGAGAACTTAAAACATCCCTCAGCATTCTAGAACTCCCCCTGCTGCTGCAGATTCTTAGGTTGTTGGAACCAGTGATGAATTTTGCCTCTTCAAACTCTGCTTTTACTAGATATGCAGTATACACTGTCCTCCTGTCTGGTTGCACATTCATTCTCTAGTTAGAATATAATTCAGTTGATTACATTCAACATTATGAAATGTCTTCGTTTCTGTCATGTGTCCTTGAGATTCATCCATCTAGCAAACATTCGTTGATCAGCAGTGTTCCGGGAGCTTGGGATGCTGTTGACAGTATAGCTCCTCATGGAGCCCACAGGATAGAACCAAAGACTAACACTGAGCCAGCGATCACAGTGTGAGATCTCTTTGCCCTGTTGTAGTTGTATCAGCAGCATCCTGGATTGTTCTTACAGATCCTCTGATTTTATCCCTTCTTGACTCTTTAGATTTTGTCAGAGTCTCACCTCAGCCTCAATTTTGAAAGTAGCTGGCGGGGGCGCCTGGGTGGCTCAGTTGGTTGAGCGTCCGACTTTGGCTCAGGTCATGATCTCACAGTTTGTGGGTTCGAGCCCCGCTTCGGGCTCTGTGCTGACAGCTAGCTCAGAGCCTGGAGCCTGTTTCCGATTCTGTGTCTCCCTCTCTCTATGACCCACCCCTGCTCATGAAGTTTCTCTCTCTCTCAGAAAAAAAAAAAGTAAAAAAAAGAAAGTGCTGGCACTCTGCCCCACTGACTTTTATACTACATACATCATTTCTTAAAACAAAGGAAAGGAAAATAAGAGGCCAAAAAGTTGAACTGAATCATGATTTAAAATAACATTCAAGGGCACCTGGGTGGCTCAGTCGGTTAAGTGTTGGACTCTTGGTTTCCGCTCAGGTCATGATCTCATGGTTTGGTGAGTTTGAGCCCTGCCTCAGGCTCTGTGCTCAGTGCACAGAGCCTGTTTGGGATTCTCTTTCTCTCTCTCTCTCTCTCTCTCTCTATATATATATATATATATATAGATAGATATAGATATAGATATCTAGATAGATATATATAGATATATATATATATATATCCCTCCTTCTCTTTCTCTCTCTCTCTCTATATATATATATATAGATATAGATATCTAGATAGATATATATAGATATAGATATAGATATCTAGATAGATATATATAGATATATATATATATATCCCTCCTCTACTTATGCTGTCTCTGTCTCTCTCAAAAATAAATAAACATCTTAAAAAATAAAAAATAAAGTAACATTTCAGGGGCACCTGGGTGGCTTAGTTGGTTAAGTGTCTGGCTCTTGATTTTGATTCAGGTCATGGATCTAGCCCCATGTCTGGTTCTGCACTAAGTGTGGAGCCTGCTTAAGATATTCTCCCTCTCTCTCTCTCTCTCCCCGCCCCCTGCCCCCCCACTCATGTACCTGCAGTGAGTACTTTCTTTCTCTCTCTCTCTAAAATAAAATAGGAAAAATAGCAAATTGACATATTAACATAAGCAATTTCTGAGTGGTGGTTTTCACTTTATTCTTTACACCTTTCTGTAGACCTTACATTTTAAAATATTAATCACAAAAAGCATTTTTCAGTTTAAGAAAAAGGTGTTTCTTAAAATGTTTCAAATTTCTTCATCCAAAATATGTGTGCTACAGACTGTTCTTTTCACCTCTGTGCGCTGGTTCAGAAAGCACAAGTGACAGCATTGTCCAGCTGTAATGTCAGCATGTGCTGATGCCAGCAGTGCCCAAATGAAAGGATTATAGCAGCTGCCCAATCATTTCCCCACTCACCCCACATAGTAAACAATATCACAGCTCCTTAAACAAATGAGTACTATTTGCTGAGCCATTTATATAAAGTTTTTATTTTAAAAAATGGATGGATTTTCTATCAGATGTGCATGAGCCAGGCAAGGGAAAGGAATCAGCCCTAACTAGAAGCGCATTCAGTGCCTGAAGGCCAGACAGTGTTCTGAATTCTCCATAGTTTTTCAGTACCTGGGGAGGAAGTGGCGGAGGTGCTAGGTTTAAATCCCTGAATCTGTTCTTTGCTGGCCACATATGGTCAGGCCACTTGCTGAATGTCTTGTTTCCTTTGGTTAAATGGCGATAAGAGCAGTCCCTTCACCGACTATGAGGATGAACTCAACTAATGCACCTAAGTGTGTTCCAGGAATGTCTGATGTGGGTAAACCCTTGGTGAGAGCGAGCAGCTATTCTTTATGGGGTCCCTGGCCCAACAAGCTAAGGCCAGCCTGCTACGATCATACGGTTCGCAGAGAAGCCGGGACTCAGTAAGGGTCTTTCTGACCTGAAGGCTGGTGCTTTCCAGGCTAGAGGTTTGTCTGCGGTGGCACAAAGTGGGAGTGGGGGACGGGGGAAGCACAGACAGTAGAGGGAAGGAAAATGGACAGCGAAAATGGGCAGTTAAGGAAGAGGAAGGGGCCAAGGAAATTGCAGGGAGAGCCCTGAGTGGTAGGAAGAGGAAAAGGAAATGGAGAGAACCCAGGCCACCTAGGCCAGGGGAAGAATGGGAATAGCAAGGAAGGAAGATGCTCCTTCCCAGGCCCCGCCCTTCTGGGCTGAGTTCCTGGTCCAAGGGACCTCTCCCTTCTTCTGGCCCCCCACCCCTCTGCCGCTTGCCTTTCCCCCTCCCAGCGCCGATGCAGCGAAGCCGCGTGCCCCACACTGCCCCAGGACAAAGTCCCAAGCCTTGAGTGTGGGTTAGAGCTAAGTTGGAGCTCGATTGCCTCCCACCTGTCTTTCTAGACACACCTTCAGCTGTTCTCTGCTCTCTATCCTTTCCCTCTATTTTTAACTATAAGAATATAGGCTTCCCCCCCCCCACCAGATTACAACCACTTTATTCATACATGCTTTGCCTATTTTTAAAAAATTTCTGACACGCAGTACTTCAGTGCTGTATTTTAATAGTAAACTGAAAAACTAAATTTTTATATGATTGGAATTTAATTTTTCAGTAAAACCTATCATTTTAACTGATCAAAATCATGTATCATTTTACATCAAATAATACCGTAGGTATTCTACCCAATAAAAATCCTTGTAATCACAAGTAATTATTTTGATTTGGATAATAGCATTCTCTTGGGTGAACAACCGAATAGTATAGATATATTGCATATTTGGAGCATTGCAATTTTACTATTACTTTTTCTTTTTTTTTTTCTTGTTTCTTATTTTTTACTTTTCGAGAAAGAGAGAACATGAGTTGGAGAGGGGCAGAGGCAGGGAAGAGAAAGAGAGAGAGAGAGAGAGAGAGAGAGAATGAGAATCTAAAGCAGGCTCCATGCTTAGCATGGAGTCTGATGTGGGGTTCGATCCCATGACCCTGGGACCATGACCTGAGCTGAAATCAAGAGTCAGATGCTCAACCGACTGAGCTGATTTTCTTTTTTCTTTCACTTCTTTTTCTCTCCTTGGTTTTTTTCTCTCCTTGGACATAACCGTCCCTTCCCCTAATTTCCCCAAGTTTTTATAAACTCATAAACTGGAGATTAATATTATAACAGTAAAATACAGCACAATCGGAACAGTATACAACCCAGATCTGCTTAATAATGTTGTAGACCCACTTACGGTGCGAGAGCTCAGATTTAGAAATGTGGAGGATTTCTGGCTTATGCAGATAAGCTAGAATTGACAATGGGAAGATCTGAAAATGATCTTTGAGAAGTTATTTAACCCAGTGACTTATTTATTTTTAATCCTTATTCATTTGCGGTATAGATCCCATTGTTCTGGTAAAGAATCATGACAGTAACCAACCAAGCAAACTAACATAAACAAATTCCTACCGCATGTCATGCAGAGGGCACCAGTTCTGAACAGACCTCAGTGTGTGTTGTGAATTCATGCCATGGGACATTTCCCATTGTAGAGAGTGCATAGGGCTCGGTAGTAGGTTTGTTACTGAAAAGCAATCTTAGACAGTGAGTGTTGGATAGACTCTTTTTTCAGAAAGTTAATGTGGCTGGGTTTCTGTGTCCCAGGCAGGATAATTCCAGCGGGTGGGGTGGCAGTGGAGAGGGCTAGCATTGGCTGGAGTGGCCCTGTATGGGGCTGGGAGAATGGGCTATGTCAGAGTATTCCAAGAGCACAGAAAGTACAGGTGGTGTTGGAGTACTGAGGGAAGGTGTGGAACAGTCTGTCTGTTCTCTACTTTGGGAAATCCTACTCATTTTCATTAGCTCCTCCCTGACCTGGCTGCTACCCAGAAACAGTAAGGCATTTCCTTTTTTCCTCTCTATGTGTTTTTCGTTCATAGCCATTTGTCGCATTGTTTCTCTGTAGGCTATGAAACCCTTGAGGGGGAGGGATTTGTTTTTTTTCTGTCTTACATATTTAGGTTACTCAGCTGCATAATAGATGCCAAATAAATGTTTCTTAGGTTAGGCTGTTCTATAGATTAATATCTCAACTAAGATATATTATAACTTTAAAATGGTAGAGATTCTATGATTCTAAATACTAACATTTTCCACACTAGCCTGATTTCATGTAATCTAAATGACAGATTATTATCTTAAGAACTGAAGAAGTCCTTTGGCATCATAACTTGTTTGGCATGAATCACTTTTTTCTTAAATGTAATTTCTTTAAATTCAAAGTTCTTTGTCTAGGAAAATGAAATGTTCGCATTTTGAAACTCTAAAAATAACACACTGGAGAGATGATGCCAAAACAGTGGTTTCAATCACAAATGCTCTCTGAATCCAGCATCTAAATGAGAACTAATTACTGAATCAGATCATGGTTACTAGGCATTCATTGTTTTAAGGCAATCAACAGCAGTATTGAGAAACCCAAGTAATGAAATATTTTAAAAACTCTCCAGTTTTGTTCAAATTTCTAATGTGCTGGTATGATCAACTGTTCCTTATATGCAAGTATGTAATATGAATGATGATACCTTATAATAAAGTTTTAATATAATATCTATCTCATTCTCCTAGTGGATAGATAGGTTTCCCCCAATCAGATCTGATTGATCATGTATTGTTTGATTTAAGATTGATTTATTTGGAAATAAGTGCCCTTAATTTGCACTGGAATTTACTAAATTGTCTGAGATCACATTTACTAAGGTAGTTTCCTACCTTACATGATTGAATAAGCCTGTTAAAGAAACTATCTTGTTTCTGTAAAAGTGGTTTCTCAAGCTTGAAATGCAGTTATGGGATGAGGAAACTTCAGGAAACCCCACTTAACAGTCCTGTTGATCTGTCTAGCAAAGCTTTGCAGTATTAATTTTGATTTTGCTCGATTATTTTCTCCTTACTTAGAGGCATTTGTGATTTATTTCATGTATAAGATAGAAGACATTTAATAATATAACTGATTGGTGTGTCAGCATAATTTACAATCCACTTAGTAAGTTAATAATAAGCTTTAGACGTCATTTAAATTCCAGATATAAACTGTTAAATAATTTAATGCTTATTTTTTTCAACAGATGTGAATTATTAAAAAGAAAATGGCCCGATGGTGCCCTGTATTTCCTTCTCTCGTCACCGAGGAAAGGTATAATATATGGAAAATATGCATCTAAGGTATACTTTTCCTTTCCACCAATCCCATGAGGGCTGCTAGTGGGTGTGATGGTTATTATAAATGAAGGCTTGCGGCTGTTACGTTACCCAAGGATGATTTTGTTCAAGGGCAAGAGAAGTACACTTGTGTTCCCTCTCCAGCTTCCAATGTGTAGGATGCTGTTGGCTGCTCAGCCATAGTGAGAAGTGAAGACTTCGTAATAGCCCTGCGGTACAGCTGTACTTCTGGTCGCTGGTAAAACGCAACTGTGAAGGCCTGGGAGCTAATGTCCCACTAACCCTTTTAAATCAGAAGTTGCAGACTGAGGGTTCCACAGACCAGAATTGGCTCCTGGAAGCACATTGTGTGCCCTGCATTATCTTAGATAGTTTTTAAACGACTTGTTAACATTTAAATATCAGGTGATTTCACATATAAGTCTGAATTTCCTGGCTATTCTTAAAATTTGAGATGATCTGGAGAAATAGACCCATATTCCCAGATGGTTACTTATGGATGGGGCAGAACTGGGGCTGCCTTTAGTGGAGGAATGCCCCTTCCAGGTCTCCAGAGTCTCCTCCCTATCCCGTATCATATGTGATGCTTGACTCTGGTAGGCATTTGAGTTTGTTAGTATGTTAAAAAACTGCTGTAGGGGAATGGAGGAGGAGGGCATGTCAGGAGACTTGACTTCAATGCCACAGCTTACTCTTGATAACACAGCTTCAACTGGGGAGACAGCTCAGTGTGCCCAGTTCCACCAGCGTCTTGCATTTGGTGGTCCTGGAGCCTGCTACCAGCACGCTTAAGTCTCTGAGTATGATTGTTTAAAGATGCCTGGCTCACCAAGAAAACTCTTTGGGGCAGAAACCCCGCCTCAAACCCCATTTGGCTTGCAGGGATAGATAATTGGCATTTCCTTCTCTGGGAAGTCTTGAATCTGGCTTTGAAAATTACTTTTTTCTCAATTAACAACCCTAGTAATGTGGCTCCCTTGCACAGGCGAGTTAGAACCATGCCCCGACACAGCCAGTCCCTGACTATGGCACCCTACTCATCTGTAAGCCTAGTGGAGCAACTGGAAGATAGAATCCTCTGCCACGAGAAAACGACCGCTGCTCTTGTGGAGCACGCCTTCCGGATTAAAGACGACATTGTCAGCAGTTTGCAGAAAATGCAGAACAAAGGGGGAGGTGACCGCTTGGCCAGGCTCTTCTTGGAGGAGCACATCAGAAACATAACTGCCATAGTGAAGCAGCTCAACCGGGATATCGAGGTGAGTAAGGTGTGTGCAAGTCAGGGTGGCCGCCACCCTTCCCGCTGACCTGCATGGGCTCCCACCTGCCAGGCAGTCATGCATTCACACCAAAGCTTTCGGGCTTGTGCATTCCAGTGTTCACCAAGGAAACCAGCTTGAGCAAATATCGTAATTAAATTTATTTCGGTATTTGATAGCAGTTACTGTCAGTGTCATTTATGTTTAATCTAAATTTACCTTGCTGACTATTAAATCTCTTTGTTTTGTTTGGCTCTCAATGAAGAGGGAGAAGAACTAGTCAAATAGTTTCCCTGTAAAACCCTTCATATTGTCAAAGACAGCTATTAAGTCAATTACTAGGCCAGCCTTTGCTGCCTCAGATTAAATGTTTCTAGGCCGTGATGATTATATATAATTCAGTTTATTACTGAGACAATTTACGTGTTTGGATTGCTTCTCAGACTTCCCTTTTATTCCTTTATGTTTTTCTTTGAAATGAGCCCAATAAAAGGCCGATATTGGCTAAATTTTTAAAATTTGTAAATGTACTGCTATTTATTGAACAATCACAGGGACCACACAATTTAGTTCAGAAGCTTACAGTTGTTTAGGGCCTGGGTTTTCATCACTGAACAGCGTTGATATCCTTCATATGTAATTTTCAAATATATAAATAAAAGATATGTGGATAGAATAAGGAAAACCTTTGCTTCAAGTCATAGAGTTTGTATCTGACTTACACTTCCTGAAATTAAGCCTCATTTTTTCCATGTCAGATTTGTGTTTATTTACTTTTTAACAGCTCTATTGACATATAATTTATAAGGCACAAAAATCCACCCAGTATGAGTGTACAATTCAGTATTTTTAGAAAGTTTATACAGTTGTGCAACCATCAACCCAACTCAGTTGTAGAACATTTCCATCACTTTGAAAATTTCTATAGGTCTTTTTGCCATCAGTCCCTACTTCGACACCAGGCCTAGGCAATCACTAATCGGTTTCCAGTCTCTATAAATGTGTCTTTTTTGGACATTCCATATAAATGGAGTCTTAGGATATGAAGTCTTTTGCAACTGGCTTTTTTCACTTAGCATAATCTTTTTGAGGTTGAGCCACGTTCTAGCCTGTGTCAGTGCAGGCATGCATCAGAGATCTGGCAGGTGCGGTTCCAGATCACCGCAATAAAACGCATATAGCAATGAAGCAAGTCAAATGAATGTTTTGGTTTCCTAGCGCATATAAAAGTTATGTTTACACTATCCTGTAATCTGTTAAGTGTACAGTAGCATTATGTCAAGAAAATGTACATACCTTAATTTAAAAATACTTCATTGTGGGGCACCTGGGTGGCTCAGTCAGTTAAGCGTCTGACTTCAGCTCTGGTCATGATCTCACGGTTTGTGAGATCGAGCCCCACATTGGGCTCTGTGCTGACAGCTCAGAGCCTGTAGCCTGCTTCAGATTCTGTGTCTCCCTCTCTCTCTGGCCCTCCCCTCCTCGCACTCTGTCTCTGTCTCTCAAAAGTAAATAAACATTAAAGAAAAATTTAAAAATACTTTAATGCTAAAAAATAGAACCATAATTTGAGCTTCCCAGGAGTTGTAATTGTTTTGCCTCAGTGTTGATGGCTGCTCACTGCTCAGGGTGGTGGTGGCTAAAGCTGGGGTAGCTGTAGCAATTTCATAACACAAGACAGTAATGAAGTTTGCTGCATTAATTGGCTCTTGTTTTATGAACAGTTTCTCTGTAGCATATGATTTTACCCACAGTAAACTTTTATCAACTAGATTTATGTAATATTCTAAGCTTTTTCTTGTCATTTTAATAGCCTTCATAGCATCTTCACCAGGAGTAGATTCCATCTCAAGAAAAGACTTTCTTTGCTCACCCATAAGAAGCAGCTCTTCATCCATCATGAGACTCCATCAGTTCAGTGCCATATTGAGGCTCCACTTCTAATTCAAGTTCTCCTGCTATTTCCACACCTGCAGTGACCTTCTCCACTAAAGTCTTGAACCCCTCATGTCATCTGCGAGGGTTAGAATCAACTTCTTCCAAGCTCCTGTTCATGTTGATATTTTGATCTCTTCCCATGAATCACAAATGTTCTTAACAGCATGTAGGATGGTGAATGCTTTCCAGAGGATTCCCAGAAGGAATCACTATCTGTGGTAGCTCTAGCCTCATGAAATGTATTTCTTAAATAATGAACGTACTCCTTGATCCTTGGGCTGCAGAATGGATATTGTGTGAGCAGGCATGTAAACAACATTCATCTCATTGTACATCTCCATCAGAGCTCTTGGATGACCAGGAACACTGTTGGTGAGCAGTCATTTTGAGAGGAGTCTTTTTTCTCAGCCTCAGATCTTAACAGTGGGCTCAAAATATTCCATAAACCATGTTGTGAACAGATGTGCTGTCATCCAGGCTTTGTTGTTCCATTTATAGAGCACAGGCAGAGTAGATTTATCATAATTCTTAAGGGCCCTAGGATTTTCATAATGATAAATGAGCACTGGCTTCGATGAAAGTCATCAGCTGCATTAGCCCCTAACAGGAGAGTCAGCCTGTCCTTTGAAGCCTTGAAGCCAGGCATTGACTTCTCCTCTCTAGCTATGAAAGTTTTAGATGGCATCTTCTTTCTGTATAAGGCTGTTTCATTTACATTGAAAATATGTTGTTCAGTATAGTCACATTCATTCATTATCTCAGCTGGACCTTCTGGATAACTTGCTTCAGTTTCTACATCAGCGCTTGCTGCTTCACCATGCACTTCTATGTTATGGAGATGGCTTCCTTCCTTAAACCTCATGAACCAATCTCTGCTATCTTCAGACTTTTCTTCTGCAGCTTCCTCACCTCTCAACCTTCACACAATTAAAGAGAGTTAGAGCCTTGCTCTGGATTAGTCTTTGGCTTAAGGGAATGCTGTGACTGGTTAGATCTTCTGGCCAGACCACTCAAACTTTCTTCATATCAGTAACAAGGCCATTTGGCTTTCTTATCATGTGTGTGTTCATCAGGGTAGCACTTATAATTTCCTTCAAAACCTTTTTCTTTGTGTTCACCCCTTGGCTAACCATTTGGCACAAGAGACCTAGCTTTTAGCCTGTCTTGGCTTTCCACATGCTTTCCTCGCCAAGTTCGTTCTAGCTTTTGATTTAATGTGAGAGACATGCAACTTTTCCTTTCACTTAAATACTTAGGGGTCATTTCAGTCTTATTTGTTGGTCTAATTTCAACACTGTTGTGTCTCAAAGAATAGGAAGGCCTGAAGAGAGGGAGAGAGATGGAGGAATGGTTGGTTGGTGGAGCCGTCGGAACATACACACATTTATCCATTAAGCTCACTGTCTTATATGGGTGCAGTGTGGCACGCCGAAACAATTACGGTAGGAGCATCAAAGGTCAGTGATAACAGATCACTGTAAGAAATATAATAATGACAAAGTTTGAAATATTATGAGAATTACCAAAATATGACACAGAAACCTGAAGTGAGCAAATGCTCTTGGAAAACGGTGCCAATAGACTTATTCAACACAGGATTGCCACAGACCATCCGTTTGTAAAAAAAACTGAAGTGTCTGGGAAGCACGATAAAGCAAAGCACAATAAAATGAGGTATGCCTGTAGTTCATTTCCTTTTATGTCTAGTAGTATCCTATTGTATGGATATGCCACATAGTGCTTGTCCATCCATTAATTGATGGACTTTTGGATTGTCTCCAGGTTTTAGCTATGTCTCCAGGTTTTAGTTGCTGTGAACACTTGCGTCTATAAGCCTGTGTGGACACGTCTTCATTTCTCTTGGGTAAATTACTAGGAGTAGAATTGCTGACTGAGTCTTACAGTAAGCATATGCTTAACTTTTTAAAACATAGCCAAATAATTTTCCAAAGTGGCTATACACATTTTACAATCTCATCAGCAATATATGAGATTTCTTATTTCTCCACATCCTTGTCAACACTTGGTATTATCTCTCTCTTTGATTATAGTCATTATAGTGGATGTGTAGCAGTATCCTACTGTAGTTTTAATTTGCATTTCCCTAATGACTAAGGATGCCGAGCACCTTTTCATATGCTTATTGGTCATTTGTATGTCTTCTTTGGTGAAACGTCTCCTCGAGTCTTCTGCACATTTTTTTAAATTAATTTTTAAAATTATTACTGTTTATTTAATTTTGAGAGAGAGAGAGATGGAGACAGAGTGCGAGCAGGGGAGGGGCAGAGAGAGAGGGAGTCACAAAACCGGAAGCAGGCTCCAGGCTCTGAGCTGTCAGCACAGAGCCTGATGTGGGGCTCGAACTCATGGACTGTGAGATCAAGACCTGAGTCAAAATCAGACACTTAACTGACTGAGCCACCCAGGTGCCCCTAAAGTTAATTTTTTAATTGTGGTAAGATATTTCCCATCTTAGTCATTAAGCGTACAATTCAGTGACATTAAGTACATTCACTGTGCTGTATGCAACCATCACCACTACCCATTTCCAAAACGTTTTAATCATCCCAAACAGAAACATTGTTCCCATTAAACAATAACTCCCGTTTTTACATCTCTCTCAGCCCCTGCTACCCTCCATTCTACTTTCTGTCCCTATGACTTGGCCTATCCTGGGTACACCATACAAGTAGAATTATACAGTATGTGTCCTCTTGTTTCTGGGTTATTTCACTTAGCTTAATGTTGTAGCATATAATAGAACCTATTTTTAAGTTAGGTTATTTGTCTTATTACTGAGCTGTAAAAAGTCTTAAGTTAGTCTAGATTCAAGTTCCTTATCAAAGATGTGATTTGCAGAGATTTTCTTCCCTTCTGTGGCTTATATTTTCATTTTCCTAATGGTGTCTTTTGAAGTAGTGTTTTTAAAATTTTAATGAAGTGAGCTTACCAGGTTTTTTTCTCTTATGGTTTGTACTTTTAGTATTGTGTCTTAAGAACTATTTTGCTTAACCCATGGTCACAAAGATTTTCTCCTATGTTTTCTCCTAAAGTTTTAGTTTTAATTCTTAACATTTAGGTCTGTGATCCATTTTGAATTCATGTTTATGTAAAAAGTGAAATAAAGGTCTAATTTAACTTTTCCCCCATATAGATGCCCAAGGAAAACTTTTCCAATTTGTCCCTTTGTTGAAAATCAGTTGAACATAAAATAAGGGTTTCTTTTTTATCTGTATGGTTTTTGTATGCCAATCCCACATTGCCTTAATTAATTTCTAGCTTTAGAATACATTCTGAATCAGGTACTGGGGCACCGGGGTGGCTCATTCGGTTAAGCGTCTGACTTCACAGCATGATGACATCACGGCATGATCTCAGTTTGTAAGATCAAGCCCCGTGCTGGGCTCTGCTCTGACAGCACAGAGCCTTCTTGGGATTCTCTCTCTTCCTCTCTCTCCCTGTCTCTCTCAAAAATAAATAAACATTTAAAATATTTTTAAAATTTAAATTTTTAAAAAAATAGAAATCAGGTATTATAAGCCCTCCAACTTTGTTTTCCTTTTCAAAATCGTTTTGGCTTTTCTAGGTCCTTTGCATTTTTATATAAGTTTTAGGATCAGCTGTCATTCTGTATGGAAAAGCCTACGGAGATTTTTTTTTTGGTAATTACATAATTATTTTAATTATGAAAAAATTTATTGTATCTTATTATTTAATTATGAAAAAATATGGAAGAGTTCTGTGATACAAACTGATAAAAGTAAATCTCTAGGGGCTCAGTCTGTTGAGCATCCAACTCTTGATTTAGGCTCAGGTCATAATCCTAGGGTTGTGGGATCAAACCCTGTGTTTGGCTCTGCATTGAGCTTGCTCTCGCTCTCTCTCTCTCTCTCTCTCCTCCTCTCTGACCCTATCCTTTGTGCTCTCTAAAATAAAATGAATAAAATTTAAATAAAATGTAAATCTATGTCTTAGTTGCAAGTCTAATACATTGACAGTCTTAGACTTCGACAGAAGTTGCTTCTAATAGATCAATTTTGGGAGAATTGCCATCTTCACCCCATTGAGTCATTAATCATTTGAGAGAACCAACTCTTGGTTTTATTCATTTTTTTCTTGCTTTTCTGTTTTCTGTTTAATTGATTTTGACTCTATGTGATTTCCTTTTTACCTACTTGCTTTTATTTAGTTTTCTTTTCTTTTATAGTTTCTTAAGGTGGAAGCTTTGGTAATTGGTTTGAGATCTTAAGTCTTTTCTGATAATGGTGTTTAAAGCTATCCAGTGTCCTCTAAGCTCTGCTTTAACTCCTTCTATGCATTTTGGTATGTTGTGTTTTTGTTTTCCTTCCATTGAAAATTATTATTATTATAAAAAATTTTATTTTTAAGGAGTATCCACACCCAACATGGGGTTTGAACTCACAACCTCGTGACCAAGAGTCACGTGCTTTACTGACTGAACCAGCCAGGCACCCCCAGTTGAGAATATTTTAAATTTTCACTTCATTTTTGTAACTTTATTTTTGGCTCATGTGTTATTTAGCAGTGTGTTGTTAAATTTCCAAATTTTGGTGTTTCTCAAAATTTATTTCTATTGTGAAGCTCATATTCCATGTGAGCAGAGGACATAACTTTTTCTATGTTTGATCACTTTACATTTATTGAGACTCTTGTTCTATCAGTTATTTAAATCTCCAAGTCTTACTGTTGAAAAATCTTTTGCTCCTTTCAATTCTGTTAGTTATTGCTTCAAGTGTTCCAGGGTTCTGTAGCTTGGTACATATGCATTTATAATTATATATATCTTCCTGATACATTGACCGTTTTATCATTATAAAGCGTCTCTCTCTGTCTAGTCATATTTCTCATCTTAAAGTCTATTTTGTCTGATATTAATATAATTACCCCAGCTCTTTCATGGCTACTGTATACATATTTAATTTCATTTTGTGATAATTCTCATTTAGCTTACACCTAAGTAAGGTCCTGGTGTACCGCATGGTTACCAACTTTCAGTGTTCATTGAGATCTTCACATACCATTACCGAGGACAGGAATTCACTCAAAATTGTACCCTAATTAAAGTACATTTGTCTTCAGGGTTCTAAAATATCTATACTTCTTATGATGTTTAAAGAAAAGGATTATGTGTTTGTTATTCAGGGGGCATAGTGGACATTTGCTGTTTTGGTGCATGATGGCATCCACTGCAGTTTCTTTTGGTATACAGAAATGTCATTTCCTTTTGGTGTTTACCTTTCTTCCACTGGATACAGACTGGATGGCTGTTCATCAGTTGCCTTATCACCTTTTTAGCTAAAGAGGATTGCCAATAACTCAGGCCAGAGAACTGAGACTCTCACTCCTGGAGCTTAAAACCTGAGCAGGGTGATTCACAGAGTGGCAATGACGGAAGCATCTTCCCCCTCAGCACCTATGTCTGCAGGATACTGGCCAGTATTCCGGCTGCCCAGACCCTCAGAAACACCTTTCACGTCCCCTTCAGTCTGGATCCCTGGCTGCCCTTTTGGTTGTCCTCTGTCTTCTATCCTCAGATCTCTCCACTGATCCTTCCAGTAAATTCCATTTTTTTTCCCCTAAGTTAGCCCAGAGGCAAGTTTCCATTGCCTGCAAACAAAGAACTCAAATGACATCAGAAGAAGGGCATAGGAAGTTTAAAAGATCCATAGATAGTATACATGGTTTTGGAAGGTGATGTTTGTATTTAGAATGATCTTTCCAGTTTTCTATTAGTGAGCTAAAGCAGTTTTACCCAGAGGCTGAATAACTCGCCAACCCCAAATTGGTACCTTTACTAAACTGAAGAATCCCAGCTTAAAGATTTCAATTTTGAAAAGGGGCAGAGATCCATAAGGGGGCTGATATCCCCACAGTGCCCAAATGTAGAGAGGGAGATAGACACAATCAAAGTGATTGAGGATAAATGATTCCTACTGTTTCATCCCTTAACCAGTGGTAAAGAAGTGCTTCATAAAAAAATACAAACACCTCTATGTTTCATGTTGGAAAATTGTATGACCTCTCCATGCCTTTCCACGCCCAGCATGTCCCTCGAGGTACTCAGCCGGGTTCCCTTTGCCCATGTGGTTAGTGGCCAGACTGGAGCCTGGAGCCAACCTACTCTGGGAGTACTGTTCTCAAGTAAAGGCACAGAGTGTAAGTAACTGTCCCCTTAGAAAACCCCGGACTTGGGGTGCCTGTCTGACACAGTCCCTGGAGTGCTGACTCTTGATCTCGGGGCTGTGAGTTCAAGCCTTATGTTGGGCATAGAACTTACTTAAACAAATAAATAAAATATGGGGCGCCTGGGTGGCTCAGTCGGTTAAGTGTCTGACTTCGGCTCAGGTCATGATCTCACGGTTCGTGGGTTCGAGCCCCGTGTCGGGCTCTGTGCTGACAGCTAGCTCAGAGCCTGGAACCTGCTTCAGATTCTGTGTCTGCCTCTCTCTTTGCTCTTCCCCTGCTCATGCTGTCTCTCTCTCTTATAAATAAATAAAACATTAAAAAATTTTTTTAAATAAATACAATTAAACATTATAAAAAAAAAGAAAAGAAAAAGAAAACCCTGGACTTAATTTTTGCTGTCATTGTGAAAGGTGGTGGTGCTTCAGCTGCAACTGTGGGGCCCAGGGAATAATTTCCTCTTTGGTTGCTGCTATGTACTAATCCAGTGATCAGAACCATTTTAAAACATGTAATTTCCAACCTCAGTTGAGCCCTCAATCTTATTTAATAGTTTTTTTTTTTTTTTCAGGATAGAAGACCTCCGTGCTAGCTCCTCCTTTGCCTCTAATTTCCTTTCCCTTAAGCTATCCTGAGTACCGGGCACTTGCCACCGTTACCACAGTATTTACGGAATAGGACTGGCATTGTTCCTTTACGAGTCTGTTTCCCCTATAGATTGTGAACTCCTCAAAGAGAAAGAAAGCTTGTCTTATTCATCTGTGCATTGTCTGGCACAGCGTGCAGAGCAAAATGCCATGAATGCTTATTAAGTGAATAAATGCCCAATTCATAGTGAAGCTGGTTGCAGATTTGTCGGTGGCATGAAGAGAAGGAGAGGAGACCCTGAGGTCATCCGTACTGACTGCAACCTTCTCAGATGAGGCAGCCAAGGCTCCGGGAAGTGAGGGGACTTGTCTGAGATCCCAAGGCCTGTAAGTGGCAGCTCTGAGACTAAACTCAGATCGTTAAAATCCCAAAATATGCTCTTTTTCTTTTCTACTTCACCTCTTGGAAGCCCTTCTAGAACTCTGACCTTAGGTAGCCAACTCTCAAATGCAACAGATAGTGCTTCTCAACCATTCTTTGCTTTCTGAATATTTCTACCTCGTCAGAAGAATTTCTTCATGAAAGTAGATAATTCTAGCTTTAGTTCATACTGAGTTCTCTCCTGCCCCATCATTCCTTTGATGCAAGTTCATTAAACTGCTTAATTACAGTTATTAGCAAACATCCCTAGGAATCCAGTCATCAGTCATGTAGGATTTTGCTAATTATTTTTAAGATGTGTTTTTCCAAATGTGATTTTTGAACAATTTACAGTGCAGTGAATTTTATTTTTTATGTTTTAAACAGTTTTATTTATTTATTTTTAATTTTTTAATGTTTATTTACTTTTGAGAGAGAGAAAGACAGAGTGTGAGTGGGGGAGGGGTAGAGAGAGAGGAAGACACAGACTCTGAAGCAGGCTCCAGTCTCTGAGCTGTCAGCACAGAGCCTGAGGTAGGGCTCAAACCCACGGACCATGTGACTCACGACCTGAGCCAAAGTTGGACGCTTAATCGACTAAGCCACCCAGGCACTCCAGCTATTTTTTTTAAAATATTTATTTATTTTGAGAGAGAGAGTGAGAGAAGGGGAGGGTCAGAGAGAGGTGGAGAGAGAGAATCCCAAGCAGGCTCTGTGCTGTCAGCAGAGAGCCCAATGCGGAGCTGCTCAATCCCACTAACCATGCATGAGATCATGACCCAAGCCAAAATCAAGAGTTGGACGCTCAATGGACTGAGCCACCCAGGTTCCCTGCAATGTAGCGAATTTTAAAGTAATTTAAATTTTGCTGCTTTTCCATCTGAAACATATTGTATATAATGATTATTCTTGCCTTAACCAGACAGCACTCTTTTCCATTTACATATATTTTTGGATTTGCAATTTTGCAAATGAAAAGATGATTTCCGTTGTAGAGAGGAAGAACTGAGTAAAATCTGATTCTGATAAAAATTTACTTTGCATGTATGAGCATTTACTTTTTATAACTGGTAATAACTATATATCATGATGAAGTAACAGAAGGAAGTTTGAAAATTTAATAGACTCCAATATAAAACACTAATTATATGGTTTTACATATATTATGAGCCTGAGCGTGTTTACCCAAACATAACTAAAATTAGGATGCTTGATGAGATATCAGAATTGCCACATTGTGGCCAAAATTTGTTAAAGTAAAATCATGGTGTAGATTAAAACTTTAAAAGTACTAAAAGGAAGTCTTTATTTATAAAATTGGGATGGTGGGTATTATGCAAAGGCAGTATTTGCATATTTAAAGCAAAGAGGTGTGAAGATATTCAAAGTGTATTTAAATGATGTGAAGGATGTGTTTTGGTAGGTTTTTTTAAAGTAGGCTCTGTGCCCAGTGTGGGGTTTGAACTCACAATCCCAAGATCAAGCATCGCATGCTTTACTGACTGAGACAGCCAGGTACCCCTTGTCTGTAGATTCTTAATGAATTTCTTCAGTGAATTGCCCAGTTTTAAAATTATTCACATTACTGGTTTACACTTGTTTTTCAGTTCAATAAGTAAAAATTTACTGAGTATTTGTTTTATAAAAATCTGTCCCAGATGATTTTGTATCCCAAAACTAAGGCTGTAGTCATCTCAAGATATAAAGTTCACTCCAGGCTCCTGATAGAGCTAGTCAAATTTGAGATATGTTAATGCTGTATCTTGACACATTTGCCTGGTTAAGTCTTTATGATTCTCTGTCATGTGGCTCTGAACACCAAACACAGGAAGAAAAATGAAATGTATTGTTAAACCACTAACCTGTGTGATCCTTAAAAGCTAGAATTGAGTCCTCATTTTTCTATTTTTAGCACCTACCACAGTGTCTGGCATAGACATGTTTCTTTTATTTTTATTTTTTATTTTAGAGAAAAAGCATGAGTTGGGGAGAGGGGTAGAGGGAAAAAGAGAGAGAATCTCAAACAGACTCCATGCTCATCATAGAGCCCAGCACAGGGCTTGATCCCATGACCCTGAGATCCTGACCTGAGCCAAAATCAAGAGTTGGATGCTCAATGAACTGAACCACCCAGGTGTCCCTCAAAAAAAGTTTCTTAATTAAAGGCTCTGGGGACCTTGACCCTTCCAGAACCCTGTAATCATTGCCATATTTTAGCATCAGATTCTAATGTCAAAACAGATGACTCTTGTGTGCTGGTACACAGTAGGTGCTTGATAAATGTTGAAGGAAAGAATCTATTGTTTTAATGCATCCCCACCATTCTCTCCATTGGCAGTTTGTCTTATGATGTGGAGTATGTTATCAATTATTTATTCCATGGAAACATTCCACAAATAATCATCATCATTATAAATTTAGAAGACGTAATGTGGTCAGCTATGAATTATACATGTCTGGATTATCTGTACTGTCTTTAAGCTTTTATCAGTCCCTGGAGACCAACTCCTGATAAGCAGTCTATGCCTTTTGTTGGTGGGAAGCTTCCCCTTCTATGACACTTTGATGGCTTGGGAAGTGGTTGAGACCCCCATGTCCCCTAAGGGCTTTCACTGTGTCTCTGGCCTTTGGAGAGCCACGCAGTGGGGTCTGCCACCTTGCTGGTTGGAATCTGCAGACTTGCTTCTGGTTTCCATGTGCTCAGGCTTCATGTCTGTCTGGTGAGGAGTGGCTTTGACCTAGTTAGCTTATGGGAAACTGTATCAAGCTCTTACCTATTGAGTCAGTTACACATAATTTGCTAGTTTAATAATTTGCAAATGGGCTATTGAAGAATTTTTTTTAACTCAAGTGATGAGTGCAGAGTTGGGCCTTATCAGCATAACACAGCCGAGGTGAGGATAGTCATGTTAATGTATAGTTGGATGCACAGTTGGGAACTTGCTTCATTGTGCATCTAGCACTGTCCGCAAAGAGAGTGTAGGCTGCCAGACTTCACATATATATTTTTTTAAAGTTTACTTATTTATTTTGAGAGAAAGAGAGAGAGAGAGAAAGAATCTCAAGCAGGCTCTGTGCTATTAGTGCAGAGCCCAACACAGGGCTTAAACTCACGAACTGTGAGATCAACGACCTGAGTCAACATCAAGAGTTGGCGGTCAACCAACTGAGCCACCCAGGTGCCCCAAACTTCATATATTTTACCTATAAAGGGAGTTCCAGCCTGCAGCTGAGTGATCTTGTCCCATTGGAATAAGTATATCAGCAGAGGGACTTTGGTGATTATCATCTGTATTAGGGTTCTCCAGAAAAAACGGAACCAATAGATATTGATCCATCCATCTCTCTCTCTCTCTTTCTCTCTCTCTCTCTCTCTCTCTCTCTCATAAAGTAATGGTCACATGTTTATGGAGACTGAGAAGTCCTCCCATCTGCCATCTGCAAGCTGGAGACCCAGGAAAGCCAGTGGTGTGGTCCTAAGTCCTGGGAGCCAGAGAGCTGATATTGTAGACTTTAGTCCAAATCTGAAGGTCTGAGCACCAGCAGTGCTGAGGGCAGGAGAAGATGGATGTCCCAGTTGAGGCAGAATGTGAATGCCCTTTCTTCCTCCTTTCTGTTCTACCATGGCTCTCAAGGGGTTGGATGGTGCCTACCCACTTTGGGGAGGGCATTTATCGATTCAAATGCCCTTTTGAAAACACCCTCACAGACACATCCAGAAATAATGTTTAACCAGCTATCTGGGTATCCCATGGCTCAAGTGATATATAATTAACCATCACATTATCCATATTCACTTTGTTTTAAGTCTACCCGCCAGACGTGGCTTGTCCTGTGGCCTGACTTTAAGGGGAGAAGACAGTGAATTGAATGCAGTTTGAATATTTGTTTGGTTCTGTTGATAGAACTTTTTCAGTGTAAATGAACAAATTGGTGTTCTCTTGTCTGCTCTTGTCTCTAATACATTTTAGCTTGTCTGGGTCCATCTTTGAGGACCTGATTACCTCTGGGCACTGGCTAAATAAAATCTCTAACACTTGAATGTGAAAGACCAAGTCCTGGAAAATGAAGCTGAATTAATTGGTCTGCATTGGGAGCCAGGCCTTATTAGAAGTGGTGGGGCTACCGTAGTGACCCAGACATGCAAGGCCTCTGCTCTTAGTCCTGCTACACATTCTAGTATGGTTTACAGCCACAAACACTAAGTAACCAAGGTAATTTTTTCTGGTAAGATAATTTGAAGGAGAATGACTGTGGGGCTATTTCAGGAAGAAGGTGGGTTAGGTGACATGTGAACTGAGACACAAGTGACAGAAGAGGCCAGCTGAGGGGCGCCTGGGTGGCTCATTCGGTTAAGTGTCCAAATCTTAATTTCAGCTCAGGTCATGATCTCTCAGTTTGTGGGATTGAGCCCTGCATTGGGCTGCATGCTGACAGCACAGAGCCTGCTTGTCCTCTCTCTCTCCTTCTTTCTCTGCCCCTCCCCTGCTCATACTCGCACACATTTTCACCCAAAGTAAATAAACTTGAAAAGAAAAGAAAAGAAAAGAAAGGGAAGGGAAGGGAGGGGAGGGGAGGGGAGGGAAGGGAAGGGAAGACAGGGCCAGCCGAGCCAAGGTGGTGGTGTGGGAGGAGGAGACATACAGGGCAGACAACATTCCAGAGAAAGGGAGCTGCAGGTTCCCAGGCCACAAGCACAAAGAAGCTTGGCATGTTTGAGGAGCGGGAAAAGCACCAGTGGGATTGGAGTGTCCTGGAATGAGTAGGGGCGGGTGGGTGGGATGTGTGGGAACAGGACCAGACCATTAGCCTGAAGGTTATGATGGGAAATTTGGAGTTTGGAAATGGGAAGTCATTTAATTTTAAGCAAAGGAATTTAATCCATACACTTGGTGCTGGGGATACATCAGTGAATAAAACAGATAAAAACCCTTGCCCTCCTGTTGCTTACGGACTGATTTGGGTTTCAAAAAGATCGCTCTGGCTGCTCCACGGGGAAGGCCTTGTAGGGGAGCAAGAACGGAGACAGGGAGATGGGTTAGTGGCTGCCATGGCGGTTCAGGGGCAAGGTGATTTGGATTCGGGGAGTCACGGTGGAGATGGGGCCAAGTGGATGGGTCGTGGATCTGTTCTGGAGGTAGATCCGACAGGACTTCCAGCACCTTGGAGTCAGAGAGACTTCGTTCAGGACGTGGCAAGTTTTAGGGATCCATTGAATGTCCGTATGGAAATGCCAAGAAGGCAGGTTGATAATGAAGCTGGAACTCTGGGAAGTTTTAAGTCCTGCTGTGAAGACCAAACAGCCACAGAGGGAGGTACTGTCTTGTGAGGCCCTGACCTGCTGAAGTCGGCACTTCTCCAGGTGATGCCGGACACTTTGGTTTCCAAGTCCTCACAAACTTGGGAAGAGTTGGAGAAGGAGAAACCAGCGGAGCTGTTTCTGTCCTAGTCATTCCTCGGCAACCCTAGCTTGTCTGGGTGGGAGAGGTCCAGGGCGCATGGGTCCTCCTCACCTTTGCAGACACTAGCGCTGTGGGGCTCACACAGGGGCGCCATTTCCTACTGTCTTTGGGGAGGGTGTTTTGTAAAGATAGGCCATATCTTAGAAGAAATAAATGAAGACTTGGGACATCACTTTTTAAAAAATCTTTTTCTTAATGTTTATTTATTTGAGAGAGAGAGAGAGAGAGAGAGACAGAGCGCGAGCTGGGGAGGGGCAGAGAGAGACAAAGAATCTAAAGCTGTCAGTGTAGGGCCTGATGCTGGGCTCGACCCCACAAGCTATGGGATCATGACCTGAGCCGATGTCTAACGGACTGAGCCACCCAGGTCCCTGGGACATCACTTTTTCAGTGTCTCTTTGCGTTGTGAAACATATTCTTGTATGGTTTTAGGGCATACATTTGCCACCCTATAGTCTTTGCTGCTGCTGCTGCTGCTGAGCCCTCCTGAGGGCAGGCCTGGGGCACAGGACAGGGTGGGCATGTAGAAAGGAGTTTCTTGCTTTGAATTGACAGTAATGAGTGCCCATAATAGAGCAGGGGTGTAACCTTTTTAAAGTAAACATATCATTTTACTGCATTGTTCCAGAATGACAAATTAGGGAACATTACTGACTGTACAGAGGGTTTGGTTTTCTAAGGCTTCATCATAGAATTCTGTAATACCCTCTCTTTTCTCATAACTTTTCAGTAGTGTGAATACTGTATTAAGTTTTGAAGAAATGCTTTCGCATATTATTCAAAGAAAGCACTTCTAATATAGTGACTTACCCATCTGCTTAAGAATTCTGAAAGTTAAGTGGGCTTTTCTTACTTATTAGCATTAAAACATACACGCTCGCACACACTTTTTTTGGTTGTAAAAATAACGTAAGGCCTTTGTGGAAAATACAAAGAGAAAGCAAACATAATCCCACTCTAGAGAATAGCACAGCACTAATATTCCAGTATTATTTTTATATCTATCTTATACACAGCAGGAATCATGCTATATATTTATTTTGTGCCCTTTCTTTTTGCCTGATATTAAAGTGCACACATTTTCTCTTAGTTTTATTTTATTATTTTTAAATGTTTGTTTATATTGAGAGAGAGAGAGAACCAGTGTGGGTGGGGGAGGGGCAGAGAGAGGGAGAGAGAATCCCAAGCAGGCTCTACGCTGCCAGCACACAGCCTGACAGGGGGCTTGATCCCACAAACCGTGAGATTATGACCTGAGCTGAAATCAGTAGTCAGATGCTTAATGAACTGAACCACCCAGGTGCCCCATTTTCGCTTATTTTTAAAAGCTCTCCATAAGCTTCTTGCCAGTTGTATAATAATGTATAGATACCTGGGAAAATACTTGGTGTATCTTATTAGGAAGATATCTTTGTGTATACGTTGTTGTCATTTTTCTTATTATTTCCCAAAAGAGTAATTTCAATAGCTAGAGTTACTCGATCAAAGGTTATGGGCCTCGTGAATATATTTTGAGGGATCAGGTTCTAGAAAGATGTATCAGGAAGGGCCAGCTGTGCCTTTTTAGTTTTGATATGCTATTTTAGTATTATAAATTTAAAACATTTGCTTTTTTAACTGATGAAAATGGTATCATTTTTTAATTTTTAATTTTAAATAGACTTTATTAGAGGCAGTTTAGGTTCACAGCAAAATTGAGCAGGAAGCACAGAGTCCCCAGATGCTCCCCTTCCCAGTGTCCCCCATTATCAATATCCATGCCACAGTGTTGTATTATCATGGTATGACTTTTATTTTCCATTTCTTTGCTTACTAGAAAGACTGAACCTTTTAAAAACTGTGTGAATTATTTTTAATACCTCTTTTGTGGGTTGTTCTTCATTTCATGTGCTTAGTGATTTCTCGATTGAGAGACAACTCAGAGGAAATAAGATTGGTTATAGCCTTTGTCATTAATGTACGGCATCTGATGCAATGTTTCTCCAGGAGTGTTCTGTGGACCTTGAACATCCACTTTCCTGGGCTCATTCCCTACCTCTGGCTCTCTGGGGGCAGGGCCCTGGGTGTTGTGTATTTAACAAGCCACCTGGGGGTTCTTATGCACCCTCAAGATGTTTCAGAGGCCCTGGTCTTAAACCTTCTTCTAAATAAAGGTTTGAAGCATTACATACAAAAACTACCTACTCCTTTCTATAAACTATAACAAATAAGTGTTACTTCCTATTAAAAGAGAGAACACCAGCGCCTTTTCATCAGTGGGAGAGTGTCGGAACCAGATTAGTCAGATCTGAAGGTTTCTTACAAGAATGTGTTCAGATGACTAATGTTTTATCATTCACAGGTATTGTAGCTGGTTTGCATTCTTCTTAATAGAGCGGCTTCATTCAGAAAAAGCTGGAAACTATAGCAGATAACAGATAGGTCTAGCAGTTCTGAATTCCTTTCAGTGAAACATTCTTTTTACTGTCACTGCCACTCCATCTATAGTGGCTCCAACCACGTTTCCAGTAAGAAAAACATAAAAATCCTCATATTTGCTAATCTCTGCTTTTTACCAGGAAGTGTGAAAATCCTAAAAAAAAAATGTATGTAAGTGCACTTGTCTGCATACTCTAAAAAGAATAGTTGAGAAAAGGCAACACAAAAACCGTTGACGTACACGTGTGTACAGAAGCCTGTATGCTCTGCCGCGCTCACTGCGAACCTGGCTACCCGTACACGTCTGGCGCCGTGCAGCACTATCACAGCATCGCTGACTGTGTTCCCTATGTTGGGCCTTTTATTCCTGTGACTTACTCGTTCCATAACTGGAACCCTGTACCTCCCACCCCCCTTCACCTCTTTTTTCCCGTCTTCCTATCCCCTTCCGCTGTGGCAACCATCAGTTTGTCCTTTATTCATGGGTCTATTTCTGCTTTTTGTTTGTTCACTTGTTTTGCTTTTCCACTGTGAAGATCCAGTGAGAAGGAAGCCATCTGCAAGCCAGGAACAGGGCCCTGCTAGAATGTGACCGCGCTGGCACCCTGATCCCAGACTTCCCAGCCTTAGAACTTCGAGAAATAGAGGTTTATTGTTTATAAGCCACGCAGTCTGGCATTTTGTTCTTGTAGCCCCATCTGACTAAGACAGGACACTTAGGGGATCTGGGTACAGCATAAAAGTTCTTCCTTGAACTTAACATTTTAAAAACTAGGTAGATGAACTAGAGGCAAGGATGATTACTTTATGACTTGAATTAGTTGCCCACAAGACAAAGTAGAAGAGAGAGAAATATCAGAGCCAAATACAAAGAGAGAGAAACTGTGATGGAGAATATAGAAGCCTCGGTGGGGAGGGGCACAGATCTAGGGCACCCAGCATGTGAATAATTGGAGTTCCAGAAGGAGACAAAGAAACAGATGGAGAAAAAAAACAATAGCTACACAGAAGAATAATCTGAGACCACAGATTGAAGAATTCACTGAGTTCCAGGTAGAATTGAATTTTTTTTAAGTCCACGATTAGGTACATTCTGATAAAATTGAACTCCAAAATAAAAGAATAAAATCTTACAAACTTCTGGGTATAAGGAGCTGAGACACTTACAGAGGAAGAAGCACCAGACTTCCTATCACTTCATTGGGAGGAAGGGCCTTGAAGTTAAGGATTCCACAACCTTTCAGTTTATCCCTAGCCTTTGGGTTGAGGGAAGAGATTCAGAGAGTCTTTCATCCAAGCGCCTGATCTGAGGAAAGTGTTAGGGAGTCTACACAGAGACCCTAAGATAGGGGAAAAGGAAAAGGAAGACTACAAAGATCATCAATGATCCGTAAAGAAAGACCCATATTATTTAATGTAAGTAGAGGTTGAGGGATGCCTGAGACTGGGTAACAGAAGTATTGAAAAAAGAAGAAAAGATTATTGAAATAAAAGAGACATTTTACAAGCAAAAAGTTTATTTATTTTAATTTTTTTAATGTTTTATTTATTTCTGAGAGAGAGGGACAGCGTGAGGAGGGGAGGGCCAGAGAGAAAGGGAGACACAGAATCTGAAGCAGGCTCCAGGCTCTGAGCTAGCTGTCAGCACAGAGCCTGAGGCGGGGCTTGAACCCACCAACCGTGAGATCATGACCTGAGCCGAAGTCAGACGCTTAACCAACTGAGCCACTCAGGTGCCCCTACAAGCAAAAATTTTAGTTATTGCCCAACCAGAAGTATCAAGTTATTTTAGCAAAGTGTAGTTGGGTTGAGGGAAGGGCAAGAGAGGAGAAAAGTAAAATCCTTCCTGACAAACCAGCTGGGCTGGAGGGTGAAGGAGGGTGGGCGTGAGGTGTGCTAAGTGTGTCGGAGGTGTGAGAGGGGAGCCATCCAGGAACAGAGCCTGGAGAAGACGTGTGGTTAGGGATGTGGGGAGGGGAAGGGAGCCATTTATGGAAAAGCAATGCCCAGGAACATTCCCCAGTTAACAAGGCGAGGCAGGACGTTGAATGATAACCTGGTGAAACCCATCAAAAGAAAGGAAAAGGAGCACGGAAGCAACAACAAGAAGCAGCATAAATTGTAACTATAAAGTGAGATGAAATGAAAACACAAAGCAGTGTAGTGAGTGTCACGATTGAGAGAGAGCACAGCCTGTGGAGCCAGAGTCCCTAGTTCAGATCCCAGCTCAGTCACTTATTAACTAGCTTTGGACAAACTACTTAATATCTCAGAGACTTTGCCTCCTGTGAAAGCGGGATAATAATAGCACCTGCCTCAGAGGGGGGTTGTGAGGATTAAACGAGTTAATGTACATACAGCACTCAGAACAGTGCCTGCTGCACAGTTAGACCAAGCAAGTGTTTGCTTTATTATTTATAAATTATGGTCACAAATGTTAATATTAGTTCAGATAAAACAGCATTAAAAGCATTAAATCAGGGTTGCTTGGTGGCTCATCCGTTAAGCGTATGACTTCAGCTCAGGTCATCATCTCATGGTTTGTGGGTTCAAGCTGCCAGCATGGAGCCTGCTTGGGATTCTCTCTCCCTCTCTTTGCCCCTCCCCCACTTATTCTCACACTCTCTTTCTCAAAATAAATAAATAAACTAAAAAAAAAAAGCCCTAGGGACACCTGGGTGGTTCAGTTGGTTAAGCATCTGACTTCAGGTCATCATCTCACATTCATCTGTTCATGCCCCACATCAGGATCTATGCTGACAGCTCAGAGCCTGGAGCCTGATTCAGATTATGTGTCTCCTGTTCTCTCTGCCCCTCCCCAGCTCATGCTCTGTCTCTCTCTCTCAAAAATAAATAAACATTTTAAAAAGGCACTAAATCAGAAGCACTAAATTATTGTGTAGTGGTTATGGTCACTTTTATCACAAATAAAATGGTAGCTAAATAAAATGAAAAGTGTTAAAAATGTAAGGAGAACTTGATGAAAATATTTTACAATGGAGAAATTCATAAAACCTCTTTTTTCCCAGATGGAGTGATCTGCTAGACAAAAAAAAAAAATAAGATATAACGAAAACAAATAATGGAATTAGCAAACTCAAATCTAACAGACGATATTGAACCTTTGCTCCTCGAATATTTTTTTTGCGTGAAACATTTAATAAACATGTGCCACAAAGCATACCCTAATACATTAAAAAAATTAAATATATTCCAGACCATATTTGTGATCCTAAGCCAATAAAGTAGAAGTAATTAATGAAAATGATGGGACACCTGCCTGGCTCAGTTTGTAGAACATGTGACTCTTGATCTTGGAATTGTGAGTTCGAGCCCCACGTTGGGTGTAGAGATTACTTAGAAATAAATCTTTAAATAAATAGATAAATTAAAATAACCAAAACACTTAACTGCTTGAAAATGAGGAAACACAACTCTGGGTAATCCTTAGATACCTAAATATCAAAAGATCAATGAGGAACTCAAAGTGGAAATTAAAACTGTAATAAGGAAAGCACTTCACACACAGCAAACACTGCTCTAAAAAACAGTCTTTATTATTAAAGAACACATAATATAAATAAAGGAACTTAGTATTCCTCTTTTAAAATCACTAAAAGAAACAGTAAACCCAAAAGAAAAATTTATAAATACTTAAGCTAGCGTTAACCAAATAGATGAGAAATTTTAAATGGTTGAGAAGAAACAGATGTAAGAAATCAAGAGCTTTTTCTTTGCAAAGGGGAGAGAGGGTGGTGTTGGCGAGGGGAGTGTGAGGGACACCATGAAGGTGGAGGAAGGGACGGTGGAAAGGAAGCCATGTGCAAAAGAATAAGGAAATATTCAGAAGAAACATTGGTCTCCTGTGACCTAGGACTCCGGTTCTCCTGTCTGTCTGTCTGTCTGTCTATCACACTTCCACTCATCCTCTTTCCTGTTTCTGGCAGGCAGCAAATGCAGAGTGGTTCCAGGGTAGGTTCTGAGGCCAGGCTGCTGGGTCAGTCCTGACTGATCACTTGCCGTCCGTGTGACTTTGGGCACATCATTTCGTCCTAAAACACTGGGACCCTGAGAGTGTGGATTTGGTGCACAGCAGCGTGCAGTGCAGCGCTGGTGCCTCAATCCGGTACATGCTCCGGAAACACCAGGGGCATCCTCACCATCTCCGCCACTCCCCGGAGACTTCCCAGGATGGCTGCTCCACGAGGCCATGCTGGGTCGGGGCACTGCTTTCATTGAGTGCCTTTCCAAGAGACCCCATTCTGCCTTTCCAGCATAAGTAATGTTGTCAAATAAGCACCAGAGGAGGATCAGCATCTGCTGTCTTTGCTCTGTGCTGGACATTCTAAGTGCTTTCTGTGCACTGTCTCATGAAACATTTCCAGTGCCCTTAAGAGTACAATCACCATTACTACTAACAGATGAGGAAAAGGAAGCTCTGAGAACTTTACACACTTACCCAGGATCACACAGCTAGAGGAACTGAATTTGGACCTGTTCGTCACACCCCCTGCCCATCCCTGTTTTTGCTTGGTGTTGATTAATTACTTCCTGATCGATTTAGGGAGTGTTGATCTAGAGCAATGACTCTCAGAAAACAACCTGGAGTGGTGGAAAGAGCTCTGAACTGTATAGCAAGAGTCCAGGGATTCCTGCTATAGTCTGGGCTTTGCCCTTTCCTGCAGCGTTGGGGGGAGGGGGGCAGGGAGGGGGAGAGGGGCTCCGTCAGGTCATGTGGCATCTGAGTCTCAGTGTTTGTACTGGCAGATTAAGGGACTCAGGGTGTGTGTGTGTGTGTGTGTGTGTGTGTGTGTGTGTGTGTGATCGATCTCTGAGGTCTCTCTAAGCCCCCCGGTTCTCTGAACACGTGTATATATCAGGTAGCTGTCAAAAAGGAGCCTGTTAGGAATGGAGTTAAATGTTCTTATTTTTGCTGAAAGTATAAAATGCTTTTGTGCCAGCATGTAAATTCTCAGAAGACCCTCTTTGTGGTTTTTTGTGTTGCCCAGGTACTCCAGGAGCAGATCCGGGCCCGGGACAACATCAGCTACGGAACTAATTCTGCCTTAAAGACTCTGGAGATGCGTCAGCTCTCGGGTTTGGGAGACCTTCGGGGAAGAGTGGCAAGGTGGGCGGTCAGATGTGTGCGACTGTACTCGTCAAATCCTGTCTCTCATCAGCTCCGTTTCACAAAGTATATATTCACAAAGTCCCAAAGCAGATTCTTTGCATTCTTCAAGTTCGTTCCCTCCTTTGCCTCTAAAAATCTAAGGTAGAAGTTACACCTGATTATGAGCATGCCACGATTTCTTATGTTGCTGCAGTCGGAGTTGTGTTCGTGGAAGGAAATGATGGGGGAGCCCAGCAGACCTGTGTGGTTTGGCCAGGTAGTAATTATGTTCACTGACTCTAGTAATCCCAAGTTGAGACTTACATTTTGTATGTCTCTTTTAAAAATGACATTTTCCCTGTAATTTATTTTTATATTATCTTCTGAAAATATTGATCTGTGGTAGATTGGAAAGGAGAGAAGAGATCTTTGACCTCAGATAGTGTGAAAGGCACTGTTTCTGCCCCTTTCTACTGAAGCAGTACTCAGTGCTCCAGCAGCATTGGAGTCACCCAAGAACTTGCTGGAAATGCAGGGCCTCTAAAATATTTATGGGCCTCTTCTGCCCTCTGCTGCTGTTAAGAGTCGAGCACAAGTCTACAAGGAGCGCTGTGGAGCCAATGAGCAATTCAGATCAGGCTGAGGTGAAAACGAGGGTGGGCTGTAAAGAGTGAGATGGAAGAAAGAACAGGAACACAGGATCCAAGGCCTCTTTGGAGCAGAGGAGGGTAGTGTTGGGGGGTCTGTGCAAGATAACACGTGAAGGACCTTAGGTGCTGGCCCATGTGTTTTCGCGCTGCTGGGTGAACATCACTCTTAGAGCAGATGGCTCCCTGGATTGAATGGAGGCCTAGTAGCCACTATTGTGTAGTTTTTTTCTTCTCATCTGGGTCAACTCCAGTCTTCTGAGCATGCCCTTTAGTGATGAACCCCACACTGACCTCCTTATCTCTCTTGACTTTCGCACTGTACCTTTCATCAGTAATCAGCTACTTGTTATTCCCTGAATGGACCATGTTCTCCTATCTCTGTGCCTTTGCACATGCTTCTTCACCCACCATGCCTTTCCCCCTTCTTTTCTAACTTCTAGTCAGACTCTCAAGGTCAGCTCAAATGTCACTTCCTCCAGGAAGTCTGTTTTCACTGTCTTGGGGGCAGAGGGCCATTTATTTCTGTAACCTTCATAGAACAGTTTCTGGAGAACAGTAGATTGTCAATAAATATTTGTTTGGATGAATTAATGATCTAGAAAATCACTGTAACAGGACTGAAAAACATTAATTCTTTTTGTGGAGACTGGCTTAAGAGAAATCCCATTCTGTGATACCTCCCAGAAGAGTAACAAGTTAGAAGTGCTTCAGAGCTACAGGGCAGAGTAGGCGCTCGTGGGAAACTTTGAGGATCTGCCTATGCACTTTAGGTGTAGACGAAGATTACGTGAGGCAAAGCATGTAGGAGGTTTAGCACAGGGCCTGGCATGGAGTGAACACATAGCAAGTGGGAACACTTATTAGTCTCAAGGGCAGCGGCAGTGACATTATCCTCATGAAGCTGTTCCAATTACCCAGTGGAGAAATGACTTTGAAACATTTTCGGGAACTTTACATTTTTCCGGTGCAGTTTCGTATTAACTTGTTTACGCAGTAAGTTCCTTCCCAGTAGCAAATACTTTTACAGTGAAACAATCACAAGCATTTGTTGTGAGCACCACCTATTTTTGCTTTGTTTTGTGGTTTTACGGGTCTTTCCCCTGGAATGCTAATAGACTTGCTTGATATAAACTTTTGTGAAAAAAAAATTCTTGGGGCACCTGGGTGGCTCAGTTGGTTAAGTGTCCGACTTCGGTTCAGGTCATGGTCTTGCAGTTTGTGGGTTTGAGCCCCACGTCGGACTCTGGGCTGACAGCTCAGAGCCTGGAGCTGCTTCAGATTCTGTGTCTCCCCCTCTCTCTGCCCCTCCCATGCTCATGTTCTGTCTCTCTCTGTCTCTCAATAATAAATAAAAGTTAAAAAATTTTTAAAATAATTCCTTGGCAAAGTTTTGGCTTTCTTGTATTGAAATGAAGGAGTATGAACTATTTAAGTGATAGTCTTAAATTACTAGGCTGATATATTATTCAGGCTTTAGTTTATAGTGTTTATGGATCTACTGATGATGCTGTTGATAGGAAGCAGGCCCTGATTACAAGGCCCCCCCAGTAATTCCCCGTGGAGATGGGAGACACTCTCAGCCCACGAAGAGTGGCATGCTGTGAACAGGACTTTCTCAGAGAGTTTCCCCTTTCTTCCTAAAGCAGAGCTCAGAGAGTCCAGCATTTCCATTCCTACTGCAACAGCACGTCCATTATTTGGCCTGTCTTCTTCATTTTTCCCAGTGCTTGGTGGCCACTTCCAGTTTCCACCATTTTCATGATGTCAGAGTTCTAAAGGAGAAATAGCTGTATACTGAGGCAGGTGTGCAAGTTCCCTCCAGGTAAGCAAGTCCGGGTGCACAGGAAGAAAATGGATAAAGTGGACATCATCAAGATTAAAAATCTTTGGCTCTTATAAATAGGGCTGTTATGAACATTCACAGACAAATTTCTGTGTGGCCATATGTTTTCATTTCTCTTGGATATATATACTGAGGAGTGTAATTGTTGAGTAATGTGGTAACTCTATATTTAACCTTTTGAGGAACAGAACGGCCAGACTCTTTTCCAAAGTGATTGCACCATTTTACAGTGCCAGCGGCATTGTGCGAGGGCTCTGATCTCTCCGTGTCCTCACCAACACTTAGCGCTCTTTTTGATAGAGACAGCCTAGTGGGTATGAAGTAGCATCCTGTGGTTTTGATTTCCATTTTCCTAGTGACTAATGGTGGTGAACACCATTCAGCGGGTTCATTGGTTATTTGTAGATCTTTGGAGAACTGTTCATGCAGATCCTTTGCCCATTTTTAAAGTGGATTGATTGTCTTTTTGTTATTGAGTTGTAGGAGTCTTTTATATATTCTAGATTCAATTTTCTTGCCAGATATCTGATTTGAAAAAAATCAGATTTGCCCCATTCTAAGGATTTTCTTTTCATTTCTTGACTGGGTCCATTTGGTTCTTTAAAAAATTATTGTATCTTTATTGATAGTCTCTATTTGATGAGACATTGCCATTATACCTTCCTTTATAATTTTTTTAAGTTTTTATTTATTTATTTTGAGAAAGAGAGGGGCAGAGAGAATCCCAAGCAGATCCATGCTATCAGCACACAGCCCTGTATGGGGTTTGAACTCACAAACCATGAGATCATGACCTGAGAGGAAATCAAAAGTCAGATGCTCAACCACCTGAGCCACCCAGGCGCCCCATACCTTCCTTTACTTTTTTAAATCATGTTTTCTCTATTTCTTTGATCATCCTGTATTTATAATGGCTGCCTTGAAGTCTGTGTCTTTTAAATCTGACATCTGTTCCCTCTCACTGCCAGTTTCTTTTGCCTGCTTTTTTCTGTGTTTACTTCAAATTTTCTGGTGTCTTTGCTGGATACTGGATGCTGACAGCCCCTACCTTCTGCTTACTTTGGTTGTTTGTTCAGTGACTTGGCTGTTTTAGCGATGTCCATGTCTCCTGTCTTTTTTGAAAAGACAGGAACACTGTCCTTGATTCAATATTAGCTGAGGTAGCAGCTAATATTTATTTATTTATTTAGAAATAATTTGAGGGGCGCCTGGATGCCTTAGTAGATTAAGCGTCTGACTCTTGATTTTGATTCGGGTCATAATCTCACAGTTTGTGAGATCAAACCCTATGTGGGGCTCTGCACTCAAAGTGCAAAGTGTGCTTGGGATTCTCACTGTCCCTCTCTCTCTGCCCCCCCCCTCAAAACAAACAAATAATTTGAAACGTACAGAAAGCTTGCAAGATTTACCAAATGTTAACGCCTATTTTTCTTCTTTCTTAATGTTTCTATTTATTTTTGAGAGATAGACAGAGCGTGAGCTTGGGAGGGATAGAGAGAGAGAGGGAGACACAGAATCCAAAGCAGGCTTCAGGCTCTGAGCTGTCAGCACAGAGCCCGACACGGGTCCTGAACTCATGAACCAGTGAGATCATGACCTGAGCCAAAATCATAGTCAACTGACTGAGCCACCCAGGTGCCCCAGCTCTATTCTTTCATATGTAGTTTTTTTATGCAAACTTTGTGAGTAAGGGTGACTTTGTTTTTAGGATAAGAAAACCAGAGTTGATTTCATTGTGTATGTTTTCTGATGACAGGCTTTGGTATCTTCCTTGCATCCCTCCCCACCCTCCTCGTCTGCTTTGTCCCCTTATTTATAAAGGTACAAAAATGAAGTGTGCTGACTTTGTGTGACTTTGATTTTACAAAGTATTCTATATATTATTCTGCCACTTAAGTGTTCCCACATAACAGTACACTGTGGGCTTTCTTTGACTGTCTGCATAGATATAGTCTACTGCCCACTTGGATATGGAGTGTCCTGCTATAGTCACGTCCTGTAATTTATTGGATCTAACTGCTCCTTGGTGTTCATGGAAATTTGTGCTGTAGTATTTGCCTTTCCAAGTGAGAACATAATACTGAAGCCAAGCCATATCTAGGGACAATCAGTGAGCCACAAGCTTCAGGATAATTTCAAGATCTTTCCAAAGAACTTTTTCAAACATAGCCTGTCTCTCAAACGGCTTTGCAAAGATAATGAAACTGGTTGGATGTAGTGATACCTGACAGTTCCTACCCAGTAAAAGCTGTGTTTGGATTGGAAAATAAAGCCTTTGTGTAATACTTTTCTATTTCATGGTATGTTAAAACCCCAGATATCCCCAAATAAGATCTAAATAATATGTTGCTAAACAATTAGGAACTCAAAAAAGAAAGATCTCTATTTGATGTTGGTTTTAACCATCATTTGTGAAGTGGGGATGAGTTGTGAAGACTCAAGGAAGTAATATGTATCAAGTATCTTGTAGGGTACCATGTTAAATATTCTTTGTATTCATTCATTCACAAAATTTTTGGCCCTCTACTACGTGCAAGGCAATGTACGGGCCTCTAGGGTTTTCATGATGAAAAAGGCAGGTGTTCCTCTGTCTTACAGCTTATGTTCTATCTAGTAGGGGAGACAGATATCAAACAGCTTAATGCAAAACAATTATTTAATTTCACTTATTTGAATAATTTATTTGTAGATAACAAAATTTTTAAGTTTTTTAAATTTATTTTGAGAGAGATTGAAAGCACAAGTTGAGGAGGAAAAGAGAGAGGGGGAGAGAGAGAATCCCAAGCAGATCAAGACCATCCAGAGCCCAGTACAGGGTCAAACTCACAAACTGTGAGATCGTGACCTGAGCTGAAGTCAAGAGTTGGATGCTTAACCGACACAGCTACGCAGACACCCCGATATTTGGGGTTTTCTATAGAAATCATATCATTTGCAAATAATGACAATGTTATTTCTTCTTTTCTGGTCCTTGTATCCTTAGTCTCTTTTTCTTGTCATCTTGCAGTGGCAAACCCCTCCAATACAATGTTAAGTAGATGTGGTGACTGGGGGCATCTTTCTCTTGTTTTTTATTTTAATGGAATTATTCCTGTGTTTTTCCATTTTGAATGATAATTGTTCTAGTGTTGTTTTGGGCTTTTTTTTTTTTACATAGATTTATCAGATGAAGTTTCCTTAAATTCCTAATTCAGTAAAAATCTATGAATTTGTGTTGGGTTTTCTCAAGTGTTTTTTGCATCTGTTCAAATCCTTTGATATCCTTCCCTTTTGGTCTGTTAATGTATACTCAGCCAAATGGCTAGGTATATTAATATACAAAAGTTAGTTTCATTACTATTAAATAATAGCATATAACTAGAAAACATAGTAAACTGAGGATACCATTTAAAATAAAATCAGAGAATATATAATAACTAGGCAGAAATCTAACAAAAATTGCTCAAGACCACTAAAGGGAAAATTTTTTTAATTTGATTAAGAAATAATAAGAAAACATAAGTAAAGAGAGATAGGATATTATAGGAAGTCTTAATATTTCTGAACATATCAATTCTTTCAAACTGATGTTTAGAATTAATGATATTCTAGTTAATATCCTAATAGAGTTTAACATTGAACTTGATAAAATGACCCTACTGTTTATATGTAAGGATTAAGAGTCAAAAATATCCAGTATGCTTCTACAGATGACCAGAGGGGAGAATTGCCCTACCCAATAGTAAGACTTGCTGTGAAACTCTATATTATTGACTTAGGGACAGAGAAAGTGAAAACAGAATAGAATAGAGCATGCACAAATTGGACTGTGACCACATATGTGTGGGACTTTGACATATGTTATAGATGGCATAGCAGATCAGTGGAGAAAGGAGGGACTGCTCAGTATGTGGAGCTGAAAAATATACATATCAAAAAAGTAATTTTTTCCCTGCCTCATACCAAATACAAAACCAGCTCTGGATGGGTAAAGTGCTTAACTGCTAAAAATAAGAATTAAAAACTTTTAATAGAAAAATATAGCTGAATATCTTTTAGACCTTTAGGTAGAGGAGGATTTCTTCTTGACATAAAAAGCATTGATGGATTTGATGATATTAAAATTTAAAACATTGCTCATCAGAAGACCCTTTAAAGAAGAAAATGAAATGTTACAAACCAAGGAAGATATTGGCTGGTAAAGGGTTAGTGCTAAGAGCATTTAAAGACTTCCTACAAGTTAATAGGAATAATGCAAACAACCCAGTAGAACAGTGGGTAGGAGACATGAATGACATTTTACCAAAGCAGAAACATATATGGTCCACAAACATGTGAAGACATTTCACATCGGTGGTTGATGTTGAAATGAAAATTCAGAAACACAACAAAATATGTTTTTTTCACCCATTTGATTGACATATGAAACGTATGAAAATGCCAAGTGTTAAAGAGGATGTGGCTTCTTAGGATATCTTATACTTTGCTAGTGGGAGTATAAATTAGTAGAATCTGATCTTACCTCCCAATGTTGAACATTCACATACTCCATGATCCATCAGTTTCTGCCCCAGAGAAATTCTTATGCAAGGGGTCTTGTTAATAGCAGCATCATTCACAATATGCTCCCATCAATGGGAGTATGAACAAGTAAATTGTAACAAACAATAGAATGTTATTGTGTTGTCAAAATGAACTACAGTGGCATATGGCAATATGGATTAATCTTAGCAATATAATAAGTGGGAAAAATAAGTATCAAAATATTGCATGACATAATGTCTTTTGTAAAAGTTAAATTCAACTAAAACATGCATACACATACTTTTAGGAAATATGCATGCTAGGGGAACCTGGGTGGCTCAGTTGGTTAAGCATCTGGCTTTTGATTTTGGCTCAGGTCATGATCTCACAGTTGGAGAGATAGAGCCCCATGTCAGGCTCTGCTCTGGGAGTACCGATGGAGCCTGCTTGGGATTCTCTCTCACTCCCTCTCTCTCTGCTCTTTCCCCACTCACATTCCCCCTCTCTCACTCTTGATGACACAGGATTCAAAGTGCTTACTTTCATGGGAGCCATTATTAAAAACAATTAACAGAACAAATTGAGCCATGCTTGGACCAGTGATGGGAGTGTATTATGAAACGAGGAAGAGATCCAAAATAATAACAATAATAAAAGTTTTAATCACAAGAAGTTCAGTAAAAGATTTATGTGGATGTTCTCCAAGTGTGTAACTGGTATGTCTGATCTACTCTGGGGGCTCTGGAAAGGCTTCCTTAAGGAAGTGACTTGTGTGCTTAGCTCTGAGGGATGAATGGTAAGTAACCATGTGAAGAGGTCAGGGAAGAACATTCCAGACGGAGAACAGCACGAGTCAGACCTTGAAGTGGGAAGGGGTGAGGGAAGCCCTGGAATATAATCAGTATGACTAGATGAAGTGGGGAGAAGGGACAGAGATGTGTGAGATGATGCCGGAAGTTAGATGGATAGGGAGCATCCTTTTTGGGGCATTTTAAAGGATTTTTGGTCGGTATTCTAAAATAGTAGCAAGTTAAATAAACAGCAGGAATTTATACAGATACAGAATTGTATTTAGTTTGCTTTTTTTTTTTCTGAAACTTTGTTTCTTTGGGGTTAATACCTAGATTGAAAGGTACATAGAAATATATTTATGTTTCAAAATTTGGGGTATATCCTGCCAAGTTGCTCTCTAGAAAGCCTGTAAACTGTATTTTTCCACCAGTAGTGTGTGATATAGTTTGATTCTACAAACTTTCTCTAACATTGGGCATTCACATTCAGAAAAGATTACCAGTACAGAAGAACAATGGCATAATTATTGCTTAATTGTATATATTGTACTATGAATATTGAAAATATTTAAATGCATATATGCAGTTTTGTCAGATTATTTAAAAAATTTTTTTAAATATTTTAAGTATTTAAGTCAATACTTTAAAAAATTTGTTCCATTAATTTTTTTTCTGTTACTTCCAAAAAGGATTATAGCATTTTAACAAAATGACTGAGCTAAACAAGTTGTTCAACTTTAAGCAAATGTTAGTACCAAGAAATTACTTTTGTTTTTATTTTTTAACAGAGGATATTTATTTTTTTAATTTTTTTAATGTTCATTTATTTTTGAAAAAGGGAGAGATAGAGCATGAGTGGGGGAGGGGCAGAGAGAGAGGGAGACACAGAATCTGAAGCAGGCTGCAGGCTCAGAGCTGTCAGCACAGAACTTGATGTGGGGCTCGAGCCCATGAACTGTGAGATCATGACCTAAGCTGATTTGGATGCTTAACCAACTGAGCCACTCAGGCGCCCTCCAAGAAATGACTTTAAAAAAATTTTTTTAATGTTTTATTTATTTCTGAGAGAGAGAAAGAAAGTCAGTGTGAGCAGGGGAGGGTCAGAGGGAGAGGGAGACACAGAATTTGAAGCAGGCTCCAGGCTCTGAGCTAGCTGTCAGCGCAGAGCCCGATGCGGGGCTCAAACCCACAGACCATGAGATCATGGCCTGAGCCGATGTCGTACGCTTAACCGACTGAGCCACCCAGGCGCCCCAAGAAATGACTTTTAAAAGGCTAGAATAATTGAGCTAGTAGCTTACTTTCTTCAGAGTCTACAATAAATTAAATTTACCAATTATTTTCTCAATTTGTTCACCATTGTTTCTTGCATCCCATTCCTTCCTCTGGGTGCTCTTTTTTTTTTTTTTTTTTAAGATTTTATTTTTAAGTAATCTCTACACCCATCATGGGGCTCAAACTTACAAGATCAAGTGTCATGGGCTCTACTAACTGAGCCAGCCAGATGCCCCTGGGTGCTCTTTTCTTTTTAATGAAGTACATGATTTAGTGACTCTTTCAGTACGGGTTTGTGGGCAATCCATTTCTTAATCTTTGCGTGTTTAAAACGGTCTCTGTTCTTTATTGTGCCTTTATTCTTGGATGATAAATTATTTTTCCTCAATCCTAAGAAGATGTTTCTGCATCGTCTTCTGTCATCTGTCTTCTGCTAGGTGTCTGCTGTCTTCTGATAAGTACTGTCCTCTGTCAGTGTTACAGCACATCTGTGGTAGGTTACCTGTCTTTAGTCTCTGATAGCTTTTAAGATTTTGTTTATATCATGGGTTATCAGAATTTCGTTATGCCCTGTTTGCTTTTACTTATTCCACTTTGTATTCACGGAACACTTGAAAACTCATGTTTTTCAGTTTTAGAAAACTGTCAGCACTCACATCTCAAATTTATCATTCTATTTCCTTCTTTAGGGACTTCTCTATTCCTCTCTCACTTATGTTGGCATCTCTTTATTTGTCCTCATCTCTCACTTATTTTTTCATGTTTAGAATCTCTGTCTTTGCTTCCTTCTGAGTGAGCTCTTTGCTACTGTCTTCTAACTCACTGACTCTATCTTCAGTCATGTCCAGTCTAGAATTTGTCAGGTCTGTGAAGACACTGTGCAGTTTACTTCCAGGATTTTCTGTTTTTCTCTTATCCGCTTGTTCTTCCTTCCTCTCTGTGTGTTTTTGTTTAATAATTTAGAGTTTTCTTTATAGATATTAATCAGTCTTTGATTTTTTTCAGTATCTTAAACATATTTATTTAAAAACTCATTTGATCCAGGTTTTAAAAAAATGTTTATTTATTTTTGAGACAGGGTGGAGAGGGGCAGAGAGAGGGAAACAGAGATCTGAAGCAGGCTTTGCACTCACAGCAGAGAACATGATGCAGGGCTCGAGCTCATGAACCACAAGATCATGACCAGAACCTAAGTCAACTGCTTAACCAACTGAGCCACCCAGGTGCCCCGGATCCAGGTTTTTGTTTGTTTGTTTTTGTTTGTATTTTGAGCTTTCTGTAGCGAGTGGGGCCCCACTCAAACCTCTGGTTCCAGTGGCCCTGGTTCCTGGGTTCTGTCACAAGTGTGCTCCTGTGTGCTCCATGAGTGGAGCCGGTTCTTGCCCCTCTTGCCCTGTGGGAACTAAAACTTCTTACATCTGTTGGATTTCAGGTATAGAGCCCTTCAAGCTCACAGAATCGGCTGTAGCAAAACAGACAGTTTGCTCCATCTTCTGCGCCATTTGTCTTCTTTCTACTTTCCCCCATACTTGTTTTCCCTCCCATTCTTTTCTGTCCTTGTGGATTTATACCTTTTTAAAATTTATCTGGAGTCATCTTGATAGGCTTTCGGGAGGAAGCTAAAATTAGGGCATGTGTTCAGTCCGCCATGTTTAACTGACAGACCCGGTACTAGTTTTAAGTTGCAACATTTTAGTACAAAATGATTAGTAACTCAGTTAAATCTTATTGCTTCTTAGGAAGCCGACAAAGCACTGGCATGCTCTCTAATCTTTATTCATGGCTTATATACTATAGATCAATATTTTATTTTTTCAAACTTCTAGAGGTGTATAACTTTGTCAGTTAATATGCTATTTTTTTCTTAAATAGTTTATTGTCAAGTTGGTTTCCATAAAATACCCAGTGCTCATCCCGACAGGTGCCCTCCTCCATGCCCATCACCCCCCTTCCACTCCCCCCCACCCCCATCAGCCCTCAGTTTGTTCTCAGCATTCAAGAGTCTCTCATGGTTTGCCTCTCTCCCTCTCTCCAACTATTTTTCCCCTTCTTCTCCCCCATGGTCCTCTGTTAAGTTCCTCCTAATCCACCTATACGTGCAAACATCTGGTATCTGTCCTTCTCTGACTGACTTCTTTCGCTCAGGATAACCCCCTCTAGTTCCATCCATGTTGCTACAAATTGGCCAGATTTCATTCTTTCTCATTGCCATTAATATGCTATTTTTGATAATTGGTTGCAAACATTTTATATGACTTCGTGAATGAGATTCTTTTCAGTATCTAAGTCACTTAAGGAACAATTTATAAAGCTGGTTGAGGCCTCAGTGCAGACCCACATCTTAAAGAATTTGTTCCCAGTACTGTTCAGAAGATTGCAGACTGCTGATTTACTGAAACAGGGACCCGTCACAGGCTCCGTCTTCAGTCTTTGTATTTATAATGGCTTGTTCAGCAAGTTCCCAATCTTCTGAGCTGATTTGTCTGATTTGAGGGATAATGAACCAGAACAAAATGTCAGATAAAATCTCTATCAATAATAGAAAAAAATATACATGTAAGCTGAATAGGATTTTTGTAATGGTGGCATAAGAATCTGTTTTTAAATTTCTGGATTGTGTGGTATGTGTACTGAAGAAAAAAGTTCCCACTATATCCTCATTTAGTATAATTAGTATGTGACACATACTAGCCCTTCTACAAATACTTATAAACTAAAAGAGTGAATTATGGAATGGGGTTCCTACTGTTGCCTCTCTGCTTCTGCTATGTATTGCCTTGAACTTGACCTCACTTTCATGACATTGACTCTAACCCACATTTCTCTAGCTCCGGATTCCCTGTAGTCCAGCCTCATTTCTGCTCCATGGGGACCCCTCGGAAGGATGGTGGGATAGTGCATATTCCATAAAATCGTAACCCATTCCTTGTACATGGCTGTTGATTGAAATGTTTTCCTTGTGGAATTATTTTTCTCATCAGAAAAATTATACATACTTATTGCAGGGAAGTTGTACAATTAGAAAAGAATGAAAACTAAAATAAAAATCACACATAATCTAGAGATAGTCGGTTAATATTTTACATGCTTCCTTGTAAAATTTTAATGACTATATGCATCCAGGTTGAGTCAAGAAAACAGAAACCACTCTAAGTATTTTAGCAGGAAGGGGTTTAATCCAGGAGATTAGAGTTTGCATAGCCATTGACAGATTTAGGGAAGAAAAGTGAAGGAAACTGCTATTGTCTTTCAGGAAAGTCAGGCAAGGAAGAATCACAGAAAGGAGCCATTGAGAATATTAGCTGCCTATAACGTGGGAGTGAGTGATTCACAGGAGTGTTCCTGGAAGTGGCTGTAAACCTCACGTGTGCAGTTTGCCTCATGTCTGTCCACCCCTGCAAGGGGAATATAAGGCCTTCTCTTCCACCTCTCTGTATAAGTGACTGTCACTGGCAGAATCTGAAACAGAACCTAGCTGCCAAGGTTGTTTGGGAAGTACAATTTTTGGGCCTCTGTCCCTTTGTTACAGAGAACATTCACAAGGAGCACAAATGCTCTGTCAGTTGTTTTTAAAAATTTTTTTAAAAATATCTATTTTTGAGACAGACAGAGACTGAGTGCGAGCAGGGGAGGGGTAGAGAGAGAGGAAGACAGAGAATCTGAAGCAGGCCCCAGGCTCCGAGCTGTCAGCACAGAGCCCGACGTGGGACTCAAACTCACGAACCGTGAGATGATAACCTGAGCCGAAGTCAGACGCCCAACCGTCTGAGCCACCAAAAATGCTGTGTCAGTTCTGAGCAATCGAAATATATAACTCTTTGCCTCTTGTCACCAATCCTCCAATATGTTTCTTCTATATCTCTCGCCATTAATCATGAATATCTGGCTATTTTTTTATTCTAGGCAGGTATATTGTTTGAACTTCTGCCAACTGTGAGAGTTTCCCTTCTCCCTTGAGATCCACTCTCTAGTGGGCTTTTAAGTGTCACTAGTCTACTTCTGGAAGGTGTCAGCATATTGGCACCTTCCGTAAACCAGGTCTGACTTTTTCCTCCTCTGGTTCACATGGTCATCAGGAACTCCTCAAGGGCCAAGTGTGTGAGTCAAAGGAAAGTTGGCAGAAGCAAGAGGGTATGCCAGGGGAGTGTGGGCTCACGCAATTTACTTATGCCTTTGGGACCTATTTAAGTGTGATGTCTATGTTTTCCTTCCCCTTGAAGATGGAGCACTGCTCATATGCCCCCTTTATGGCTTGGTGCTCACGATGGACTGGCCGGATGGCATGGTCACTTAATGTCTCATGCTTGGGTACGCATTTGCTACCAGGGCCCAGTAGCAAGGCAACAGCTACTTCTCAGAGCAGGATAATTGGGTTGGAACAAGGCACACTGAGTTCCATATTCCTAAGGGGCTTTTCTGTGAATTTCCTATTAGGGTTTGACAGAGGCTTCCCACACAGCTTCTCTGGCCCAGATACTTTGGGCACCGTTGGCACTGCCAAGCTGGCAGGCCCAAGGGGCAGAGCAGCTTACATGGCAGCTCGGACCCAGCTTCACTGCCTTCTCGTGCTCTGGACCCCACTCAAAGCTGGCCACCTTAAGGCAATTCGATAAAAGGTTAGGGATAGTACTTTCAAATGTAGAAAGAATTGCCTTCAAGATCCAACGAAGGCCCAGAGCACTTGGAAGGATGGAGGTGATACTGAAGAGTGACAGACCATGTCCAGCACACTAAGCCTTCTGTAATTGGGCTCTCACTGCATGTCCAGTTTTGTCCTCATGAGCATTGTAAAGCCTTTGCTACTTTGATGATTACATCCCTACTGTTATTAAGCAACATCCCTGTGGTTTAACTTAAAACCCATAACAAGGGCAGCTCTCTATATTCATTTGAACCTCTGTGTAAAAGAATGAGTCATAGTAGAGTTTCTTTGAGTGGGGTTGTGCCTTTTAGTATGTCAAGGAGCTTCAGCACTTGTTTTTAAACTTTAATAAGAGTTAGCTTTGTTGTTTGCCTGGACAGATGTGACGCCAGCATAGCCAGGCTCTCTGCAGAGCATAAAACGACTTATGAGGGGCTCCAGCACCTGAACAAAGAACAGCAAGCTGCCAAACTTATCTTGGAAACAAAAATCAAAGACGCAGAGGGGCAGGTATGGCCTATTTCAGGTAGCCTTTTAAAAGTAGATAATTTGTTCTTCGCTAAAGATAACATGGTGATGAGAAACCAGCCGGAGTACCTAGCACATGCGTATCTTTTCCTCACTTCTTTTCCACTGTTTCAGTGCCATGGCCCTTCATGGGTATGACAATCAAAGTGCCAGAGTTTTTGGTACCACCCTAGTTTTAAAGGTTCTTTCCCCTCATTCCTAAAACAGTTAACATATCCCAGAAATTCTAAATTATGGCTCCAAAACTACTTCTTGCATAGGTAAGTGATCAGGCATTCTTTTATATGCCTTGTCCGCATTTTTGGTTCAGGAAACCAAAAACTCATGGTTTGTGCTACTCGTGGTTTGTGGGAAAGGATTCAGAGAAAGCTAGAAGTAGGCTGGCTGGTGAATTTTAGAGTACTCCACCTTGAAACACAGATCCATTTCATAAAGCAAAACTTTTGGCATTTCACCGTCTGCTTTTTGGCCACTTAAAAGTTTCCTTTGGCCATAAAGGGGCCTGTCTTCTAGGATTTGCTCCTATAGTATCTGCCTTACTTGCTATTCTTCATGTAAAGAGGGACCATTCTAGTAAAAAGGGGCATCTGGTCAATTTGCTGAAGTAAAAATACTTGTGTTCAAAATATATTCAGTAAAGATCTAAATCTACTTATGTGAAGGACACAGATATAAAGCCACAAAAAACCCACAATTTTTTTCAGAGAATAAGGAGAGAATTACGACATCAGAAAATAAAGCTCAAGAGATACCAAGCCTCCCAGTAGCTGAGCCAAGTAAGATACGAATAGAAATCTATAGGAGGAGACATACTTTTTCTTTGTTCTGGATCTAATTAATACTTGTCCCATGAATCTGTAAGTGAGGAACATTGAACATCCTGAAGAAACTAAAGACATTTCCTATAGGACTAGTTTCTATTACATTTTAATAGAAAGACAAGGGAAAGGGGTGAGTGCTGGGTACAAGAAGTAGGAGGGATGTAATTTACAAATTATATTTTCTGGTGACTTGACTTGATACGGAGGTAAATCTGAGACCTTAAAGGATTTTGTAAGTGAAAAGAGCTCCATTCTCTATGACTAGCAGCCACATTAATGGTAGAAATTCCAAAGTAAACATAACTATATTTTGTGCTAGCAGGTGGAAGTAGTGGGCCTGGGAAGGAACTCGTCTTGCTCATCAGAGAACTATACAGTTAAGTACTTGGAGCATAATGAATGTTGGCATTGCTCCTGATCTTGATTTCTGATGAGCGCGTATGTTAGAAAATGGAAGTGGAAAGATGAGGTGAACTCCTAAAAGAATATATTAAACTATATTGAATCTTAATGTCATTGACTAGAATATATAGCTTACTAAATGTGATCTGAAATTACCTCTGCAAAGATTAGATGTGATATTACAAGCAAAGTTTCTTTCCCAGATTTCCCAGCTTTTGAACAGAGTGGACTTGTCCATCTCAGAGCAAAGCACCAAACTGAAGATGTCCCACAGGGACAGTAACCACCAGCTGCAGCTTTTGGATACAAAGTAAGTAGGCAACTTATAAATTTTTTTTTTGGTTCAAGTTCTTGATAACCCTATTCAGTAGTACAATTTTTCCCCTTCGTTTTTATTTATTGCACAAAACAAGAATGGAAGTTAAGAGGAAACGTTTCCTTGTAGCATGTTGCCACTTTGCATTCCTTATTATTATTTTTAGTAGTTGGGTTATTATCTATCTATTCATCCAATAGATATATAGTAAGCACTGGCCTAGGTGCTAAGGATCCAGAAATAAAGAAAAACAGACTCTGTTCCTATCCTTGTGGAGTTTATAGTCTAGGGAGTTGATGAGCATTAATCAAATAGTGACTTGAGTGAGTGTATGTCTTATTATTACTAATGGTTATAATTGCTTTGAAGAAAAGGTACATTGTTGTGGTAGGCTGGAAAATGGTCCCTCAAGGATCAGCATGGCCTAATCCCTATGAATGTTACCTTATATGGCAAAAAGGGACTTTGCAGATGTGATTGAGGATTTTAAGATGGGTAGGTTACCCTGGATTACCTGGTAGACCCCATGTAATCCCTAGAGTGTCTGTAAGGGAGAGGCAGAAGGGTCAGAGTCATCAGAGATCATATGATAATGGAAGAAGAGACTGGAGCGATGCACTGTGAGGATAAGGAAGGGGCCACAAACCATGAAATACAGGCAGCCACTAGAAGCTGAAAAAGGCAAAGCCATGATTCTCCTCTGAGAGTTTCTGGAAGGAACCACTTCTGCTCACACATCAATTTTAGTCCAGTGAAACTGATTTTAGACCTCTGACCTCCAGAACTATGAAGGAATAAACGTGTTGTTTTAAGCCATCAAGTCTGTGGCAGTTTGTCACCACAGCCACAGGAAGCTAACACAGTGGTGCTCTGAGGCCTAGTGATAGGGCCCTCCTTCCTGAGGAGGTGGTGTTTGAAGTAAGAGCTGAAGAAGAAATGGAATTCACTAGGTGAAGAGTGAGGTAAGAACATATGGAATGGAGGAGTGTAGCATCCAGGAAGCTGCAAGATGGTGAAGGTGGCTGGAAGAGGGATGCAGGGGACGTGAGGGCTGGGGAGGAGGCGGGCTGGCAGCAGGGCCACGTAGATCACATGCAGGGGTGTTGTCTCTGGCTTTAGTGCAATAAGGATAGCCGCTGGAGGGTTTGAGGCAGATGGACAATATAATAAGATTTATAGATTCTTCTTAAATGGCCTTGGTGGCAATCAGAAAATGGTGGGGCACCCGGGTAGCTCAGTTGGCTGAGTGTCTAACTTGGGCTCAGGTCATGATCTTGAACTCCGGTTCAAGAGTTCGAGCCCTTTTTCGGGCTCTCTGCTGTCAGTGTAGAGCCTGCTTCCAATCCTCTGTCCCTCTCTCTCTGTGCCCGTCCCTTGCTTATGTATTCTGTCTCTCACTTTCTCTCTCTCTCTCTTTCTTTCAAAAATAAGTAAAAACATTAAAAAAAAAAAAAAGAAAGAAAATGAATCAAAAGGGGCCAAAGCATGGGTCGCCTGGATGGCTCAGTTGGTTAAGCATCCGACTTCAGCTCAGGTCATGATCTCGCGCTCCATGAGTTCGAGCCCCATTTTGGGCTCTGTGTTGACAGCACACAGCCGGAAGCTGCTTCAGATCCTGTGTCTCCCTCTCTCTCTGCCTCTCCCCTGCTCACGCTCTGTCTCTCTCTCTCTCTCTCAAAAATAAATAAAGATTAAAAAATTTTTTTAAAAAAGGGGGGAGCCAAAGCAGAGATGAAGACATCATCAGGTGGGGACATTGCTGCAGTACTATAGGTGGGAGAGGTGTGCAACTAACTATCCAGTCCACACCCTGTGTTGTGTTGTCCTTTCCCATTTTGTTATAGTAACACTTTAAACTTTACTTGCCCACAATGAAACTCATCATCTGCCCTTCTGCTCAGTCACAAAACCATACATCTTTTCCCATCAGGAATCTTCATGAGCTTGGCATTTTCCTGCCAAAGCAGAGCCAGTTGTCACTATATGTGTCTCTGTGTGCGTGTACATATATTTGACTTAATATGTTTTTTAACAATGATTTCAGTATAGAACTTTGTTAGAGACTTGTGGAGTTTTTAAATTAATCATTCTCCTGGTTCTTATATCTTATCACCATATTTAATGCTGTGTCAGGGTTGTTGCTGAGTTAACAGGAATTCTCTTATGACAAGCATGTTCCTTTTTTCTCTAATTATCTGTATTATATAATCGTTGAGTTATGTCACCACTCCTCATAGATCCTACATGCTTGCCAAGTACAGAAAAATCTCTTCAATCCTCTTCCTTCCATCACAGAGGAAAAAATAAACATGTTGGTATTTTTTGCTATGTAAATTACTTCCTTAGGAGATATTATAAGTCAACAGACACGAACATCTTTATTTTTCTTCCTACAGTTTAAAGTCTAGAAGTCTAGACACAAATGCTGTTCATAGGGGAGAGGGGACAAAGCCTGGGGCAGAATGTCAGGTTGGGTATACAAAGGGAAAACCCTGGTTGGGTGAACTAGGGAAAAAGCCCCTTCCACAAAGAGAGCCTAAGGAATCTCACCTGTCTAAATCTTGGCTCTGAGTAGAAGGATAGAAGATATTCCTCGAAAATTCAAGACTACAATATAGCCTTTATTTTATTTTACTTATTTTTTTAAAAGTAAGCTGTATACCCAGCATAAGGCTTGAACCCATGACCCTGAGATCTACTGACTGAACCAGCCATGTGCCCTTACCATACAGTCTTTATATAGATTTAGAGCTAGAATTCACCTTAATTTAATCTTAGAATGATTAAGATGGTGGTGATTAGAATGATTAGGTGGTGGCCTAAGAGGCATGGTAGAAGGAATGTAAATGCCCAGTCCTCAAGGCTTCCCACAAGTAGACTTAGTTCTAAGGAGCATGAATGTATAATCAAAAATTGTAAAACAATAGAAAGAAAAAAGTCACATATGTGATGGAGTCAAGAGAAACAGAGAAAAGCAGAATCAGATGTCTAAATACTGCATATATAGGAATTATTGGATAAAATAAGTATCCATATACGTACATACATTCGTACATGATGTATACGTATGTGTGAGTATTCACACACACACACACACACACACACACACACACACACTTGGAAAGTATGACTAAGGAATGAGAGATTATCAAAAATGATCAGTCAGAATTGAAAACAACCAAATACAACTTATAGAAAATATAATAATCAAAAATAAAAGCTGTAACCTCTAGCCCCACCTGACTGGGGAGACTGAATAGTGACCCCAGACGACCTTGGAGCCCCCAACGTTACTTTCTGGTTGCAAAGCCCAGCTTACAGCTTTGCTTACCAAGTGGAGCTCACCTGCTTCCGCTTACTTGTTGAGTACTGCCTGCACCTGGCCCAAGCAGGGAACCCAGCCAGTAACCCTTCCCCAGTACAGAAGCCCAGGCAATGATTCTGCCTGTTCTCAAAACCCAGCCACCAGCCTCACCCAACTGTGAGGTACAGCGGCGGGTGCCACCTGGCCAGGAACCTCATTCAACAGAGCAGCACAACCAGCAGCCTGCCCGATCATGGAGCTAGCCTGAGGCCCTGTCTAATCTTGAAGCCAGCTGAACTTGGAGGCTAGCCAGTAGTAACAATTGACTGGGAAGCATAGCTTGGGGGTCCCACTTGATTGGGTGCAATTGTAGAGCCCAGCCTGCAGCCCTTAATCATGGAGGCCAGAGAGCAGCACTGCCCAGCCAGGGAACACAGTCTGAGACCTTAGCCGACCAGAGGTAATTGCCCAGTGCAGTTAGTGGCTCTGTTTGATTGTGCAGCCTAGCCCAGCAGCCCCACATGGCCAGAGAGCCCAGCCAGGAGCCCTGCTTGAATGCAGAGCCTAGCTTGTAGGCCCATCTGACTGGGGAGCCAAGCCACTGATTCCCCATCCCCCGACCTCAGAGCATAGGCAGAAGCCCTGCCCAACTAGAAACCTAACAGACATATACAGAACTTCCCATCCAACAGTAGCAGAGTACAAATTCCTCTTAAGTGTAAACAGATTATTCTCCAGGATAGATCATATGTTAGGTTACAAAACAAGTCTTAATAAATTAAAGAAGATCAGAATCATATCAAGTACCTTTTCTGACCACAATAGCATGAAACTAGAAATCAATAATGGGAGGAAACTTGGAAAATTCACAAATATGTAGAAATTAAACCACATATTCCTGAACAGATGGGCCAAAGAAGATCAAAAGGGAAATTTAGAAAATCTTTAAATAAATGAAAATGGAAACACAAAGTATCAAAACTTGTGGATTGTAGCCAGAGCAGTTTTATGAGGAAAGCTTACAATACTAAATGCCTACATTAAGAAAAAAGAAAGATCTTGAATAAACAGCCTAACTTTATATCTCAAGGAATTAGAAAAAGAAGAACAAACCAAGCACCACGATAACAGAAGGAAGGAAATAATAAAGATTAGCCCAAAAATAAATAGAGCATAGAAAACAGTAGAAAAACAATGGGAGGGGTGCCTGGATGTCATAGTCAGTTAAGTGTCCGACTCTTGAGCTCGGCTTAGGTCATGATCTCACAGTTTGTGAGTTCCCGCCAGGTTCCGGCGCTGATGGTGCAGAACCTGCTTGGGATTCTGTCTCTCCCTCTCTCTGCCCCTCCCTAGCTTGTGCTCTCTCTCTCTCTCTCTTTCTCCTCTCAAAATAAGTAAATAAACTTTTTAAAAAAGTTTAATTATTAAAAAAATGGGAAAATTAACAAAACTAATTGTTGGGGATTTTTTGAAAGATAAACCACATTGGCAAAACTTTAGGTAGACTAACCAAGAAAAAAAAGAGGACTCAAATAAAATTATAAATGAAATAGGAGTCATTATAACTGGTACCACATAAGAGATTACTATAAACTATCATATGCCAACAAATTGGATAACTGGAAGAAATGGATAACTTCTTGGAAACATACAACCTATCAAGACTGAATCGGGAAGAAATAGAAAATCTGTACAGAACAACAACAAGTAAGGAGATTGAATCAGTCATCAGACACTTCCCAACAAAGAAAAGCCCAGGACCAGATGGCTTCATGGATGAATTCTACCAAAATTTAAAGAAAATTAATGCCAATAGTTCTCAAATCCCTCCAGAAATTAAAGAGGAGGGAACACTTCCAAGATCATTTTATAAATCCAGCATCACCCTGATACCAAAGACAGGCCAACATGCCTGATGAACATAGATGTAAACATTCTTAACAAAATGGTAGCAAACCAAATTCAACAGCAGGTTTAAAGGATCATACACCATGAGCGAATGGAATTTATCCCAGGAATGCAAGGATGGTTTGATATATGCAAATTAATAAATATGATATACCACATTAACAGAACAAAGGATAAAATATCATATGATTATATCAATATGGAAAAAAGCATTTGAAAAAATTTGATACCCTTTTCTTGATAAAGACTCAACAAATTGGGTATAAAAGGAATGTATCCCAACATAATAAAGGCCATATATGACAAACCCACAGCTAACATTCTACTTAGCAGTGAAAAGCTGAAAGTTGCTCTTCTAAAAGCAGGAACAAGATGAGGGTGTATACTCTCTCCACTTCTATTCAACACAGTACTGGAGCTCCTAGCCAGGGCACTTAGGCAAGAATAAAGAATAAAAGCACTCCAAATCAGAAAAAAAGAAGTAAAACTATTCCTCTTTGCAGATGGTATGATCTTATATAGAGAAACTCTAAAGACTACATCAGAACACTGTTAGAATAAGTGAATGCATTAAAGTTGCAGCATCTATGGTCAGTCTTCCTGGTCAGGCAGGGCTGTAGGCTGAGCTCCACAGCTAGGTGGGGCTGCTGGCTTTTGCTTCCTGTCCAGGCAGCTGTGACCCATTGCCCAGCCTGGTCATTTGGCCATACCTAGCTGCAAGAGAGGCTGGGAAATGTAGTCTCTGGCCAGACAGCCATGTACCCAGCTCACAATTGAGGATTTCTTTTTTTTAAAAACAATTTTTTATTATTTTATTTTATTTTATTTGAGAGAGAGAATGAGTGGGAGAGAGGGGCAGCAGGGTAGGGAGAGAGAGACAGACAGACAGACAGATAGACAGAGAGAATCTCAAGCAGGCTCCATGCTCAGTATGGAGCATGACATGGGGCTTGATACTATGACTCTGGGATCATGACCTGAGCTGAAATCAAGAGCCAAATGCTCAACTGACTGAGGCACCCAGGTGCCCCTCTTTGAGGATTTCTTAATAGAAGAGAAAAGGAAAACATATAGCAGATAATTTAGGGTCTTCTACCACAGTTTCCATTTTATTATCACTATTATTATTTAAGTCATATGTTCTCTCTGCTTTCATTCTATTTCATAATAGAAATAATACAAAAGTAATGAAGAGGAGGTAGCAAGTGTGGAGTGTAATTTTAATGTATTTGGAAAAGACAAGGACCAGAGGAATGGAGGGTAGGGTTTTTTTTTTTTCTTTCTATTTTCTTTTTGGTTAAAATTAGGAAATATCTGTATTGGGCAAGAGCAATTTTGAGAACATTTGAGAGAAGTGGGGCTAGGTTCCAGTCCTGGGAGATGACAGGGAAAGGGAGGAAGAGCCCAGGAAAAAAGAGAAGACTGAAAGGGTGCCAAGATATTGTGTCCTCTGAGCCAGGAGCACTGGGGACCCTCTGAAGGCAAAGAGCACCTGGTGTGGCTATGTGTCACTGTGTGACACCTCAACACCCACCCCATGAGCTCTTCACCAGTAGGAAGTATTAGCAGGTGCTTGTCTGTTGTATCTTCCTTCCCGGCACCCCACCCCTGATTTAGTGCTAAGGACAATTCTAAGGAAAGGTAAGCTTGTAATTCTGAGGGAGCCGAGGTTAATGTTGACATATTTATGAGAAATTTGGTAGCCAGAGACTGAGGTTGTGTGATGTAATTTAAAAAAATTTTTTTACATCTAACTTACTAATTTTCTTATTTTAGATTTAAAGGTACGATTGAGGAGCTCAGTAATGAGATTTTATCTGCACGGAATTGGTTGCAACAGGAGCAAGAACGGATAGAAAAAGAACTTTTACAGAAAATCGATCAGCTTTCCTTGGTTGTTAAGGAAAACAGTGTAGGTATTGATGTTTGGCACACTACAGTGAAGTTATTCAGTGGGGGCCTGCAATGTTTATGAATAATCCCTAGCAACTAGCATTGATTTCTTCAGCACCACATTATGTTGTTCAGTTGTTTCTTACCTTAGATTCCTTTCTTCGTACTCCTTATAAAGAGAGCACTTGGACTTGTTTTGGTTAATAAAGGCTAAATCGAAAATTTTAGTACTTTCAGCTAAGATGAATTTATGTCAAGACTTTGGCGAACCCAACTGTCCACCTGCATTTCTAAATAAAACTAACAGCTACTAACTTTATCCTAGTTTGGTTTAATTTCATCTTCTGGAAAACACAGCGTTGAGCAGGTTTGTCCCGCTAGGCCCCGCCAGCACACTGTAACCACAGTACACGCAGTCACGGCACAACACGTCAACAAAATCTACTGTTTTCGTCTCCATTTTCCTTCTCTTTCTACCCCGCTCTCCCCTAGAACTCAGGTTTGCAGAACTGCTCCAAAAAACTGTCAAGAAAGCCTTGCATGTAGAGTCTTCAAAGTCAGTAGGCTCTGAAACTGGTATTTGGCAGGCAAACTTTTTTTTTGGTTTGGTTGTTAAGCCAGACCCTCTTCGTCTCCCTTCTCTTCACTTGCACTGCTTCCTGCTGTTGGACTTTGATGGAGCAGAAGCGTCTGGTGCAGTCTGCATCTCTCACTCTGCTGGCTCTCCGTGCGGAGCTGCTGAATTGCAGACCGCACTGTACCACATCAGGAGAGCTAGGTCATGCAGTAACCCACTGACGGCTCAGTGTGTTGGCCTCCAAGGCTCACCTGCAGATTCAGGTTCCCGTAAAAACCAAGCATGCTGGAAAGAAAAAGAAAGAGAATATTTAATATATTAAATATTTCCTTAAGTGCTCCCCCATAGATTATCAGACCTACTGATTGATGTGCTTAGATGCATACTACTACATTTGTAGGCTTCTGTGTCTTTGGATCACTGTTCACTTTTACATGTGGATTGGTTAATAACTAGTAGCAAACCCCAGGATAATGGTAGCTTTGATAAGATAGCATCTTATTTCTCTTTCACATAAAAGATGTCTGGGTGTAGGGAATGCAGCTCTGACGTAGGAGCTTATCAGTCCTCAGCAACCCAGGATCCCTGTGGCTTAACTCTGCCATTTCTAGAGAATGACCTTTGTTCTCATAGTTCAAGATGATGGCTAGTGCTTTAGCCATCTGAATTCCAGGAACAGAAGGAAAAAGGAAGGAGTAAGGATATGCCTCAGCTGCTTTTTAGCTTTTCCTAGAAGCTGCCACATACATCTCGTTGGCCAGAACTTAACCTTATGGCTGCACTAAACTCAGGGGACCATAGAAAATGTGGGTGAGCTACCCTCAGATAAAAATCAGGGGTCTGTTAGGAAACAGGGGAGAATGGATGTCTGAGTGAGCAACAAGCCACCTTGGCGATTCTGTTCCCTGCAGATTGTTGTTAAATGGTACTAGGACTGCTGCGAGTGGAGTATAGACTTTGCTTTTGGAGTAATCAGGTGCAATTCTTATCACGGATCTCAGGGAGCCAGTGAAAGGGACGTGGAGAAGAAGCTGAGCCAGATGTCAGCCAGACTTGACAAAATAGAAGAGAGTCAGAAGAAGAATATGGAAGTGCAGAGGACAAAACAGGAAGAGGAGAAGGTTCATGGGCGCATCAGCAAGCTGGAGTTACAGATGAATGAGGACATGAAGGAAATGAAGGCAGAAGTTGATGCTGGTAGGCCAAAAAGAAAACAGCTCTCGTGTGTTATTTTCACTGTGATCTGAAAACCAATTAATGAGCATCCCCTGCAACTACCTATGACCCCGCCTGATGGTAATAACGATAAAATGTCCTTAGGTGATTTTCTCAATAGCTGTGCTCTAGTGAACTAAAATGTTGGGTCACTTCCAAGTACATGGAAAGCCACCATGATGGACTGGCAAACTAATGAAAATTGCTCAGCTTACAACTGATAGGCATTTTCTTTCTTTCTTTCTTTCTTTCTTTCTTTCTTTCTTTCTTTCTTTCTTTCTTTCTTTCTTTCTTTTTTTAAGATTTATTCGTTTTTGAGAGACAGAGAGAGACAGCGTGAGCATGGGAGGGTCAGAGAGACAGGGAGACACAGAATCTGAAGCAGGCTCCAAGCTCTGAGCTGCCAGCACAGAGCCTGACATGGGGCTCAAACGCACAGACTGTGAGATCATGCCCTGAGCTGAAGTCGGACGCTTAACCAACTGAGCCACCCAGGCGCCCCTGATCTGCATTTTCTTTAATGCCGTCTGAGGGTTCTTCTCTCTTTATAGCCACTGTCAGTGTGTCTCAGAAATAAACACATATCTTTGAGGGACTTTTGAAGGCTTCTTTTACTACTGCTGGCAGTATGCTACCACAGCAATAAATGGTCATCAGGGCCCATTAATTCACACTTGTGTAGAAGGAAGTGTTAAAGCAATATTCCAGGTCTGAAGTACTGTTGCCTATAAAGGCGGGGCTAGACTTAGTTACGCTGTGAGTTTAGGAGTACAGACCTAGAACCAGTAAGAGAAGTGGAAGTTACCTGAAGACAGATTTTAACTTAACACAAGGCAGAAATGTCTTCAGGTAATGAGTTCTTTGTAAAAAAGACACTGGTGGCTTGTGAGCCTGAGAGATCTTTGTTACCAGAAGTATTCAAGTGGAGGCTGGTTGGGTATGGTCAGGAAAGAGAAGACAGTCCGACAGCATGACAGGGGGGACTGCGTTATCTTCCATCTCCCTCCAATTCCTGATTCCATAATTTCCCTCTCCAGAATCATTCTACTTTGGCCGCATGGGAATACAAGTAGTTAGTTATCCCAAGAATAGTTTTGTTGTTACCACCAAAAGTTTTATTATTTTACTTAAGTAGAAGTCACAATAAAATTTATGAATGGAAGAACTTGTGAAGGTAAAAATGAATTTTCTTTGTCTTTGGGGCTATTAGAATATGGTATTTGAATATTTCATCAGTGTTTTTTTTAAATGTTTATTTATTTTGAGAGTGAGAGAAAACATGAGCGTGGGAGGGGCAGAGAGAGAAGAAGACACAGAATCCAAAGCGGGCTCCAAGCTCCAAGCTGTCAGGACAGAGCCCAACGCAAGGCTCAAACCCACAAACCGCGAGATGGCGACCTTAGCCGAAGTCGGACGCTTAACTGACCGAGCCACCCAGGGTCCCCAGGACCTTCTTAAAAATAAAAATATTTACTTTTTCTTATTCTAAAAACAATATGTTTCTTAATGGAAAATAAGAAAGCACAAAATATTTTTTAAATACTTGTAACTTCTCTCACCCAGCTGTCATCTTTATATAAATCTTTCTATGCATATACCACGTGTATGTGCTTTTTCAAATTGAAGCCCATGCGGATTTGTAACCCACTCTTTTATATGCTGTATCTTTCTATTCAGTAAGAACATTTTTAAAATAAGTACTACTTATTCCTTATATGATATTAACTGTCACATAGAGAAAGATTTTTGAGAAAATTCTAAATTTACTAATTAAGACAGAAGCTTTTAAACATTTATTTAAAAAACCCACAGAAATACAGAATAATATGAAATGCTTTTTTGATAGGGGAATGTTTTCTTTTTTTGCTTTTTCTTTTTAAATTATTTCAAATTTAGAAAAGCAGTAGCCCCAAAACTCTGTATTATCTTTCATAGAAATTAACCAGTTGTTAACATTTTGAAAATTTGCTTAATCTCGTTGTGTGATGTGACTGTGTGTGTGTGTGTGTGTAAATATAATTTTTTCCCTAAATAATTTGGGAGTAAGTTGCAGAAGTCATGATGTCTTTTTACTCCTGTATTATTTCAGTCTATATACCCTAAGAACAAGGACATTCTCTTAAATAAATATAATAGAGTCTAATATTGTTGAAAACTTTTTCAGTATTCAGTTTTCAACTTTAACCGTTGTTTCCTTTATAGCAGACCTTTCCTAGTCTAAGTTCTATTCCAGAATCATACAGCATAGTTAGTTATTGTCTTTCTTTCTGTATTTAGTGTCTTAGGTTAGACCAGTTTCTCAGTGATGTTGACATCATGAAAGAATACAGGCCAGTGTTTTGTGGAATGTCTGTTTGCTTCCTCTTAATTAGATTCAGGCTGTGCACTTAAAAAAAATGTTTATTTATTTATTTTGAGAGAAAGAGTGCACGTGCACGTAAGTGGGAAAGGGACAGAGAGAGAGGGTGAGACAGAATCCCAAGCTCATCCCCACAAACCATTAGATCATGACCTGAGCTGAAATAAGAGTTGGACACTTAACCAACTGAGCCATCTAGGCACCCCTCAGCTTGTGCATTTTTGACAGAAATGTCACAGAAGCAGTGTGTCCTTCACTTATCAGGGAACCTTATCAGGGGGCTACCTGATGTTGGTTTCTCCTGCTTTGGTGACGTCAGCTTTGATCCCTTGGTTAAAGTGGTATCTGCCAGGTTTCTCCATTCTAATAGTTCCCTTCTCCCTTTGTAATTAAAAAGTAATCTGTAGGGAGATACTCCAAAACGATGTTCCCTATCAAACTTGTACTTCATTAGTTTTAGCGTCTATTGATAGCGTTTGTCCAAATCATCTATTACCATATGGTGTAGACTTTGACACACGTTGGTTTTTAATATTAACTCTTGTGAAATTTACCTCTTCTTAAAGGGTTTACAGCCATCTATGAAAGCATAGGATCCCTCAGGCAAGTTCTTGAAGCCAAGATGAAGTTGGACAAGGACCAGCTGCAGAAGCAAATCCAACAAATGCAGAAGCCAGAAGGTCCCATGTGAAGGGGGCTGGGATAAGGACCTCAAACATGGTTTTGCCAGTGGGGCTAGAGCTAGATACCTGTGTAGCCAGGCTGTCACTGCATTCAGGATTGTTCTGTTCATGGCGTGCATGTGCCAAGAAATGTGATTTCATGGGTCTAAGCGTTTACCTTGAGTCTCAAAAACACTTTCCTTAAAAGTATTAAATACAGCTTTTACCACTTTATTCCACTTCTCTAAATTCAATGGAATATCCTCCCTGCCCCTGGATTTTGAAAGGCTTTTATCCCCTTCATTTTATGAATGAAAAGACTTAACCTTCCTTCCATGCTTGATGCTGTAGCCAAGACTTACTATTTTGAAAAATGTCATGGTGATTTTTTTAAAAATTAAGAAACTAATGAATTATCACAGGAATGTGTTTCTCCTTACCCTAAATTAAGAGAATGTCCTGGTAGATTAGAATTCAGCCTCTTAGTCCATATTTGGATTTTATGATTGTTATCTGTGCATTTCTTATATGGTTACCTTCTTGTAAATCTTCTGTCTTTTGTAGAGAGAAGGGATTTAACATTTGGAACCCCCCTTCATCATTTACATGATGAAAATAGCCTAAAAATTGATAACTGCCATATACATTGTGGATTAAAATGGGAACTTAAGACAATTATCTAGAAATGCAAGGCACAATATCTACATTGACCACCTAATTAAACCAGGTTTTAATATTGAAAACTTTTTCAATTATCCACAGCCTGTATAGCGATAGCCATATACTTAATAATGGAATGGTGGTTAATAGTCTGTTTCTTGCACAATTAATTGTTTGTTAATCATAATAGAATGTGAGAATTTTTCAGGCTTTATGATCTCCTCTCTAAATGTTTCCAAAATTAGCACAAAGTGCTAAGGTTTATATACACTTATTGTAACTGTATTCTTGTGCCTTGGTTTTACCACGTCAATGCACTGTATCCTATAAAAGTTTTACAGACAAAATAGAAGGCATGATAATACATCAGAATTATGATGTAAAAATGGGATCCTATGTAATTTTTAAATGTTCTAAAAATTTTATCACTGTTAAGACATTAATCATTCAGTATTATTAATGGAATAGAAATTCATACTTTTGTATGGCAGAGAATCAAATTGATATTGCATTTATAACACTGTCAAGAAACTTTCATTCTGAGCAGCTTTGTAGAGGATGGGTGTTTTATTTTCAATCTCCATATTTGATTAGTCATTGAAAATTGGCGCCAGTGAATCTGTTCACCTGCAGATGTAAAACCTGATGGTAAGACACACACTGTCCTAAACTGTGAGGGTGCCCAGGAAAAGGAAGACCGTTCTTAAAAATTAAAAAAAAAATGTTTTGTTGTTTGCCAAGGACTCAGGAAAATTAAACACTTTCTATTTTTAGGATAACTCATACATGAATTATATAACTGGCTATTACTGTTTACCCATATAAAATATGCTGCTAAACTACACAGTATTCTACCTTCTTAGGCTTGACAAAACTTTTTAATTTGGACCTGAGGAATCATCTAAGGAATGTGTCATCCAACACATATTTCCTTATTTTGTCACAAATCTTTGCATCTCTCTCTATAGGAAGACTAGTTCCACTTGACAATGAAAAAAACAAAGATTAAGACTCATTTGCAACCAGAAAGTGAATTTCTTTCTGTGATAGAGGAACCACATTTAGTACAGTTTCCCCTGTTTAAGTGCTAGCCACAGCACAGAGAGTCACGCCCCCTCTGGTGTCTCTCTCCTCTGTGGTCTCTGAGGAGGTGGAGGAGTCAGCACATGTGACATTTGGGAAGAAGGACGGGAGTGGGGATGGGGGCCAGCTGCACTTGGGGTGTGGGGTGACATGAGCAGGTGATGGGTGGCTGTCCGCTGACGTTGCCCCGGCGCTTCCCACGCAGCCGGCCTCATGCCTTGAGCTCTGGCAGGGTCCACCCTGGCCACGTGTTGGAATTATCTGCAGAGGGGATTCAAAAAGCCACTGATGCCCAGGCTGCCCTCCTAGACCGATTAAGCCAGACCCTCTGGGAGGTGGGAGGCAGACATCATCAGTAAGGTGTCCAAGGCCCCTGGGTGAGTCAAAGGCTGCCAAGGTTGTAACCATTGAGCTACAGCGTACTCTTACGACCAAAGTTTAAATGAGGATCAGCTTCCGTGTTCTTTCCTTTACCAGAAATTTGCAATAAAAAGAATAAAATTTCCAAATAAATGTGGTGTATGATTTTTAAATTTAAAAGATTTTTTAGAGTGAGGCAACCTACTGGGAACTGGAAAGTCACGGGGAGCTGCTCCATCTGTGGGCCTCCAAGGCAGAATGATGCCGGCTGGTGGTTCCTGGTGTGTGTGTGCGCCTGTGCTGTGAACTTGGTGTGCGTTCACTCAGTTCATTATGGCGATGAGTTAAGTACTGTTCACTTCTCCGTTTTACAGATGAGAAAAATGGGTCACCTGAAGGTTGGGCAACTTGCCCCAAGTCTCGCAGCTAGTAAGTGGGATCCGTGATTCAAACCAGGCAGCCTCCTTCCATTCATTGGGCACCTAACAAGTACGCCACTGTCCCACCTCTAAAGATATAGCCTTGCTTCCCACATAACTCACTTGCCAGGCCACTGACGGCGTCCCATCTCTACATGACTTTACAGCTCCACCGCCCAAGTCCCTTTGCTTTTAAATGCCCCAGTTCCAAACACCCAAGAGAGGCATCTTACCATCTTCACTTGGGTCTGATATCTTTCTCTGGTTTACCAGGGGAAGCAGTGGAGGTGGGGCCAGTTGGTGCCATAGTACAGTAGGGTCCCAGACGTTTCATCTCCTGTGCTTGGGCCGTCCTAGGCCGTGGGCTGTGGTTTGGAGCACCGGGAGATGAGTTATGTTGGGTGACAGCTGAACAGAAAATGATTCCCTTTAACCTATGGTTATCCCACTCAGCTTTCAGCCTGAAAAAAACCCCACAAACCACTCATGGCATCCTGGAAACTCAATGATAACTGTATGGAGTTCTTCTGTCACTGCCCTCTTGTAGCCGTGTGAACTTAAGCAGTTCTCTTAACCTTTCTGAATCTCAGTTTTCTCATCTGCAGAAGGGAGATCTTAATTATGTAAAAGAAGTGACTAGTTTATAATTTTTGAAATGCTGAAGTAGTTAATGCAATCTTGGGTATTAAGTGGTGAAATATATGTGATATGGTAGTGTGACACAGCAGGTAAATGGAGGGCCCATGTTTTGGTTCAGAGCATCCCATTGCCTGCTGGGATCATTTATAGGAAGTGACTCTATCACTCCAAAGAAAATGATATCCCAGCCTGAGACACAGAAGAGCAGCCTGTATGCAGAGATAAGTAGATAGGATCAGACTGGGTCAGTCTCTGAGTCTGGGGAAGTGCTAGGCAGCACTTCAAGCTAGTTAGTCTCATCCCCGGGGAAGGCATGACTTCCCCAGGACTGAGCCTGGGAGAAGCCACATCCACTGAGGGGCCAGTGTTGAGAGGGCTGGGATGGGTGGCATCAGACCCAGAAGGTGGCAGCAACTCAAGTGTGCATTGATGAAAGGATAAGCAAATATATATACAATAGAATACTATGCAGCCATAACAAGAAATTGACACATTAACAGCATGGATGAATCTTGAGGAGGTTTTGTTGAGTGAAATAAGCAAGTCACAAAAGGACAAATGTTGTAGATTTCCACTCAGATGAGGTACATAGAAGAGTCCAATTCATAGAAACAGAGTAGCATGATAGTTGCCAGGGGCTTAGGGGTGGGGTGCAGAATGGGGAGCTAGTATCAGCTGGGTCCAGAGTTTCAGCTGGAGAAAATGAAAACGTTCTGCAGATGATGGTGAGGATGGTTGCAAACAATGTGAATATACTTAGTGACACAGAACTATACTTTTAAAAATGGTTAAACTACTAAAATGTACATATTATCTTATCACAACAAAACAAAGGAGATGGATTCCTTAGCCCTCCAGTTGAGCCTTCAGGTGAGACTGCAGCCCCGGCTGCGTTGATGCAACCTCATGAGAGATGAACCAGAGGTTACCCAGCTAAGCCAGGCCCAGACGTCTGACTTACAGACGCTGCGAGATAATAAATTCTTGTTGTTTTCAATGGCTACATTTTGGGGTAATTTGTTATATGCAGTCATAGATCACTGATGCACTGGCACTGGGTAATCTTGATAGCTGTTTTGTGGAAACGATCCTTGCTTGTGCTACAAATTACATGTTCACATATATAATCTCGTACACTTTCTGAGCAAGACATGATCTTAAAAACTTATATTGAATGGCCTTTTCTAGCTATGTGGCATATATACCATTTAATCTTTGTAATTACCCTACTTGGTGTGTACTATTATTTCCATTTTGTGGATGGAGCAGAGAGAGAAGTTAAACTTTGACTAATATTGCAGTTGACTCTTGACCAACACAGATTTGAACTACACAATCCACTTACACGTGGATTTTATAATAAATACAGTACAGTACTGTAAATGTATTTTCTCTTTATGGTTTTCTTAATAAAATTTTCTTTTTTCTAGCACACTTTGTTGTAAGAATACAGTATATAATATGTATAAGTTGTAAAATATGTGTTACTTGACTATGTTATCAGTAAGGCTTCTGGTCAACAGTAGGTTGTTGTAGTTTAACAGTAATTGTTAAGTTTTGGGGGAGTCAAAAGTTGTACGCAGACTTCTGACTGTGTAGGGGAGATGGAGGAGTGTTGTTGATGCCCCTAAATCCCCTGCAGTGTTCAAGGGTCAACTGTATATAGAAGTTGAAAATGAAACAAAGGACATAACAGCTAATTGATGGAGGAGCAGGGATTTCAACCCATACTTAACCCATCTTCAAAGTCTAGGCTACCATTTTGCTTCAAGAAAGCCAACACCTATATGTAAGGTGATTTGTTCAATATCTAACAACTGTTCGGAACCAGAATACCGTGTAGCTCGGTGATTCTCAACGTTTCCCCAGATAAGAAGCATCATCATGACCTGGAACTGTTAGAAGTGTAAGCTCTCAGCCCCATCCCAGAGCCCTGAACAGGAACTCTGAGATGGACTCAGCAATCTGCTTTGACAAGTCCTGCTAATGATTCTATTGCAAGTTAAATTTGAGACTCGCTGATGGAGAACTGCACGGTAATACACTAGCCCTTAACCCATTTAAGTTTAAATAGACATTAATCAGAATTAAATGCATTAAAAAGTTTAGTTCCTTGGTTGCGCTGGCCACATTGCGAGTGCTCAGTAGCCACCTGTGGTTAGTGGCTGTGGTATTGTCCCATGCAAACGTAGAACATTTCTGTTATTGCAGAAAGTTTTGTCAGATAGCCCTGGTCTAGAGCAGTAAGTTCCTTGCTCTTTCAACTGACTGCTCTGTCCAAACTCTGTACCTTCATTTGTCTGCCTAGAATGCGATTTGGACCCAGAACTTTCCTTATGTCTCATCTCTACAATTTATTTTTTTTTAGTTTACTTATTTATTTTGAGAGAGAGCGTGAGAGAGAGAGAGAGAGAGTGAGCGAGCAGGAGAGGGGCAGAGAGAAAGGGAGAGAGAGAATCCCAAGCAGACAATCTGCACTGACAGCGCAAAGCCCGATGCAGGGCTCCATCTCACAAACCGTGAGGTCATGACTTGAGCTGAAAGCAAGGGTTTGGACACTTAACCCCAACTGAGCCACCCAGGTGCCCCTCATCTCTATAATCTTATGTCAGTCGTCTCTGTTAGAGGTCATTTCACAGATCTTTGTAAGGTTTGGTCTCACTTGTTGGCTCTGATCAGTAGACACTGCTGCTGGGAGTGTTGTACTGAGAAGGATGGGGAGGCTGGTGCCAGACTCAAGGGGAAGAGCCAAAGGATGTCAGCCAAGGGGCAGGGCTGTGTGGTGCATGTCTGCCACTTTGGCACCAGGGCGTTTAAGGCATGTGCCTGGCAAGGGGTTATCAGCCAGGGGACTGTTGAGTGCTGCAGACGAGGCGCCCTAGTGAGAAGGACCAATCAGGCCTGGGATTGGGTTCAGGCAAAGTGAGGCATTCACCTTGGAGATTTTAATATTTTTTAAAATATTTTTATTTATTTCTAGGAGAGAGAGAGAGACAGTGTGAGCAGGGGAGGGTCAGAGAGAGAGGGAGACACAGACTCTGAAATAGGCTCCAGGCTCTGAGCTGGCATTCAGCACAGAGCCCAATGCGGGACTCGAACCCACGAACCGCGAGATCATGACCTAAGTGAAAGTTGGACGCTTAACCGACTAAGCCACCCAGGCGCCCCTCAACATGTTTATTTCTAATAAAGTAGAAATCCTTTATTAACTCAAATTTCCAAAGCCTCAATATCTCTCAAGTCTCATCTTTAACAATGATTCATAACCATGTTAACAGTAATTCATGCTTATCAACAGTTCTGTAAACATGGACGTTTGAGGAGNACTCTGAAATAGGCTCCAGGCTCTGAGCTGGCAGTCAGCACAGAGCCCTATGCGGGGCTCGAACCCATGAACCGTGAGATCATGACCTAAGCGAAAGTCAGACGCTTAACTGACTAAGCCACCCAGGCGCCCCCACCTTGGAAATTTTAAATATATATTTTTAATTTTTTAAAAATGTTTTTATTTTTTTTCTAGGAGAGAGAGAGAGAGAGAGAGACAGCGTGAGCAGGGGAGGATCAGAGAGAGAGGGAGTCACAGACTGAAACAGGCTCCAGGCTCTGAGCCGGCAGTCAGCACAGAGCCCGACGCAGGGCTCGAACCCCCTAACGGCGAGATCATTACCTAAGCGAAAGTTGGACGCTTAACCGACTAAGCCACCCAGGCGCCCTGATATTTTTAATTTTTTAACGTTTATTTATTTTTGAGAGACAGAGACAGAGCATGAGCAGGGAAGGGGCAGAGAGAGAGGGAGACACAGAATCTGAAGGCTCCAGGCTCTGAGCTGTCAGCACAGAGCCAGACAGGCTCAAGCCCACAAACCGTGAGATTATGACCTGAGCTGAAGTCATACGCTTAACTGACTGAGCCACCCAGGCACCTCCTTGCCTTGGAAAATATAAAGGGACACCAAGAACTGTAATTACGATAATGTGTTAACACAGTATTTTTAAGGATCAAAATTGCTGCAAAAAATGCACGATGAGCAACGTTTCAAACGTTAAAGACTAGATTCAACCACATTGCCCAGAGCCATTTTGGAACTGAGGCAAAACAGAAAACTCTGTGTCCCTAAATACATATTGCATATAATTTTAAATTTTTGACATTTTGTGTATTGTGGAGCTTGTTGTTTATGTAGAGTTTTAGAAATATTTCGCCAACATATTATTTATGTTGATGACAGGATTTTGGCTGCTCCTTACATTGATCGTCTCAAGAGTGTGCCTCACTCACCTAACCCTAACTGCTGCCCTGCCCTGATGTCTAGAAAGTTGGAGCTAGATTCAGTGCTCGGTTACCATAATTAGCTTATCTCCAGCGTTGTCTGATTGCTTTAGACAGTCTCTGGTCTGTTTTTATCCCTAATTGCCATGCTTTGTTTCATTTTCAGACTTGTGACTTAATTCTTCCTAGAACTAGGTTTGGACACACATAAAGAAGAGATCTGACTCCTCTTTGAGACCGGAGGAAGAATGGCAGGGGGATGGGGACTCTCTCCTGCCGCCAGGCCAGCCCTCGGATTCGCTGTCCTCTGCTGCCCCTGTGTGGTTACTGGAAACTCCGAGAGAATCTGGTTCAGTAGGAAGAACCACAACCAAGGAGCGCCCTAGTGGAAAGACCCTCGGAGATCACTGACCTTCATTCCCTCATTTTCTGGAACAGGAAACAGAGTGCCCGAGAAGTTAGCAGTGGGCTTTGCAGGGAAGTAAATACGACGCCAGAATGATAGGCTGTAACCATACTAGTGATTTAGTACCTATTCTGCACTGACTGGGCCACAGCAGGAATAAAAAAGATCAAAATTTCTGCCTGTAAGGAGTTTCAATTCTAGCATGAGGTAGAGGTGGGGAGAGAAAACAAGCAAACAAGGAAATGCCAAGTATGTCAGATGATCCTAAGAGCTCTGGTGGAAGATACAGCAGGGGCTCAGGGGAGGGAGTGACAGGAAGGGAGCTATAAGTGGAAACCGGATGGCAGGGAAAGGCTTGCTGAGGAGCAAAGACCTGATGAAGGTAAGAGGCAGCCAGGCAGACACCTGGTAGAAGAATTTACCTACATCTTTTTTCTAGCAAATAAATCTATGTATAATTCAGGCATTCAGTGTCCATGTAGCTGCTAACTCTAGGTACACGGTTAGTAGGAGCTTCCTGCTGCTATAACCTCTGAACATCTCACCTTCCTTTCTTGCCTTCTCATTTCCACATCTTGGGTGACCAATTCCCTGCATTAAATTCCCTGTTTGAAATACCTAGTGAGGTCTCCGCTTTCCTGCACAGCCCCCGACTAAGGAGAGGAAATTGGACCTGTGATTATCATGCTTTCTCCACACCTGTGTCTGGAGCTGTGTGGCTCTTTGGAACTTCCCAGCCTGGGCTCTCTGATAAACCATCACCACCTCTACCACTGGCTTACGTTTTTTGAGTGTGTGCTATCACTGATCCCCACACCTACCAAGGACTGAGCAGGCTTTGTCCTTGCCCCAGGCACCTTCCAGGCTCTCAATTGGGCACTCTAGAATTTAGCCAGGATACGAGTGGCTCAGGAAAATGTCCAAGAGTTTTGGCATCAGCATTAGTTACAACAACTAACCATTGCTGAGCACTTCTCTGGGGCTGGGGCCATGCTAAGAACTCTATACACTTTTTCTCATTTAATGCACCCCTCACCATGACTTTAGGAGGTAGGTAATATCTTAGCTCCATTTTGCACACAAAGAAACGAGGCCCAGGAAATTAAGGAAATTTTCTGAGGTCATGCAGCTAATAAGTATTGGAAGCGGAATTTAACTCTTGGCCTACCTGATTCCAGAATCACGCTCCTAACCACTACTCTGTATTGCTTCAAAAGAAGTGAGCATTGTGGATGATTGCCTAAAGCAAAGAGGACTTCCGGCCATGACCCAAGGAGCTAAAGGTGACAGCATGTCCTTGCCCTTTTCTGGCAGAGGCCTCAAGCCTAGGCCTGCACTTTAAATGCTCCGTGGCAGGGCTCTCAACCCTGGCTGCACATTGCAGTCACCTGGGGAGCTTTGAAACTGCGGATGCCTGGATCCCATCCTCTGATATAATTGGTCTGGGTGGGGCTGGGCCATGAGAGTGCGTTCCAACTTCCCAGGTGATTCTCATATGCCACGGATGCCAGCTTGTTTTTCTAACTTTCAGAGGGGATACTATAAACCTGTGGATCCTGTTAAAATGCAGATTCTGATTGAGGCTATCTGGATGGGGCCCAAGAGTCATGCTTCTTTTTCTTTTTATTAAAGTTTTATTTATTTATTTTGAGAGAGACAGCACGAGTTGGGGGAGGGGTTGCAGAGAGAGAAAGGGAGAGAGAGAAGCCCAAGGAGGCTCTGCACCTTCCTCAGCACAGAGCCCAGTGTGGACTGGATCCCTCAGATGGTGAGATCATGACCTGAGCCAAAACCAAGAGTCAGATGCTTAACCGACTGAGCCACCCATGGCACCCTGGCCATGTCTCTAAGAAGGGATGATTCTGAGGATATAGTCCATCCCAAGTGGAAATCTTATGAGTCAAAGTGGTGGCCAGCAGCATCTGAAGCTTGTTAGAAACTGGGACTCCTGGGCCCCACCCAGACCTGAGAGGGAAGGAGAAGAGCCCAGGTGATTTTTACACACATTAGGGTGTGAAAAGCCCAGTGAGCCCAGTGTGTACGTAAAGGAGTGCAGGTAGGCTGGTAAGTGGATTGAAAACCAAGCTTCCAAGCAGCGTGGAGGGATTGGAGATGTCCAGCCAGGAGAAGAACAAGAAGGAGGCAGGTAAGTGTCTTGACCCTGGGATGGCTACCCCAAGGAAGAGGGAGGGGGCTGGCTTTTTGTGTTCCAAAGGATGAGCTAGGCACTCAAAGGACTCCTTCCTGAACAGTGTGGTGGCTGGTCCCTCTGGGCTACGCTTCTTGTCAAGAAGGACACGCTCCCCTAATTACGACACAGGGATTCAGGCGTCATGGAGTCAATGACTTGGTGAGCTCCCCTGTTACTCTGAAATTCAGAGTGTATATAGTGGAAGCAGCAGGAATGTCAGGTCACCTGGGGACGAAGTCAGCATCTATGGAGCCGAGATGAGATCTATTCTGAGGTCAGGATGAGTACATGGTCTTGGATTGAAACTGACAGCCTAGTGTGGGGAGATGCCCACCAAGGGGAGACCTGTGTCTTACACAAGGGTGTATGGGAGGAGGTTTTGGAAGCCCATGAATCTGGCAGAGGCAGCTTCGAAATTCTCAGGCTCCGAAGTTCCCTCGGGTGTCACGCTGTGATTTGACAGTAGGTAATAAGGTGTGACCAGGAGACAGGCTGATGAGGGGCAGGAGAGCTGGGACTGAGGCTGAGAAGGGGGCCGGGGATGGAGGAGGGTGTTTATCCTGCACCGACCAGACAAGAGGGGTTTGGATTCGGGTGTCCTGGTGCTCGTCCTTCAGACAAATGAAAGACAAGGGGAACAGTAGCACCTGGTCTTCCTTCCATGGAAGGACTCGTGTCCAATGACTTCAGGCAACGTACGTTCGTCGTGAGGACACAGGCCTGGGAGTTTAGGAGAAACTGAATTGACTCTACCCAGGGAGGGCTGGCATGGAGACGTCTGGGCCCCAGGTGGCTCCACAGGTTGTCAGCATGATTTTTCAGATTGTCCTTGGGCTTCCTTTTGCACAACTCCCTGTGTGTGTGGGGGGTGTGTGTGTGTGTGTGTGTGAGGGGGGTGTTCTATGCCAGTGGGCTCCCCAGACTCCCTGCAGCTTCCTGCACACGCAGCATGTCCAGACCCTCTGGGGTCTGGGGCCCATGGCCTCACGACTAGCTCTCCTAGACCAGATGGAGACCTGGGGCGGGTGCTCTCCTTTCAACCCGAACAGACCTTGCTTACGTACCAAGCACCTGGGAAAACTCTTTTCTTCCACAAAATATCCTTTATTTCGTCTTTCTTGAAACACAAAGCCCTCTTAGGAGACCTTGCATTTTCTTTATTTGGTAGAGCAAGACGTTCAGAGTAACAGTTTTGTTGGGTTTCTAGGAGCTGGTTCTCGTGACCGCTTAGGTGGGCTGGTCCCCTGAGCTTTCCTTGCCCCCCATCATGGAGGCTTGCCTGGGGCATTCTCCCTTGCCTGTGTTTCGGCCGTACGTGGAGGGCTGTGAGGGGCGGGGGCAGGTTTCTCGGTCCTTAGTCCTTGTCAGGGGAGCACAGACCACCTTAGCCTGGACCTAGAAAAGGTAAGGCAGACTGAAAAGCAGTCTGGGAATTTGCCTTGGCTTTTCGTGTTTTGGGGGGAACTGGGGGGAGGCAAAAAGAAATAACATAAATTGAGTGACTCCCTGATAGGAACTGCACTATGGTCCTCACATTTACAATCTCTTGTGACCCTCTGACAATTCCCAATTTAGAGGTGAGACACCGGCTCACAGAGGAGCCAGTTTGGCCCTCAGTTACCCACCCGGTGAGGGGCAGAGCTGGGGTGTTGCGAGGTCTCCTCCACTTGATAGCAGTTTCCACACAGAGGCTTGGGCCCCTATGGGGGGCGCTTCCTGTTCAGGTGCGTTACCTCTGGGACACAAGGACACACCTACTCCCTTCCAGACCAGACAAAAGGCTATTGTTCTGTAGGCCCATAACTCATGCAGGCCTCTCTGGCTTTTGTTTTTTGAGCTGGTTCTTCTAATCCCAGGAAGCCAATCTTTAATTGCAGTTTGCTTTAGTGCTCATTTGTCTTGGAGGCCTCACTGGGAAGTATTTTGCTCAAAGCTAAGTGTTCCAAAGACTTGTGTGTGTGTGTGTGTGTGTGTGTGCGCGCGCGCGCACGTGTGTGTGTTTTATGCCTGAGATGGACACTCTGTTGTACTTGCCTCCTGAATGTTTTCAAGCCAACAATCACTTGGTGTAGCTCTGCTCCAGGGAATGGGAGTCCCCTTCAGCTGAATCAGACTGGCTTCTGAGGGCTTTCTCTGCTCCCCTCTGAAGAGGAGGAGCCCCTGCCATTCCCACAGCTCCCCGTGAACAGTAGTGGTGCTACTGTTGAGCAGGGATGCCAGCGCAAAGTTGAGAAGAAATCCTATTTTTCTAAATAGGAACTTCTTGAAGAATCTACAGTTACTCTACTTTTCTAAATCAGGGGATGATTGTAATAGTCTGTTCGCTGATCTCCAGCAGATCTGCGTAGTCCTAATACTTTGTCAGGTGGTGTCATTTCTCCCCTTAAAACCTGTCAATGGCTTCCTTTGAAGTTCCTACAATGATCTAACAGGTCTTGTTATCTCCCTAAAGAGGCTCCTTAGCTCACCTGTGGTTTTTGCTGTGCCCCCCCCCCCCCAATAGCTCTAGTGCTGGTCCTCCAAGGTAAGCCCCTCCCTACCTCAGGGACTTTGTACTTGCTGTTCGCCCAGAGAGCTCCAGCTTCCTCACTTCTTGTCCTTTCTTAAATGCCATCTTTATCCGGACTTCCCCTGGTAACCCCATGAATTCCTCCTCTGGTACACCACACATTATTACTTACCTATTTTCTGAACCTTCCCTTGAGGATGTAAGCTTCCCGTGGCAGGATGGGTGGTTTGCTTACTTGCAGAGAACTGTGCCAAACGATAAAAGGTGCTCAAAAATACCTATTGAAGGAGTAAATGAATGACCGAGTCCCCAACGCAATGCTTTTGGGGCCAGTTACGCAACATAAATACGTAAGCAACGGCCAGAAGAATAGAATGTGGGAAATTGAGGCCACGCGCCCCTCCTAAAGGCATGAACTTTAAAACAACAGCAATAACGATCACAAAACAGTCCCAGCTACACCAAGCCCATCTCCGGGTGTCAAGTTCAAGACTGAGTATGCCACACTAGCAGATGTCTGGAGCCCTGACTTCCTAGAATTGCTATTAACAAGTGGCTCTCTGGACTCTCTGGAGCAATGCCTGAGGTTGTTCTTGAGGAACTTTTTTTTTCCCCCCTGAGAGACAGAGACAGCATGAGCAGGGGAGGGTCAGAGAGAGAGGGAGACATAGAATCTGAAGCAGGCTCCAGGCTCTGATCTAGCTGTTAGCACAGAGCCCGATGCGGAGCTCGAACCCATGAACCATGAGATCATGACCTGAGCTGTAGTTGGACACTTAACTGATTGAGCCACGCAGGCGCCCCTCTTGAGGAATCTTCGAAGCATTTCTGTGAAGCTGTAGTTTTGTCCGTTCTACAGACCTTGTTGAGACCTCCTTCATTCGGACCTGTAAAACTTTTCCAACTGGCAGGTAGGTGTTTCTCAAGCCATTTTATTTTTTGAATCAGACCCTAGAATTTGTGTTACTCTTCCTTTATGTTTTTTTTTTCTTCTTCCACTTAGAACATTTAGACTTGGATTTGTAACCTTCTTAAAGGGATAAGTCTGGCTGGTATGCGTTGTGTATTTTCTGCCTTCCACGGTATGACCTGTCCTTTCTGTTCGTTTGCTGCTGCTTCCTTCTCATTTTTAAAAGTATATTTTATATACATTCTAATTCTTCTTAGGATAAGTGTGGGTGTAAGTAAAGAAAGGAAATGAAGGGGCACCTGGGTGGCTCAGTCAGTTGAGTATCCAACTCTTGATTTCAAATCAGGTCATGATCTCACGAACCGTGAGATTGAGCCCTGTACTGGGCTCTGGGCTGACAGTGCTGAGCTTGCTTGAGATTCTCTCTCTCTCCCTCTCCCCCCCCCCCGCCCCTTCTCCACTCATGTGTGCATGTGTGTGTGTTCTCTCTCTCAAAATAAACATTTAAAACAAACAAATGAACACAAACTTGGGCTTCCTCAAATTAAACACCTCCAGAAGCAATGAGATAATTTCCTTTCCTCCACCCCAACCAACATCCTCCAATTTCTAGGTGTCCACACAATGACAGTCACTAGAGACTGGGAGAGAAATATATTTGGGATCTAACAGAGAAAGTAATAGAGACGTTTGGCAAGAGGTGGTGAGAGGAGGGCAGAGCTCTTCCCGGAGGCAGAGTGAACTTACTCTTCAAGCACTAGATTCCATCTCCGAGTACAGAAGATCAGACTTCAAGCAGTACAAAGCGCATCCCACACTAAGTTGGTCAAACAGCAGGCACTACATATGTGTGTCAAAAGAAGAGCCCTCCTGGTGGGCTGTCCGGGGTGACTGAGGGTCCTTTCTCCTGCTCAGCTTTGGGCTCTTCCCGTTTGCCCATGAATCCGCAGAGTGGGGTCCTGTCCAGCAGTGATCACCCACACTACCCCAGTAGAACATAGCGGCCCTCCTACGTTTCCCCTCTCAGGGACTTGATATTTGTGGTCTGGACAGATAAAACCACGTGCCTGAGCCATGGGCTGGGTGAGCACAGTTGTGAAGCTGCCAGTAACCCCAATACTGGGGAAGGAACCGCAGTGGAGTTAGAGAGGTAATAACCACTTGTAATCGGATTTCATCTACCCAGGGAATGCCTCACAGCCTTGCAGCCTGGATAACCTGCGAATGCCTTGTCCATGTTTAACTTTGCTTGCTTTATCCTAATAGCCATTCTAATACCTGTATTAATTCTGTGCTATTGCAAGAACATTCTCCCATCTCCCCGTGGGAAGGCTATAATCCTAAATGTTGCTTGACAGCTGGAAGCCTTTTATAACAATGAGTGATGGCATGATTCCTGTCTACCTGTAAACTCGTGTCCGTTTAACGGAGTGATTCTCTCTGGCAGGGTCTCTTCCTGCTTTCACTACACACACACACACACACACACACACACACACACACACACACACACCTTCAATACTAATAAGCACCTTCAAAAAGTGGGTGGCCCGCCTCATGTGGGGCTGTGAGCAAACAGTCAAAAAGGTCTTGAGACCTTTAGCATGCAAAAAGGTACTTTTTATTATAGCACACAGACAGGGGAGAGAGAACTGCCCCAGGAGTGTGAGGGGTGACTATATGCTTTTTAGTTACTGGGGGTCGGGGTAGTGAAAGTCTCTAAGGAATTTGGAAGCAAGCCTTTTAGGACCTTGAGGGGCTGCCTGCTATTAAGGTTGTTGACTACTGTCTAATAAAACATAAGTCTTGAGCCTTTTGAGATATTTATCAGAGGTCTGTCTGTCTGAAAGACGATTGCTAACCTATATTTCATCAGAGGAAGTAACCCTACCCAGAGGAAAGCAATAGTGGTAAATCAGTAAAGGATGTCCTTGAGGGAGCTGTAGGAATGTTAGCATCTCTATGAGCCACAATTAAGTCTGGTCTTTGTTCCTTTTTGTCCACTGTGTTTCCTCTTGAATAACTTTGACCCTTAAATCTTAAAGGCTGCTGAGGATGGGAGGTCCTGTCTTCCATAACTTCTTGCTGCCCAGGGACATAGGCCCATACCTCTGGGTCAAATTTCGTCGGCTGAGTCAAGAAAGGCCAGAAGGCTGAGGCAGCTGAATCTAGAATTGACATGTGAGAGTCTCCTCTAGTGGGAAGGAACAGGTGTCTGCATGAAGGTGGGGCCAGGCAGGAGTGTCTGCACCAGGCACAAAGGCATCAGAGAAAACAGCAAAATGTGATGAAAATAACAAGAGGGGCACCTGGCTGGCTCAGTCAGAATACCACGTGACTCTTGATCTTGGGGTCATGAGTTGGAGCCCCACATTGGGTACAGGGGTTACTTAAAAATGAGAATAAAAGTTCTTTGCATGAGTCTCCTTGGAGACAAAACACATTTTGCAAGAAAATCAGAACAGTAACTGTAAATGACCAAAAGCTCGAAAAATGGCCACAGTTAAAAATCTGATAGGAAGGAAAACAAATCTGATAAAGTAGAGCTGACAAGGAAATCTGGTTATTTCTGTGATACAGAACCATTCAATAATCAGAATATCAAGTGATGCCTTTATACTAAGACCTATTAAAACTTTAAGAATTTCGTATATTTTCTAGAACAGAGCATGTACCCATACAATACAACGTAAGGCCTATTTGACAGTGCTTTTCAAGTAACATACAAAATAAGCCTAATTAGTAAAAAAAAAAAAACAAAAAACAAAAAAAACCCACTTCATTTGCAAACCAAATCTCTGAAGTTTGTTAAAATCCTCAGTTTTATTTTTTTATTTATTTTTATTTTTTTAATATTTTTTTTTTTATTTATTTCTAGGAGAGAGAGACAGCGTGAGCAGGGGAGAGTCAGAGAGAGGGAGTCACAGACTGAAACAGGCTCCAGGCTCTGAGCTGGCAGTCAGCACAGAGCCCGAAGAGGGGCTCGAAACCACGAACCACGAGATCATGACCTAAGCGAAAGTCGGACGCTTAACTGACTAAGCCACCCAGGTGCCCCAAAATCCTCAAAGTTTTAAAGCACGTGCCTAAGTAGGATTATAGATCATGTTACCTTAACCAAGGTAACAAGATTCTGAAGGCAAAGTGGTCATATAGTTTAATTGCATTTGTTAGAATTTTAATTCTTAGTTTTCAGTAGAGACTAAGGTTTCTAAGTAGTAATGAATTGTGAACAATTTCGATTGGCAAACTTATAAGTGTCATAATTTCTAAAACCCAGTTTTTCCATAGTACAATCAAAGCATAAAGCATGTATCCTCAGCTTCTCTGCAGTGAGAAGTCAAAGGCAGATAAGCCTTATATTTAGTAATGTTTTAGTATCCTCTTTTATTTGGAAAAGGCTTAGATATCTAGTGGATTTAATCTAGCCCATTATCCAAGTAGAACTTGAAAGTTTCAGACCACCAAAGATTTTGAAAGCCATTTTAATAATTATCCGTGAAATCTTTGAGACAGACAAAATTAAATGTCATTTGAAGCCGTCTTTTGTTGACAAGTTGCAAGAGCTAACACAAGCCTGTTTGACCGCCAGTAAACCTGGGTAGAATAAAAGTTTTACACTGAATGTTGACAACTCCCCAGTCCTGTCCATCTTCATTAAACCCACAAACTCAAAAAATGAAAATCCACGCTCAAATTAGCTTTCATATAGAATATGTTGGACCTATGTCCACTTAGAAGTCAGTTAATTTGTTCCCCATTGTCCATTTTTGCCTGGGGATCCAATGGAGAAATCTGAAGTGGGTGCTTGAGGTCCAGGAACGGGTAATCTTTGCTCTTTGATTGCAAGGGTAGGAGGAGCACGAGCTGATGGTGCTGGTGTGGGAACTGGTGAGGCAGACTGCACCCATGATGGTGCAGAAACAGGGATGAGGGGAGAAGGTGGGGGCAGAGGAGGGGAGGTGTTGCCAGCAAGGCTGGAGGCAGATAATAAGCCCAGACAGAAGAAAAAGGATTTCTGGTTCCCAAACTTGTCAGTTTATGGGCACCTGGGTGGCTCAGTCGGTTGAATGGCTGACTTTGACTCAGGTCATGATCTCACAGCTTGTGAGTTTGAGCCTCACACTGGGCTCTGTGCTGACAGCTCAGAGCCTGGCGTCTGCTTCAGTTTCTGTGTCTTCCCCACCCACTATCTCTCTGCCTTTCCCCTGCTCATGCTATGTCTCTCTCCATCTCTCTCTTGCGAAAATAAACATTAAAAAAAAAAACAAACTAATAAAACCTGTCCGCTTGGACAGATGAGCAGCCACATATTCTTTTTCCAAAAACAAGGAGGGAAAATAGGGAGTCCATGTCTGGCCAGAGGAGACTGGGAATTTCCTGGAAAGAAAAGTTTTGGCAGCTGCTTGGGAATATTCCTTAAAGTCCCTCCTCATCCTGAGGTAGACTAACCACAGACAATGTGCTCTGATTGTCATAGCCCTGGAGGAGGGTTGCTGGTGTCCCTCTGCCTCTCCATTGCATTCTAGATTCTATTTGGGTGCTACTGATTGGGCTGAAATACTGTGCCATCATACTGAGAGGAAGCCAATTGTTTTTTAACCCGTGGAAAACGCTAGAAAAGTTTTACCAAGGGAAGTTACCCAATGCTATAACGTAGGTAGCCAGTAGGGGGCAGTGATGAAAAAGAATAAAGCTAGAAATCCATCCTGATTTAAACAACATTCCAACACGTGTAGTCTTTGCAGTTGGCTTCCCTAGGAAATGGTCCCTGGCTGGGTTTTAAATCAGTCAGGGATGGGTTCCTGCCAGCTCTCAGCAGAGGTTTCACAGTCAGAAGCAGTTAGACTAGGGATGAGAGAGAATCACGTTAGACCAGTGAGGAGGAAACCTCACACGGGAGTCTTAAGAAGGGCAGCTGTCCTAGTGACTTAAGTAGCAGTCCTGGGCCCAAGAAAGGCCTCTTTTTATAAGAATAGGAATAGAGAGGGCATCAGGTTTGTGGTTCTCATTATCATTTCAGCCAGGGTACTAGCTTCCACTCAGAAGGCAGGCTTTTCTGGCTCGTCACAGAGTAGTCACAGACTAGAGGATTGCAGCCTGAGCCATTGACATGACAGTGTTCCTGGAAAAGCCCCTGAAACAGAAGAGGGAGGAATTCACCAAGTTTGTATCGAGGCTCAAGGCCCAGATTAGAACACTGGCCCCATGTTGGGTGCCAAAATGAGGTGTAGTCACAAGTGAATGATCAAGAGAGATTCTTGAGAACCTTTTGGTGCGAAAAGGTGCTTTTATTACAGCATGGGTACAGGACCCATGGGCAGAAAGAGCTGCACTGGGATTGTGAAGATTGATGACATATGTTGTAGTTAGTGGGCACGAGGGACAGCAGAAGTGTTTAAGGAATCTGGAAACAAGGCTTCCAGGATCTTGAGGGACCAGCTGCTGTTAAGATCTCAACGGGCCATATATTTGAAAGATGATGGCTAACCTATGTCTTGGGTGGGGTTGGGGGATGTTTATGGTTGTCAGAGGGAAGGAACACTACCCAGAGCAAAGCAATCATGGTAAAACATTAAAGGGTGTCGTTGAGGGAGCTGTGGGAAAGTTGAAATCTCTATGCTGCAGGAATCCTTCCTGGAGATGATGAGCCACAGCAAAGTCTGGCCTTTGTTCCTTTTTCTTCCATCACCCCTACCTACTTTTTCTTTGGGCAGGTACCTTAAATAAACTGGTTCAACTCAATATTCCATCTCCCTGTGGCCAGAATTCAGTAAATATTTCTCCAGGACCTTCTATGTGCCGCATACTGTTGTAGGGCCTGGGGAGCCAGCTGTGAACAAACCAAACTCCCTGCTCCCTTGAAGCAGATTTGCAGTGGGGAGAGCTGGGCAAGGAGTAAGATCTAGTGTCAAACGTACTATGGAGGTAAATAAACCAGGAAAGTGTGTGTGTGTGTGTGTGTGTGTGTGTGTGTGTGCGCGCGCACGTGCGCACATGATGCACATGTGTAGGGAGGTAATTTGAAAGCCGGGGAAGCAGCAAGGGCTCCCCTGAGAGGGTGACATTTGGGGAATGACTTGCAGTGGGGATCCATGCAGATAAGCTGGGGTGAGGCTCAGGTCCTGCAACGAGCATGTACAGAGGCCCTGGCGAAGGGAGGGGTTGGGTTCCCAGGAACAGCCAAGAGACCCATGGCCCTCAAGGGGGACAAGAGAAACTGCTGAAAGTCAGATGGTGAGGCAGGTTATGTGAGGCCTTACGGGGCCTTGTGAGGACTTTGGCTTTGGCTGAGTTGGCAGCAATTAGAAGGTCATGAGCAGAGGAGTGTCTTATCTGGTTAAGATTTTTTCATTGTTTCCTGTAACAGCCATAGAGACAGCCAGGCCAGGGTCAAGGCCAGAAGCAGAAAGCCCCGTTAGATGGTGGTGGGGACTTAGGATGGTCTGCAGGTGGGTCAGCCAAGCTCCCTGTGGTCTGCATGGCGCCCTCACCCTTGGATGCTGGCTGGTCTGTTTTGCAAACCATCAAAAAGAATAAAGATGAAAGTTCTAAATTGGGATTCTCGTTTAATTTTAGAATAGAATTCAACAAATGGATATTTGGCCCTATTTAGAATGCTAAAAGTACTGTTGACGAATTGTGTTCTTTTCTGCAGGAGGGTTTTATACAGACTGCCTCATTTTCAAATAACTCATGAGGTAGGTACCATTGTCCATTTCAAATTATATTATAAGAAGAGTAATGCGCAGGATAAACTAGAAATCGACTGGTACACAAAGGCGAGACGAGACCCCAAGGTCCCCTCCGCCTCGTCTCTCTCTGCATCCGTGGGTGGGTCCTCTAGCACCTAGAGCATCAATCTCTATCCTGCACCCAAGCGAGATCAACACAGAACATTTTCTTCCATGCCTGTGTTTCCTCACTTACCAATCAATTCTTGGTGCTTTTTCCATAGTCCTACGTAGGACCCATCCGACAATTCCAAGGTATAGATGTATCCTATTTTATTTTTTTAAAGATTTTAGTTTTAAGTGATCCCTTCAGCCAGTGAGGGGCTCGAACTCCTGGCCCCGAGATCAAGACTATCACATTCCACTGACAGACAGCCAGGCGCCCCTGGATGTATTCTATTTTCAACAAGAACTGAATCTTGGGAGATGGGCAGAGTTAGTGTCATTTTATAAATGAGTAAAGTCCAGTTTAGAGAGCATTGCCCCATGGTTTGCAATGGTGTGGGATGGGCTCTCAGGCTACCAAGGGGCCACATGGGGAAATCTCCTCGCCTTTTCTGATTGCCATCCCCAGGTTCCTACCAGTAAATAATCTGCTTTTATCTTATCTGATTGATAAGAGTCTAAAGGGAAATCTTTTAAATCCAGGAAGCAATTAAGCTGTAAGTTTCAGAATCCTTAGCAGAGAGATCATAGGAGTCACAATCCTGAGACACTCCCCTGTTTGCATTTGTATTTGTCATTTCTTCCAGAGGATATGATGTGGCCATGTGGCCAGACTTAGCAACAGTGAAGGTCATGCCTGGCAAAGAAGTTCTTTCCTCCTCTTAGACATCTTGTATTTTCAAAATTGGATCTTAACTTTTTTTCTGAGTATAATAACTGTGTGTTCATCGTAACACCCTCACATACACACTACACGTGTATATACAATAAAATTTTCCACGTAATTCTGCCATTTCAGTAACACGCTATTAACTATTTAGGTCTGTCTTTCCAAGCTTTTTTGTGTGTCTGCATGTGTAAGTATAGATAGGAGCGTTTCTGTTTTCTACAGATTACTTGCTGTCCCTATTCCCCGATACCTGTTTGCATTGATGGACCACACGTCATGGCTATTTTCCAATGTTTAATTCTTTCTATGCTCTACTTCATTTTTTAGACTTGAGGTTACTATTAAAATGTTGGGGCGCCTGGGTGGCTTAGTCGGTTAAGCGTCTGACTTTCGCTTAGGTCATGATCTCGCGGTTGGCGGGTTCGAGCCCCGCGTCGGGCTCTGTGCTGACTGCCAGCTCGGAGCCTGGAGCCTGTTTCAGAGTCTGTGACTCCCTCTCTCTCTGACCCTCCCCTGCTGTCTCTCTCTCTCTCTCTCCTAGAAATAAATAAAACATTAAAAAAATTAAAAAAAAAAATGTTTTCATGACTTCATAATCTTTTATAGTTTGGAAGTACCATAATGTATTCTTGGTTAATTTGGTTTTTAATATTTTACTCTTAAAATGGACTCCCAACAAATGCATACATTTTATTTATTTATTTATTTTATTTTTTTACAAATAGTTTATTGTCAAATTAGTTTCCACAAACACTCAGTGCTCATCCCCATAAGTGTCCTCCTCTATGCCCATCCCCCCCTCCCCCCCACATCCATCAGTCCTCAGTTTTTGTCAGCATTCAAGAGTCTCTCATGGTTTGCCTCTCTCCCTTTCCCCCACCATTTCCCCCCTTCTTCTCCCCCTTGGTTCTCCGTCAAGTTCCTCCTAATCCTCCTATACGTGCAAACATATGATATTTGTCCTTCTTTGCCTGACTTATTTCGCTCAGCAGAACACCCTCAAGGTCCATCCATGTTGCTACACATGGCCAGATTTCATTGTTTCTCATTGCCATGTAGTATTCCATGGTATAGATAAACCACATCTTCTTGATCCATTCATCTGTTGATGGACACTTAGGCTCTTTCCATGTTTTAGCTATTGTGGAGAGTGCTGCTATGAACATTGGGGTACATGTGCTCCTATGCATCACAAATGCATACATTTTAAATGCTCAGTTCTGTAACTCCTCACTCGGGGAGAAATTGATCAGACTTCTAGGCTAGAAGTCCAGAGAGCCAGGCTTCCTTTCTAGCTCTGCTCTCTTAGCTGTGTAGTCTCCAAAAGCAGTATAATCCTGTGATATGGATTATGTCACAGGGCAAGTGGGGTCCTCTGCCCGCCCCCCTCCCACCTGAGAGACAGGGTCTTGATGATAACGGGGAAAAGATGGCAATTCAGGAACAGCATAAATGCATGAAGCTGGAAAAGCAGCAGGAGTATTTGGGGACGGCGAGGAGCACAGTGGGCTAAGAATAAGAAGTTCAAGTGAGTTAGTGATAAAACTGGAAAGGCAGTTTGGTAGGATCTTGAATGTCAAGGAGAGGAATTTGGGCTTGACATGAACCAAAGATGATAAAAACTCCACTCATTGCAGGTGGGAGTTCCTATAACCAATGCATCTGTTCTGTGGCCTGTAGTTTGTGCAACAAGTAAAAGGTGTGTGTGTGTGTGTGTGTGTGTGTGTGTGTGTGTGTGTGTGTATGTGAATGTGTATATGATGGGGAAGGGAGTGGGAAGGAGAGGAGGGAGAAAATGAGAGAATATTTGCTTTGCATTGATAGAACACCCTGGAATATAATTGATGGAAGGGCACATAGAATCCGTTCAACCCAATTCCTTTGATCAACTAGCCTGGAGGGAAGGAGGGCCTTGACACAGGACACACAGTTGGTGGCACTCACTGCTGTGGACACACGTCTGGGCCACACAGTGGAGTGATGCTTTAGCCTCACTGTCCTGTCAACTTGCCGATGGCCTGTGTCATCACGCCAAGTTTGCTGATGCAGCTTGGAAAATACTCTGAGCTTGGAATCATGAGGTCAGTGTTCTGATTCCATCTCTGCCCCTGGCCGAGGCTCTCAGACCCTCCTATGTTGGCAGTTTCCATATAGTAGCATGAAGATGTTCAATTAGAACCTGTGGCTTTTTTTCTTTCCCTACCCTGAGTCTGAATCATCCTTTTGTGTCTTTTGAGAAGCCCTTTTGCACCCATTAGCTCGTTTAATTATTTTTTTTTTTTTTAAATATTTTATTTATTTCTAGGAGAGAGAGAGAGAGAGACAGCGTGAGCAGGGGAGGGTCAGAGAGAGAGGGAGACACAGAATCTGAAACAGGCTCCAGGCTCTGAGCTGGCAGTCAGCACAGAGCCCGACGCAGGGCTCGAACCCACGAACTGCGAGATCATGACCTAAGCGAAAGTCGGACGCTTAACCGACTAAGCCACCCAGGCGCCCCATCGTTTAATTATTTTTTTAAGTTTATTTATTTATTTTGAGAGGGAGAGAGAAAGCACGAATGGGGGAAGGGCAGAGAGAGGAGAGAGTGAGACTCTCAAGCTGGCTCCGCACTGCCAGCGTGCAGCCTGACACAGGACTTGAACCCCTGAACCGTGAGATCGTGACCTGAGATGAAGTCCAAAGCCTACCTGACTGAGCCACCCAGGTGCCCCTCATTTAATTTTTAACCAGTTATGGGTGTAGATGGAAGAGCTGTTCCTTGGTGTTACCAATGAGGAAATGAGAATCTGGACCAGGATTAAGTGACTTGTGCTAGGAATCCTTGTAAGTGTAAAGATATGGTTTATATCTTTGGCACAGAATGAGTAAAACTTGAAATCTATTCTGGACAACGATTTATTTGCTTTTTGGAGGTTAAAGTACTAAGCAAAAGTAATGGGCAATAATGGATCATTTAATAAATGATCACGAAATAGTGCGTTATGAACTGGGAGAGTACTAATTGGATCCATGTCTCAGATTGTTGACTAAGGTGATAAATTCCAAGTGGATTGAAGATTTTTTTTAAGTTTATTTATTTTGAGAGAGAAAGAGAGTATGCATGTAAGTGAGTGGGGGAGGGGCAGAGAGAAGGAGAGAGAATCCCAAGCAGGCTCCATACTGTCAGCACAGAGCCCTACACAGGGCTCCAACTCACAAACCATGAGATTGTGACCTGAGCCAAAATCAAGAGTCAGATGCTTAAACAACTGAGCCACCCAGGTGCCCCAATGGATTGAAGATTTAAATAGAAAAATATGGAAGTCCTAAATGAACTAGAAGAAAACATGAAAGAATGCATTTAGAAGCTTAGAGTGGGGAATACCCTTCAAAATAGGACTCAAAATTCAGGATCCCAAAAGAGAAGGTATATAAGGTGTCCACACTTAACCCCCCCCCCCCCACAAAACCCTCTAACTGGCAAAACAAAGCCTATACCATAAAAAGTGGGGGAGGGGGGAGAGGGAACCTGAGGAAAAGAGCTGCAATACTTGTCACAGACTATGAGTGAAGGGCTAATAATGTCTCCAATATGGAAAGAACTTTTAGAAACTGAGAAGAACGCAATAACACATGAAAGAAAGATATGCAAGAAACATGAACAAACAGTTCACAGAAAGGACACAAAAATGGCTCTTAAACTAGGGGAAGTTGAGGCTCAACTTTACACATTATAAAAGTAAATTAACACTAGGCTGAGATGCCAGATTGTTGCAAAATAAAAGACCAGTTGAACACCTGTTGATAAGGCTGTGGGGAAAGGCATTTTCACATGTGGCTGGTGGATGTGTAGATTGGTTCCTATATGAAAATATCAAAGTTACAAACGCACATGCTCTTTGGTACGGCAGTTCAATTTCCGGGGCTTTAACCAAAGGGGTATGCATGTGCTTGTGTGAAATTATGTGAAACTATTCACTGTAGCCTTCTTTGCACAAGTGAGAGATTAGAAATGATCTGAATGTCCCTCAGTAGAGGATTAGCCATGGTGCATAAATACAGTGGAAAACCATGCAACTTTATGTGGAAAGATTGAACTAAAAGCAAACAAAATTCAACAAACATTAAGGTAGAGAACAATATATTTATATGTTGTGTAAAAGGGGGCTAGGAAGAATGCATATTATGTCCTTTTGTATGCATCTTTAAAAGTTCTGGAAGGCTACATCAGAAACTAATAAAAGTAGCTTTATATTCGAGGATGTGGGAAGTGGGTGGCAGAGAAAAAAGGTGGGTGGCAGCCGGATTTTTCACTGTATATACCTTTAATATTTCTCCATTGAAATACGGCACATATAGAAAAGAACAGACTGCATAATGCTCTGCTTAAATAAATCCTAAAGTGAACGCTGAACCCATTGTCCTGGTCAAGACATAATGCACTGCCTCACCCATAAGCCCCTTCTTCATTACAGTCTTCTCCCCCACAGGTGACCACTCTCCACATGTTAGGATTATCACCTTGTTGTATGGTTTGATCACCTAGGTGTGCATCTCTAAATGATGATGTTTGTGAGTGAGTAGATTTATAGCTTACATGCCGTCTTGTAATGCGCTTCTTTGCTTACTTTGTTACATGTTACATGCCATGCATAGCTGTAGTAGTACATTTTCATTGTTGGGTTTGAGATTCTGTTTTGTAAAGATGCTACAATTTGTACCTCCATTCTGCTGGCGCACATTTGGGCCATTTCCCGTTTGGGGCTATGATATTGTGACTTATAAGCACTTGTATTTGGTTGTTCAGATGACAAAAATCTATTTCTTCTAAATATTGGTGTCAGGTTCTTGCCCATAGCTCCCCAATTTGCTGAGCAATAGGATCATGTTATGTTACACTATTTGGTCTCTTGCCTTCCATTCTTGAAGTCCCTTCAGAGCCATAAAGGTGAAATGAGTGTCTCACTGTTCATAACAAGCCCCTTTCTACCACAGTGGAGTTTGTGTTAATGAGGTGACTTGCAAAGCACTGAAGGTTAGGAGCTGGTTGACTGGAGAACCATTTGTGATTAGAGGGTTGGAACTTTCAGTCCCACTCTCTAAGTTTCCAGGGACAGGAGTAAAAGTTGAATTAATCACCAGTGACCAATGACTTGATCATTCATGCTTATGTAATGCCTCTATTAAAAACTCCCCCGCAGGTGGGTTCAGACAGCTTTCCAGATTAGGGAAACAGAACACTTCATGTGCCACTGACTTGGGTCCCAAACCCTACAAGGGAAGACACTCTTTTGTTTGGGACCTTACCCTATATGTCTCTTGTCAGAGCTGCTGATTTGGACACTTTAGTGTTCTTTGTAATGAACCAGGAATCTAGTGGGTAAACAAGCAGATTTCCTGAATTCTGTGAGCCACGCTAGCAAATTAAACCTGAAGAGAGGGTGGTGAGGAACTCCAGTCTGTAGCCAGTCGGTCAGAAACACAGATAACCTGGGCTTGTGATGGGATCTGAAGCGGGGGTCAATCTTGTGGGACTGAGCTGTTGGCCTGGGGAATCTGATGCTGACTTTGGGGAGAGTGTTACCAATCTATCCCAGCCGCCACAGATGAGTTCTGGTGTGCTGCCCCAGCCCCCTGCTCCCCCAGGGGAATCCCAAGGTGGCTGGACAAATGGAGACCACAGCTCCTGGCTGGGTTTGACAATAGTGTTGGCAAACAAACTCCTATAAACTCCTTGCAAGAGAAGCCAATAATTCAAGAGATGAGGGTTTGGAAAGGAGGAAGGGAGACATTTATTCTGGGTGCTGGCAGAATCCCAAGCAGGCTCCATGCTTTCAGCACAGGCACTCATATGGGTGTTGGTCTCATGAACTAAAATCAAGAGTGGGACACTTAACGGACTGAGCCACCCAGGCACCCCAGGCTCAAGTCTTAATAACCACTTTTCTGACCACAAGATGGACACCTAGAGTTTGACAGGGAGAAGTTGAGGGGATGTGCAAGAGAACAGGCATGGGGTGTGCATAATCATGGCTGGGGGTCAGAATGTGTTCAGGGGATGATCGTGGGCAGGGAAGGGGATGTGTGGGGTGTGGTCTTCTGGCATTCTGTTGCTATCTGGGCTTTTCAGGTCTGGTAGTTGGGATATTCCAGTCACTGCAAAATACCTTCATCAATGCCTCAAGATCGTGTGATGAAAGACCAGCACAATGGGTTTTAGTTAGAGCATGAGTTAAGGTCTTGCCTATTTCTGGTTTTAGTTACGGGAGTCTGTAGTTGAGCAAGAGGGCTCACTAACCTCAAAATTGAGTTGAATTGTAGGACACCTGGCTGCTATTGGAGAATTGCTTGGGGGTCCCCCTCCATACGCATAAAAATTGGGTGTGCAGACCTTACAGGGGTTGTGAAAGACAACGCTCCTAGGAACATTTTTGTATATGTATCTTGGGGAACACGTACACACATTTCTGTTGCTTACATACCTAGGAGTGGAATTGCAGAGTCAGAGTATGACTATCTTGAACTCGAATTCATACTGCCAAACTGTTTTCACAGGGGCCATACCAACTTAGAGTCCAGCCAGTAGTGTAGGAGAGTTTGTTACTTCAGATCTTCATCAACACGGGGGATTGATGGTCTTTCAAACTTGAGCCATGCCGCCCGTGTGTTACAGTATCTCATGCTGGTTTTAATTCACACTTGTCTGCTCATAAGACAGAGCACATTTTCATGTTGATGGGCCATTTGAGTATCCTCTCTTGTAAATGTTACCACTTTTCCCCTCTTCACTTCTTTTTTTCTCCCTAAGAAAGGAATGCGTTGTTCTATTACAAATATCCTCTTCATCTCTGTGGTTAGTCTTCATTTGCCTCTCTTCTCACTGTTGCTCCCATGTTGCCTATTCATACTGTTCAACACCTGGTCTTTTAGAGCATTATCTTGGAGGTCTTTCCGTTATCAGTGCATAACAGCCTCTTCTCCTTTCTATGGTTACACTGTGTCCTATGAATTTCCTATAGTTCATTTAATTTTAATTAGACCCTATTGACAGATGTTGAAGTTGTTTCTATATGCTGATGTAAACAATGCTTCAATAAATAAACTTACCCTAATATATTTTTATCCATATTTAAGTAATTTTGTAGGATGAGTTCCTAGAAGTAGCATTTCAGGTCTGAGCGTAGGTGCATTTGTTATTTTGATCATTAGTGTCAAATCTCTTTGAGGGAGGCTGCTCTTTACCTGAGCGCCTATTTCTACACAGTCTCATCTACGAGGTTCTGCCAGATTTCAATGATTTTGCATCGAGTAGTCAACAATGATACCTCCAAGTAGTTACTTCAATAAAGTTGGGGTTTTTTTGTATTATGATTGATATAAATAGTGCACATTTTTGGTGTAGAACCTGACAAACACTGATATACGCACACACTTGCAAAACCATCACCACAATCCAGATGATGAACATCTCCATCACCCCTGAAAGTGTCCTCCTGTCCCTTTGTATTTCCTCCTCCACCCCCAAGCAACCAATGATCTATTTTCCATCACCATAGATAGTTTTTTCTAATTTGTCCATTTACCTGATGATGGACATGTGGGTGGTTTCCAACTTTTAACGATTTCAAAAAACCTGTTATAAAGCATTCATGTACAAGTTGGTGTATAGACCTATATTTCCCTTTCTCTTGGGTAGATACTTAAGAGTGGGATGGCTGGATTACATTGTAGGTATATAACCTTAAAAAATATTTGTTGTGTTTATTTTTGATAGAATGCAAGCAGGGGACAGCTAGAGAGACAGGGAGACACAGAATCTGAAGCAGGCTCCAGACGCTGAGCTGTGTGGGGCTCAAATCTACAAACTGTGAGATCATGACCTGAGCTGAAGTCAGATGCTTAACTGATTGAGCCACCCAGGCGTGCCTGTAACTGACCTTTTAATAGTTCAGAAAGTGAACAATATTTGGGGAATCTCTCAAGGGTATAACAGAACTTTTGGTATCTTCCCCCCACTGCCCAACATTATTTTTAAAATTTATTTATTTTTATTTTTTTATTCTCAAGTTAGTTAACATACAGTATGGTCTTGGCTTCAGGAGTAGAACCCAGTGATTGATCTCTTCCTATGATACCCAGTGGTCATCCCAACAAGTGCCCCCATTAATGCCCGTCACCCATTTACCCCACCCTCCCCAATCCCATCAGCCCTCAGTTCTCTATATTTAAGAATTTCTTATGGTTTGTTTTTATCTCATTTTGGCAACTTTTCTGTAAGTTAAGTTAGGCCAAAGTTAAAGGGAAAGCTACATTATGATACAGTCTCCTTGAAGATATTTTAGGAAAGAACAAAGAATCCAGGTGAAAACAAAAGCTCCACTGGGAGGAGTCCCACCAGTGGGTGACAGATGTGGGAATACCTGTCCAGCCAAGTTTCCACACGCACGACAGTCACAGCCATCTGTGCCACGAGCCACCTCTTTGCTGAATGACCCCTTGATGCAGGTTGTAAGAAGATAATACTACATGTGGAGCTCCCACTTTATGCCAAGCAATTTCTCTATTCGAATTACCTCTGCTTTGGGGAATATGTAAGTGTTTTAGAATTAAGGAACTAGGGGCGCTGGTATTGATAGAACCTGGTGATCCAATGGCAGAGGGAGGGGGGAGGGGTTGGTGCTGAGAAGAACTACGTTTCTCATAAAAGCCATCAGTGCCATTTATGGAAGGGACACCTGGAAGAGATGTGGATTTGGGTGGGGGAGGGAGTGCAGGTTAGTGGGGGGGATATCAGGAGCCTACCTTTGGACATTGGAAGTGTGTGAGACACGTGAGAAGAGAGGAATATACAAATCTGAATTCCAGAGGCAAGGGACGGGGATTGAAGAGGCGTGCCCCTCACGCAGTCACATGACACTTGGGTTGTGTGTTTGTGTGTGTTAGGAAACAAAGAGTGGGAAATGCCAGTAAGTGCCCGTTGTCCCACATTATGTGGATTTGCAGGGAGGTGGCACTATGGCTGAGGTCCTGTGGGTGGTCTCGTCCTTACCGCCATCCTTGGCTCTGTGCTAAAGCCTAGGATGAGCTTGGGGGGGGAGGGGTGCTGCAGGGAGCCAGTCACAGGAGCAAGTCTGCTCGGCAGGTTTCTGGCAGTTACCAGGGATCTGGAGTTCGAAGGCTGACCTTGTCATAGAGGGCAGGATCTCAGTCCCTATCAGGTGTGAAGGGCACTGAATACTGTCCTAGCCTGAATGTATGCAAATGTTGAACGACTTTCCAGAACGGATTATAAAGGCCTCTGATAAGAATTTCTGTCCAGTTTGTGGGGTACCTGGTGGCTCATTCGGTTGAGTGTCCCGCTTCAGCTCAGGTCATAACTCCTGGTTTGTAGGTTCAGGCCCTGCATTGGGTTTTCTGTGCTGACAGCTCAGAGTTTGGAGCCTGCTTCAGATTCAGATTTTTTTTAATGTTTATTTTTGAGAGAGACAGAGACAGAGCATAAGCAGGGGAGCAGCAGAGAGAGAGGGAGTCACAGAATATAAAGCAGGCTCCAGGCTCCGAGCTGCCAGCAGAGAGAGCTTGAACCCACAGTCTGAAAGATCATGACCTGAGCTGAAGTCAGACACTTAATCGATTGAGCCACCCAAGTGTCCCCCCCCCCTCTGCCTGTCCTTCACACACACACACACACACACACACACCCTGTCTCTCTCAAAAATAAACATTTAAAAATTTTTAAGAAAAAATTTCTGTTCAGTTTGAAAGTAAAATTATTAAATGATGATGACCTTTGCTCTTGTCTAATTCTTACTGTTTCCAATTAACTCCAAGTCAGTCTATTTGATAATACCTGCAATTTCCAGGGACAGATGGGACTATAAAACAGGTGTGTGTGCACACACACATGAAACCCAATCCATGAAGCTTTTTTATAAAAATGAATCCGAATTAAATATTCTATGACTAGAAATGAATAGAGCAAGACCTGAATCCAAAAGAGCTTTTTATTGACTCCCAGGTAAAAAGTTTTAAGAAGTGCCAAGAGTTCATTTTAGGATTCCAGATCTCCTCTCCAGGTGGTGTGTTCAGGGAAGTCACCTCTGCTTCCGTGCTAAGAAACCTACAGGACCTCTGTTGTAGCCATGTGTTCCCTGGCCCCCTTCCCCCACTCTCCCCCACCCCCACCCCGTTTCCCAGCCCCTTGCTGTTGGGTAGGCTCTGCGACCCATTCTGGCTAATGAACTCCCTACGTAATGGTTTAATCACTTAAGAACAGTTACAGGATCCTACGGGGTTCCCCTTCTCTGCCACAGAACTATCAACTAAATTGATCTGATCATCGAATACCCTTCCTAACAGCATAATATACATTCTTAAGTGTACAAAAAACATCAAGATAGGCCATATCGTGGACCATAAAACCATTCTCAAAGGAATTCAAATGTTAAGGTATGTCTTATTGCAGTGAAATTAGAAATGCATAGTAGTCGGCCACCTGGCTGGCTCCGCCAGTGGGCAAGAAGCTCTGAACCTCGGCGCTAGAATTTTGAGCCTCATGGTGGCTGTAGGGATTGCTTAAATCAATTACCTTTCTACCGATTTTGTTAAAGTTTCCTATTTGCAAATACTTTGACACTTCTGAATAACCCTTCTACAAGAAAAAGTCAAAAGTAAAGTTAGGAACATTTGAAGCAAATGAAAACACGGGAAACTGACGTATCTGGAATGAAACTAAGGCATTACTTAGAGGAATTTTGTAACCCCAAACATCCATATTAGGAAAAAGAAAGGTCTCAAATCAGCTCTCACTTTAGAAGAGAAGCAGGAAATGAAACTCAAAAGGAGTTTGACAGCTTAGACTTAATGAATACATGCTTGAGAAACAGAAACTAAAGCTCGCTTGAGAAGACTGATAACCCGAATAGCACTAAATCTATTAAAACAAATTTGTAGTTAAAAAACACCCATGAAAACAGTCTTGGAGCCTCGATGATTTCACTGGTGAATTCTACCAGACATTTAAGAAATAACATCCCTACGCAAATTTTCAGAAATTGAAGAGGAGGCAATACTTGCCATTTCTATATGGCTAGCATTTCTGTGATACCAAAGCAATTGAAAAAAATTACAAGAAAATACTATACCACAAATATCTCACATGAATATAGCTGTCAAAATTCTTACCGTGTTAGCAAAACAAATCCAAGAGTGTATAACAAGGGTACTGCACTGAGATTTATCTAGGAATTCAAGGTTTAACATACAAATATCCATGCATTTCACCATACTGAAAGACAAAGGGAAAAGCGTCATCATCTCAATAGATGCAGAAAATGCATTTGACAAGATCCAAGGTCCATTCCTGCTTTAAAAAAAAACAAAAACTTTACACATACTAGGAATCCTCAATCTGACGATGACATCTTTAAAAGAAAATAATAAACAGCTTCTAGCTGACATCATGTATGTGGTAGAAGATTGGTTGCTTTCCTCCCAAGATTAAGAACAAGTCAAGGGTATGTGCTCCTAACAGTTTTATTCAACATTGTACTGGAGAGCAATGTTGAGGCCACTGCTCTTTCAGAAAGGAGCCCTTGTATCTGAGCAGCATAGAGGGTGAACTGAATGCTGAATGGTGGCCAGTCCAAAGGTACTGAAAATTAGGTAGCAGGCAATTGTGGTAGACCTCATAGATCTTAGTTATAAGGACAAATAGGGGTGATCCGTTTGACTCTTCCATTGGAGGGAGAAATCTATTGATAAACGATTTTTGATTTCCCCCTTGCATATGAAAAGTTTCTCTGTATTTTAAATGTCTGTGAATAGATTAATGCAACTCTGGAGAAGCAAATGAGCATTCATGTTCAATAGACCTTCTGAGGCTATACGCATGATAGGTATAATACTTTATTAGTAACCATGTTGACATTAATGGTTAATATCGGTAATAATGCCTAGCAGCTACTATAGGCCAGGTTCTGGAGCTGTCGCAGAATCCTATCTGAAGTAAATAGTATTATCTGAGAGGTGCAGGTACTGAAGCTGATGGGAATGATATAAAATAATCAAGAGTGGGGAGAGGCAGAGACAGGAGTGGAACACAAATGCCTCAGAGAGCAAAACTGGTGCTTATCAGTGCTACTCAGCATGGCCTCCTTATAACCTTGAGTGTGATGGATTCCAGCCTTTGCTTATGGCCACGCAGAGAGGCAGGGGGAGGGAGAAAAAAGACCCAGGCGCTTCAGAACTATTGGTTCTTTCTTAGATTCTTTCCTCCCCAGGCTTTTTCTTCACCAACAATTCCTTGTTCGTGGTTAACCTAAGAATTCTTGCCCAACACAGGGGGCTGCTATACGTACTTGGAGAATTTTTAAAAATCTGTTACTTTGCCCCAGAAAGTGAGTGCTGGGGGTCCTTTGGGCAGGGAGTATGCTAACTCAGAATCCCTAACTCAGAGAAAGATGGAGAAATCCTATGATGCAAAGGAAACTACAGTGAGCTAGTGAAGAGTTGGCGGTGGCCGGAGGGAAAGCCCGGGAAGCCCAGGAGAATTTAAGGAAAGGGCCTTTGTGGAAGGCGCTGACCCCCTGACCCTCTCACTCTTGCCCTGGGAAGCCCCACTGTTACCATCACTCTCATTCTTCTCTGTGGGCTCGGGTGTTTTTTTTTTTTTTTTTTAACTTTTTACTAGCCCTTCCCACAGCCTCATAGTCCCGGGAGCATACTAGAGCCAAGACTGTATCAGCTGTGACCTCCATTTCTACTTTCAGGCTGTGGTTTGATCACCCCCTCTGAAGCCACCAGCAGCTGGCCATATTGCTTTCTGCCTATACCTCCCGGTCTCTTCCAGGTACCTTCATCGTCTTGGGTTAGCTCAGAACTCGGTTCCTGATAATCACCCAGGGCGTCCCCAGTGTCCAGAGGACTGGCTCATCCTGTATCTGGCCTCGCTGTGTCTTCCTCCTCTCTACCTTAGCGGCCCTCTTAGGTCCCCTTGCAGAATGTGAAATTACACAGAAGTTCTTGCTGCAAGGGTGACCTTTTACCTTCTCTATACACCCCCCTCCCCGCCGCCACACTCACACCTGCTCTACAATAGCGTTTCAATTTCTGGTTCCTCTACGCTTCCTTATTTGCCCACTGCCTGTTTCGTCAGCCTCCTTTGTCTCCCTATCCAGTGTGGGTGTTGTGTTTGACCATTTCTCTGCCCTCATAGTCATCCTCCTTTCTTCTTACCCTTGGCTTTCTTTTCAGGAGCCTAATCGATTTCCCATCACAGGTTAAGGCAGCTGAAAATTTCCTGTAGCGTGCGCACGAGCTGTTCAAATAGTGCTGGAAAAACAAAAACCTCGATCATGTTGCTTGACTTCATCACAGACTTACATGATCAGTCTTCGGTCGGAACCTGGATGTTTGCTGCTGCTTTTAGTTATGGGTCTTGTAAAAATGTGTGAGAGTAAGAGCATGTGCACACAAGTGGCGGAGGGGCAGAGAGAATATCCCAAGCAGGCTCTGCACCGTCTGCGTAGACCCCCACATGGGGCTTTGTCTCATGATCCGTGAGATCATGACCTGAGCCAGAACCCAGAGTTGGACACTTAACCGACTGAGGCACCCAGGCACCCCTGCTGCTGCTTTCATTTACCCCTACTCACTGTGGTACCCTCCCCGCCATCGGGGGTTGTCCTTTGCACCTTCATCTTCCTGTGCCAGGACTCCCCCAGTGACCTAGGCTTCCACTTCTCTGAGAAGACTGTGCTGTGAGTTTTCCCGTCCCTCAGTAAGACTGTCCTGTCCACCCCAAGCACCTCCCTATCCTCCTCTTCAAGAAGCCGCCTTCCTCTGTTGCATCTTCTTCCCCACCCCCTAAGTCGACCGCAGTCTAACCTAAGCCTCCTGGTCCTGAACGCAAACAAAGCTCGCTCCTTCTTTCTCCCCTCAATGTGCCTTTCTACCAAACACTGCCGGGACTTCCACTGCACACATCTCTTCCTTTCTGGCTTTTATTATAATCTGTTTTCATAGCTTGAATCTCCTATCTTCGTGAATGCAAGGTTTTTGATCAGCTTTGTATATTTTGTTTACCCCACCCCCCACCCCAGACTAGATAATGGAAGTAGCATTTATCCTTTCCCATGAATCCCTGTGCCCTGCAGGATGGAGCTGAGTTGGTCTTTTTTTCAAAAACATGTTTAACATTTATTTTTTTTTTTTTTTTGAGAGAGAGACATTGTGCATACTAGTGGGAAGGACCAGAGACAGAGAGAGAGGATCTGAAGCAGGCTCTAAGCAGTGAGCCCAGAGCCTGACGTGGAGCTCAAACTCCTAAACCATGTGATCATGACCTGAGCCAAAATCAGGAGTCAGATGCTGAACCGTCTGAGCCTCCCCAGGTGCGCCCTGAGGTTGGTCTTGAGACCACAGGTGAGCACAGGGATTGTGGCAAGATAGCTTCACATCTTGGTGGAAATTACCTCAGGAAAATGAAAGGAAGGGCCACTTTCATAAAGCTGGAATCCTCAGGGCAGGGATGCTATGGCGGGTGGCTTGGGAACCGTTGTCAAATCGCTCATTTCTGTACTGACGGCTGGAAGAGAGAATGAGTCATCTCTGTAATGTGAATAACGCACAGTAGCATGTTTGGAAAGCACGAACTTCTAACTGCGTCAGAGAGGCGAGTGTGTTGAGCTGGAAGCATGTTAAAAAAGATAAAACAGGCATGCATTGTGTTCAAATCAAGAAATGTAAATATCCTGGATAAACAGATCTTTTTATTGTGAGAATTAACTTACATGAAGTAATTCTGTGATTCAACAGATTTTTATTTGAGTTCCTGTTACGAGCTCTGGGCGCTAAGGGAACAAAAGAGAGTCCCTGCCCTTATGGTCAGGGAAGTCCTGGCTGAGGAAGGGACATTTGAGGAAAAGACCCAAATGAAATGAAGTATGAGGGTAGAGGGGACAAGAGTATCCACAGGAAGGAAAGCTGTGTGTGCAAAGGCCCTGAGGCCTTTGCGAGATCCTAGAATATGTGAGGAATAGCAAGGAAGCAAATGATAAAAGAGCAGAATCAGGAAGAGGAAGAATGTTGGTTGAAGGTCAAGCCACAGAGCAGAATGAGGAAGAGGAAGAATGTTGGTTGAAGGTCAAGCCACAACTGGGCCAGTTGGGCCTAGTGGCCAGGCTGAGGACATCATGTGTAAAAGCACTTTGAAAATCTCAGTTGCTGCTAAAAGGATTGAAATAGAATTAACTTGTTAAATTATTTGATAAATCAATAAAATAGAATTGCTTTCTCCGGTTTATCTTACACCACTACTAAGGGGAGAGACTGTTGTCCTACAACCCTGGTTACTCCCCTGGGAAGACACCATGGGCTGGTCACAGGGTCTGTCGTTGCAGATTTCAGCAGGACGTGACCACCTCTCTGTCCTGTAGAAGGAGTCCTCTGCTTATTAGGGATGTTAAGTGAACATATTCTTCTTGTTACTGTTTGTCATTTGACTCGACTTGTGCCTTTTGCCCTACTGAAGTGCTTCGTTTTTTTACTGTTAAATCTCAGGGGGTGTTGTTTTATATACAGCATCTGCATGTGCTCACTTCCGCAGCACATATACAGCATCTGCGTTTCTTATCTTTAAAGGATCACTTCTTCCTTTAAGCAATACAAAGATCCTTCATTTTTCTAACATATATTATATATATTTAAATATAGCATTCATCTAACATGCAATGATTGTTATGTAAATTTTAAAAACACTTCTGTACTGGGGCGCCTGGGTGGCTTAGTCGGTTAAGCGTCCGACTTTCGCTTGGGTCATGATCTCGCGGTTCGTGGGTTCGAGCCCCGCGTCGGGCTCTGTGCTGACTGCCAGCTCAGAGCCTGGAGCCTGTTTCAGTCTGTGACTCCCTCTCTCTCTGACCCTCCCCTGCTCACGCTGTCTCTCTCTCTCTACTAGAAATAAATAAAACATAAAAAAAAAACAAAACAAAACACTTCTGTACTGAGAGTAAGTTTTTTTAAAGCCATTTTAATTTTAATGTTTATTCATTTTTGAGAGACAGAGGTAGAGAGAGCATGAGGAGGAGAGGGGCAGAGAGAGAGGGAGACACAGAACTTCGAAGCAGGCTCCCGGCCTGAGCTGTCAGCACAAACTGTGAGGTCATGACCTGAGCCGAGGCCAGAGGCTTAACCGCCTGAGCCACCCAGGCGCGCCTATACTGACAAGTTTTAATCAATTTGGATTTGTATAAGGCACAAGGTATGGATATAACTTCTGTCTTCCACATGCATAGCCAACTATGTCAGATGTTAAATATGTCTCTTGCTGGGTATAGTGACACGTATTATTCAGAAGTGAAAAATAATGAAGTTTGAGTTTTCTTAAAGGCCAAGCTAGCTGTACACTAATCTCAAAAATATTTTTGAGACCTTGCTAAATGCAAGGCCTGTGAATGATATCCATGGGGATAAGATGTGCTTCCCTCTGCCAAAGATGGGGTGCATGCATTAAGTGGCCCTCTTCTCCACCTCCTTTGCTGGTGTGGGCAATTAATAACGCTAAGTCTCTGTTTTCTCATCTGTAAAATGGGGATAATAACTTCATAGGATTGCTGTGGAACTAAATAAGACATTTAGCATGTCTACCTCTTAAAAAGCACTAAACAAGTGTTTGTTAACAAACACTTCCAGCTGATTTTATTAACAGCATAGTAGTTCCCTCCATGTTCTCAGGTTCTGAGAGCACTTAGCCCTCAGTAGAGATTTGCTGAATGACCAAATGAATGATGGTTTCTCTGGTACCGTGGTTTATCCACTGTTTTTTCAAAGGGAAAGAAAAAAGTTGAGTTAGATCTCAATAACAATAACATTTTGTAGAGCATTTATTTTTATCCATGTGTTGGCTGCACTGTTCTGAGGACTTTCCATATATTTTTCTTTTTTTTGCAGTGATTCGACAACTCTATACGTTATTCTGTGCTCACCCCAAGTGTAGCTACCATGTGTTGCCCTGTGATGGTATTACGATTACCACTGACCGTATTCCCTATACTGTACCTTTCATCCCTGGGATTTACTCATTTCATAACCAGAAGCCTGTAGTTCCCACTCCCCTTCACCATTTTGCCCTTCCCCTCCTTTCCCCCCTGGCAGCCACCAGTTCTCTGTATTTATGTGTCTGCCTCTGCCTCGTATATTTATTTATAAAGATTTTAGTGTATGTAATCTCTACACCCAACATGGGACTTGAATTCACAGCCCTGAGATTAAGAGTCACACATTCCAGCTGAGCCAGGCAGGTGCCCCTCCCTGTTGCATTTTGTAGATTCCGCATGTAAGTGAAGTCACATGGTATGTGTCTTCTCTGACTTAATTCACTTACTATAATCCCTGATAGCCCTGCCCATGCTGTTGTGAATGGCAAGATTTCGTTCTTTACTATGGCTGAGTCATACTGCATTGTGTGCACCACAATTTCCTTTGTTCATCTATTGATGGACACTTAGGTTGCTCCCATATCTTGCCTACTGTAAATAATGCTGCAATAAACATAGAAGTGAATAGATCTTCTCAAATTCGTGTTTTTGTTTTCTCTGTACATACCCAGAAGTGGATGGACTAGATCCTGTGGTACTTTTGATTTTAGTTCCTTGAGGAATCTCTCTACTGTTTTCCACAGTGGCTGCACGAGTTCACCTTCTCGCCAACAGTGTGAAAGCGTTCTTTTTCCTCCACATTCTTGCCAATGCTTGTTATTTCTTGTCTTTTGGATTTTAGCCATTCTGATAAATGTGAGGTAATATCTCATTGTGGTTTTGATTTGCATTCGATGAGTGATGTTGAATATCTTTTCATGTGTTTGTTGGCCATTGCTATGTTTGCTTTGGAGAAATGGCTATTTGGTCTTCTGCCCATTTTTTAGCTGTTTTTAAAAAAATATTTAATATTGCATGAAGGAGGGCACTTTGGGGATGAGCACTGAGTGTTATGTAGAAACTAATTTGACAATAAACTATTTGTAAAAAAAAAAAAAATATTTAATGTTGATTTATTTTTGAGAGAGAGAGAGAGAGAGAGAGAGAGAGTATGAGTGGGGAGGGGCAGAGAAAGAGAGAGAGACACAGAATACAAAGCAGGTCCCAACGCAGGGCTCAAGCTCACAAACTGAAATCATGACCTGAACCAAAGTTGGACCTTTAAGCAACTGAGTCACCCAGGTGCTCCTACCCTTTTTTTTTTTTTTTTTAAATATTGTGTGAGTTCTTTATATATTTTGGATATTAACCTTTTATCAGGTATACAATTTGTAAATATTTTCTTCCATTCAGTAGACTGCCTTTTTATTTTGTTGATGGTTTACTTTGCTATGCAGAAACTTTTTAGTTTGATGTGATCTCCCTTGTTTATTTTTGCCTTTTTTTTGCTATTACTTTTGGTGTAAGATAAAAGAATTATTGTCAACATCTATGTCAAAGAATTTGCTATTTTGTTTTCTTTTAGGAGGTTTATGGTTTCCTATCTCACATTTAGGTCTTGAATCATTTTGCGTTTATTTTTGAATATGGTCTAAGATAATTGCCCAGTTTTTTTTTTTTCATATAGCTGTCCAGTTTTTTCCAGCAGTATATACTGAAGAGACTGTCTCCCCCCCGACCCTGCCTTGTATATTCTTGTGTTAGCTTCAAGCCCCTGGTCTCCACCTGATTATGCAAACAAGTAAAGAAATACTCTATGCCTAAGAGCAGGCCTGTGAATGAGGAAGATGGCCTACAGGATGTCTTTGGGCTGGGATCTCTCTCTTTTTTTTTAATATATATAATTTATTGTCAAGTTAGCTAATATAGAGTGTGCTCTTGGTTTTGGGGGTGAGGTCCTGTGATTCATCACCTACATACAACCCCCGGTGGACTGGGATCTCTTGCTGCCATGCAAATGATGTTTACAAAGAGTCCTCTCTTTAAAGTGAAAACAGGGACACCTGGGTGGCTCAGTTGGTTGAGTGTCCACTTGTTGATTTCAGCTCAGATCATGATCCCAGGGTTGTGGGATCAAGATTGTCATTGGGCTCCCCACTGAGCATGGAGGCTGCTTAAGATTCTCCCTCTCTCTCTCTCTCTCCCCCATCCCCTCCCCTTCCCTCCCCCCTCCCCCTCCCCCTCCCCTCCCTCTACTTCCCTCCCTCTCTCTCTACTCCCCTTCCCCCTCTGACCCTCTCCCTGGCTTGCATTCTCTCTCTAAAATAAAAAAAGTGAAAGAAATTTATTAAACAAGATTATTTAAATGCTAAATATAATCCACATTTAAAATTTTTTATTTTGACCGTGCACACAAATAGGAGAGGGACAGAGGGAGAGGGAGAGAGAGAATCTAAGCAGGCTCCATGCTAAGTGCAGAGCCCAACTCGGGGCTTGATCTCAGGACCTGAGCCGAGATCAAGAGTTGGATGCTTCGCTAAGTAAGCCACCCAGGTGCTCCAATATAATTCCACTTTTTAAAAAAGTAACATTTCAAAAGTATTTGCTTGAGGGGAGCCTGGGTGGCTCAGTTGGTTAAGCATCGGACTTCGGCTCAGGTCACAGTCTCATGGTTGGTGATTTGAAGTCCTGTATTGGGTTGTCTGCTATTAACACAGAGCCCTCTTCAGATCCTCTGTCTCCCTCTCTCTCTTTGCCCCTCCCCAGCTCCTTCTCTCTCTGTCTCTCAAACTAAATAAACTTTTTTTTAAATATATACTTTTTAATGTTTTCTTTATTTCTAGGAGAGAGAGAGACAGCATGAGCAGGGGAGGGTCAGAGAGAGAGGGAGTCACAGATTGAAACAGGCTCCAGGCTCTGAGCCGGCAGTCAGCACAGAGCCCGACGCAGAGCTCAAACCCACGAACCGCGAGATCATGACCTAAGCAAAAGTCGGACGCTTAACCGACTAAGCCACCCAGGCGCCCCTAAATAAACTTCTAAAAAGTGTATTTGCTTGAGAAAAAGCAAAAGAAACTTTTTAAGAAGTTGTTTAATAGAAGGAATGCAGTGATCTGAATCCTACACCTGACCCAGTCAGTGAAAGCCTGCATAAGCCTGGGCAGGCCATCTAGTAAATTTGTGGCCCACCCTTCCACCATAAAATCTGGAACCACCAGATGGAAAATCACTGAACTCTGTACAGACTCCACCTGAGTTGCTCACAGTCCAGTCTACACTCTTCATAATCCCTTCTACATGACGTAGGAGCTGTTCAGGTCTTTTCCATATTAATACAAAAGCAATACCAGAGCACTTCCTGATAGGACATCTCTCCCTTCCCCACTTCACAACCAAACTTTCTTTGGGGCTGTCTGCACGCATCTTCCACTTCTCTACCTTGCTTTGACCCCTTCTCTCAACTGATCTACTCCTTCTGCTCTTCTTAAGCTCACTCATAAACCTTTCAGACTTTTTCTTTTGTGACTTCCCAGCGGCATTTGCCAGTGTTGACCGTCCCTTCTTCTTTAGGTTTCCAGGACATTGCATGCTGTTGACTTATTTTCTCAGAAGTTTCTTCCAAAGCTCTCCTGGGAATTCTCTTTCTGGGCCCTTCTTCAAATGTTACCTTCCTCAGGGTTCTGTCTAATACCAATTTCCTCTCACTCATACTCTCCCTGGGTCTATTTATCCAATGACTCTTGTTTCTAGAATTCCTTTCTGGGTCTGTCTCCTGGACTCCAAAACTCTATGTTGACCTGCTTACTGAATGTCTCCACTTGGATTTTCCACAGTTCTCTCACGCTCCACATGTTTAAACCCGTGCTCATCACCTCTCCTACAGATGTTGACCTTGTTCTGTGCAGCTTGTCTCCGCGGAAGGCATTGCCGTCCATCCAGTTACCCAAGCTAAACATGTGGGAAGCATTTGTGACTCTTTGCTTTCTCATACTCAATTGATGACAAGGTCTATTCTGTCTCTACTCTATCTCCAGAATCTTTGTCCATTTCTCCTCACCTTCAGGAGAGGAAATGTGAATGGTGAAGAGCACAATGGGTGAAACCTGGCTCTGTCCTCACTGCTATATGGCCCTGGGCAAATTGTCCAATTTCTTTCTGCCTCAAATATAATATGAAAATAATAACAAATAGTAACAATGCCTTGCTCAGGCTTCCTCTGTCCAGCAGGGTTCTGCCAGGTTGGCTCAAGAATTTTTTTTTTTTAAGACTCTGAATAGCCAAGCAATCTTTTTTTTTTTTTTTTTTTCTGGGACAGAGAGAGAGAGATACAGCGTGAGCAGAGGAGGGTCAGAGAGAGGGGGAGACAGAGAATCCAAAGCAGGCTCCAGGCTCTGAGCTGTCAGCACAGAGCCTGACGCAGGGCTCGAACCCACGAACCGTGAGATCATGACCTGAGCCGAAGTCGTATGCTCACCCGACTGAGTCACCCAGGCGCCCCAAGGTTGGCTCAAGAATTAAATAGATACAAGACAGACTAACAGAAGGGGGGAAAATTTAATTACATGTACATGCAGGCCCAATAATGACCAAGGCAAGCAATTTTTATACTTTTTAGACAAAGAAGCAATAAACCTCTGAGGAATTGACAGGAGAAAGGATACTTTATGTTCGTGAGCTTCAGTTAGTAAGGAATTCTACCCAGAATTTGGGTTGGGGTCATAAATTAGTAAAAAAGTAACAAGATCGTTTATATAAATTTCTTGGCTCTGAATTCCTTATTTGGTGATAAGGATGTCTCTTTACATCCTGGTACCAGGAGGCTACCTTTCACATGGGAGATTTATTTCCTGCCTTCCAGCAACAGAGTGGGGTGGGGGTAAGGTCAGCATGTTCTTGCATTGGCTGTTTTCTTAAGTAACTTAAAATAGTATGCCAAAGTGGCATATTTTGGGGCAGCCTGCCTTTGGCCTCTCCTCTGAAACTTCTTTGAAAGTTTGACACTTTAAAAGTTGAACTGGTTTGGGCGCCTGCGTGGCTTAGTCAGTTAAGCGTCCGACTGTTTCAGCTCAGGTTATGATGTCACAGCTTCGTGGGTTTGAACTCCACATCCGGCTCTGTGCTGGCAGTGTGGAACCTGCTTGGGATTCATTCTCTCTCTCTCTCTCTCTCTCTCTCTCTCTCTCCCCCTCCCTCCCTCCCTCCCTCCCTCCTCCTCTTTCTCTTCCCCTCCCCCACTTGCGCTGTCTCAGTCTCTCAAGATAAATAAACTTAAAAACAAAAAAAGTTGAGCTACTAGATTATTTTGTCTTACTGAACCAGTCTTAGTCCTGACAATACAGTAGTTCAACTAGACTCATTTTAGGAGGGGGTGGTGCAAGTATGTTTTAAGTTAGCTTATTTACTTCTATAATCAGGTTATTAAATAAGAGGCATTTCTAAGGAAACAAAAGATATACAATGGCTATTGATTGGATCAAATTATAAACCAGTTTCTGCATTCTGAGGTCAGCCAGTTGGGCAGGCAGCTGTGGTCTGACGGACTTTGCGGGTTTGTAGTTTGAGTATCTCTGTGATCTTTCTGAGTGGCCCACCGAGCAGCAGGCTTGAAGATGGCTTATGTGCAAACTGTGGTGGTGATCTCTCTGCATGAAGCCATCCGGATTCAGTTTGCAGGGCTTCAGGAAGCAGGGCAGCCCAACTTGCAGTGATTCCCAGTTAGGACGATAGGAGAAAATGGGAAATGTTAGTTTGGAGAGCCATAGCCAGATATTGAGGAAACCAGAAGAAGTCACTATCCAGTCCAGTTTATAGGCAGACAACAAACCCTCAGCGACAGAAATGGAAACTGATATCCACAGAGTTGTGCTACAAAACACATTCTCTCTAAAATCACCCTCATTTCCTCCAAAGATAGACAAATTAATACTAGTTTCACTAAGTTTGGCCTGATTATTTACAGAAGTGCTGCAAGAATATTAATGGATCATATAAGCTCTTTTAAATCTGCTTTGCTGAAACTTTTCATAAGGAATTTCCAGATTCAACTTTAAAGAGCCTCCCCCCCACCCCCCACCGCCTCCTAGCCTCCATGGCTAAAAAGATAAGCCACATACTTGCCATCAGACTGCCTGAAAAACCTATAGATTTGGTTTAATTCCTCATTTCTCAAAATTCCCCTAAATATTCTGAGGTTCCTGCACCTGCCAGGAAGTGACATTCTTTACTCACCTGGTAAGGCTGCTGGGAGCCTGTTAGCAAGGCATCAGGCTGTGTTTCCTGGGTGATTTATTGGCTTCCTGGTGTCAGCCTTATTTCTTAAAGCAGTCTGGTCATATAAATATGACATCCCAGTCAAAGCTTTGGTAATATACCCAATGTTTCCAATCGCTTTCTGTTTAAAGGAGAACAGATTCTTATTAACTTAGGCAAATAAATACATTGCCATGAAAATATAAGAATACTCACTGAGAGGGGCGCCTGGGTGGCTCAGGCGGTTAAGTATCTGACTCTTGATTTTGGCTCAGGTCATGATCTCATGGCTTGTGACATCAAGCCCGGGATGGGCTCTATGCTATCAGTGCAGAGCCTGCTTGGAATTCTCTTTCTTCCTCCATCTCTGTCTTCTACCCCTACTTCCTCTCTCTCTCTCTCTCTCTCTCTCTCTGTCTCTCTGTCTCTCTCATGCACTCTCTCTTGCTCTCTCAAAAAGTAAAAAAATAAAAGGAATACTCACTGAGATTTTCCAAATTAAAAAAATTTTTTTTAATGTTTTTTAAAATTTATTTCTAGGAGAGAGAGAGAGACAGCGTGAGCAGGGGAGGGTCAGAGAGAGAGGGAGTCACAGACTGAAACAGGCTCCAGGCTCTGAGCTGGCAGTCAGCACAGAGCCCGACGCGGGGCTCGAACCCACGAACCGCGAGATCATGACCTAAGCGAAAGTCGGACGCTTAACCGACTAAGCCACCCAGGCGCCCCAAGATTTTCAAAATTTTAAAGTTTTTTAAAATTTATTTCTAGGAGAGAGAGAGAGACAGCGTGAGCAGGGGAGGGTCAGAGAGAGAGGGAGTCACAGACTGAAACAGGCTCCAGGCTCTGAGCTGGCAGTCAGCACAGAGCCCGACGCGGGGCTCGAAACCACGAACCGCGAGATCATGACCTAAGCGAAAGTTGAACGCTTAACCGACTAAGCCACCCAGGCGCCCCAAGATTTTCCAAATTTTAGAGGGATCAGATAGGGAGAGAAAGATAAATGTTTTAGTTCTGCTTACAAAGGTATCATTTATCAGATTCTAAACTATCAAAGTCATAGTTAGATTAAGAGAAACCATATCCTTAAATCTAGAAAAACAAAGCATTTTTAAATCCATGTTTCAAACAACAGAAAATCCTGAAAAGGATAATTCTATTCCCCAGGCCATTCAGTCCCGTGTTATTCTTGTGCTTGAAATAGTTTTTCAATTACTTCTGGAAATTCCTACCCAGTGCAGTTTTATGATCTTACATTTATCGGAAACCTGTATTTGTCCAAAGTCCTTTTCATGAATCTCTCTGAAGATGAAACACATTTGCAAAAGCATCAGAGTAAAACAAGAAATGTAACTGATAAAAGACTTAAAAATAGTCAGGGCTAAAAGTCTGATGAGAATTCTTTATAATACAGTTGACAAAAAAACTTGGTTATTTCTGGGACACACAGCACTTCAGGATAATAACATACCAGAATATATCAGATTTTTAGGACTTTTATACAATTTGTAGAACATTAAAAAAAATTTTTTTAACGTTTATTTATTTTTGAAAGACAGAGACAGAGCACAGCCAGCGAGGGGCAGAGAGAGAGAAGCACACACACACACAGAATCTGAAACAGGCTCCAGGCTCCGAGCTGTCAGCACAGAGCCAGATTCAGGGCTCAAACCCATGAACTGCGAGATCATGGCCTGAGCTGAAGTTAGACACTGAACAGACTGAGCCACCAGGCACCCCAGAACACTTATTTTAATAACCTATCTACACAATGATGGGAGGATAAATCAATGAAATCAAGAGTACTCTACCAAATTTACCAAGGGTCACTAAGCCCAAGGAGCTAGTTCCACAATATCTCCCCCTGCTAATCTAAGTTGAGAGAGAGGGATCCCTGGCTGGCTCAGTCAGTAGCGCATGTGACTCGTGATCTTTGAGTTGTTAAGTTCTAGCCCCACACTGAGTGTAGAGAGTCCTTAAAAATCTATGAGAGAGAGATAGATTCATTCATTCATTCATTCATTCATTCATTGATTCATTCATTCATTCATTTTCCCCATTCTTGCTCCACTGGATTCTGCAGACAGGGCTCACAGGAGACTGGCATGCTAAGAAATCTTACCTCTGCCGGCTGCATGTCAGATTCCCAGGATCTCAAAGCTGCAGAATGGTCAGAGAAAATACAAGGGAAATTTATCCTGCTGACTACCCCAGTTGTTGGGGAGGAGAAATTTTCATCTGTCTTTCAAGCTCCTTCCAGAAGGTCTAAGAATTAAATTGACACAAGATGGCTTAACAGCAGAAGAGAAACCACAATGCTATGTGCACGGAGGCCCAATACTGAAATTGAAACCCAAAGAAATGACCAAGGCAAGTGGTTTTTATACTTTTGGACAAAAAGGCAATAAATCTCTGAGGAAGTGACAGGATAAAGAAAACTTGGGCTCACGAGCTTCAGTTAGTAAGGAATTCTAAACAGAATGTAGGCTGGGGTGGTACATCAGTAAAAAGTAATAAGGTTTATTTATACAGCCTTCTTGGCTCTGAATTCTCTATCCCTGGTAATAAGGATTTTTCCTTATATCCTGATACAAGGAGGGTATCTTTCACATGGGAGATTTATTTCCTGCTTTCTAGAGACCAAGGCAAGAAAGGTCAGTGTGTTCTTACAGCACCAGCTGTTTCGTAAGCAACTTTTATTTAAAAGCAATATGCCACAGTGGCACATTTGGGAGCAGCCTGCCTTTGGATCCCATATAGGGTAAATTACCAGTATGGGTAATGTTCTTGGAACCACGCCTGGTTATTGCAAGGATAGGTGTTAGGCAAGTGCTGATAAGTGTTGCTCTCCAGGTTATTTTGTTTTACTGTGAGTTACTCTAAGACACTCCTACCTGATCTCTCTGCTTCTGGTCTTCCCTCCATCTACACCCCATCCAGCCAAAAGGCAGGCACTTCTAAAGCTTGTATTGCCTTGCTTTACTCATAACTGCACTCACCAGCAGGGAGAAATATTTGAATTCCTTATCTTGAAAGATTTTTCATAGGAGTGCCTGGGTGGCTCATTCGGTTAAGTGTTAACTTTGGCTCGGGTCATGATCTCTGGTTTGTGAGTTCGAGCCCCGCGTTGGGCTCTGTGCTGCCCTTTCAGAGCCTAGAGCCTGTTTTGGATTCTGTGTTTTCCTCTCTCTGACCCTCTCCTGCTCATGCTCACGCATGCTCTCGCTCGCTCTCTCTCTCTCTCTCTCTCAAAAATAAAATAAGCATTAAAAGTTTTTTAAAAATGTTTTTCATAAACCGGTCACCTATTCAAACTCATCAGTTGCTGATGCTCCAATTTGCGATCTGCAGTCTCCTGTAATCTGTCCTATTGAAAGCTCCCTCTCTCTCTTATTACCTTCAAAACTTTTTCTGTGCTGTCCCTCAAAATTCCCCATTTCCTCATTTATCTAATCAGTGCTTCAGGGCTCCACTTCAGTCATTTCCCCTGGGAAGCCTTCCCAGACTTCCTCGTTCTTCCCAGCAAAGACCAGTTTGCCTATAAAGCTTGTGTGGGGAACAGAGGCTCCGACTCTGGCTGGGGAATGCTCCCTTTCAACCCCCTTGCATGTACTTGAGAGGGTAAGAATAGAACAGGTGTGTCCTGGAAAGTTGATGTAGGATGATTTTAACCTTTTTGTTCTTTGTTCTTTTCTTGTAGATCCTCTCAACAAGGGCAGATTATTTCTTTGAAGACCCACTCTTTTACGTTTGGGAGGCTGTTTGGGGTTCTCTTCCCGACATACACACAGTAGCAAAGCACATTTCTTGGTCTTAGACTGTTGTACAAAGTCCATTCAGTAGCTACTTGGTGGTCAATTCTAGGGCTGGAGCTCAGACAGCCTGGAGATGTTTCTTCTGTCACTTTCCTGAGCCCAAAACTCAGCCCAACTTGGTCTCAGAGTTGTCCTATTTGAGCCCTTCCTAAAGTAGAGGAGCTGATGTGCTTAGCTGAGGTAGATTCCCTTCTCCTATCGCTAAATTAGAGTTTGTGTGCATTAGGTCAGTTGATGGAGGCCAGGAAGAGCGAGGAGAGTAACGTAGGGTAGACTAACATGCACATCAAGTTCAGGAGATATAATGTGGCCCTTGCCACTCCCTGGGTGCTCCAGAATCACGTGGCTGGATCTGGAATTCCATCCCTGACGTGGGCATTGGGGAGGGCAGTGGCTGGGTACTGGGTGGGTGCCTGCTGGTTCTGAAGGCAGCACTCTTAGGTTAGCCTGGGCACTCTGATCATCATCACTGCAAACGCCAGGGCCAGACCATGGGTCTGTTGATGCAGACACTTTAGGACGAGTACTTCCCCTGGCCTGTTTCTCCCGGAGGCTGGCCCGCTCTCACGGAGGTTTGGGCCGCCATCTGCAAGCTCTGTGGGCAGGTCTCAGGGATTTTTCCCGAGGTAGGAAAAGAACTAGAATCAGGTCCCAGACTTGCTCTCTGTCCATCCCACTGCGTCCACATCCTCAAGCAAGTGGCTAAGTTAGGCAGAAATGTAATTGCTTTGTATAATAGTGTCTATGTTTATTAGATTGCCATATAGTATATTAGAGTTTAACTTTCAAAGTTTGTCTCTAAGTTACTCACTTGATTTGTCAGTAAAAAAACTGTTTAGTTATAAATAATATTTCTGGATATACTTTTTATTTAATAGGAAGAAGCTGGAGGGAAAGAGTTTTAATGTTGTTTTCCTCCCTCTAAACTTAGATCAGCTATTGGTACTACTGCTTAATCTTGCTCTAGTGAGCTGAACATTCATACATGCTCTTACCAGATCCAGTGACACAGAAATCTTTTTAAGACTGAGCTATAGCTGACCTATGACACTATGTTCGGTGCCGGTATACGGTGTTGTGAAAAATGATCACCATGGTAAGTCTACCTGACATTGTCCACCACACAGTTACAGAATTTTCTGCATTGTGATTGAGAACTTTTAAGACTTACTCTCTTAGCAACTTTCAAAACTGCAAGGCAGTATTATTAACTATAGTCTCATGCTGTACATTACATCCCCAGGATTTATTTTATAAATGGACATTTATACCTTCCGACCATCTTTACCCATTTGGCCCACAGCCATCAATCTGTTCTCTGTATCTATGAGTTTTGTTTTGCTTTCACATATCAGAGTATTTGTCTCTGTCTGTCTGATGTATTCCACTTAGCAGAATGCCCTTGAGGTCCATCCATGTTGTCACAAATAGCAAGATTCCATTCATTTTTATGACTGAATAATATTCTATGATGTATATACACCACACTTTATTCATTCATTGATGAATACTTAGATTATTTTTACACCTGGGCTATTGTGAATAATGTTGCAATGAACATGAGGGTGCATATTTCTTTTCAAATTGCTGTTATTGTTCTCTTTGGAAATACCCAGAAGTGAAATTCCTGGATCACATAATTGTTCTAATTGTTTTGAGTTTATGTATGTATTTTGAGAGGGTGAGTGAGTGGGGGAGGGGCAGAGAGCAAAGGGAAAAAGAGAATCCCACACAGGCTCTGTGCTGTGAGTGCTGAGCTAGACACAGAGCTTGAACCCTCGAACCATGAGATCATGATCTGAGCTACAACCAAGAGTTGGACGCTTAACTGACTGACTCACCCAGGTGCCTCTTTTGTGAGTTAATTTTTGTTTAGTGTAAGGTAGTGGTCCAGTTTCATTCTTTGGCATGTGGCTGTCCAGGTTAACCAACACTATTTATTGAAGAGATTGTCCTTTCCCTATTGTATACTCTTGGCTCCTTGTCATAAATTAATTGACTGTATATATATGGGTTTATTTTGGGGCTCTCTACTCTGTTCCTTTGATCTATGTGACTGTTTTTTATGCTGACACCACACTGTTTTACTTACTGTAGTTTTGTAATATAGCTAGAAATCAGGGTTCATGATGCCTCTAGCTTAGTTCTCCTCACCCAAGATTTCTCAGCCTATGTGGGGTCTTTTGTGGTTCCACACAAACCTTAGAATTATTCTATTTCTGTGAAAAATACTGTAGGAATTTTGATACAGATTAGATTGAATCTGATTGGGGTAATTTGGACCCTTCAGCAATTCTAATTTTTCCAATCCATGAGCATGGAATATCTTTCCATTTATTTGTGTCTTCTTCAATTTCTTTCATCAATGTCTTAATATTTTTCAATGTATAGGTCTTTCACTTCCTGGATAAATTTATTCTTAGGTATTTTATTTTTTAATGCAATTGTAAATGGGATTGCTTTCTTAATATTTCTTTCTGGACACTTTGTTCCTATTGTATAGAAATGCAACTGATTTTTGTATATTGATTTTGTATCCTGAAGCTTTACTAAATTTGTTAATTAGTTCTAAGAGTTTTTTGGTGCAGTCTTTAGGGTTCTCTCTATATAGTATTATGTCATCTGCAAATAGACCGTTTTATTCCTCTTTTCTGATTTGAATGACTTTAGTTTCTTTGTTGCCTAACTGCCCTGTCCAGGACTTCCAGTACTGTGTTGAATAAAAGTAGTGACAGTGGGCATCACAGTCTTGTTCCAGATCCTAGAAGAAAAGCTTTCAGCTCTTCACCACTGAGTATGATGTCAGCTGTGAGTTTGTCATATGTGACTATTAATATATTGATGTATTTTTTTTTGTACTCATTTCATTGAAAGTTATCAGAAATGGATGTTGAGTTTTGTTAAAGGCTTTTTTCTGTATCTATTGCAATGATCATATTACTTTTATCTTTCATTTTGGTCATGTGATGTATTACGCTGATGAGAATGTTGAACCATCTTTTCCTCCCTGGAATAGACCCTGGTTGATCATGGTATATGATCTTTATATAGAATTGTTGAATTTGGTTCGCTAATATTGTGTTGAGGATTTTTGCAGCTATGTTCTTTGGGGTTATTGCCCTAAAATTTTTTTTACATGTAGTGCCTTGACTGATTTTGGCATGAGGGTAATGGAGACCTTATAAAATGAGTTTGGAAGTGTTCCCTCATTTCTATTTTTTCAAAAAACTTGAGAAGGATTGGTTTAATTCTTTTTTAAATATTTAGTAGAATATACTAGTGAAGCCATCAGGTCCTGGAATTCTGTTAGGAGGTTTTTGATTACTGATTTAATCTCCTTACTAGTAATGGGTCCGTTCAGATTTTTTTTTTTTTTTTTATTTCTTCATGATTCAGTCTTAGTGGGTTGTACGCTTCCAGGAATTTATCCACTGTGTCTAAGTCGTTCAGTTTGCTGGTGTATAATTGTTCATCCCGGTCTCTGACCCTTTGTATTGCTATGGTGTCAGTCGTAACATTTGCTTTCACAGTAAGCTTTTTCATTACTTTCAAGGGCCTACGTGGAATTTTTTTCATCCTAGAAATGATCATGAAAGTCTGATCAGGACATCAAGGCAAGAGTCATCTGAAACTTCCCTTACTTGCCGCAGATCTGGAGATCCCTCCCAATTTTGCTGGACAGATATTGGATGATAGGAAAAGCTAGGGCACCAGGGCCAGAAATCTGAGGACAGGATGCAGGCACCAGCTTGAAAGGGGCATGTCTGACCTGGGTAAAACACAAGTAACCCGGGCGTCCCCAACTTCTTCGCCGGCAGCAGCCATCGTCCATTTCTACCCAGAGAACACCGTTCCCCTGCTCTGTGAGAGAGAGAGCTTTCCCCCAGGCTCCCCTGTATTTCAGAGACTGCCCGGACTATGGACACCTGTCTGTCTATGTATCCCGAGGTTGTGCTTGCCTCACCTGTGCTTCTTGCTCCACAAACTGCCTGGAAGGATCCTTCAACTGTCACTTAACAGCTTTTGCAAGTAATTGCCATCCCTGCCTGAAGCAAGGAAAGGAGTTCTTTCCCTAGTAAACAAGGCACTGGGGAGAATGGGAAGGGTCACTTGAAGGCTCACATTCTGCTGCCTCCTCCTAGCGTCAGTTTGCTTTCTTTGATCTTTGCCCTCATCTCCTCTTTGCCTACGAATATTTAAAAAAAAATTTTTTTAAGTGTTTATTTTTAAGAAAGAGAGAAAGAGACAGAGTCCAGTTGGGGAAGGGGCGGAGAGAGGAGGAGACACAGAATGTGAAGCAGGCTCCAGGTTTGAACTGTCAGCACAGAGCCCCACATGGGGCTCAAACTCAGGAACTGCGAGATCATGACCTGAGCTGAAGTCAGATGCTTAACCAACTGAGCCACCCAGGAGCCCCGCCCACTAATATTTCTGATACTGATGTCCCGTGTGTGGCTCCCCTGCCCCATACCATCAATGGTAAGACATACAAGCTAGATGTCCTACCATTAAACTCAGTTTTGACTCTATCTGCCTGGAGACAGTGTCAGAGCCCTCAGGTTAGGGGCTCAGTCTGACCAGACAGTCCCCCACTTACTTCAGAAGCCATTTGCAAGTCTAAGTGTCCCCGTGCGTCTGACCTACCAACTATAGATTGGAGGTTCCAGTGACCCCCTTCTTGGGTTCAATTAATCTGCTAGAGCAGCGCACAGAACTCCGAGAAACATTTTATTTAGTAGATTATCAGTTTGCTATAAAAGGCTGTAGCAACAGCCAGATGGGAGAGATGCATAGGGCGAGGGCTGAGGGTGCCGTTTCCCCCAAGTCCCCATTTTCACCAGCTGGAAAGTTTTCTGAACCCATCCTCTGAAGTTTTTAGGGAGGCTTAGTTACACAGGCACAACTGATTAAGTCACTGACAATTGAATCAACCTCCAGCCCCTCTCTCCTCCCTGTAAGTCAGGTGGGATTGAAGGTTCTGACTCTGTAATCATAGGGCTGGCTCTCTGGGCAAGCTGGGCACACGTAAAAAGCCACCTCATTAACATAACAAAAGACACCGGGGTCAGTTTTATGACTGAGAAAGTTCCAAGGGTTTTTAAGAGCTTGGTGGCAGAAATGGGAATGAAGACCATATATATTATTGAAAAGCGCAGTATCACACCCAGGAAGGAGGAATCCTCCCTTTTCCTCCTCAGCATCCCCTCCAGGATGATATCCCTTCAGACTCAACCATCTCATTCTGGAGCAGGATTTTGCTGTTGCCTTTGCAACTCCAAAATAGCCATGGAGTATTCCAAAATATAAATTTACTCCAGCACCAAAGTTGAATTCTGCTTCTCCTTTAAACAAAACTGTTGAGGGATGCCTGGGTGGCTTAGTTGGTTAAGCATCTGACTCTTGACTTCGGCTCAGATCATGATCTCCTAGATCAAGCCTCCACATCGGGCTCCACGCTAGCAGTTCAGAGCTTGCTTGGGATCCTCTCTCTCCCTCTCTGTCCCTCTTGTGCGCATGCACGCGTGCGCGCACTCTCCCTCTCTCTCAAAATAAATATAAGAAACTTAAAAATGCTGGCAGGTTTGACACCATGTTTTCCTGGCTTCCAGCTATTAAGCTGTCAGAGTGGATGCATCCATCATTCTGTGGGTGCCTTGGGGACCTGATTTGTCTGGAGTGGGGTGTGAGTATCGCCGGAAGTCCTCTTGCACTTGGCTGAGGAATTTCGCTGACTAGAAATCATTCTAAAGAAAGAGAAGTTCAGATGCAGAGCCATGGCCAGGTGGGTGAGGGGAGAGGGAGTTGGGAATTCAGAGTGCAGCACTGGCACGCTGTGCCCAGGTCCAGCGGGGAAGGTGCTAGAAGCAAGCAGCAGCAACTACAATAGCAACAGTAACATCCAAACTGAAAAAGCTCTTTATTTTGGTTAAGCCTAGTGTAACGCCCTGGGGCACAAAAGTGAACGGAGCAATTTTTTCGTCCGGGAGGTACCTTCAAAGTGGTCTCAGGGTGTCAGCAGGACCAGGTATGTGGGTGTGTTTACTGACACACATGGCCCTGCACTTGGTCAAATGCTCTCCATTATCATTTTGAAATTCCTAGTTTTTTGACAAGGGGATTTGTGTGTGCATTTTGCACTGGATAAATTATGAAGCAAATTATGAAGCCAGCCCCGGGTGTCGAAGAGGGATCATTAAGAGATGGTTCCAGGCACTTGCCGCCGCTTCCTTTGCCAGCAAGAACTAACGGGGGCTGTCCTGGTTGGGACAGCCTCTGGCTGCCGGTGTCACCACAGGGTCCCCTGGCAGGGCTGGCTCAGCACGCTCTAGCTCAGCAGCCCTGAGGCTTCTGTGGCTCTAATAGACAGAAGTAACTTTAGGGAGAGTGGGTGGCAGGGTCTGGACATGGTCAGCAAGGCCCTGAGCAGCCAACACCAGCTACAGTGACAGCTGGGGTTTCTCTCGGGAAGCTCTTTACTTGCCAGTGGACGGTCTAAAAGTGCTGCTCGGGAAAGGAGAATATGGCATCCCCGTGAGCACAAGAACATTGTGGTGCTGTCTTTATTATTTTTTAAGATTTTCTTTTATTTAAGTTTATGTTTGTTTATTTTGAGAGGGGTGGGGAAGGGCAGAGAGAGAAGAAGAGAAGAGAATCCTAAGCAGGCTCTGCATGTCAGCATAGAGCCCAATGAGGGGCTCGAACTCATAAACCGCAAGATCATGACCTGAGCTGAAATCAAGAGTTGGACCCTTAACTGAGCCACCCAGGCGCCCCTGATATTTTATATTTAAGTAATCTCTACACCCACCGTGGGGCTTGAACTTACAACGCTGAGATCAAGAGTCACATGCTCTTCTGAATGAAGCAGCCAGGTGCCCTTCTGGTGTCTTTAAAGGACAGGGAGAGCCTGTCCTGGTGTACAAGGCTTCTAAGGATTGGAGGCAGGGGTAGACTTCTAAAATTGTCCCTTTTACCTCAAGATTGGTGCAGCCTGGGGAAACATGGGTTCTGCGTGAACGGTGTAGGTGCAGTACAGACCGCTTCACCAAAATCTGTGACTGAGGTAAAACCCCAGAAAAAAGGAACCCTAAGGCCCACTTCCTATTTTTGTACTGGGAATAAACACAGGTCTAGACCCTGGGCCAGAACTAATGATGAGTAATGACAATAACATTATCCATTTATGTGAACCTGCCATTGTTTTCAATGTCACATATTTTGACTTAAATGAGCAAGAGCACAAACCTATGAGATGGGTCAGGGAGGAATTCTCCCCACTTTGCAGATGAAGAAATAGACTGAAGGTCTCAACCGCCCTGCATTCTGGAACACTGCAGCTGGAATGCAGGTGGATTCGAGTTCTGGCCTCTCCAGACCAGGTACGGAAGGGCTTGCTTTGTTGTGGCAACATGGAGCCCAGGTTAGAAACCTGGAGCACAGAGAATGCGTTTAAAATCCTTGCTAATTTCACTGAACCCAAAGTTAAATGATACTTGGAATCCAGTATGTAGTCTTCTGGTTGAGATGGCACAGCACAGAGAACTCCAATGCTTCGTGGTTGTTGGCGAGTGAGATCCTATTCGGGAAGACTATCCAAAACTTGGAAATGAGGCAGTGAAGGAGTGGCATGTCCTTTTAAAATCCTCCCATACACTTAGAGCATTGTCTAACACCTGCTAAGTCATCTGATTCAAAGGCATGTGGTCTTAGCCTATTATTTACCATTGATTAGGGCTCAGACTCCATACAGTTAATGTTACTTGCAGATTTTTGTTTGTATAGATGCGAATGATTTCTATTAGAAAAGATAACCTGGAAGCTTAAAATTTATCTATCTTGTACAACATGAGCCAGAAGGTTTATTTCTGTATTCTTTTTTCCATGGATTATATGTTCATGTAACCCCTGGCCTGCTACGACCCACAGCGCTGCCCCCCCCCCCCGCCCCGTGCCTCAGTGAAAGAGACATGGGGGGCGGGCTGGTGGTGAAAGAGAAGTGGAGGGGCTCTCCCCATTCCATGTCATTTCCCTCCTGCTGCTCTCTCCTCTTTTCTCACCTCTTTGAATAATACTTACAGGATTTTAAAGTCTTTTTATTGTCTGACAAAATTACCTTCAGATTGCTTTTATTTTTTAAAACAAAGGTATGTTCAGACTAACAGAAAATATAGGGCTGCTTATATCTTTTTCGAATGAGTGTTTTGTTTTCTTTGGAAATACCCAGAAGCGGAATGAGTAGACCCTATGGTACTTCTATTTTTAGTTTTTTGAGGAAACCCCCTACTGTTTTCCAGACTGGCTGCACCAATTTACGTTCTCACCAACAGTGAGAGTACTTGTTATTTCTTATCCTTTTGATCTGAGCCATTCTGAAGGGTGTAAGGTGGCAGTTCATTGTGATTCTGATTTGCATTTCCCTGGTGATGAGTGACCCTGAGCATCTTTTCATGTGTCAGTTGGCCGGTAGTATGTTGTCCTTGGCAAAATGTCTATTGAGTTTCTCTGCCCATATTTTGCTGGGATTGTTTGTTGTTTGGCATTGAGCTGTGTGGTTTTTTAAGTATACATTTTGGATATTAACCCCTTATCAGATTTATCATTTGCAGATATCTTCTCGTAATTCAGTAGGTTGTCTTTTCTTTTTATATATGTTTTCCTTTGCTGTCCAAAAGCTTTTTGGTTTGGTGTAGTCCTAATTATTTCTGCTTTTGTTCCTCTTACCTGAGGAGACCTATTCAGAAAAACGTTGCTAAGGCCAGCGTCCACGAGTTCACTGCTTATGTTTTTTTATTTTTAAGGAGTTTTCTAGTTTAAAGTCTTATACTTGGTCTTTAATCCATTTTGAGTTTGTGTGTAGTGCAAGAAAGTGATCCAGTTTCATTCTTTGGCACATAGCAGTCCAAGTTCCCAAGTACCATATATTGAAGAGACTTTTTCCTCATTAAATGTTCTTGCCTCCTTGTCATAGATTAATTGACCATGTACGTCTGGGTTTATTTCTGGGCTCGCTCTTCTGTTCCACTGATATCTGTGTCTATTTTTGTGCCCATACCGTAATGTTTTGCTTACTGTAACTTTGTATTATAATTGGAAATCTGGGATTGTGATATCTCTAGCTTTGTTCTTTCCATTATTGCTTTGGCTATTCAGGGTCTTTTGTGGTTCCTTACAGATTTTAGGCTTATTTTTTTCTAGGTCTGTGAAAAAGAGTATTTAAAAATTTTTTTAACGTTTTTTATTTATTTTTGAGACAGTGAGAGACAGAGGATGAGCAGGGGAGGGGCAGAAAGAGAGGGAGACACAGAATCCAAAGCAGGCTCTGAGCTGTCAGCACAGAGCCTGATGTGGGGCTCGAACCCATAAACTGTGAGATCATGACCTGAGCCAAAGTTGGACATTTAACCAACTGAGCCACTCAGGTGCCCCCAAAAAGATTACATTAAATCTGTGAATTGCTTTGGGTAGTATGGACATTTTAACAATATTCTTTAAATCCATGAGGATAGAATATCTTTTTGTTTCTTTATACTGTCTTCAATTTCTTTCCTCAGTGTTTTACAGTTTTCAGAGCACAGATTTTCACCTCCTTAATTGAATTTATTCCTAGATATTTTGTTCTTTTTCAGGCATTTATAAATGGAATCACTTTCTACATTTCTATTTTGTCATTAGTTTACAGAAATGCAACAGAATTCTACATACTAATTTGTATTCTGCAACTTAACTGAATTCACTTATTCGAATAGTTTTTTCATAGAATCTTTAGAATTTTCTATAGATAGTATCATGTCATTTGCAAACTGACAGTTTTACTTACCAATTCAGATGCGTTTTTCTTCTTCTTGTCTGATTGCTGTGGCTGGAGCTTCCAGCCCTATGTTGCTTAACAGTGGTGAAAGTGGACATTCTTGTCTTGTTTCTGATCTTAGAGGAAAAGCTTTCAGGTTTTCACCATTGACTATGATGTTAGCTGTGTATTAGCCATTTATTATTTGCCTGATTACATTGAGGAATATTCAAAAGGGATATTCCTTTTCAAAGTTTTAATCATGAATGGATGTTGAGTTTTGTCATGCTTTTTCTGCATCTATTGAGATGATAAGATGATTTTTATCCTTCATTTTATTAATGTGTATCATCTCAGTTGATTTGAATATATTGAAACCTCCTTGCATCCCTGGCATAAATTCCACTTGATCATCGTGAATGATTCTTTTAATGTATTGTTGAAATTAGTTTGTTAATATTTTGTTGAGGATTTTTACATGTATGTTCATCAGGGATATTGGTCTGTATTTTTGTTTTTTTTGTAGTGTCTTTGTCTGCTTTTGGTATCAGGATAATCTTTTTTTTTTTTTAATATTTTTATTTATTTCTAGGATAGAGAGAGACAGCGTGAACAGGGGGAGGGTCAGAGAGAGAGGGAGATACAGACTCTGAAACAGGCTCCAGGCTCTGAGCTGGCAGTCAGCACAGAGCCCGACGCGGGGCTCGAAACCACAAACCGCGAGATCATGACCTAAGCGAAAGTCGGACGCTTAACCGACTAAGCCACCCAGGCGCCCCTTGGTATCAGGATAATCGACCTCAGAATTAATTTGGAAGTGTGATCGCATGAGCGCTCTCTCTCTCTCTCTCTCTCTCTGTGTGTGTGTGTGTGTGTATAGAATAGGAATTCTCTAAATATTGGGTAGAATTTACCTGTGAAGCTATTTGGTTCTAGGCTTTTTTGTTGTTGTTGGGAGATTTGATTACAAATTCAAATTTGTTACTAGTATTAGTCTGTTCAGATTTCTATTTCTTCCTGATTCAGTCTAGAAGACTTCACATTTCTAGGAATTTGCCCATTTTCTTCTAGCTTATCCAAGTTGGTGGCATATTGTTTTTCCTTGTGGTCTCTTATAATCCTTTGTGTTTCTTTGGTGTTGGTGGTAACCTCTTTCATTCCTGAGTTTATTTGAGTCCTCTCTCTTTTTTTCTTGGTTAGTCTGGCTAAAGGTTTATCAGTTTGTGTATCTGTTCATAGAACCAGCTCTTGGCTTCATTGATGTTTTCTAACTTTTTTTTAAGTCGCTCTTGCATGCAATCTTTAGTATTGCCTTCCATTGATCACTTTTGGGCTTTGTTCTTCTTTTTCTGGTCCTTTTAGGTGTAAGGCTAGATTGTTTGAGGTTTTTACTGTTTCTTAAGGTAGGCCTGGATCTGTAAATGTCCTCTTAGAGCTGCTTTTGCTGCATGCCAAAGATTTTGAAGTGCAGTGTTTGCATTTTCATTTGCCTCCAGGTATTTATTTCATCTGTCGTTTCTTCATTGACCCATTTGCTGCTTAGTAGCGTGTTGTTTAGCCTCCATGTGTCTTTCTTCGAGTTCTTTTCTTGTCATTGATTTCCAGTTTCATATTATTGTGGTCAGAAATGATGCTTGATGTGATGTTAGTTTTCCTCAATTTCTTGAAACTTATTTTGTGGCCTAACATGACCTATCTTGCAAAATCTCTCATGTGCACGTGAACAAAGTTTGTATTCTGCTGTTTTGGGATGAAATGTTCTGAATATATTTGCTAAGTCCATCTGGTCTAATGTGTCAATCAAAGCCACCGTTTATGGATTTTTCTGTCTGGAAGAACTATCCATTGATGTCAGTGGTGTATTACAGTTATTGCCTTACTGGCAACTTCTCCACTTACATCTTAATATTTGCTTTATGTATTTAGATGCTCCTCGGTGGGTGCATAGTTAACAATCGTTATGTACTCTTGTTGAATTGATCCCTTTATCATTATGTACTGTTCTTCTTTATTGCTTAGCCTTTGTCTTAAAGTCTATTTTGTCTGATAGAAGTACTGCTTTCTCAGCCTTTTTTCCTGCTTCCCTTTGTGTGGAATATCTTCTTCCATCCCTTCAGTTTTCCTCTGTATGTGTCTTTAGGTCTGAAGTGAGTCTTTTGTAAGCAGCATACAGATAGGTTTTTAAAAAGTTCCTTCTGCTACCCTGTATCTTCTGATTAGAACATTTAGACTACATTTAAAGTAATTATTGATGGGTCCATAATAATTGGGTGGGTGGCATTTCTGTTGTGCCTTCCTGTTGAGGGTGAGCCACACCTGCTCACACTCTTGTGAGCGGGGCTTACCCCCCTTGTGGCTGGGTCCAGAAGCCCTACTGCAGAGCTGTGTCTGTGCTTGTGGCTGGGGCAAGCCCTCAACTTGGCTGCAAGCAATGATTGGGTACAACTGCTGCAGAAGCACCGGTGAGCAGGGCCTGCCCGGACATGGCCAGGTGAGAGGCCTGGCGGTAGCTACTTTGGGCACGCTGGTGGTTGAGGTAGCCCCCTGCCTCCCTAGGATAGGAGTTGCGTTTGGAGGGGCATCAGTCCTGGCCGGGGCTGCCCAGTGGGTCTTGGGGGCAGTAGTCACTTTGGGGAAATGCTGGTCTCAACTGAGGTTGTCTGCCCGGTGTGGCCGGATGGGAACATGCTGCGGTGGGGAGACTGTAGGAGGTGGGTTTGCAGGGGAATGTGGGCTGGGGCAAGCAGTGCTAGCAGGGCAGGTGGACGGTGTCAGAAGTGGCTTCTCAGGCCTCGAGGTATCTAGGTGGAAGGAGTCCAAGAGAAATGGCACCTGTCAGCACTCCTGTTCCTGGAGAAACTCTGATAGACCCTTGTCTCTCTGGCATGCCTCCTAAAGTTGCCAGTAAGTCTTCTTATCATATAACCCTGGTGCTTTTCTTTTCTTTCTTTCTTTCTTTTCTTTTCTTTTCTTTTCTTTTTTTTTTTT